>NC_084480.1:61410074-62071123 GCF_030035675.1 Rhineura floridana | reverse complement strand
TATGATGAAACAGTACTGATCTCTCCCTTTGTAGAGGGACAACTGAGGGCAGGATTCAACATCTCCTGCACCCCATGTCTCATCAAAGAGTTAATCGTCTGAATTCCAGCTTTTACACCAGCCTGTATACATACAGCACCATCTGCTTTGCATATAATCTACTGGATCAGGACCTCAAGCTTTAGCAAATAATCAAGTTCTGACAACATCAAAAGTCAGAAACTTTACAATGCGATCATGAAATTCACGAACCTAAACTTGAAATACCTTTTGGGTTGAATCCAGACTTGCCTTCAGCAAAACTGGAAACTGCAGGAGCAGTTTTATGTGATTCTTCTCACCCCCTGCAGCCCCTGAGAACTTGCTTGAGAGGATTGGGAGGATTCTCCAGAACAGTGCAGGGAGGTTGCCAAAAACCGCTCCCTCCAGCTTCTGCCCATGGAAGTGTTCAATTAACAGAGCAGAAGCCTCTGTTTGATCAGGCACGTATCCATGAATGGAAGAAGCCCTTCTGTTTGAAGATGGAGGTGTCTAGATCAAACCTACTAATTGCTGCAAGTTATTCATCTTGATATTTTGCATCCAGAATTATATTTCCATCATCTGTTTCCAGCAGACAGGCAGATGCCTCTGTGATGCCCACATGCAGGTCATGAAGGCAGTAACTGCTGTAGCTCACCAGCAACTGTTATTCAGTGGCATACTGCCTCCAAGTATGGGGGTTTGACGGGGAATTTTGGGGTCCTTTGGACTGGGGGTCCTTGAAGAAATTGAAGACACAAGCTTGCAGCAAAGGTAGGCCTTTTTTAGTTGCGTGTGCATGGTCAGTCTCCCTTGGTCTTTGGTGGAGTCCTGCAACATGGCACTGTTTGCCTGGGGTTTTTATACATTTCAGGACAAAGACATTAGCATTTCCTAAGCAGGAGCTACACATAAGCATTACGTAGAGGTTACACTGCCTACATTATTTTCTAGCCAATCAAGTAACGTTAAGCAATATCTAATACCAGCACATTTCTACTATGAGCTAATACATTCCAGGGCTAATTCCTCTCATGACATGGGAAGGACAGAGACTTTCAGTACTAGTGTTTTTTCCTTATCTTATCTTATTGAGCTGTACCATGCATACCAAGTTACCATGGCTGCATGTGCGTAACAGGCAGAGGGAAGACAGCAGACTAAGGAAAGGATTTTTAGCTGCCCTACTACACTATTAAATTAAAATATTATAAATCCTATAGATTTCTAAAATAATATATTTTGCTTACTATTTGTATCTAAAAAAATTCCCATTAGGTTAATATAGCAATTAATGACCTATAGCAATTTATAGACTTATTCTCCATGAATAAGGGTGCAGTCCAACTGGCATTTACGCCAGGCTGAGGGGAGTTGGATGTGGTGGATTTCCAGCTGAGCTAGCTAGGTCCTGGCTTAGCCGGGCTATGCCAGTGTAAATTCCTAAGCCTGGTTCAGCCAGTCCAGCTGAGACCGGTGTAAGAGAAGCTGGCATAAGCCAGTGTAAGTCCCCAAAAAGGGGCATCCTGGAGGCATCTCAGGAGCGTGAACAAGGTGAGGAGACTGAGGCCACATCCAATTCATGTTCAGAGCACTCTTGCAGGTCCCAATTCAGGAATTATATCAGGAAAAAGGTCGGTCTATGAAAATAAATGCACCAGAATTCAGTGGAGAGGGCTTACTCTCCAGTACGGGTATTTGGCAGAGCAGGCTTTTCTTTTCTGGTCCCTGTGTGCAGCTCCCAGATGAGCTGGTGTACAGCCAACCCAGAGACTCCTGAACGGCAATTGGATGTGGCAGAACTTTACACCAGCATTTCTTCCGCTGGCACAACTTACACCGACTTCCACTGAGTTGGATTGCTCTGTAAGTTCCTTTTAAAGCCATCTGATTTAGTGGCCATCACCATGTTGTGTGGCACTGCATTCCATAAATCAAATTAATTTTACATTGTGTAAAGCACTTCTTTTTATCTGTCCTGAATCCAGTGCCAATCAATTTATTTGTATGACCCTGAGTTCTAGCACACTGAAGGGAAGAAAAACTCATCTGTTTACTTCCTCCACACCATGCATAATTTTAAAAACCTCAATAATGTACCCCCTTAATCAGTTTTCCCTGAACAAAAATGTTCAGAAGACATGAACTACTTTAGTCAAAAGTCAAATTATAATCTTAAACATGAAATTTGTTTACTTGCAATATTTCAATGGCTTTTGGAGCAACTCAGAGTACTAATGCTGCTGTAAATCCTATGGGCTTTAAAAACATCTGAGTGAGTGGTTTGTGAGTTATCTAAGAAAAAAGAGACATGCTGAAATGGTAACTTTCCCTGCTATTTGTTTTAATTATGCTTAAAAACACAAATAAAATTCAAGTGATGCATTTTTCAAACCAATATTTCAGATATAGAAAAAACCCTTCTTGACTCAACGTAGACCCTGGTAATCTACTATTTTTTTTCTTCATGCAAGCTTACTTCCTTGTGATGTCTTATACATTAGATCACAGCACATAATCCATTATGATGAAAATTTTGTCACCTTCCTTCACCTTTTCATAATATTGAGGCTGGCATGCATTCAAGACGTATATATTATTATTAAGAAATAATGTATTCAATAGAGAAGTAGGGCTTTCTTGTTTTCATATATTATATTTTTAATGCCATTATATATTTATAAAAAAAAATACATGGGTGAAAAAGAATTTTAAGTTTTCCAGTATTGTAAGATGCCTTTTCATCTTACATCGGATTGTTGTTACATTGGCCATGGTCTGAAGGCACATGAGGCCAGCACCCTGCTGAAGCTAAGTAAGGTCAGGTCTGGTCAGTGCCTAGATGGGAGACCGCCTGGGAACCATATGTAGGCCACCTTGGGTTTCTATCATGAAAAGAAAGGTGGGGTATAAATGTAATAAATAAATAAATAAACAATAAATAAATAAATAAATAAACAAATGAACCTTGAATGAATGAGCATCTGGAAACACTCTGAATAGCAACAGGTTGGGACAAGCTGTGTGGTCATACAACATTAATTTTTGAGACAACATAAAATCTCAATGCAGCTGCTACCTCCCTAAGCTTCCAATCTTACACCTACTTATCCTGAAACAACACCCACTGAATTGAATGGGAATTACTCCTGAGCAGTCATGTATAGAATTGTGCTTTAAGCAGCCTTGAGCCTGGCACAGCCATTCTCAGTTTCTTCTCTACAGAATTGGAAAAAGGACTCACTTTTTCCATTTTATCTTCATTAAAAAAGCTAATTTTAAAATGGATGAAAGGGGCTGTTTCAAATACAATTCTAGCTAGTGTAAACTCTTTCCCAAATGAAGTTGTCAAAAAAGACAGAGGACTACTCTATACAACAAGCCATACCCAAAATGAATTGTGCTTACTGCAAGGAGTTTAAGGTAGTGTACATGCTTCTCCCATCCTCATTTAATCCCCACAACAACCCTGTGAAACAGGTTAGGTTGAGAGGCAGTGACTGGCCCAAGGTCATCCAGTGAGCTCCATGGTTGAGTGAGGATTTGAACCTTGGTCTCCCAAGTCCTAATCCAACACATTAGCCAGTACACCACACTGGCCTGGTTCACACATAATGGCAAACCATGGCTTAATGTTATGTGTGAATCCAGCCTAGCAACTTAACTATGGTTTATTAACTATGGTGAAAGGTTGCTTGTTAACAAAGGTTTGTAGCTGATTTATAAATCTTGAGTAACGTTAACCACAGCTTAGCAATATGTGCAAACCTGGACCACCTCCATAACCATAATTACTGCCCACAATCTACAAAGCTACAAGTAAAGAGAGGCTCTTCCTTTGGGCCTTCTTTAAAGGAGGAAGGGGGGATATAATAAACCAAGATTTAAGTGATCACTTGTGAGATGCCTCAGCTTTAACTATGGTTTATTAATTATGGTTAACATTAATTATGGCTTAGTATTATGTGTGAACCAGGCCAATGTAATTATTCCAGAATAGTTTTACCTCACAAGCATCTCTATCAGAGGCCATGTTCCTCTCATGCAAACAGGACACTGAAGAATATCCAGGTAGTATCTTAACATAGAATGTGATTTCCAAGGAGGATCATGTTGAAGAAGAGCATACATGATGCGAAAAAACTGAACAGAAAGTGTAGAGTCTGAATTTCCCTGTAATCAAACATGAAAACATATCAGTCTCATATTGCATGAGTTAAAAGGTGATGATGGGAATGAGGCTCTAGGTTCTTTTCTAGGTCTAATACGCCCACCCCATTCACTCTATGTCATTTCCTTAAATTAGACTGGAAGCCTTGAAACCTAGATACACTGTGGCCAAGGTTCTAGAATACATGGGAAACTGCAGCTTCCTATATTCCCAAGTCAGACCATTGGTCTGTCTACATCAGTATTGTTGACACTGACAGGCAGCAGTTCTTCAGGATTTTAGACAAGTGTGTCTCCCAGCTCTACCTGAAGATGCCAGGGATTGAACCTGGGACATTTTGGATTCAAAGCACATGCTCTTCCACGGAGCTATGGTTCCTTTCCACAGGGAAATTTAACATCCTCCAGACTGACATGCACATGTGTGTTCAGTGAGAAAAGGAGTTGCTGTTTGACTTGAGTGAGTCTAGCACCCAGAATGGCTAACTGAAGACAACCTCACATGGTGATTGTCTGTCAGACATGATAGAGTATGCTGCTTTTTCTAACATGGATAGGGTATACATTGCATACAGTGCCCTGAAAAGGAATAAGGCAAGCTAGCCCTTGAAATTTGCTTCTGAAATAATAACTTGGTCTGAGCATACCTGCAATATTTTCCCCTCGCCACTAAGCAGTGGCAGCTGTTGGCTCCATGTCAGTGGGGCAGTGGAATCCACTCTGGGTTTTCCCAGAAGCTGTCCAAGCTGCTGAAACCTATTTTGAGGTTTCAGCATCTTGGACAGCTCCTGGAATTCCCCCTCCCTCGAGTGGATTCCATTGCTCCATTGACATGAAGCCACCAGCCACCATTGCCGCTAAAAAAATCACAGTCAACTCCAAAACATTTGAGCATCCAGTCTGAGAAGGGCTTGAAGGGCAAAGGCTACAACTTCAGAAAATTAGCTATGGGCCTTCCCATCTCCACTTGCCCTTTAGTGCCACAGCATGGTTGACAGAAATCATAAGGAAAAGGATGCCTCCCGCTCCTGCAAACTCCTTATTCACTGCAATGAAAAGTGCTTCCCCAGCATAGCCTGTCAACCCGACTAACATTTCAATAGTACAAAAAGGATACATATAGCAATATCAATGTGCATGGTGCTTTAAACCCATTAATTGGGATCTATTTTAATGTGCTTGTTTTTAAGTGAGATATTAAAAATGTTAGCAGCAAAAGAGGGGAAAAAACCAATGGGAAAACAAAGTTAAAAACAGAAGCAAGTGAAGAAAGAAAACCCCCCTCTTATGAACCTTTAACACAGCAATCCCAAATATAGAAAGCCAGTTTAACTTATGCCAGCTAAAGTTACTCCTATTTCAAACTCTATTCAAGAGCAATTTGACTTATACCACCTTTTAGAATGGTCCGCCCCAGATGCCTGATGGATCCAGAAGGATTCATGACTGCGCTTGGGGAATTGGAACCTGCTGAAGGCCGCCCGGTCGATGCCCTGGTGATAAGAGTGGAACGAGGGAATCACCAGGGCATTGGACCGGGTGGCTCCGAAACGTCCTCTCCCCCTGAATAGAACTCAGTTAGCACCATGGTATACACCATGGTTGCGTAATCTGAGACGGGAGGTGAGATGACTAGAACGCCGGTGGCGGAAATCACGTTCCGAAGATGTCCGGACACAGGTTAGAGTAGCAGTAGCTACCTATCAAGTGGCAGTGAAGGCAGAAAAGAAAAAGTTCTTTGCTGCCTCCATTGCGTCCGCAGAGTGCTGTCCCAGGAGGCTGTTCCAAGTGGTCCGAAGCCTGGTCGGTCCAGTTGCTCAGGAACCCTTGGACAGTCAAAGGCCTCCTGTGACAAATTAGCAAAGCACTTTGCTGATAAAATCGAACACTTACGGAACTTGATCCCGTACGCCGTGGATACAGTGGATGAACCAGAGTTGGCCAGTTGCAAGCCGGTTAAATGGGATCTGTTTCGGCCTCTCCCTTCTGAGGATGCGGACAAGGTGCTCTCAACTGTAAAGCCTACCACATGTCTAAATGATCCTTGCCCGTCGTGGCTCCTTGTGAGCCGCAAAGAGAAATTGGGCGAGGGGATTAAGGCGATGGTTAATGCATCCCTAGAGGAGGGTGTAATGCCATTAGCCCTCAAGGAGGCAGTCGTGAAGCCCATCTTAAAGAAGCCCTCCTTGGATCCCCAAGTTTTGAATAACTTTCGCCCTATTTCAAATTTACCATTTCTAGGCAAGGTCATTGAGCGAGTGGTGGCTAATCAGCTGTCGGCACACTTGGATGAAACGGATTATTTGGATCCATACCAATCGGGTTTCAGGACTGGACATGGAACTGAAACAGCCTTGGTCGCTCTGGTGGATGATATGAGGAGGGCATTAGATAGGGGAGAATTCACCTTTCTTGTCCTCCTCGATCTCTCAGCGGCTTTTGATACTGTTGACCACAGTATCCTTTTACATCGCCTGGAGGGACTGGGAATAGGAGGCACTGTACTGCAGTGGTTCCGCTCCTTTCTCTCCGATAGGCATCAACAAGTAGCATTGGGGGAGGAGGTTTCAGACCCTTGGCCTCTCAACTGTGGTGTGCCACAGGGCTCTATCCTCTCTCCCATGCTATTTAATATCTATATGAAGCCGCTGGGGACTATCATTAGTAGATTTGGGCTGCAGTGTCACCAGTATGCAGATGACACTCAGCTCTATCTCTTGTTTAAATCCTCACCAGAGTTGGCTGTGGAGACCATGTGAATTCGTGAGTGGATGGATGGGAAGGAACAGGTTGAAGCTGAATCCTGATAAGACCGAGGTGCTACTCGTGGGGGACAAGGGAACGTTGGGAGATATTGACTTGATGTTCGATGGGGTGAAACTGCCCCTAAAGGACCAAGTCCGCAGCCTAGGGGTTGTCCTTGATTCCAAGCTGTCCATGGAGGCTCAGATTTCTGCAGTGAGCCGGGCAGCTTGGTATCAATTACACCTCATACGTAGACTGCAATCCTACCTCCCTGTTCATCAGCTCCCATTGGTGGTACACGCCCTGGTCACCTCTCGTTTGGACTACTGTAATGTGCTCTACGTGGGGCTACCCTTGAAAACGGTCCGGAAACTACAACTTATACAAAATGCGGCGGCTCGACTACTTACAAACTGTCGTCGCCGGGAGCACATCACCCCAGTGCTGCTCGATCTGCACTGGCTCCCAGTTGTTTTCCGGGCCCAATTCAAGGTGTTGGTATTAACCTTTAAAGCCCTACACGGTCTCGGCCCAGTTTATCTGATGGAGCGCCTCCAACGCCACCAATTATGCCGCCCGACAAGATCAGCCACACAGGGCCTTCTCTCAGTCCCACCAACTAAAACAGCTAGGCTGGTGGGGACTAGAGAGAGGGCCTTCTCAGTGGCGGCCCCCACTCTCTGGAACTCCCTCCCATATGATCTTCGACATGCCCCTTCCCTGAATGTATTCCGCCAGGCCTTGAAGACCTGGCTTTTCAGACAGGCCTTCGGTACTTCCAGGGAGGGTTAATCTTTTTGACTAATTGCCTGCTACTCTGAACTGTCACTGTTTTACTGTTTTATTGTTGTACTGTATTTATTATGATGTATTTTAATTGAGTTGTACGTCGCCTAGAGTGGCCATTGGCCAGATAGGCGACTTATAAATTAAAATTATTATTATTATTATTATTATTTTTTGCAGGCTTTCCTCTGCCAGGTTGCTAGGTTATGTGACCAAATTGAGGGGGTTTAGAACAGGTGTAAGTTTATCATTGCCCCATCCTGCCCCTTTTGTGGGAGGCTGGGGTGAAGGACATATGCCAGCATAGCCCCAGATGAGCCAGGTATGCCCAAGATCTGTCGAATCAAAACTCTCTTGTCCTGGTGGATCCTGGGTTTGGATTGCACTGTATATCTATTATGCTGACATTTTATTTCATATCCGACAATAATATTTAGTACTTGCATAGTGCTATGAGTAATATCTTTACAATCTTGTGAGGGAGGTCAGTATTAAGCTTATGTTGAAGTTGAGAAGCTGACGGCAGGGACGCTTAGCTAAGGTGAGATGAGACAAACCAGTGACTTTGCCACTCACACTCCTACAGTGAAATCCAAACCCAAGATCTGCCAGGATGAGACAGCTTGGATTTGGTGAATTTTGGGCTTTCATATCTGAGCCGGGGTAAGTCCCTCTCCCCTGCTTACTCGGTGGAACTTCAGCCAGCATAACGTCTGCTGATATAAATGGGAAAAAGGGGGCTTTTGGGGGCAAGGAGATATTTACACCTATTCCAAATCCCTTTCAGCTTGGCCACATGACCCAGCAACCTGGCAGAAATTAGCAGACAAAAGGTGATGTAAGTCAAAGTTTGGAAAAGGCGTAATTATGCCAACTTTCTATAGTTATGATTGCTGTGTTAGCCACTGAAATGTACCAGTTCTCAGAAGCTATCATTCTCACCTGAAGTATGTGCTCTAGAAGAGAGTGAAGAAGTTTAGCAGGAGGAATGAGATCTTTCCCAGAGAAAAATTCAGTGATTGCAATAGGAAATAAGTGGTCATCTACTAGTTCAAGTATATTGTTGATTCCTCCAGAACAGCGAGTATTTTTTACCTAAGAAATGAAAGACTACGAATTACAAGATTAAACATTCATTAGGTACACACAGAAATAAAGTAGGGCTGTTTACAGAAATTAGTTGAGTCATCATAACAGTTTGTTGATTAATCAAGTAATTATATTTGCTTATGAATTGTGGCAGCTCAGAAGCTCAAAGCATGCCTTTTTAATTTTTAGACAATGCACAAATGTGTCAAAGTAGGTATAGTTTTAGAAGTCACATTTCCTCCTATGTGACACAGAAAAAGGAATGTTGTTTTTAAGATTGTGCTTGAACAGCTATCTGCAATTTTTATATGTACTTGTATTAAAAATGTTTTTAAACAGTCTGCTGCCTGATTACTTGGGATACTTCTTTAGTTAACCAAATGTGTTTAAAAACTAATCTAAGCTGCATCCCTAATATGAAGCATTTACATCAGAAAAAGAAAATGAATCGGACATATCATAATCCAAAGGCACAAGAACGTTGAAACTGTGAGTATATCAATACAGATTGCTCAGAGAGCTTTTCTACAAGAATAATTCTATTGAAAACATTTTTTAATTTTTTATTTCATTTAAACCATGTACGGAGTTTGCTTTACATTATTTTTAACAAAGGCAATTACTTTTAAGTAAGGAAAAGAACAACCACTTGAATTTAGTTACAAAAACTGAACTGCAGAGTGCAGAATGTCTGCCTGCTGTAGGGTTGGGGAACTGGATCTGGCTGGTGGGTTGGATACTTGATTCCCCTAATTCCAGTGGGCCACTGTGACAGGTGGGTGGAGCTCCACCCACTTGTCAATCACCCAGAGTTACTATGATTGCCAAGTGACAAATGTTTCCTTTGCAGCATGGCAAGCTGCACTACAAAAGGAAATCCAAGCCAAGTGAGGCTTGAAGTTACCACCTATCAGCTGATAGGGTAACTCCAAGCCAGTGTTTTGTAGGAATCAGTTGCATGACTTATCCAGCATGTCTGGAACAGAGCTTGGAAAAGTTACTTTTTTTGAACTACAACTCCCATCAGCCCCAGCCAGCATGGCCACCGGATTGGGCTGATGGGAGTTGTAGTTCAAAAAAGTAACTTTTCCAAGCTCTGGTCTGGAATTATTGCCTACCAGCTGATAGGTAGTGACATCAAGGCCAGTAGAGTTCCCCATGCCTTGCTTCAGGCAGGTGTCAGTTGCCCTACCGAGTTCCCCATGGGAATCTTGATAATGCAGCTGATCCTGGCAAGCTTACACAATAGCAAATTCCCTTGCCAATGCACAATCAGGAGCCCACTTTAAGGCTCTTGATTGTGTATGTGGCATCTCTATCTGCCCCACACCTAACATCACATATGATCTCAGATGTGAGGCAGGTGGATGTAGCATGGGGAAAATGGCCTTGTGGGCCAAATTGGGACCCATGCTGGGCCTATTAGGACTGTGGGCTTGAGGTTCCTCACCACTGGCCTACTGGATTAACCTACTGGAATTAGCAACATTCTCTTACTCATGTCATACCCCAAAATCTCTTCCACTTATTTCTATGCCAGATATTCTTCTAAACGCTTTCCATCCTCCATTATTTGTATCCATGTTATTTGTAATATAACAGTACAGGAAGAAATAAAAGTGAAAGCATATACCTTTTTGTTGTTTGTTGAATTATGTTGGTCTTGTAGAACATACATTCTCAAACTCAATTTTTCAAAATGCTCTCTATATAGGTGGGCTTCAGGACTGGAGGGATTAAGTCGCTGGAGACTTGGTGCATGACTAATTGGGGTTTCCATACAAAAAAATTCTAAAGCCGGCATATACCTCACATCATTACCAACTCTAGTTCACAGAGCTATTCAACATCATCACTAGCTGCATTCCACTTTATAAACTGCTTAACTCCCACCCTAAGCAAGAAGAGTATTGAATACTGAATTACCATAAATTATACATTAAGCACTAGTGTATCCCTTTGAGAATTTCAAAAGCTAGAAAAGGTGGATATGCTAGGCAGATAGTTAAGCCTAACTAATTGCCCTATGCTGCAGACTCTGAAAAGATCCAAAGGATTGCTATGTAGAACATTAGTACATGGCAATTTCTGTGGGCATAGGATCTTTTAGTGTAAGCACAGCAGCTTCTCTAGATTGTATGCACTATGCAGCACACACAGATACAAATAATTAAGTATGGCTTCACATTTTACATTGGCAACAAAACGTGTCTTTTGAACACAAGCATCCAGTTTTAAAAAGAAGAGATCCCCAGATGGGAGCCTGGACTGCACTCAGTCACTGTCTGTAAGCAAGCCATAGGGGAAAGCAGTGGAGAACCAATAATCAAATACCTTCTTCAGGTTTGAATACTCATACACATGCGAGAATCAATGGCTGCAACAGAAAGACTGTTTGGAGTGTTATGCATACACATCAGGGCTTTTTAGGTGCTTCTTTCTATTGCAGCTCCCAGTGACCCCCGAGAAGGCACTCCTGAAGCAGTATTTGAATAAGCAGAAGAGGGAAAATGTTTATGGGTGTGCTTTACATGCAGATGTTAAGTGCCAGTAGGGACAAAGAGAAGTGATCACCATTCATAACTTTTCCTTTTTATTGTCTTAGCATAGTATTTATAGGTAAAAGTAGCATTAGCTGAAACCTAATCACTGGGAAGAAATGAAAACTATTCCAGCATCCTCCTTCTCTCTCTCCCCCCTCCCTCTTGGCCCCATATCCAAATCTTACCTCTTTTTTGCACTCAGTCATTTGGTCTATTTGAGTATATTCTCTTAGCATAGCCTGTAAATTAAAGGCAAGTTAGTGATTTAAGATAAGTATGTATGCTTACTCATAATTTGTCAATCACAATGCATAGTAACAATACAAAGTATATTGCTAGATCTAAAACTTGCTTACTTGGAAGTTAGTTTCACTGACTTCTGGTGTGACTACTGAGGTTTACAGTAATAGGTTCATGATAAAGAACCTTCAAGCAATCATTCTGGATTTTTAAGGAATATTCACTGAGGTCTTTTGTGGGTACCACACTGGTAGGCACACAGCTGCCCATGGGTGCTGTGCTGGTGACACCTGCAGGCAATTGCTGGTACATGGCACATAGGGTAAAAATCCCAACAGACACATGGAAGTTGTGGGAGTCTTTTTAGCCATACAATATACCAGCTGAGGTTTAGTATCAAAGCCTTTTGTCGTTCTTCTTCTTAATCTATTACCCACCTTCACCCTGAGGTCCCAGGGAAGGTTACAACAGTTTAAAGTATGTAATTAAAATCCAGTTAAAACTTAAAAATGAGAAACATCACAAAAAATGGGGTGGGTCCTAAAAATATACATCTCTGATATCAAAGGTTACAGTAAAGAGGTGCGTTTTCAGCATTAGCTGAAAGTAGTGTTCACTGTATAGTGAAGATCTAAATGGAACTCCAGCCAGTAATCTGGCTGCTGCATTTTGGACAAGTTGAATTTTCCGAGTCATTTTCAAGGACAGCCCCACACATTGGACACTGAAAAAATCCAATCTGGAAGTTACTAGAGTGGTCAAGTCATTTCTGTTCAAAAGGGGCCGTTGCTGGTGAACCAGCCAGAGCTGCAAAAAACAAACAAAAAACAAAAACACTCCTAGCTACTGAGGCCACCTGAGCCTCTAGTTCTTGTGGGATTCACTATTCAATCAAAGTCATTTCTTTTTTTTTTTTTTTTCCCCAGACAAAATCTTTATTTATAAATGTATTCAGTTACAAACACTGTCTCCAAGTACAAAAATACACATAAAACACCAACAACAGTAAAAATATCATACTCAACTATGATTTTCTAGTGATTGAATCTTTAAACTTGGAAGTAGTGTTTTTGTTTTTTGTTTTTTTTTACAATAATTTTTATTCAGATTTTCATAAAACATACAAAACAAAACCATAAAACATTCAAAGACAAAAAACAAAATCAAAAATAGTTAGACAAAAAAAAATAAAAAGTAAAATATTGACTTCCCATTTGTCACAGATCAAATCAGTTATAGGTCTACAATGTATAACAATCCTGTCTCTTAAATCATATTATAAAATCACTTTCCTCCAGTAGTTATCTTACTTAATCATCAAATCTCATAAACATTACTTTATTCTTTCCACAAAAAGTCAAAGAGAGGTTTCAATTCTTTAAGAAATATATCTATCAATTTTTCTCCAGAAAAGCATGTCGATTAATCCATCTCATTAATAATTATAATAATCTTATTGTCATAACCATAGTCAAAATAAACATTTCGATTAATCCATCTCATCAGAATCTGTTAGGTTCAATAATTTCAATAGCCATTATTCTATTATCCCTATTAGTTCCATCTTCCATCTTCCATCTTCAATAGTCTTGTTAAGTCCAGTAATTTCAGTGTCCAATCTTCCATTATCAGTATTCCGTAATAATCTTGCTGTCATAACCATAGAAATATTAACTTCCCATTTGTCACAGATCAAATCAGTTATAGGTCTACAATGTATAACAATCCTGTCTCTTAAATCATATTATAAAATCACTTTCCTCCAGTAGTTATCTTACTTAATCATCAAATCTCATAAACATTACTTTATTCTTTCCACAAAAAGTCAAAGAGAGGTTTCAATTCTTTAAGAAATATATCTATCAATTTTTCTCCAGATAAGCATGTCGATTAATCCATCTCATTAATAATTATAATAATCTTATTGTCATAACCATAGTCAAAATAAACATTTCGATTAATCCATCTCATCAGAGTCTATTAGGTTCAATAATTTCAATAGCCATTATTCTATTATCCCTATTAGTTCCATCTTCCATCTTCAATAGTCTTGTTAACTCCAGTAATTTCAGTGTCCAATCTTCCATTATCAGTATTCCGTAATAATCTTGCTGTCATAACCATAGTCATATAGTAAGAGTCTAATGGGAATTTCCTCTATCCCAAATATTTTCTTGCCATCCATTCTGAATAGGTTGCTGGAATACTGCAGTAAAAACATATCTCTGTTCTTTTTTACAAAATGTACTGGCTCATCTCTTGAAAGTTTTTCCCTTGTCACATGGCTGCAGTTAATTCCATAGGTCTTCTCCATATTAGGCTCCATCACATCATTCCAGTCCAGAAGATTATCCATGCCATTGACAACCTTATCTCCAATATCTTCATTAATTTCTTCAGAGATAACATTGAATTCCAAACAGTAGATTTTATTTCTAAAATCCATAAATTCCAAATCTTTTTCCTGTTCCACGTTTGTTCCAGGCTCCAGGGTCTCCTCTCTCACAGGGACCCCTATTTCTTTAAACTCCTGGATCATTTTGCACAATTCAATTTTCAGCTCCTTACAACCCTGTCGCAGGGTTCGTTTCGTTATCTCAATCTCATCCATTATTTTCTGAAACCTAGTTACTTCCAGATTCTCAGCCACTTTCTTGATTGCCATTTTAAAAGAAAAATATAAGAGAACCACTTCTTATTTCAGCAACAATTGGGTTAATACTCCAAACTTGATGACATCACAGTATAAACAGAACAGCCAGCCTTATCTCACTATGCTTAGGAAAACAAAATGTAGTTCCCAGGATCGAAACAATTAATGGCGTCGTCAAGAAACAGATTCGTCAAAATAAAATAAACCAAAAAGAGAGTAATCTCAGACAATATAATATTCTTCAGAATAGAAATCAGGAATAGAAATCTCTCTTCTGTGTATATCTTTAGAATGCAAATCCAGGACAGCTTTTTGCAACAAAAACAGAGATAAGCTGTTAATTAGTGCATAGCAGAGAAGAGTTATAGCTCACCGAAAAGATGTCCAAAGCCGATCCATCTGGCAAATCTCCTTTTACTGCAACAGTTTAAGTCAAGTAAAAAAATATAGAAAGAAGGGTGCTTGCCTGTTAGTCCGTTCTCTCTCTAAAGAAAAGATGAACGTGTCGCTTTATCAGATAGAGCTTGTTGAAAATCCGTCCTTCCTTGTTGGCTGGACCTCGTCTCATAAATCAATGAAATCTAGTCCTCCCAACAAAAATAGGCTTTGAGGTTAATCTCTTCGTTTCTCCCTGCCCGGGAGAAGTTTCATCAGTCAAAAAAAAATGTTTTGACTGATTTATATCTGAATAAGCTTCTTTTGCGGCGGGAGCCCGTCCCAAAAGCAGGCACAGGCTAAGTCACCCTTCCCGGAAGTCCAATCAAAGTCATTTCTAAGCACAATAACAAGTTATGGGCAAAGCTCTAAAAAACACAGGCTTCAAGGTAAGGGAAATGACAGCACACAGCCAAGCTCAGATAATTAGACTGATACCCAACTGGATTCATACATTTTTAATTCAAAATGAAACAGCACATTTCCTTGATTTAATTTTGAACAAGTTCCTATTACTACTGCAGCCCCTAGCAACATAGTCCATGCTATTCAGGGCAGTTCCAAACTCTGGAAAGGCTTGGGATGGTGGTGGTTTCACCCCTTTTCATTTATTTACCCCATGACATCAATCCTTTTGTGAGAGTTCTTCTCATGATTTGGGCTTCACAAGATCTTGTGCTCATACATTCACTTTTTTTCACTGTTTACATTTGTGATAGACATTTCATCATTGAACTGCTTTGCTCTGTGAGACTTTAAATAACAACTGGACCCACCAGCTACACACTATTTTTTTAACAAAAGTAAAATTCCATATGTGTGACTAGTTTTGGCTCAGCCCCAATTAAGACTTATCTTTCATATTTCTTACCATAAAGATAATTGTTTCCAGTTGTCTCATACTTTTTATTTTTTATTTATCTATTACATTTATACCCCGCCTTTCTTTTCATGATAGAAACTCATGGCGGCTTACATATGGTTCCCATGCAGTCTCCCATCCAGTCACTGACCAGACCTGACCCTGCTTAGCTTCAGCAGAGAGCTGGCCTTATGTGCCTTCAGACCATATCCTGGGTAATAAATATATAAATATACATAGACTAGTTTTTACCTGCTCAGAATATATATGCTTTATAAGGGCATTTTTCATTTCACTCAGATGCACATCAGTCATCATCTCTCTTGATTCTTGTTCAGGTTTAAGATTGTTCTCTTGGTCTTTTTCAGTATCACTTTTAATTTCATTCTGGGTAATACAAAAGGTATATTGTTGTCTATTCAAACATAGTGAACCGATACAGCTTCAGACAATTACAGCAGAAACACCATGGGTTGGATTAGGTCTTGTCCTCTGAATAAAAAGGCTTCTTCCATTTGCATTAGGGACTAAGATCCAGCAGAGGTCCCTGCCCCCCAATGGAAGAATATGCCTTCAACCCCCAGTGCTACCTCCCATACTGGGCCAGAGGATCTCCTGACCTTCTGGAGCAGCTTTTCCTGGGCATATTGGGTTTCAGTGAAAATTTCCCTTCTCCCCTTCCTTAAGCAGAGTTCTACCTGCAACTAGTCTGAATCCAACTCAAGTACACTAGGAAAAAGCAGTTTGGACTCTTCCTAGTAGTGGCTAACCTGTGGCCCTCCCAATGTTGCCAGACTACAACTGACATCATCATTAGCCATGTTTACAGATGCGACACCCGAGAAAAAACAAAAAAAATACCCCAACAACTTTCCCCCCATTCCCGGCCTCCAGAAAAAAAAATTAAAAATGCAGGCCTTCACATCTCTAGCCATGTTGGCTGGGGGTGATGGGAGTTGTGGTCCAGCAACATATGGAGAGCCATAGTTTATTCAAGCCTGGCTTAGAAAGTACAGCTCTATTACTGAAGCAACTATGAATCAGTGAAAATATATTTAAAAAGAGAACTTGTTCAAGCATTGAACACCTGAGCCCCAATCTTCCAGCAGGCACATGCAAGACTTTCAATAATATGGTGGTAACAACCACAAGAAGTGGCCCCAGATAGCAAATGAAGATTTGCATTCCCCTCTGCATCGTGAGTCGGATAGGACAGTGCATTCTATTCAAGACTCTGTGTTGATGGCATTCCAAATATAGATTAGATGCACCAATCACGTTAGACTATCAAGGGCAATTCCCAATCCAGTGTTGAAAAACCATGCTCACAACTCTGACTGTCAAATGTGGGCATCCAGCCAGGTAATACATGCACAGAAACTTGCTTTGTGTACTGATCTACATATATGGTCTGAAGTCATGGAAGAATTTGTCACTAGGACTCCAACTCCCCCCTCCTGTTTCTTAACTCTTACCATGATTTGCTATCTCAAACACACAATAGCACAGCATGATCCAACATTTAGATGCTGCCATACTAGACTACCTTGTATGACATGTAAGGAAGACGATGGACCCAATAGCACCCAAATAATTCTCACTCCAAGACCATAAGTATTAATGAGGATTTAAATGGTTTACGGGGAGAAATCAGAGATAAATTAATAATATGATCATTTGATCTCTATGAGGAGAGACTGAAAGAACTGGGCATGTTTAGCCTTGAGAAGAGAAGACTGAGGGGAGATGTGATAGCACTCTTCAAGAACTGGAAAGGGTGTCACACAGGATCTTTTCTTGATCATCCCAGAGTGTAGGACACGGGACAATGGTCTTAAGTTGCAGGAAGCCAGATTTTGACTGAATATCAGGAAAAACTTTGTCACTATTAGTAGGACAATGGAACCAATTATCTGGGGAGGAGGTGGGCTCTCCAATACTGGAGACATTCAAGAGGCAGCTGGACAGGCACCTGTCAGGTTTGCTTTAATTTGGATTCCTGCATTGAGCAAGGGGTTGGATTTGATGGCCTTATAGGTCCCTTCCAACTCTACAATTCTATGATTTAAGTTGGACTTTAAGTTTGTCACAAATCAGCAGCTATGTTTACAGAAAGAATTTCACTTAAGTTTCTCATTATTTTAAGTGTACTTGCCTCTAAGAGATAAATCCCTATATAGTGAACTGGATAGTATGGAGCACCAAACAGATTCTTCTCTTTTTCTTGATTTAATGCTGGATTATTAGTTAACACATGAGTAATATCCTTTGGTGTACTTAATGCTGTATATATTGTGGCTTTTCCTGCTTCTAGTACCCTGAAAGAATGGAATAATGTAAACTTGATGCAAATGTAAAATCTAACTTATTTTAAGGCTTACATAACATGCAAAAAAGGAAATATAAATCTGTTCTTTCCATGACAGAGGTGAAGAGACATGTAACTAAAAATGCAGATTTTTTAAAAAAAGTTTAGAACAAAAAACTCATATTTGCTTTGTCAACGTGTTAGTATAAAACTGACCAGATTTAATAGTCAAAATGCTCGATTCCATTAAAAAAAGTGTCCCGCATTTTGTGATTTTACTATCAGAATTATAGTTTAACAGTGTACAGTATTTTTGGTGTTCAACTAATACGGCGGCTAAAATTAGAGTAAGGCTCCACTCATACAGCACTTGTTCTGCATTTATGGTGTTTTTCGGGCATCGGGCGCCATTTTATTGAAGGAGTTCTGCTTTTAGGTGGGTTTCACTTTTAGGCGGGGGTCTGGAATGTAAGCAGCCATATGAGTGGGGCCCTACTATACACAGTAGTACATTACAACTGAATTCTGAAGTATGTACACTGAAGGGGCTCATTCTTGATTTTATGGAGGGGAAAAACCCACAATATAGCATGAATCCCAAGAACATATGCGTATATGTTTATGTGCATATAGGCACCCTCCCACCAACAGTTGTTTGAATTCAGGGCAGTGTACCAATGATTATCTCACTTGGCAATCCTAAAGCTATTCTGAGGTGATGATATGTCCAGTCACCAATTTAGCTTTTAATACGGAGATTTAAACCCAGGTCTTTCTAGCCCAATGCCTTCCTATGGACCACACTGGTTCTGCTCTGGAATTCAGTATTATATTTTGTTCTAGTTACTACATATGTATTCAAGATCCTTGGAATACTGTAATCTTTGTATTTCAAGGATCTCTGTGTAAAAATAATCTCGGTGTAAAAAACCTGCACAATTGTGGTATGCGTCATTTAATTTGTTGTGGGGCCAGGTATAAGCCTTCTAACTTGCAGGAAAAAACCACACTCAAAATGAACTTCATAATTAATAGCAAATATAGTTTCCCCTACACCAACATTATCTCTATGCAAAGAAAATATCATGGCTGAAGCAGCCCTGCAGAATTGCTGTGGACCAGAGTAAATGAGAGAAGAAAACCACAAAAACTATTCTCACCTAAATGAAAGTGAATTAATCATTTCTTCTTCAGTTATAAGGGGTCTTATCCTACCTTCTCAAAGAATCATTTCGTTTATCACCTTTCATAACAAGGAGGACAACTTTCCATCTGTGGAAGGCCCCTGCAGCACCAGAGCGTATCAGCTCTTTGCGCCATCTTTTAGGTGCAGATTGCATTTGAGGTGAATAATGGGAGCCTTTTTCAATTTTATATCCCCATTCGTAAGTTGTTTCATCGAGCCATCTGCCACTTTCGGCGCTATTAATTATGTAGTCCTTGGTTAGTATCCACTTTCCTGGAAAGCAAATGAACTGTCATCCACAAAAGATTTTTTTCTGCAGACAAATGGCAATCAAATGAATATCAAATATCAAAATTAGCAACATCCTCTGAAGGCAGGAAAAAAAAGGCTCTTAATGTTTTTTCTTACTACTGTGGTTAACCTTTTCTAGAATGTTAGCATGCTTTTGCAGATTGTCATTAAAAACCATGATCTTATTTTCTTGTAAGAAACCTTCAGCTTAAAAAAAAATAGATTTGATACAACTTTGCACTAATTAACATTAGTATTTGATGCTTATGCACTAGTTTTACAGCACAATCCTATGCATCTACTCAGAATTAAGACCTACTGACTCTCAGATAAGTATGTATTGTATTGTCGCCTTAATCACTTTTTTAAAGTACTAGAACACATTTCTTTAGTAAAGCATTCTGAACACTGAGAAGAATTCACATCAATTGTCATCCCCTTCCCCGCTTGGGATGAATGCTTTAACACAACCTCAACAGATTTTGCAGGACAAGACCGCAAAAGCAGGAGAATAAATGTCTTTCCATTCTTATTCATTGATTCTTTCCAAAACATTTATACCTTTTACTCTACATTAGCATATTCCAGATATATTACTCTATGTTCTGTCAGCATCTGCTCTGAAAAAATATATAGTAGATACACACTCATACTTCTGCAATTTAAAGGACTCCTTTGCAACTTTAAAATGTGAACTATAAATATCACAGATTTATCAGCTAACATATGATGTAAAACGTAAGTATAGCCTTGACTACCCTAATTGTGGAGGCCCCTTAGCCAATATTGTTTTACAGAAAATTATTTCATACCAGCAGTTTGTACCACCAACTGCCATATTAATTTCTCTTCTATTTGAATCATATCCTGTACTCAACATACTAGCTTAGCTGTAATTTTGGTAATATTGCCCCCTTTTCCCCTTCACCCAAACCATATTTACCAATTATTTCAGGGTTCATATCAGTAAAAGCAGTACTACACCCTTTATACAAAAACGAACTACAGTGCATTTCATAGTGAAGCTACTAAAATTGTGATCCTAATTTCACAGCAAAGCAGACCAGATTGTGCCATTGCAAGGCAGCATTTTACCAGATGGTACTTCTATAGGTGCTAGCTTTGAATGCCAGCAGTCATCTGATGGAAAATAAGGGGGAAAAGGTACCCTCAGATTCTTTGTTTAGGAACCATTACCCTTCATTCCTATTTTATATTGAAATGGTTCCCCAACACAAAGGCATGCAACTTTTGGATACTGTACCAACAAAATTCAACCACTCCTTCCCTAGGGTAGCTTCCACTAATGTACAGCTACAACAAACTTGCAAGCAGCATTTTTAGAACAGAAGCATTTTCTGTGCCCTTGATACTGACACAAGAAAAATGATAAACAGCAGAACTTCATAGTATCAACATGCATGGCACTTTGCAAAGAACAAAGTAACAGATCCTTACCCCTAGAAAAAGTGAAGAAGCTTTGGGAAATTGATTACATCAGAAAGCCCCCGATTGGTTAATTCATCCTGGACCGTTGGGTGTCTTTTTCCTTTAGTATAGGGTCTGAGATCCATAGCCTTTGTTCCCCTGGGATTCCATCTTGATGGGTGGTTACCTATGTGGGGTTCCACTGCTTCTTACCTGATGTTATTCTCTCTGAGATGAGACTTGCCATCAACTACCTCTTAAGTAAGTAGACAGGCTAGATAGTTTGTTATTTTCTGTTGTGTGTTGAACTCTCTTGTGTTATACCTGAACCCCTGGTTGTGTGTGTGGTTTTGAGGAATTGTATTGCTGCTATATATTAATGTGCACTTATATTTTTAATAAAGCTACTTCTAATTAACCCGGTGTATTCATGGAGGGGAGAAGTTGGTTCTGAATCCAGCACCTTGACCACTGACCACAAACTACCAAGAAGTTAAGCAGGAGTGTATTTTGGTGTAACCAGAGGTTTCTGGACAAGGAGTGTTTGTTTGGTTCTTGTCTATTTGAACCTTGGTTTACCTATTTCTGGGCTCTGAGTTCCCCTAGCTCAGAGCTGAACCAGTGAAGGGGTGGTGGCAGTCTAACTTCTATCTTGCCGGGTTGGTGTTGGTTTGCACAACCTTGGCAAGGGGAATTTGGTGATTGGGTTCCAGATCAATTGTGCAAAGGGTGGGAATTGGTCTGAAGCATGCAAACTGTGGCTCTTGGAGACCAGATTTCATGACAAGTATATTTTTATTATTATAATTATTAAAATTCATATCCTGCCTTCCTCCCAAAAGGAAGCGCGGAGTTTGAAAATGCTGTGGTGAGGTGTTTGAAAATACTAGAAGAAAGTAATAATAGAGAAAACAGGAGAAAAACAGACAAGCCAAGAAAGGTGTTTTAGAGACTGGTATTCAACAAGATTTACAAATGGAAGCTGCAATCCTATACGCACTCAGATGGGAGTATATTTACATAGGTCTTCAAGAATTGCGGCTATTTTTGTAAAAACTCATAGTTTTAAAGTAATTGATACCTTCAATTTTCATCACCTTCGTTATGTTTTAATTAAAATCCAGTTAAGATCTAGAATAGCCTTCCCAACCTGGTGCTCTCTAAATGTTTGTACTACAACTCCCAGAATGCCCAATGGTCAGGGACAATGAGAGTTATGGTCCGGAACATCTGAGTGCATCAATCTGGGGAAGCCTGGCCTAGTAATAGTTCATAGTATTTCCACACTTAATTAACATCCCCAAAACTTCATAAATCAAAAACAGGAAAATTTGTAAGAGAAAATTTTTTGTTTATGAGGTGGTATGAACTTCATGATGGATAACTGGCAAGTTTGAAATTCCTATAACTCCAATACAGCTACATTAAGAAAAGCTTAATGGATATATGGGGGGTGGCGGGGTGGGGTGGAAACACCATGGGAAAAGCATTATTATGTTTTTTTCATACTCCTATTACAGAATTTATTTATTTTTGCTGATTCTATTATTAGTAAAATCAGTTAAGAAATCAGAACTTAAAACATCATGCTGACCATAACTCCACTGAATTAAAAAAGGAAAAAAGCATGCACACGTACACACAGCATGGAAACTGCATGATTATATACTGAAGAACATCCAAAGTTAAAAAGATTTTCAAAAATTAATATTGCAGCAGAAATAATTTAAATTAGTCTCCTGGGAAACTTGCATGGAGGTTGTATTTTTTAAAAAAGGTATTAGATTATTTAAAAAAGATAAAATCAGATAAATATGAAAAAGAAGGATAAGAAAAATTACAAAGAAAATAGGTCAACAATAACATTAGTACAGCTAATAAAAATGACAACGAATTTAGATTAGGTAATTATACAGAGATGGCATATACAAGACAAACATATTTTGAGTTTGGAAATAAGACATGTAAAAGTTATTTGCACATAAGGTTAAAAAAGGCATGTGAGTATTTTGGTAACAAGAGTTAAAATATCAGATAATTCAGCAGAGCTTGATAACATGAGTTAAAAGTTCAGATAATAATTTAATAGTAGTTCTACAAAGTGAGATTTTATAGAAATTTGTACAGTACTGTAAGAAACTCAACATACAGTTTTTCAAATAGTTTTTAATTGTATTGTTTATTGCTGTAACACACCCTGGGACTTTATGGTAAGTAGCCAATAGGAAATCTTATAAATAAAACAAAAATATAAATAACCTAAGGACATAGAAATCTTCCCATGCGTGAATGTAACTTACAGAACTTACCTCAACTTACTCAAGCATTACAATGAGCTTTTAAAAATCAAATAGTTTGGGTAGGGTTAAAACTATTAAGAACTGAAAAAATAATAAAGCACTAGGACCAGATGGATTTAGTGCAAAGTTTACTATAAGATGTTTGCAAATTTGATAGCTAAACCTTTGTCATTTGCAACAATTGAGGTATGATATCAAGGATAATTGCCATAACTATGAAAGCTAATGAATAATTATTATTGGGAATATAATGTTGATGCATAAGAAAGAAAAACATTTTTAAATAGATAAAGTTATTGCTAATATTAATAATTTTATTTTTGTTGTCCTCCTCTTAAAAGGAATGTGGGTCCCGAGGCAGATTACAGTTTTAAAAATAGAACGCACATAGAAACATATAGAAATATTAAAATTATTATAATTATATCATGTATTATCTATCTATATACACATATATATTATATATACTAATTATATATGTTATAGCAGGTGAATCAAGCAGGGTATCCAGAGCACAGCTTTGTCCCAATTTCTTAGATGAGTTTCGGTTGGTACAGCTTGAGGACGTTGACAAGGTACTTGGACAGGTTTGTGCAACCACTTCTGTACTGGATCCTTGCCCTTCTTGGCTAATAAAAGCTAGCAGGGATGGATGGAACAGCCAGCTGGACCAGGGAAGCGATTAATGCCTCTCTGCGAGAGAGGGTGGTCCCTGGCTACCTGAAAGAGGTGTTAGCGTGTTGTGCACAGAGTCAATAGTCCATTCCGGTCTTTTGTTCTTGCCATCTTCCTCTGCTGCTGCCGTCACGACTCGAACAGACATTGTTTCCTTTCCTCGTTCGGCTTTTCTTTGTGAGTTACAGTCTTTACGTAAATGTTTGTCTGAACCGCATTTGAAGCATTTCTTTATCTTTGGTTCATTGGCGTCGTCTCTCCTCTTTGTTGAACTTGCTGTCGATTGTTGCGCGCTTTCCTTTCGTCGTTCCGACTCACGCAAAAGTTTCTCAGATACATAACTCATGGTCAGTTCAGATTCGGGCATTGCTTCCAACGCACAAATGGCTGCATCATATGTTTTATCAAGGGATGAAAGTAGCACATATACCTGCTGTTGGTCAGAGTATTCAACGTCTCTGTCTTGAAGTTGTGCAAATAAGCCTCGAATTGTTTGTATGTGTTCATTCATACTTATGCCTTCTGTTAAGTGCGTTTGGAATAGCTTCCTCGCAAGTAGAACTTTACTCCCCGCTGAGGTTTTAATATGTACTTTCCGGAGTGCGTCCCAGACTTCCCGTGCAGTTTCCATGTCTCTTACATGTAGTAGCTGCGAGTCTTGTACTCGACGATAGTGGCTTTTGCTCTTTGGTCCTGGCGTTGCCACTCTTCCGTGGGGTTCGTAGGTGCATCCGCCTCAACGACATTCCACAGGTCCTCACGGATTAGAAGCATTTGCATCTTCACCCGCCAACTTGTGTAATTAGTGTCGCCAAGTCTCTCCAAAGACAATCCAGACGTATACGATAATGCCATCCTTGTCTCTCCAGGAGCTTTGTCTTTACCGCAGTTGTCCTGCTGGATTTACGCTTCTTTCCAAGCGTGTTCTGGCTTGTCGGTACTGTGGTTTAGACTGTGCAGTCTGGGCCCATAACCCTTAATGTTAGCGTGTTGTGCACAGCCTATCGCCCCAGCACCAGGTAGAACAGAATAATAGCTAGGCATACAACGTAGAGCTTCAAGTAAGATGGACTTTATTTGCTTGCAGCACAAATAGGTCCTATAGTCAGAGTTCAGTTCACTCACTTGCTTCTTTACCAGCACACCGCTCCGCATCAAATACCTTTCTCCTTACCCCCACACAGCCTGCAATCTCTTGCCCTGATTTATTACTCTAGGCGCTAACAGATAATCTCCTGCAGCTGTGTCTCTAACACTTACTGAGATGTCCACCCAGTCTTTACATTAACCCCTTGCTCTCCTGTATTTCCCTGAGGAGCAAAAAAACCTTTTTACATAAAACTGCAAGTCATTATTATTGGTAACAAGAGGCGGTAGTGAGACCACTCCTGAAGAGATCCTCCATGGACCCAGAAAATCTTAATAACTATAGGCCGGTAGCAAATGTTCCATTCCTGGGCAAGGTCCTTGAACGAGTGGTGGCAGGCCGGGTCCAGATGAGACTCTTGGATGAGACCGATTATCTGGATCCATTTCAGTCGGTCAGGCCTGGTTTTGACACAGAAACAGCCTTGGTTGCCCTGTATGATGACCTCTGTCAGGAGAGAGACAGGGGGAGTGTGACTCCGTTGATTCTCTTTGATCTCTCAGTGGCTTTCTATACTATCGACCATGGTATCCTTCTGAGAAGACTGGCTGAGTTGGGAGTGATTGCATGGCGCTGGTTCCGCTCCTACTTAGCGGGTCGGCTCCAGAAGGTGGTGCTTGGGGAACATAGCTCGGCACCCTGGACTCTCCAGTATGGGGTTCCGCAGGGGTCAGTTCTGTCCCCCATGCTGTTCAACATCTACATGACACCGTTGGGTGCGGTCTCAGATTCAATCCCCAGCATTTCCAGCTTTTAGAAAACCTTAGTGATTCAAGCTTATATTTAAAAGGGATGAAAATGGCACATACTTGGCCTACTTACTATCACTTGAGGCTCAGGTAGCCTCGGTGGCATGGAGTGCCTTCTATCAACTTTGGTTGGTGGCCCAGCTACGCCCCTATCTGGACAAGGATAACATGGCTTCAGTTGTCCATGCTCTGGTAACCTCCAAGTTAGATTACTGCAATGTGCTCTACATGGGGCTGCCTTTGAAGACGGTTCGGAAACTGCAGCTTGTGCAAAATGCGGCGGCCAGATTGGTAACAGGAACCAGATGGTCCGAACACATAAAACTGATTCTGGCCTGCTTGCATTGGCTGCCTGTATCTTTCTGAGCTCGATTCAAGGTGCTGGTTTTAACCTATAAATCCTTACACGGCTTAGGACCACAATACCTGATGGAACATTCGCCTCTCCCAACATGAACCCACCCGTGCACTACACTCAACATCCAAGGCTCTCCTCCAGGTGCCTACTCAGAGGGAAGCTGAGAGTCTGGCAACAAGGGAGAGGGCCTTCTCAGTGGTGGCCCCCAAATTATGGAATTATCTCCCTGACAAGGTGCGCCTGGCACCAACATTGTTATCTTTTTGGTGCCAGGTCAAGACTTTCCTCTTCTCCCAGGCATTTTAGCATGTGTTTTAAAATTGCTTTTTAAAAATGTGTTTTTAAATTTGTATATTTGTTTTTAATTGTTGTAAACCGCCCAGATAGCTTTGGCTATGGGGCGGTATACAAATGCAATAAATAAATAAATAAATAAATTACTATGTATTAGTTATTTATCATAAAATTTAACATTAGCTTCTTGTTTAAAAAAGATCAATCACTATATCGATGAGACTAGTCTTATCCCAAACCATTCACAGGGTTTTTAATGTCATAGAATATACAAAGAAAAGAATAATTCCACTTATATATGCTGAAGCCAAGAACGCATACGATAAATTAAAAGGCCTTGAAGGTTTTAATTTTGGTAATAGCTTTGATAAATGCTTTTATACCCCAGTGCATCTTTAGTAGTTAATGCTTAGAATTCTAAAATGTTTAATCTGATTATAGGGTTCTATTATTTATTTATTTAGTGAATACGTACACCACTTTCCAAGAAAATATTCTTCCAAAAGCCATGTACAGACTATATATCAAAATGTCAACAATAAAATATTATTTAAAACCAGTTAAAAATATCCCAATCATTTTAATGCAATATTATTTTAAAAGATTATTAAAAGCAAACTGTGACCAACACTAATCTAGCATAATACAGAACTACTAAAATCTGGCCACAATACCAATTCTGCAGCGAGATCATAATTAGCCATTAAAGACCACAGTAAAAATGTGAGAGAATCTTTGGGCCTGTTCAAAAATATCTAGGGATGGGGTTTGCCTAATATAATATGGGACCAAAGTCCACAATTGCGGGGCCACAACTAAAAAAATGCCCTGATCTGTGTGCCCACCAGCTTCACTTATTTTGCGGGCAGCACATTGACAAAGCTTCAGCAGATATCTTAAGGTAGAGGTAGGTTTGTACAGATGCAGGTGGTCCTTCATAATCCGGTACCAAACTACTGAGTACTTCAAAGATTGTCACCAGAACTTTAAAGTGGACCCAAAAACACAATGACAACTAGTACAACTAATACAACATAGGTGTAATATGTTCTGATCACCAGGCTCCAACCAATAACCAAGTAACCACATTTTATACTAGTTGAAGTTCTTGAACCGTCTTTAAAGGAAGCCCCACACAGATAAAAAGCAAGAAGCAGTGGTGGATAGTAAAACAGCATGTAATATAAGGTATAAAGTTTGCTTTAAATTGTATTATTTTATAATTTGGTTACCATAATTAGTACTAGGGCTGTGACCCACCACTACCCCCCGATCTGTGGCCTGACTTGGCACTTCTGATCCGACCCAGGACAATCTAGGGCCAATTTGATTTGGGGTCCAGCCCTAATTAACAACATGGGGACCGGGGAAAGAGATGCTTGTCTTCCTTCCCCTCAACTGCATGTTTAATCAGGGTTTTAAACCCTGATTAAACATGCAGTCAGGAACGGGGGTAGGAGATGCAATGTTCAATCCTGTTGGGTGCTGCTTTGCCAGGGAACACGCTGGGAAAGCAAATCTCCACAGAAAGCAGGACTGAATCCTCCATTCACCAGTTGATGAGTGGTGAGTTTAATTCTGCAACGGCTGCCTGCCTCTCCTTCTCCCCTGCTGTATGACCGCTCTGTCTTTGACAGACCTGGATCGCTCTGGGTGGACTGACCTGACCCGGGGTCTTCCTGAACCCATCCAGCCAAAGACTGAATTTGGTTGATTTAATTTGGGATCCAGGCTTTGGTGGATCTAGCCCTATTTAAATCAATGGTTTAAAGCAGAAGTCCCCAAACTGTGGTGTGGACCACTAGTGGTCTGCGACATTCTTGTGGGTGGTCTGCAGCATGTTTGTGAGGAAGGGCAGGTTCTAAGATTTTGTACTGTATGTTATTTTTCACCCTGTATCCCTTCCTTCCTCAGGGCTAGCAGAGCAATCCACATTCCTTCTTGTCTCTCTTTCTTCTAGAACTACTTCATTTTGAGAAGATTACTGGATGTGAAAAGCCCCCCCCCGAGCAGCAGCAGCAACAACATATTTTATCCAGCCCTCCACCCCTAGCTACAGTAGCTGCAGAAGGCGGGTAGTCTGTCTCTCCCTCCTTACTAATGATGTCCATTCTGGTGGTCCTTCCCACCATTTCTCTCTTTCAGTGTTTGTGCGTGCGTGCGTGCCAAGGGTATGGAAGTCAGGGAGTCAAATCAAGCAAGTGGTTGATAAACAGAACTCTTCATTTCTTACAACTGCTGTCATTCCCTTCTTACACCCTCCATACTTCCTTTCCCCTATCTCTGTTTTCTAACCCCATTTAATGTACCATGCCCCTTGCCGCACCTTCAAAGCTGGGTCTATCAGGAAACAAAATACAATGTTGCATCCAGGAGTATGGATCCAAGCTACTGACCTGCTCCTTCCAGGGGAGTGCAACCCCATCCAGAACAGCCCGTCTCTCCACCTCCCTGACCATGAGAATTCTGGACACACAACATCTCTGTGTTTTCAGGATTCAGCTTCAGTTTATTGGTCCACATCCAGCCCATCACTGCCTTCAAGCACCAGTCCAACACCTCAATTGCCTCTCCCGATTCAGATGGAACAGAGAGATAGAGGTGGTGTCATCTGCATATTGATGACACCTCACTCCAAATCTCTTGATGACAGCTCCCAGTGGCTTCATACAGATGTTAAATAGCATGGACAAGATGGAACCCTGTGGAATACCGCAGGACAGCTCCCATGGTGCAGAACAATAGCCTCCCATAACTTCTTTTTGAAAGTGGCTCTGGATGTATGAATGGAACCAATGAAGCAGAGTGCCTCAACCCCCAGCTCTCTGAGATGCTCCAGAAGCATATAGTGGTCAACAGCATCAAAAGCTGCCAAGAGATCGAGGAGAAAGCAGGGTTGCACTCCCCCTCTCCTGGCAGATGTCATCAACCAGGGCAGTTTCAGTGCCATCGCCAGGCCTGATGCCAAACTGGAATCGATCCAAGTAATCGGTTTCATCCAAGCATGTTTGAAGCTGGACCACCACCACCTTCTTGAGCACCTTACCCCAACAGGAGATATTTGCCACTGGGCAATAGCTGTTTAATATTTCTGGGTCCAAGGAGGTCCTCTTAAGGAGGGAACATACCACTGCCTATTCCAAGGCAGATGGTACTTCCCCTCTTCCAGTGAAGCATTAATCATTCCTGGACCCAACAAGTCAATCCCTTATTGCTAGTTCTAAGAAGTCAAGATGGGAAAGGGTCAAAGGGAGCTGGTGATCCTCTACACTTCTTCAAGCTTGTGAAGCAACACTGCGCAAGATCTGAACAGCTGTTCAGCAGAAAAGCTGTTCCTGCAGAAAAGCTGCTTGAGAAGCAGCACCCTGCAGAATTGACCCTTCCTCTCAGGATGTGAAGGGGAGGAAACACAGTGTTTCCTACCCCCCATGTTTAATTAGGGTTTTTCATCCTAATTAAACACTAGTTCCACCCCCAAACTTACTCAGGACTAGCTGCAAGGCAGGGCGGGTAGACTCCAGGTCACCCAGGACGGGGAGGCCTAATGCCCCCCACAGATTAGAGCCATGGAGCAGATCTGGGGGGCTGTACAGAGACCTGGTATATATTACATATGGCAGGCTGTAGGAGTCAACCTTGGATATGCCTGAGCCTTGTTCCTGGAACTTACCACATAAAGAATGTATTACAGTCGGGCCCTGCTTGTCGGTGCCCTGCTTTTTGGCGTTCCGCTAATATGGTGGCACCAGTGGGGCGATCAGCTGTAGTACGGGGAGCTCCAGCCACCGAGCTTCAGCTGACAGCTATCAGTGCACAATCAGCTGCAGCGTGGGGAGCTTGCGCTGCAGCTGATCACTGTCAGCTGGAGTGCGGCGGCTGGAGCTCCCTGCGCTACAGCTGATCACACGATCAGCTGTAGTAGGGCCCTACTTTCTGGCCGTTTTTGCTTTGCGGCAGGGAACCTGCCGTATGCGTGAGGCCCTACTGTAGTGTTACCAACCCTAAAAAACAGATATCCAAGATCCAACAATACTGCCGACCAGATTAGCAACTGCAGCAGCTTTAACATATGGCACTATTGAGGCTAGAATTATAGCACCTGCTGGCAGCAGGATCTGCAAGGTGTAGGACACCTGGCACTTTTGTGGCCATTATTTTTTGTCACCCTGTCGAAAATCTCTAAAAAGAGTTGAGCAAGTTGGGCTGGTTGTTCATATATTTGTATGTATATTTCTTATGTTCTTAGTATAATTGCAAGACCAGCATCACAAAATGAATTATGAAGAAACTATGTTTTTTGTAATCTGCAGATATGAGTAAAGCAGACAGTTTGAGAGGGCTCATTTGCTCTGTGCCCTCTTCAAATTGACACAGTGATTGATGTAGGGTTTCATCCATAAAATCCATAATTTTGTCATGAATATGCACACCAATTTTCATTCCAGTGTCTGAATACCATATTCAACACAGTTTACATTTTCCTCCTCATTGAAAATGAATACATGGGATGAGTGGTTTTGAATTTCACAAGAGACTTATGTCACACATTTACATTCTGTTTCGCTTTCATCTCTCCTTCTTCAAGTCAGATATTGCATTGACACTGGCCCTTTTCTTTTATCTAATAAGACAATAACTAAAAAACAAGGGCATGCTACTGATTTTTCTGCTGCGACTCCACAGGCTTTGTCCTGATAATTTCAAAGGCAATTTTTCCCACTCAAAACAGCACAAGACCCACGTTAAGACCTCTGGTATCCCTTAAAAAAACCCTTCCATGGAACTGCAACACAGGTGTGGTCTACAGCTATCTTGGCCATGCATAGTCTCTGAAAGAATCAAAGGAGCAGCATATTATACATACCTGCTGCACATGATGCTAAGAACTTTTCACTCTTGCAAGGTTGTTTTGCTATAAGGTGAGTGCAATTTCTGTATTCCTAACAAAAAGGAGACACAACTGTCAGTAAAAATGGCACACAAATCTTTCAAAAGTAACAAGGTAAGAAGCTGAATTAGTATTAAATCAGAGTCTCTCTGATTTGTTGCATTCATTCAGTTTTACCCCTATGAATATAATACGCTGCAAGGAATCCAATGTGATAAGCATGCATAATATATACAGGTTTATCAATTATCCTCATTTACCTTAATGTCAAAGAAAGCACACTCTAGTTTATGAATCAATTCGACTAGGGTCTTCTTTTCTTGGTTCTTAAATCCAGTTAGTTGGATCCTCCGTTTGTGGATGTCACTTTCCATCTGTTTAAGAGCAGATACACAACAGACACACAGCTCAAGAAGGACTGAGGCTTCAGGCATACAAAGATCCATTCAATATTCTACTGAAGTCATTTGAATCATATAAATTAATAATCATTCCAGGTTTCAAACATTCTTAGGGCTAGCAAAGTTAAATATTTGTGCCCAAAGCTCAAACCAAATATTACAAACTTCAAAACAACTAATTAAGCCAATTTACATTTACAACAGTAAACCCCACTGAATTCAGCGGGGCTTACTTTTGAATAAACATGCTCAGGATCAGGCTGCAAGTCTATTACAGTTTGGTCACATATGCATCCTCCTTTACGGTATGACATGTCGGCTGGTAAAGAACTACAAGAAAGAATCGACAAGATAGCTTTGCAACTGCCTCGAGTGAAGCCCCAAAAGTCAATACCTCCCAATAACGTTCTCTCCAGTTTCTTACGGAAATCACGTCCACTACGTTACACACGTAATATGAGACGCGTCCCATTTTAGAACATGGAAAAGACAAACTGCGAAGTTAGAAGTCGAGAACAAAAAGCGGAAGGAAGGGAAGGAGCGCGCTCCCGGTGAGCTGCTGAAGAAGAAAGCGCCCAAACACGTTTATTTCCCATACATTCCATTCAGTTTAAGAAGCGAGCGCCACCAGCCGCGAGAGCGCTGCGGATGAGGGTAAGAGCGAAGAAAAGCACATTCTGTCCAACGTGTTCGAAGAGCGCTCGTAAAGAAGAGTGCTGAGCAGCGTGTACGCTAACCAAAAGTCTATACGTACAGGCCCGCGCACAAAGACACTACATTTACCTCAGACTTCATCCAGCCAAGTCGCGTCAGCATCTCAGTACTCCCCCTCAATACTTGTAGCCTTTCTTCTTTCTTACCCTATTCGCGCGCGCGCGGTCAAGTCAGCGGCTCCGCCTCCGGATGTTGTGAGCCCAGCCATTCCGAGCCGTCGTTACTGACGCTCGTTGGTCTCCGGGGTTACCAGGCACAGAGAGGAGCGGGGCCCGGTCTTATCTGGTAAGTGACGTCGGAGTCTGTCAGGGCAGTAGGAAGGGGGCTCCGCGGTGTTATATCTTTCGGCTCCTTAGTACCCCATCCCCTGCCTTCTTTGTCTTTCGCCACCCGCTTAAAGCATTCTCGCCTTCAATCCCTGGAACGCAGGTTCTCTTCAGGCGCCAACGAAAAAGCCAGGCGGAGACACTAGCAAATGTATTTGTTATGGCATAAGCTTTCGTGGATTGCTTCTGATTCGTGGACGCTAGTTCACGAATGCTTAATGCCCTCATCAGTGTGTTGTTCTTAAAGATGCCGCAGGATTCTTGTTCTGCAATAGACAAAGGTGGCTGCACCTCTGAATTTTAGCAAGATGTATTGTGGCTCGTGCCACTTTCAGTACATGTGTAAGACATCAAGGTGTCACAAGATTCTGAATGCTGTAACAGGGCTACCACTCAGTAGGTTTTTGTCAGAGCTGGTGTAATCCCACGGTCTAGAATCTTGTGTAGAAGTTACTAAACTTCTGTTTACTTCTTCGCTCTGCTTCCCTACAGTGTTCTTTAATATTAGCTAAGGTGTGGTGTAATGGTTAGGTGTTAGACTATGACCTGGGAGACCAGGGTTCGAATCCCCACATAGCCATGATGCTCCCTGGGTGACCTTGGGCCAGTCACTGCCTCTCAGCCTCAGAGGAAGGCAATGGTAAACCCCCTCTGAATACCACTTACCATGAAAACCCTATTCATAGAATCACCATAAGTTGGAATCGACTTGAAGGCAGCCCATTTCCATTTTTTTCCATGTGGTGCTCTAATTCCTTTCAGGCCCTTGGGAAGAAGTCCTATTTAATTTAGTGGGGCTTACTTCTTAGTACCCCCCTTTAGGATGCACACCTTAACGTGGTGAGGGGCTTTGAGAGTGTTGAAGAAGCTGAGAGCAATGCCGTCAGGAGTCTAGACCAAGAGGCTAGACTCCTAGCAGGGGCACCCATGGCAGAATGGTCAAAGCTGAGACACCAGACTAAGATGCATCCAAACTCAGAGGAAGGCAATGGTAAACCACCTCTGAATATCTCTTACCATGAAAACCCTATGAACAGAGTATCCAAAATACAACACGAGATAGTGCTGGGAGATGAGACCCCCAGGTCAGAAGGCACTCACCGAGCTACTGGGGAAGAACAAAGGACAAGTATGAGTAGCGCTGTGACTAATGACGCAGCTGGGTCAAAGCTGAAAGGAAGCCCAGAGGCTGATGCGAAAGAAGAGTCTGGAGTTGTACGACGCACACAATTGGAACATGGAATGTGAGAAGCATGAACCAGGGAAAGTTAGAAATTGTCAAGCAAGAAATGGAACGTATCAACATTACAATACTTGGCGTGAGTGAATGAAAATGGACTGGAATGGGACATAAGAACATAAGAACATAAGAAAAGCCTGCTGGATCAGGCCAGTGGCCCATCTAGTCCAGCATCCTGTTCTCACAGTGGCCAACCAGGTGCCTGGGGGAAGCCCGCAAGCAGGACCCGAGTGCAAGAACACTCTCCCCTCCTGAGGCTTCCGGCAACTGGTTTTCAGAAGCATGCTGCCTCTGACTAGGGTGGCAGAGCACAGCCATCATGGCTAGTAGCCATTGATAGCCCTGTCCTGACATTTTCAATCGGGCAGCTACAAAATATTTTCTGCAGGAAATGAGAAATCAAGAAGAAACGGGGTTGCTTTAGTAGTGAGAAATGATGTAGCAAAGGCAATTAGGAGCTACAACACAAGGTCTGAGCGAGTGATATCAGAGATTAAACGGGAAACCTATTAACATAACCATCATCCAAGTCTACGCTCCAACATCAAACGCGGAAGAAGAATTGGCTTGGTTTTGCTTATCACCATTTAGCATCAGTAATGCCCTTTGAGACTTGGGGCAAGGCCATTGCCCTATTTGGTTTTTCTTTGCTTTGTGCATCTTTAGCTCACACATCCCCACTTGTGAAGCAGGCAGATAGGAACAAACCTGTGGCAAGAGTCACACTGTAGTCTGGCTACGTTAAATAAGACATTAGCACACATCAGGTAATTAGAAACACTATCGGTTTCTTCCAGAAGCTAATCTTTCAAAGTACACTTTTTAATAAAGCTTATGGTGTGAAAGAAACTCTTGTGGACCCATATAGTTTCTTCTACCCATACAGACTGCGTTGTGTTAGTGTTCTAGTAAAAGCTACTCACACTGCTGTAACAGAAAAGTGCAGAAGTAGAGTACCCAGCAAAAAGCAGTCCAGAAAGTAGTGAAAGTTCATCTAGTCCTGTGGTTCACTGGTTGTAGCAACATTATATTAGTACGGGGGGGAATGTCTTTCAGCTCAAAGGCAAGACCTGTGGGTCAAATTCTGGGTGGGGCAACAGGAAAAAGATCTCAAGAAGAAAAAGAATGCAGAAGATCTCACAAGCACATGTTACAGTATTCATGACTACTCAGAAGAAAGCACCAAAGATCTTCCCTTCAGGATGATGTCTACAGCTCAGTATTGTTGGAACAGTCTGGAGGACTTTTGGTGCTTGAAACAGGATGTGAGTTGAAAGAAGGAGTTCATATCCATAAGGAGTTCCGATATGAACCGGCCCGTGCACTACGTTCTGCTACGAAGGCCCTCCTCCGGGTTCCAACTCACAGGGAGGCCCGGAGGGTGATGACAAGATCTAGGGCCTTCTCAGTGGTGGCCCCCGAACTATGGAACAGTCTCCCTGAGGAAGTACGCCTGGCGCCGACTCTGCTCTCCTTCCGGCCCCAGGTCAAAACCTTCCTATTATCTGAAGCATTTTAAGTTACAGTGATTTACTTTTTAAAATGTTTATTGTATTGGATTGATGATTGTATTTTAGTATTATTTTGTTATTCATTGTATTTTTATGCTGTTTTATGTTCACCGCCCAGAGAGCTATTGCTAGTCGGGCGGTATATAAATTTAATAAATAAATAAATAAATAATAAATAAGGGGGACAGGTGGGGATGGTCAAGAGAACGGGGGAAAGATGAGGACTTTTGACTTTACTCACTCCTTGTTACTTCTGAGTTAAAGAATAAAAGGGTGGTGAAGCAGAGGATCACCCAGAACTTTCTCTTCACTGACACATTTTGTGCAACGTCCTTTGGGGAAGTGCCACAGCTCAGTGGTAGAGCATCTGCTTTGCATGCAGAAGGTGCATCTTTCAATTTCTAGCATCTCCTGGCACTAGGAAAGACTCCCTGTCTGATACCCTGGAGAGCTGCTACCAGTCAGCGCAGACAGTACTGAGCTAGATGGATTAATGATCTCATTCAGTATAAGCCAGCTGCCTATGTTCCTATGCCCTATTCGCCACCCTTTTTCAAAAGTCTCAGATGCTATTATGAAGCATGAGAGGAGGTGGATGAGGAAAATATGGGGGGGGGATCAGCAGAACACTGTGGATTACTTTTTTCTATTCTGAAGAAAAGGGCTGAGGGAGATGGATTTGAGTGAGCGGTGTTGTTTTTTAATGACGTCCTGTTTATAGAAGGGATGGGGTGAAAGAGCCTTCAGAACTACTGGATCAATGGTAACTGGCAAAATAACATGAGATTTCCATGCTGCTTGCCTACTCCTCCCCCTTGATGTCCTCTTGGTTGAAGCAGTTAAGGAAAGCTATTTATGTGTTAGTTGAGCAAGAAGGATTGCATGGGCAATAACAACAACAGAGGTGTGTATGTGTTTGAGGGAGAGAGAGACAGACAGACAGACGGAGTAGTGAAGGAGTAGGAACTCAAAATGGTGCCAAATTCAAAGGTGCTCTAAGACACTCTAAACTGTGGCTGAAAAGGTTGCAGGGCTACAGAAATTGTGGTGTGCAGAGAATCATTTTAAATATTCCACAGTTGACATCAGATGATTGGCAGGTGGGTGAGGTGTGCCCAGAACACCCTTGCAGGCCAAACAGAGAGAACTGGCTGGCCTAATTAGGCTCAAGGTAAAGAGGTTCTCCCTTCAACATAACCATCATCCAAGTCTATGCTCCAACGGCAAACACAGAAGAAGAGGAATTGGAGAGATTTTACGCAGTACAGGAAGAAATTGATCACACACCAAATCAAGATGTGCTGATAATCATAGGAGACTGGAATGCAAAAGTAGGGAACAGAGAAGAACTAGGAATTGGGGGGAAATGGGGCTTAGGAGACAGAAATGAAGCAGGAGAAAGACTTAATTGTATTCTGTAAAGCCAATAATTTGTTTCTTGCAAACACTTTTTTTGAGCAACCAAAAAGACAACTGTACATGTGAACGTCACCAAATGGTCAATATAGGAATCAAATTAATTATATAATTGGTAGCAGAAGATGGAGCAGTTCCATACTTTTGGCAAAAACAAGACCAGGAGCAGACTGCGGTACAGATCATGAACTGGTCATATAGAAAATCAGAGTAAAGCTAAAGAAGAAGAACAAAGCAATCATAATGCCAAAATACAATTTAAATGACATCCCAGAAGAATATAAAGATCAAATAAAGAACAGGTTTGAGGCTTTAAAGTTAGTTGACAGAGAACCAGAAGAACTATGGAGTGAAGTCAGAGACATTATCAGGGAAGAATGCAAAGACAATACCACTAGTTAAAAAGAGAGAAAGACCTCAATGGATGATTGACGAAACTCTTAAAATGGTTAAAGAGAGAAGGAAAGCAAAAGCAAAAGGCGATAGAAACATGATCAGAACCCTTAATGCAACAATACAGAGAACTATTACAATAGTTATTGTATAGAAATAGAAAAGGACAACAAAATGGGAAGAACAAGAGCCCTATTCCAAAAGATTAGAGAACTGAAAGGGAAATTTAAACCACGAGTAGGGATGTAATCAACAGGGGAACACACTGACTGACTGAGATGAAATAAAAGGAAGATGGAAGCAATACACTGAAGTACTCTATAAAAGAGATGCCAGGATGACAGATTCATTCATGGAGGAACCATATGATGAAGAACCAGAAATTTTAGAATGCGAGGTGAAAGCTGCTCTTAAACTTCTTGGAAGAAACAAATCACCAGGAATAAACGGCATACCAATAGAGTTGCTACAAGCTACTGAACTGAATCTGTCCAAAGTTTGACAAAAATTTGTCAAGAGATATGGAAAACTAAACAAAGCCCACAGACTGGCAGTGTTCAATATATATCACACTTCCAAAGAAAGGGGATCCCAGAGAATGCAGTAATTACCAAACTATTGCCTTAATATCCCATGCAAGTAAAGTAATGCTCAAGATTCTACAACAAAGGCTCTTACCATATATGGAGCGAGAAATGCCAGACGTCCAAGCTGGATTTAGAAAGGGAAGAGGCACCAGAGATCATATCGCAAACATACATTGGATAATGGAACGGAGCAAGGAATTTCAGAAGAAAATCACCCTGTGCTTTATAGATTACAGCAAAGCCTTTGACTGTGTAGATCATGAAAAACTATGGAATGCTTTAAAAGAAATGGGGGTGCCACAGCATCTGATTGTCCTGATGCACAACCTATACTCTGGACAAGAGGCTACTGTAAGGACAGAATATGGAGAAATCAATTGGTTCCCCATCAGAAAGGAGATGAGACAGGGTTGTATTTTATCACCCTATTTGTTTAATCTGTACGCATCACATATCATACGGAAAGCGGGATTGGACCAAGATGAAGGAGGTATGAAAACTGGAGGGAGAAACATCAATAATTTAAGATATGCAGACGATACCATACTCTTAGCAAAAACCAGTAATGATTTGAAACGAATGCTGATGAAAGTTAAAGAGGAAAGCACAAAAGCAGGACTACAGCTGAACGTCAAGAAGACTAAAGTAATGACAACAGAAGATTTATGTAACTTTACAGTTGACAGTGAGGACATTGAACTTGTCAAGGATTATCAATACCTCGGCACAGTCATTAACCAAAATGGAGACAATAGTCAAGAAATCAGAAGAAGGCTAGGACTGGGTAGGGCAGCTGTGAGAGACCTAGAAAAGGTCCTCAAATGCAAAGATGTATCACTGAACACCAAAGTCAGGATCATTCAGACCATGGTATTCCTGATCTCTATGTATGGATGTGAAAGTTGGACAGTGAAAAAGGCAGATAAGAGAAAAATAATCTCATTTGAAATGTGGTGCTGGAGGAGAGCTTTGCGCATACCATGGACTGCGAAAAAGACAAATAATTGGGTGTTAGAACAAATTAAACCAGAACTATCACTTGAAGCTAAAATGATGAAACTGAGGTTATCATACTTTGGACACATCATGAGAAGACATGATTCTCTAGAAAAGACAATAATGCTGGGAAAAACAGCAGGGCGTAGAAAAAGAGGAAGGCCAAACAACAGATGGATTGATTCCATAAAGGAAGTCACAGACCTGAATTTGCAAGATCTGAACAGGGTGATTCATGACAGATGCTCCTGGAGGTCGCTGATTCATAGGGTTGCCATAAGTCGTAATCGACTTGAAGGCACATAACAACAACAAACTTCTTAGTAGACAAGCATGGGATTACAATGTAAAGCTCTGTTGAAGTAGATGTATTTAGTAATGCGGAATGAGAATTGCTGCTATTTGAAAAATGGATAAATATAGACAGCAAATACCATCAGCCTGAAAAAAACCTTTTACTGCTCTCTCTGCCACCAATACTTGCATTCAGATTCCTCAATGAAGCACCTGGTATATGTGTATATGATTTAAGTGTCTGGTTGCTTAAATATTGACTAAAGATAATTAGAGTGGAATTCTGCTGAATGAAATAAGGCCTTACAAGTAACTGCAGACATGTTTATTCATTCTTCATGGCATTAATAAAAAGGCAGTGTACATTAAAACACTGAGGGCCATTGTAATATTTTTGTGAATTCAAGAGAAGCACATAATATTAACCACAAAACCAACATTGTTACTTGTTTATTTTGAGTGTTTTAACCACAGGTGATGCAAGAGGATGGCAGTAGGGCAGCCTTTCCCAACCAGTGTGCCTCCAGATGTTGTTGGACCACAACTTCCATCAGTCTCAGCCAGCATTGCCAATGGTCAGGAAACATGGGAATTGTGGTCCAACAACATCTGGAGGCACACTGGTTGGGAAAGGCTGCAGTAGGGGCAACCCCCACCCCCCGAACCTTACCCTCCCTTTTCTGGATCCTTGCAGTTATTTGAAGGATCTTTTCAATGCTTCCTCAAGAATACACTTCAGCTCTTCTGCTGCCCCGTGCCACCACTGCTCTGAACCCATAGTTCACTCTCCCGTCTCTTTTCCCTCTGCATCACAAATCTCTCCTAATCCACCAGCCTTTTTTCTAAGTGCTCTCTCTCTATATCCTAGTACAGGTATATATTTGAAAACAATGATCCCACTCTTTGTCTTTCCCTACATCCCATTCGTCTTTTTCTTACGTTACCTCATAATACTCTCCACCCCCACACCATTGTCTCTCAGCTCTCTTCCTTTAGTCTTATTTTTGATCAAGGCTTTTCCTTATCTCTTCTCAGTGAGTTCAGCAGTAAGAGCATTTGAGGCTTTCACTTTCCCAGCAATTCATGCACTTAAGGAGATGCACGTGTGTCATGCAGTGGCTGACTGGCTTCTACTTGCTGAAAAGTCATGAAGAGGAAGAACCATACAATGGGTGGAATAGGCATTCTCCCAGTTCCATCTCCACTTTGTTCCCATAAAGAATTGGGGAAAGGTTGCAAAGTGGTGCTGGCTCGAAAGCATTCCGTTGACCTAACAGACTGGTATCAATTCAAGTTCATTCTTTGTCCAGTAGCTGCTGCTTTTACCAATCCATTTTTCCCTCACAAAAAAATTGATATTAATATTGATATTTTAAAAGGAAATATCAATAAAATTATAGTTCTTGATGTTTTAGAGGCGTGGTTTTTTTTTAATCCATTTTCAAAAAGATCTGTGGAAAATAACTACATAAAAATCAGATCCACAATGACAGAGAGTAAGCGAATGGAAAATTTGGTACAGTACTAAATCTGAATTTTGCAGAATTCTAGCACATCCTTACATCCCATACCCATAAATATGCAAAAGAGGGAAGGTGCGCTTGCAGTTTGCCCACAGGCCTTATGTTTTGCAAGACTGCCCAAAACTGAGAAAAAAGTGAGTGTATACAGGCGGGCCCCGCTTATAAGCCAGGTTCCATTCCAGACTGCCGCCGTAAAGCAGAAATCGCCGTAAAGCGAAACCCATTGAAAATAATGGGGTGCATCGCGTGAAAATGATGCGAAAATGTCGCAGAAGCGCAAAAACGGCCTTAAAACGGGAAATTTCCCCTCATTGAAAGCTGCCACATCAGCGGAATGCCAGAAAACGGAACGCCGGTAAGCGGGGCCCTACTGTATTAGGGAGGGAGAGTTATTAGAAGTGGAATCTGAACTAGGTTCTGGTGAATATTAATTATTGGGAAGGATGTAAAATGGGTGAGAATAGGGTAACCAACAACTATGGATTTAAGGCAGTAAGATGGAAAGGGAAAGGGAAGATAAGTATCACCAGTAAAGAAAACGTTCAGAGGGCAAAAATGATGCGGGGAAAGGTCAAGAGATTAGGATTGGAACTGTTGTTGTTATGTGCCTTGATTACGACTTGAGAGTTGTATAGGCATTGAGAGAGAAGATTGGAGAAACAAAGGAAAGATGAGAGAAGAAAACCATATGTAGAGTAGATGGGAGAAATTCTGTTAAATCTAAAGGTGGTAAAAATGAACAAAACTGAAGTTAGAGACAGCACACCCCTAGTAAATACAGAAAGAGTGTTTTGTGTTACTTTCAAACTTTTGTTTGCTGTAGTTAATCTTTGTATCAGTAAGGGTATGTGTCTTGGAAGGGTTGTTCCCCAGGGAACCCCAAAGAATTGTGTCACTTCAGACAGATCTTTTGGGAAGGCCTTTCCTGGGATTTTTAGGCTCTGGGCTTTCTAGAAACAAAGCCCTATGAGGAGAGACTGAAAGAACTGGGCATGTTTAGCCTTTAGAAGAGAAGATTGAGGGGAGATATGATGGCACGGTTCAACTACTTGAAAAGTGGTCACACAGAGGAGGGCCAGGATCTCTTCTCAATTATCCCAGAGTGCAGGACATGAAATAATGGGCTCAAGTTACAGGAAGCCAGATTTCACTGAACATCAGGAAAAACTTCCTAACTGTTAGAGCGGTACAATAATGGAACCAATTGCCAAGGGAGGTGGTGGGCTCTCTAACACTGGAGGCCTTCAAGAGGCAGCTGAACAGCCAGCTGTCGGGTATGCTTTAATTTGGATTCCTGCATTGAGCAGGGGGTTGGACTTGATGGCCTTATAGGTCCCTTCCAACTCTACAATTCTATGATTCAGGGTCTGAGTCACCATCAGCCTAGTTACTGGAAATTGTGAAGTATTTGTAGATGCCAAAGACATTGCTTCCAGAATCACCACTCCATATTCCCCATCACCTTTGTATTCCCTCTGGAGGCCTCTCCTTAAGGTTTCTGCTCTGGTCATACAAAGGCTGCAACCCAGACACAGCTGCAGTATCCCAACACTGACTGGGGTAACTTTGGCAAGGTGATTTCCTCCTCCTGCTTGGTATACAGTGCTCTTATGATCTTTATGAATTGTTTGTAGGTGTTACTTTGCCACCCATTTCCAGCATTCTTCTTGGTTTGACAAACAGGTAGTAGAGTGTGATTGTGTGATTAATACCTTTGAAATTCTTTCTTAGAGTGTGGTTGTGCGCACATAGTGATGCATGATGAGAAAAACTGTCACGACGTACTTAATGGTAATATAAGAAACCTTGTGGGGTTTTATTTGTAGCTGGAAACTTCTTGTCTGTTAGAGCACAATTAAGCATCACTCAGCATGACTTGAGAGGGCAAATCATAACAATCTATTGTTTTAATTTCTATTTATTTTAAACTTTGCATGAACTATATGTCAGTATACTATTGAAAATTAGTCTCCTTACTACTTAAGAAAAGGAAATATGACCTAATTTCCAGATCACTTGAGAATACCTTATTCCTTATAACAAGGGAGTGCTTTGTACTTATTATTATTATTATTATTATTATTATTATTATTATTAATTAAACTTATATACCGCCCGACTAACAATAGCTCTCTGGGCGGTGAACAACAAAAAATACAATAAAATTACACAGTAATACAACAGAGCATATAAAAAGTACAAAATCTAAAATCAGATTACAACACATTTAAAATTAAAATTAAATTAACTTAAATTAAAATGCCTCGGAGGAGAGGAAGGTTTTAACTTGGCGCCGGAAAGATAATAATGTCGGCGCCAAGCGCACCTCCTCTGGGAGACTATTCCACAGTTCGGGGGCCACCACTGAGAAGGCCCTAGATCTTGTTGCCACCCTCCGGGCCTTCCTATGAGTCGGAACCCGGAGGAGGGCCTTCGTAGTAGGTCGTAGTGTACGGGCGGGTTCATATCGGGAGAGGCGATCCAACAGGTATCGTGGTCCCGCGCCGTATAAGGCTTTATAGGTTAATACCAACACTTGTAATCTTGTACTGTCTTTTGACCTACTTACTGTTCTAATCCCATTCACTGAAAAGTAATTAAATAAAATAGCTTTACAATGTTCTTAAATATGATTTCGTAGCTTCTCTGTTGTTACATTAATTCAGTATGCTCTCTGTGTTAAGTGCTTTATGTTATTTATTCTCCTCAGTCTCATGGTATCCTTGCAAAATAGGTTATTAACATTAGAAGATAATAACTTGTCCAATGGCACCATTTGAATTTGTGGCTTTGCTGAAAAATTATACTGTTCTTGTTAAATTTTTATTTTACAAATAAATTTGCTATTGTGAATCCATTGATTGAATACGTACAATAAGATTCATAATAACAGTACTTAGCCTTTGTATACTTAAAATTGTTCCAAGTATTCTGACCTAAAATAAGCACTAGTCTTGTTCCAGTACATTCAGTCCAATGGCCTGAATAGTGTCAGGCATACCTAGGATCATACTAGGCACCATACAATAAAACAGAATTATAAGCCTTATTGCCTGTTAATTCAATTAGCGTAATATGTGAGCAGTTGTGGAATGTGTGACTTAGAAAAAGATGCTTAAAGTGTGTGTGGGGCCTCCATGTAAAGTCAGAAGGAGTTCCTCATAGAAGTATTTGCTTGATCATTATTTAGATTAGGGGTTTCCAAATTGTGGTCCGTGGACTATCAGTGGTCCATGAGCTTCATTCAGGTGGTCCTTAACATGATCATATTATATATTCATACTGATTTTTAATTGTGTTTTTTCTTCTATTTCTATGTTATATTTTATTGCATTGAGAACCAGCGTGGTGTAGTGGTTAAGGTGTTGGACTATGACCTAGGAGACCAGGATTCGAATCCCCACACAGTCATGAAGCTCACTGGGTGAACTTGGGCCACTCAATGCCTCTCAGCCTCAGAGGAAGGCAATGGTAAATCCCCTCTGAATACTGCTCGCCATGAAAACCCTATTCATAGGGTTGCCATAAGTCGGGATCTACTTGAAGGCAGTCCATTTCATTTTTCATTGTATTACAGTTTGAATGCTGTGGAATTCAAAATTGTACAGCACCTAGTATAGCGCATTATAATTGCTACAACAGGCAAAAAAAATCATTAAGTGGTCTGCCAAGACCCTCAGCAATTTTCAAGTAGTCCATGGGAAAATAAGTTTGGGAACCAATGACCTAGATTTTCTGATATCTTAATAAGTATTTAAAGTGCAAATGCATGTCAAGCGAGTGAGTATCTGAACATCTGGGTGCTTGCTTGCTCGCTGCTCTGGGTTGCTGTCTCTTGAGACAGCTGAAGTTCCTGGTAAGTGCTGCAAGGACTGGGACCCCCTGCCTGACCCTGGCTCCAGAGAGAGGCTGCAGTTAATCTTGCAGGCTCTTGCATCAGCTCCTGGCTAGGTCAGGGGAGATAAAAGCCCGGCTGCCCTTGGGAGGCGGGTCTGCTGCTGGCTGGGTCGCCATTGAAGGGGAGACACCAAAGGGGGTCTCCCCTTAGGGAGTCCCAAGGGCAAGGGCGCTACCCCTTTCTATTTTTAAAAAAAAAATTCTAGAATATATTGGTAGTGGGGAAGGGTGTATGGTGCATGTGTAGTTCTTGTGCAGGGTGAGAGCTTGTGCAATGAACTGAATGATGGAAAGTCACCAGATGCCTTCAGAGTGATAGTCTGCAACTGGCAGAAGACTGGCATCCCTGGGTGAGATGGGGGGGAGTAGATGTGCCCTGTGTGAAAGATATTGAGTGGGGTTGACTGTCCCCAATTCTTTCAGAGGCCTGCTGGGATAACTGGTTCAGGTAGGTTTTGTTGGTGGGCTCTTGTTGGGACCATATCAGGTGTTTAAGAGGAACCTTAATAAGGAGGAACATGGGGTGATGCCACCCCATTTCAGTGATCATGGGTAAAGGGAAGTATAGCCATGGGGAGGCGGTGAATTACCATAGAAGATGAGGGCAGGGCTATCTACGTCTTGTTCCTTGCTCCAACTCCTCTCATGGATGGGTTCCTTGTTGCTCATCTGCTGTGCCCACTGGCCTGTGTGTGTTGTTTAACGCCAGATCAGTACACAATAAGACCACACTCATCCATGATTTAATAGTGGATGAAGGTGCCAATTTGGTGTGCGCTACTGAGACCTGGGGGGGGGCTGGAAGGAGTTGATCTGACCCAGCTTTGCCCACCCGGATACTCAGTGCAACACCAGCACAGACTGCAGGGATTGGGGGGGGGAGGAGTTGCTGTGGTCTACAGAACTTCCATCTCTGTCACCAGGAAACCACTCTGTCTTGGAGCTTGGCGTTGGGCCAAGGAGACAATTTACTAGGGTTGCTGCTGGTGTACCGTCCACCCTGCTGCCTGCCAGCTTCTCTGACTGAGCTGGCGCAGGCCATCTCGGCTGTGTTATTGGAGGAGGCCAGAACTATATTCCTGGGTGATTTCAATATTCATGCTGATGTTTCGTCTAGTGTTCTGGCTCAGGACTTCATGGACTCCATGATGACCATGGGGCTATCTCAAATTGTCACTGGCCCGACACATAGGGCAGGGCACACCCTCGACTTGGTTTTTGCTGCAGATGGAGGAAGGGGTGGTCTGGAGATGGGGTGTGTGAATGTCATCCCATTGTCATGGTCAGACCACTTCCTGGTGAAGTTTAGACTTACGGCTCCGATCCTCCCCTGCAGGGTTGATGGACGTATTAGGATGGTCCGCCCCTGGAGTCTAATGGAATCCACAGGATTCCTGAATGCCCTGGGGGAGTTCCCAGTAGATAGAGCAGGTGACCCTGTTGAAGGCCTTGTCACGCTGTGGAACAGCGAGGCATGTCGGGCTATTGACATGGTTGCCCTCGAGAGCCCTCTCGGGCATTGTGGGACCCAGTTTGCAGCTTGGTGCACCAGTGAGCCTGGGGCAATGAAACAAGTGGCTAGAGCGCAAGTGGCGAAAGACATGCTGTGAGGCTGATCCGACACAAGTAAAGCATAAGCATGCCTAAGGTGTTGGACTACGACCTGGTAGACCAGGATTCAAATCCCCAGACAGCCATGAAGTTCACTGGGGGACCTTGGGTTAGTCACTGCCTCTCAGCCTCAGAGGAAGGCAATGGTAAACCCCCTCTGAATACTGCTTACCATGAGTCGCCATAAGTTGGAATCGACTAGAAGGCAGTCCATTTCATTCCATTACTGTGTGGCGATGAGGGCAGCAAAGAAGGCCCATTTCGCTGCCACCATCACATCCTCAAGTAGCTGTCCAGTGGAACTTTTCTCTATTGTCAGGGGTCTGTTGACATCAACTCCAGGAAATGGAGTTTAAGACCCTTTGAAGGCCTACTGTGAATTGTTTCCAAGGCACTTTGAGGATAAAGTTGCTCGCCTCCTTAGTAATCTTGATGTCCCATCCACATCTACTGTAGTCCCAAGTGAGGTGTCCAGTGCAACATCTGCTGCAACTTCTTGGGAACGGTTTCAGATGATGCAGTCTGATGACATGGACAAGGTGCTTGCGATGATGCGGCCAGCAACGTGTTCTCTCAACCCTTGCCCTTCTTGGCTTATTAAAGCTTGCCGAGGGGGTTTGACCAAGTGGATATAACATGTGGTCAACGCATCATTGTGGGAGGGAATGATTCCAGCTGCCCTGAAAGAGGCTGTGATCCGACCACTCGTGTAAAAGCTCACCCTGGGCACATGGGTTTGCCACAATTACCAATTGGTCACAAATACCCCCTTCTTAGGGAAGGTGATTGAGAGGGTTGTGGCGCAGCAATTGCAAGTACTCTTGGATGGAACAGATTATCTTGACTCATCCCAGTCTGGGTTCAGGCCTGGTTATGGGACTGAATTGGCCTTGGTTGACCTGATGGTTGACCTCTATCGGGAGAAGGACAGGGGGAGTGGGACCCTGTTACTTTTACTTGATCTCTCAGCAGCTTTTGATACCATTGACCATGGTATTCTTCTGGTCCAACTAGGTGAGATGGGTATGGGCAGCACTGTTTTACAGTGGTTCCAATCCTATGTCCAAGGTCGTTTTCAGATAATAGCATTGGGTGATTGTTTTTCGGCCCCCTGGCAGTTGTGCTGTGGGGTGCCGCAGGGTACTATCTTGTCTCCCATGCTGTTTAACACCTATATGAAGCCCTTGGGAGTGGCCATCAGGAGATTTGTGGTGTCAGCAGTACACTGATGATACCCAGCTCTTTTTCTCTGTAACATCTGAATCTGGAGAGGCCATGCAATCCCTGGACCAGTGTCTGGACTTGGTGGTGGGCCAGAATAGGGTCAATAAACTTGAGTCTGAATCCTTGCAAGACGGTGATGCTGTGGGTTGGTGGTTCCCATGTTCAGATAATTAGTCAGTTGTCTGCTTTAGATGGGGTCATACTCCCTCTGAAAGGGCAGGTCCGTAGTCTGGGGGTGCTCCTGAATCCATCTTTGTTGCTAGATGCCCAGGTGACCTCAGTAGCTCGGAGTGCCTTTTACCAGCTTCAGCTGGTAAGACAGCTGCGTCCGTTTCTGGACCGGGATAGCCTGACCACTGTTGTCCATGCACTGGTAGCCTCCAGGCTGGATTACTGTAATGCTGTCTATGTGCTCTCAATCTCCTGCCCTTGAGATTGGTCCGGAAGCTTCAGCTGGTGTAAAATGCGGCGGCAAGACTGCTCATTGGGGCAGGGTATTGCCAACATGTCACCTCGTTGTGGAATAATTGCAGTGGCTATTAGCTACCAGGCTAACTTCAAGGTTCTAGTTTTGGTGTACAAAGCCCTATACAACTTGGGACCAGGATACCTGCAAAATCGTCTTATCCCTTATATACCCAGTCAGTCACTGCACTCTGCAGATGAGGGCCTCCTGCAGATACCATTTTATCAGGAGGTCTGTTCTACACAACATGGGAAATAGACCTTTAGTGTAGTGGCACCTACCCTGTGGAATTCCCTCTCCTTAAATATTAGGCAGGCACCATGTCTGTTATCTTTTTGTTGCCTACTGAAGACCTTCCTCTTTGAACAAGCCTTTTAAGTTGAGACCTTATCCCAGTCTGTGTCTGTGTTGGAATTGCTTTTTAATATGCTTTTAACCCTTTTTTAAAATATATTTTTAAACCTTTTTTTAAAGATGTTTTAAAAGCTTTTTTTAAAACATTTTTAAAGATGTTTTGTTTTAATATATTTTAAAGTCTGTTTTTATGATGTTTTAAAGTGGTTTTAGTGCTTTTGTTTGCTGCCCTGGGCTCTTACCTGGAGAAAGGGTGGGATATAAATCAAACCTTCCTCTTTCAACAGCCTTTTAAGTTGAGATCTTATCCCAGGCTGTGTTGGAATTGCTTTTTAATATGTTTTTAAACCTTTTTAAAGAAACAATGTTTTTAACTTTTTTTTCTTTTTTAAGATGTCTTTAAAGCTTTTTAAAAATGTTTTTAAAGATGTTTTAATGTATTTTAAAGTTTGTTTTTGTGATGTTTTAAAGTGTTTTTAGTGCTTTTGTTTGCCGCCCTGGGCTCCTGCTGGGGGAAGGGTGGAACATAAATCAAATAATAAATAAATAATGTCAACTGAAAAATAACAGAAGAATCCAACTCCACAACCTGCTGGGCTGGAGGAATGTGTGCATGCAGTGGATGTGTCCATGTCTTGCATTGCTTTGCTTTCTCGGGCTCCACCATTAGGGGCCTTCTGCTACTGCAGAGGTCTTCACTGTGTGTGCCAAAAGTGTAGGCAGGCAAAAGATATCAGCAGCAATAGCTAGCAGAAACCCCCAAAATGGGGTGTTTCTGTAATAGGGAAGGAGTGGAACTGGGTTAATCAAGACTCCAGTGGATCCTAAGCTGGTTCGCCTCCTGGTAATAGGCTACATCTGGGCCTCTCTCCTGGGCCAGCAAAACTTGGAATAAACTGCTGCCCTGACATTCTGGCTTGCATGAGCTCTCTTCAGCCCCACTGCTAGACAGGAGTTACAATCGCTCTCTAAGTCCCATGTAGTTCAGTAGGGCTTACTCTTAGTTAAGAGTTTGCATCTTTAGTGGCATTCTGTAGTTTCTCCTCTTCAGAACTGTAAGGGCAGAACTACATGTTACGCTGAGTTCCCCATGTTTAAAAACTTTTTAAATACAAAGCAGCCATTTGAAGGGAAGACAAATATAAAAGAAGAGGGGCTTCTTAATATTGTAGCCTGCTTTGGGGGTGCCATTTTGGCAATGAAGAGCAGGCTATACATATTTTAAACAAATAAATAATAGTATTTCTGTTTGCACCATTTTCTCATTGAAATGTTGTCTTTACTGCTTTCACACAGTAAAGAAAATATGGATGGATGGTATGTGACTCTACTTTTGTTGTTTGGTACAGGAGGCCAGTTGGATGACTACCTGATGCTCTGCTTTTAGGATGTAGTAAGCTTACACAGCATTGATCCATCTTTTCTTTCTCTTTTCATCTGGTATGGCTTTATGCCTAGGAACACTGAGCTATGCCAGTTCATTTGTTGGTTTTGTTTTGTTTGCTGTAGTTATGTTTGATGAGGCTCAGCTGTGCATTTGGGAATACTCAGTATGGCAAATTGTAGGAACCATATTGTAGTGAATAAGTAATTGATGTATTCACTTATTTACATCCTGTGTTTCCTCAAGGTTGCTCAACAGTTCTTCCCATTGTATCTTCATAACCCTGTGAGAAAGGTTAGACGGAGAGATAGTATCGAGCCCAAGGTCACTTAGTAGGCTTCATGGCTGAGTAGGAATTTGAACCTGGTTCTCCCCAGTCCTAGTCTTAATACTGTAACTGCTAGACCACTCTGGTGCTAGTGTTCCTGATACAGTCATGCTGAATACCTCAATGGGACTGAACAGGTATGTAGTTTGGGGGTTACTCCTAGGCCCATCTCTGGCATTGGAGGCTCAAGTAACCTCTGTGGTGAGGAGTGCCTAATACCAACTCCAGCTGGTATGCCATTTACACCTATTCCTGGACAGGGATGACTTGGCCACTGTGACCTGAGTTGGTAGCCTCAACACTACTGTAATGTGCTCTATGTTGGACTGCCCTTAAGACTGGTATGAAGCTGAAACTAGTGTAAAATGCAGCCACTAGATTGCTTACTAGGGCAGCCTATCATCTGCATATTACTGTATACCACTCTTATAGGAGTTGCACTGGCTGCCAATAAGCTACTGGGCCAGATTAAAGGGTTTTCTATTTACCTTAAACAACTTGGGACCAGGATACTTGAAGGAACACATTTTTTCCTACTGCCCTACACAAACATTACAATAATCTGAAGAGGCCCTCCTGGTTGTGCCATAGCCTGTGGAAGCATGATAAGCCACAACTAGAGGGAGGGCCTGTTCTGTGGTGGCACCCATACTAGGGAATTGTCTTAGGTGACTATCCATAGTAATGCTGTGTGTTTTTTAAAATACATTTGTGCTCCCATGCCTTTGCTTGTGCTTAGTATATTACAATTTTAACTCTGTCCTAGTTTTTCAGTTGCATTTTCTTCCTGTATTTTAATATTGTTGTGCACTGCATCAAGGCTTGACGTGGGAGTCAGTATAGAAATCTTTTAATGAATAATAATGATAAACACTTGAAAATTTACCTTTAGGCTCTCTAACAAATGATCTGGCTGACCATTCACATGACACGGTAAGCAAAAATATGACTTGCTGGGTGCATTGCTCCTCCTCTGTCTTTGTTACTCCAGCGCCATGCTGAGCTAAGACATGGTTTGGTTTAGTGTGTCATCCAAACCCAGACTCATGTTTAAGCTCTCTTCTTGTTAACCACAAGCTGCAGCCAGAACAGCTCTGGAACATTTGCGTGGACTGGTAAGCCGTAGTTTTTGACTTAGGCCATGGAAACAGCTGCTACAGGGAGCAGTTTAGAGTAGCTTCCATGTATAGCCGTCCTGCATGTAAGTATGTAATCAGTAGTTTTAGATCTTTCTAACATTGCAAGTATACTTAAATATGTATTAATTTTATTTACCTTTAGTTAAAATATGTCTTGTGGCACCTTAGGTTGCAATCACATTTACCTGGGAATAAGCTCTATTGAATTCAGTAGGACTGATTTCTGAGTAGATATGGTTAGGATGGTGCTGTTAAAAACTAACAAATTTATTATGGAATAAAGTCTTGGGGGCTAAAGTCTACCTAATCAGATGCATGATGTATGAAGTGTTACCCTGAGTTGCAGATATATACAAGACTCTTTTTTTGACAGTATTCACCGGTACCGAGTACCATTGCCTCTCTTTTTTTTTTGCTTCCCATGGCAGCCATATTGTGCTGGCACTATTATCAATGTATGAATACCAGTACAGTAGGGCCCAGCTTACCGGCGCTTCGCTTCCTGGCATTCCGCTAATGCGGTGGCGGGAAATTCCGTTTTAAAGCCAGTTTTGTGCTTTTGCGGCATTTTTGCGCGACATGCCCCATTATATTCAATGAGTTTCACTTTACGGCGGCAGTCCAGAACGGAACCTGCCATATAAACGGGGCCCGCCTGTACCTCATTTTTTTTTTTTTTTTACCAAAAAACGCACTGTATATGGTTGTTGGGGCTGGGAATTGTAAACAGTGAGGTTTTGGGAATGAAAGTAGAGAGAAAGTGACAATTATGTAATTAACAGTGGTAATTTACATAACAGTGGTTTTTGATAATGCAGATATTATGGTGTTGGTAAACCAATTAACACTTGTAGCATGGTAAAAATCTATTGTCCTAATTTAATACTCAAGTTATAGCATTTAATCTCTTGATGAATTTCATTCAGTGGTGTCACATTGCCATCATTCTTTGAAGTTCAAGTATGGCCGCTGTGTCAGTTAAGTTCCTAAGAGGTCCTTGAACGAGTGGTGGCAGGCTAGCTCCAGACACTCTTGGATGAGGCCGATTATCTGGATCCATTTCAGTCGAGTTTCAGGCCTGGTTTTGACACGGAAACAGCCTTGGTCGCCCTGTATGATGACCTCTGTCGGGAGAGAGTCAGGGGGAGTGTGACTCCGTTGATTCTCTTTGATCTCTCAGTGGCTTTCTATACTATCGACCATGGTATCCTTCTGGGAAAACTGGCTGAGTTGGGAGTGGGAGGGACTGCATGGCACTGGTTCCGCTCCTACTTAGCAGGTTGGCTCCTGTTGAGCCTCTGCTCACCCACGAGGGCTTGGGAGAGGGAAGACATGAGCTTCAATTCAATTCATTTATTTCGGTCCAACACCAGCACATTTAAAATAGCAGAATTATATACATTTACAGAGCAGGTACAGTGTAATTACAACAAATATTAAAATGTTTGGGCCGGACACTTTCTGCGTGCGATGGCCGCAACACAGAATCTTGCTACCCTCCCCGTAATAAATGGATCGCAGTTGTCAAGTAAAATCTGTACCTGATTATCTTCGGAAGATCTAAATTTTCTAGAAAGACAGGGAGAGATAAACAGAGTGCGGAGGTCTGTATAGAGAGAACAATGTAATATAACATGTTCTACCCCTTCCACCGCTCCAGAGCCACAAAGACAAAACCATTCCTTGAAAGGCACTTTCTTATATCTCCCCTCTAATACAGCAGAGGGGAGAACATTAAATCTGGCCAAAGAAAATGCCTTTCTATATTTGGGAATGCTCAAAGAAGTTAAATAAGTTACGAGAGCAGGAGCTTTTACGCTGAACCCGATATTGGGGAATGCTGACAATTGGCTCATGTTATGCTGTAGTTCAGTGTCTCTGATGCGTAACAAGATGAGCTCTTTGGCTTTAAAATATCTCATATGAGCTTCAGAATCCCCAGCTGCCAGGAGGCGCGGAAGACACAGGAGTGGTGGAGTCTCAACAAGATCTTGGGAGGGAGTGTGAGGCTGAGTTCGGGTCAATTCCCACGGATGGTGCGATATCCGAAGAAGAGAACGCGCCACCCCTAGACAGATCAGAGGAGCCGTTGGAGGTTGCCTCTGAGCGTGCGTTAACTCCCTCTTCACCAAGCAGCTCGAGGGAGCCTCCAAGTGCGTCTCCGCCCCCCAACCTAGAGCCTGTTGCTAAGCAGCTGGTTCTTTCGGATGAGCCGCTGGAGGCACTCCCCACATCACCCCGCTCGCGACGCCTTGAGAAACGGACAGGACAGAGGTCGGACTTGCGCAGGAGTCAGAGATTACGATCTAATACTTTCCCTACTTAAGACTGCAGCTTTCTGGTTTAAGCTGCTGAGTCAACTTCTTTCACATGTTGCAGAGCATGTCTAGAGTGTAGTTAAGGAATTCTAGTGAGCTAGCATAGAGATTCTTATGAAGTGCACTTCTTTTGATGTATCCATTACTTTAATAAAACAAGAGTTAATTGCACCTGTGTCTCAGCCTCGTGGATCCTGCTCTGAATGGGACAGCTCCAGAAGGTGGTGCTTGGGGAACATAGCTCGGCACCCTGGACTCTCCAGTATGGGGTTCCGCAGGGGTCAGTTCTGTCCCCCATGCTGTTCAACATCTACATGAAACCGTTGGGTGCGGTCTCAGATTCAATCCCCAGCATTTCCAGCTTTTAGAAAACCTTAGTGATTCAAGTTTATATTTGAAAGGGATGAAAATGGCACATACCTGGCCTACTTACTATCACTTGAGGCTCAGGTAGCCTCGGTGGCATGGAGTGCCTTCTATCAACTTTGGTTGGTGGCCCAGCTACGCCCCTATCTGGACAAGGATAACATGGCTTCAGTTATCCATGCTGTGATAACCTCCGACTTAGATTACTGCAATGCGCTCTACATGGGGCTGCCCTTGAAGACGGTACAGAAACTGCAGCTTGTGCAAAATGCAGTGGCCAGATTAGTAACAGGGACCAGACTGTTCAAACATATAAAACTGATTCTGGCCCGCTTGCATTGGCTGCCTGTATTTTTCCGAGCTCGATTCAAGGTGCTGGTTTTAACCTATAAATCCTTACACGGCTTAGGACCGCAATACCCGATGGAACGCCTCTGCTGACACGAACCCACCCGTACACTACGCTCAACATTTAAGGCCCTCCTCCGCCTACTCCGAGGGAAGCTGGAGAATCTGACAACAAGGGAGAGGGCCTTCTCAGTGGTGGCCCCCAAATTATGGAATGATCTGTATGACGAAGTGCACCTCGCGCCAACACTGTTATCTTTTCGGTGCCAGGTCAAGACTTTCCTCTTCTCCCAGGCATTTTAGCATGTGTTTTTAAATTGTTTTTATTGTTTTTTTAATTGTGTTTTTAAATTGTTTTTGTGTTTTAAAATTTGTATATTTGTTTTTAATGTTTTTAATTGCTGTAAACCACCCAGAGAGCTTCGGCTATGGGGCAGTGTATAAATGTAATAAATAAATAAATATAAATCTGGAGCTTTGGAGTGCATTGCCATCAGTGTGCTGATGTCACACAGCTCTATTTCTCCTTTTCATCTTCAGGTGAGGCTGTCAATGTGAACCAGTGCCTGGCTGCGACAATGGACTGGATGAGGGCTAATAAACTGAGGCTAAATCCAGACAAGACTGAAATGCTGCTAGTGGGTGGTTCTTCTGACCGGATGGTGGATGTCCAACCTGCCCTGGATGGGGTTACACTCCCCCTGAAGGAGCAGGTTTGTAGGTTGGGGGTTCTCCTAGAACCACCTCTGTCACTTGAGACTCAGGCAGCCTTGGTGGCACGGAGTGCCTTCTACCAGCTTTGGTTGGTGGCCCAGCTACGCCCCTATCTGGACAGGGATAACCTGGCTTCAGCTGTTCATGCTCTGGTAACGTCCAAGCTAGATTACTGTAATGTGCTCTACGTGGGGCTGCCTTTGAAGATGGTTCGGAAACTGCAGTTTGTGCAAAATGTAGTGGCCAGATTGGTAACAGGGACCAGACGGTTCGAACATATAAAACCGATTCTAGCCCACTTGCATTGGCTGCCTGTATGTTTCTGAGCTCGATTCAAGGTGCTAGTTTTAACCTATAAAGCCTTACATGGCTTAGAACCACAATACCTGGTGGAATGCCTCTTCCGACATGAACCCAGCCGTACACTACGCTCAACATCTAAGGCCCTCCTCTGGGTGCCTACTCGGAGGGAAGCTGGGAGTCTGGCAACAAGGGAGAGGGACTTCTTACTGGTGGCCCCCAAATTATGGAATGATTCCTGTGACGAGGTGCGCCTCACGCCAACACTGTTATCTTTTCAGCGCCAGGTCAAGACTTTTCTCCCAGGCATTTTAGCATGTGTTTTAAATTGTTTTTATTTATTTTTTAAATTGTTTTTTTAAATTATTTTTTGTGTTTTAAAATTTGTGTATTTGTTTTTATTGTTTTTAATTGCTGTAAATCGCCCAGAGAGCTTCGGCTATGGGGCAGTATATAAATGTAATAAATAAATAAATAAATAAATAAGAGGCTGCAGTGTTCCCCCACTTTTTTCTGGAATATTTTAATATCAGATTTCTGCCCATTTATTCTTTCGCGTAGAGACTGGCCAGTTTGTCCTATGCAGAATGTAGAAGGGCATTGTTGGCAGATGACATATCTCATTGGAAGATGATCAGGTAAATGAATGTTGTGGATGACATTATTAGCTCCTGTAATAATTTTCCCACAGCAGACATGAGGACATAGTTGGCGGCTTCAGGATAACACTTTATGTATCTGATGAAATGGACTGCAGCCCCCAAGCTTATGTCGTAATACAGGTAATAAATAGTCTTTAAGGTGCCATAAGACTCTTATTAATTTTGCTGCAACAGACTAACATGGCTACTCCTCTGGAAATGGTTAGAAATGTGTGGTTTTGCTTACTCTTATTTTTCTAAAGAAAGTAACTTCTTTGACTTACTAAGCAAGTCTGATGCATAACATTCACATTCTGAAAGGTAATAGTGACAAGTTCAGTCAAAATGAGTAATTTATAAAGGAACTGTAGATAACGCTGCTAGCCAGTCGTTTTAAAGTGCATCTTTCTCATCTTTAATAAATTAGATTTGTCAACAATGTATGTTTTATGCACTACGTCTAATGAAATGGCATACCAGTAATGTGGTGTACTTTGAGGTTTACTCTATCAAAGTTTTTTGCTGTCTTAAAATAGACCTTTTAAATAATACATACTAAAAAGTGTATTTAAATAACATTACGATTGTGACACAGACACCAAATAAAAATCTTCAGGCAGTTCAAAGTCTGACATCTTGTCATTAACTCATATTGTTGTTTTTAAGAAAGAAGAAACACAATAGCATGATTTAAGGTTGAGTGTCAGCTTAACTATATATACCTTGGCTTTTGTTATTGGTGTCACAACCTTAATGTCATTTTCACTTAGGCATTCACATTTCTTTTGCTAAATTCTTAAAGAAAAATAACTGAATGGCACACCTAAAACAGAAAAACAGTTTCTTCAGTAATAACTTGCTCTGAGCCTCAAACTAAAAAGAAACAAACTATGTTTTAGGGTGGGGTGTTTCCTGCTAAATTGGCAATGCTTTGTGTGTGCGTGTTTTTCATCAAGCATACTAATAGATCCCTAGATTATATATTTTTTCTATTCAAGGCAATTAAATTTTTAAATGTTACTTATTTTTTATATAAGCCTCATTATATGATAACACAGCATGTGTGCAAGTGTTTTAACATTTTGTATTTGACACATTTTATTTGCTAGCCAATTGCAATTACAAATTTTCTGCTCTTGTTTTATGTAACTGTTGTTTATTTTATTTGCATATATTTAAAATATTTCTGTCTCACCTTTCTGCTTTCCAAAAAGTATTCAAGTCAGCTAATGGGATAAAACAAAAGATACATAAAGTACAATATAAAAAAAAGATATCAACCAAACAATATCGAAAACAGTAGCAATATCACAAAACTAAAGAACAGAAAAACAGGCAGATGGATTAAAAACCACAGTAGCATCAGAATTAGGATCATTCTTAAAAAAGCCTACCTCAAATGTCTTCCAAAACAAGAATGTCTTCATGGATCACCAGAAGGCAAGGACCAGTGGGGCCAAATAAGATTCTTATTATTTATTTATTAAATTTATATCCTTCCCTTCCTCCCAGAAAAAGCTCAATGTGGCAAACAAAATCACTACAAGCACTTCAAAACATCTTCAAAACAAAAGACTTTAAAACCTATTAAAACAAAACATCTTAAAAACATTAAAAAACAACAACTTTAAACAGGTCCAACAACTTTAAACAGGTCCACTGGGCCTGGAAGGACCATTTGAGGACCATAGGGAGGACCAGGAAGCGAGGGTAAGGCAAGCAAATGTCAGCTACCCCCCGTTGCAACTTCTGTTAAATTAGCTTGTAGCTGGCTGCTCTAACCCCGCCCTTTCAGTTTTGCAGCCAATAAGCAGGGTTGAGATTGACAAGGGTTTTGTTGACCTCCAGGCAATAGCTGGAGCCCATTGCAAGGCCAGAAAACTTTTTTTTCCTGCTTGTCCGAAAATCCGAAAATTGTTCGAAATTATAGCTTTCATCAGTAACAAACTTTTTTCTCTCTCTTGTGCAGGAAATCTTAATGCCATTGCAATGTGTGATGCTTTTCTAATTATGAAGGTCAAACAAATTTAAATGTTTCTAGGCTGTTGAAGAGGACAGTGTTTTGGAAACCTTCCCAGTATGAAATACTTGCTTTTCTGGAAGTAAAGCTGCAATACCTGAAGTAAGCTCTATTGAATTCAATAGGATTTACTTTTGGGTAGACATGTTTAGGATTGTGCTGTAAATTAATGGACCATTTGAGTGAACATAGGAAAGGATTGTGTTTGTGTTGCAAATCTGTCTCTCGTCCTCCAATCCTATTTTTAAAGCAATTAGGCAGGGTTGACTTAGATGCCACTGCTGTTATTACTTAGGAAACTAACTAATACTGATTTTATTTTATTTTTTAAAAAATGTTCTGCAATGAGCAACTGGTTTTGACAATAAACTATTATATAGGGTGTATGTATTTTACATCTCCATTGTGTGTGTATTTGGAGTCTTTCCAATATCCCTGTGAGGTAGGGTTGCCAACTGGAAACCAAGGCAGCTCACAAGAAATAAATCTCTTTAAAATCCAATAACCATAAAAACAAGTATAAAACAGTTGCAAAACAGCTTAAAGTGGCATGATTCTGAACTTTGGGTTGAGTGAGGTTGCAGTTCTGTGCACACTTCTCTGTTTGAGTAAGCCCCACTGAATACATTGGGACTTGCTTCTGAGTAAACATGCATAGGATCACATTATAATTATCTTCACAGGCTGTGTAAATAATAAACATCTTTGATAGTCATACTAATATAAATATTTCTTCATAGTATGTTCTGATGTATCTAATCACTTTGAATGAGTTCAAATCGGCAGGGCCCGATAAACTGCATCCTAGAGTATTGAAGGAACTGGCTGAAGAACTCTCAGAACCACTCTCTATTACCTTTGCGAAATCATGGAGGACCGGTGAAGTGCCGGATGACTGGAGGAGAGCTAATGTTGTCCCTATCTTCAAAAAGGGCAAGAAGGAGGAACCGGGGAACTACAGACCAGTCAGCCTAACATCAATCCCTGGAAAAATTCTGGAGCAGATGATAAAACAGTCAATCTGTAAGCACCTTGAAAACAATGCAGTGATTACTAGGAGCCAACAAGGATTTATGAAGAACAAATCCTGCCAAACTAATGTCATCTCATTTTTTGATTGGGTAACCTCCCTTGTAGACTGTGGGAATGCTCTGGACATAAAATATCTCGACTTCAGCAAAGCTTTTGACAAAGTGCCCCATGATATTCTGATAAACAATCTAGCTAAATGTGGGCTGGATGGAACAACTATTAGATGGATCCACAGTTGGCTCCAGAATCGTACTCAACGAGCGCTTATCAATGGTTCCTTCTCAAACTGTTGTGCTGCAGCCAACTCAGAAGGGACAGGAAGGGGGGAGGCATGAGTTTCAGGCTCCTTCGCAGTCAGAAGAAGCAGAGTTGGGGATTGTTGTGTCTGAGCAGGAGCGTATGGGAGGGGGGACAGCCTTCTGTCCAGCCAGTTCCCATGAGTAATGCCCTTTCCGAGGAGCCGCCCGCGCCGCCCCCAGTTGACGCAGAGAACTTGTGGGAGGAAGCTTCGGAGTCAGTGCCAGTCCCTCCTTTTCCAAGCAGTTCCCAGAAGGATTCCAGTGTGGCACCACCTCCTGACCTCGAGCCTGTTGCTCGGGAGCAGGTGTCTTCGGATGAACAGTTGGAGGCGCGTCCCCTGTCTCCTCGTTCCCGCCGCCGCGAGAAACGGACAGGGCAAAGACAGGAATTACGAAGGAGTCAGAGATTACGTTCAAAAACATTTCCTATATAAGCCTGCCGCTCCCAGGGGGGGGGGGTCGTTGAGTCAACTTTCTTCACACGTTGCAGAGCATGTCTAGAGTATAGTTAGGGACTTTAGTGAGTTAGTGTATAGTTTCCATGAAGCGCAATGCCTTTGATGTATCCATTACTCTAATAAAACAAGATTTACTTGCACACACGCTCCAGCCTCATTCTTTCGGCTCTGGACAGGACACAAACTGGGTGGAAGTAACGAGTGCGGTACCACAGGGCTCGGTGCTGGGCCCAGTGCTCTGTAATATTTTTATTAACGACTTGGATGAGGAGGTACAAAGCATGCTTCTCAAATTTGCAGATGATACAAAATTGGGGGGCATAGCTAATACCGTGGAAGACAGAAAGAAAATTCAAAGGGACCTCGATAGGCTGGAGCATTGGGCTGAAAACAACAGAATGAAATTCAACAGGGATAAATGCAAAGTTCTACACCCAGGAAAAAGAAACCAAATGCACAGTTATAAGATGGGGGATACTTGGCTCAGCAGTACAACATGTGAGAAGGATCTTGGAATTGTCGTTGATCACAAGCTGAATATGAGCCAACAGTGCAATGTGGCTGCAAAAAAGGCAAATGCTATATTAGGCTGCATTAACAGAAGTATAGTTTCCAAATCGCATGAAGTACTAGTTCCCCTCTATTCAGCACTGGTTAGGCCTTATCTTGAATACTGCGTCCAGTTCTGGTCTCCACACTTCAAGAAGGATGCAGACAAACTGGAAAGGGTTCAGAGGAGGGCCACAAAGATGATCAGGGGACTGGGAACAAAGCCCTATGAGGAGAGACTGAAAGAAGTGGGCATGTTTAGCCTGGAGAACAGAAGACTGAGGGGAGATATAATAGCACTCTTCAAGTACATGAAAGGTTGTCACATAGAGGAGGGCCGGGATCTCTTCTCGATCGTCCCAGAGTGCAGGACACGGAATAATGGGCTCAAGTTGCAGGAAGCCAGATTTCCACTGGACATCAGGAAAAACTTCCTAACTGTTAGAGCCATACGACAATGGAACCAATTACCTAGAGAGGTAGTGGGCTCTCCAACACTGGAGGCATTCAAGAGGCAGCTGGACAGCCATATGTCGGGAATGCTTTGATTTGGATTCCTGCATTGAGCAGGGGGTTGGACTCGATGGCCTTGTAGGCCCCTTCCAATTCTATTATTCTATGATTCTATGATTTCACACTATGTCTGTACATTATTTCCTCTACATTTTAAGTGTGCTTTTCTTCCTTGGGGGGGTCATGGTTCCCCTCTGTTGTTTTCATCCTGAGGGGTTGATTAGGCTGAGAGATAGTGAGTAGTCCATGGTCACCCAATAAATTTTATAGCTCATTTCCATTTTTTAAAAACAATTAAAACGATTTACATGCAGGCAGAGTTTACGAAGTCGATCCACACAATACATTTAAAGCACATCCAACTCGCATTTAAAGCACATGACTTCCCCCAAAGTGTCCTGGGAAGTGTAGTTTCCCTCTCACAATTATAGTTTCCATCACTCTTCACAAACTACAGTTCCCATGATTCTGTGGTGTGATTTATATGCTTCAAATATGTGTTGAATGTGCTTAAATAAATGGTGTGGATCTGTCCTAGATGCTGTGCATTCATTAGTGAATTAAAAAGAACCATTTTAAAAAGATACTTTTTTGAAACAGGGGAAGGGCTGTAGCTCAGTGGTAGGGCATATGCTTTGCATACAAAGGTTTAAAATTCTATATCTGGAAAACACTATTGCCTGGAGTCCTGGAGAGCCAATGCTAGTCCACGTCACCAATATCGAGGTAGATGGTACCAAATGGCCTGTGTTGGTATAAAGCAGATTGCTTTGTTCCTAAAAGTGGAAAGAGACACAAGGGCCATAGTGACTCCAGAATGTATTTATGTATTTTATTTATAACATTTATATAACACTTTATTGTAAAAAACCGGTATACAGAAGGAATTAAAACAATAAAATTATTGGCATAAACAGTTTAAGACAGTTATTAAAAACATTCAAAATAATAAAACCAACAATGAGTTAAAAAACATAAAAAACACAATAGCTTCTACATGCCTGGGTAGGCTTTCCTGAACAAAAATGTTTTTAGCAGGTGCCAAAAAGATGTCTGCCTAATGTCAACAGGCAGGGAGTTCCAAAGTGTAAGTGGTGCCACGCTAAAGGATTGATTTCTTACAAGTTCAGAACAAATACTGTGTGGCACCCGTAACATGGAAAACACACCTTGACCTTGACCTTGTAGCAAATCAGCAACCAGTGTAGATTTCAGAGCAGAGGTATTATGTGATGATAGGGTCTCACTCATGTCAGCAATTGTGCCACAGCATGCTGCACTAACTGCAGCTCCCGGGTCAGGATGTGCTGCATGGGGATTTCTGTGACCTTGGCTGGCTGGCTGCCAGGATAGTTTTGGTTTACAGTTAGGAATACTGACTGGTTGTGGGATGCTGAGTTTTCTGTCTTACTCATAGGAATCTTGTTGTTGGCATGGTATTGCATTCAGGAAATCATCACTGTCTTTTCTTTTTCTGTTTGCATTTGCATCCTTTACCCTCATTCCCTTACATCCATAAAAGCAACAACAGTGGTTCCATGTGCTCAACTCAACCCCCTTAAACCCACTGATGATGCACCTTGTTGATTGCATGACAGTTTGTTTCTTGCCCAATAGTGATAAAAGATAATTCACATACTAGGAAGTATGGCTGCAATTGCTGTTGTTCCCAAGCTACTGCCTGTGAAGGTATACCAAACCATGTGTGATGATGCATCTTGTTGGTTGCATGACAGTTTGTTTCTTGCCGAATAGTGGATACTCCAGGTGGGGGTTGCCAACCCTGCTTGAATATTGATATCTTTGCAGAGGATCCCTAGTCAAGCCTTACCAACAGCACAATCCAAACTATATCTGTTCAGAAGTAAGTCCTATGGTGCTTCGTCCTCTAGTAAGTGTGTTTAGAATTGCAGCCTTCAGGGGCATCCATCTTTACTCCTGAGTGCCCCATCGAACACCTCCACAACACTAGGCTCCTTTCTTCCTACAATTGCCTTCTGGTGACTGGCCTGGCCTGAGAGCACTTAAACTGTTCTTGCCAGAAGCAAGTAGGCTAGATTAAATGTTCTTTACCCAGGCTTCCTAAGCAGGTGAGAAGGAACGGTCCTATCAGTTCAGCCGCACCTGCGAATATCCTCATTTAGCTAAGATTTCCGTATTAATTTCCAATCAGAGAAATGTTTTTGTTTGAATTGTATGGTCCAAGCAACTGTGGTTGATGCTTAATGTGTCATGCTTAATGGCAGCACTTGGGCCTACCCCTGTGACATCACTAGGGCCCGTCTCTGAAATCTCGGTTTGGGATGCATATCTATCAAATCTATCTAAGCTATCTATCCTTGAGTCTTCAAGCCTAGGGGGTGATGACTGAAAGCATCCTGTCCCATGTGCTCAGCCTCCTCACCTCCAATAGTGAAGGAACACAGATCAGGGCCTCATCTGGTCAAAACAGGAAGATTCATTTGGGAGGAGATAGTCCTTGAGATCTCCACGCTTTAGAACTTTAAAAGTTAAATCCTTTCAACATATGATTCCATTTCAATCTGGCTTCAGCCCTGGCTTTCTTACAGAAACAATTTTGGTTGCCCTGATGGATATAACGCATGCCATTTTATAATGGCAATAAACTATGACATTCAATATTTAAACTGTAGTTGTACTTCTTGGATAACTGCACAGTGCTCTTGAGGCTTGTGAATATATAAGGAATAACATAAGATGGCTGGGTAACCTCAGGTCTTGGGGCCAAACGCAGCTCTCCAGCCTTCTCTTTCTAGTCTTAGGGACTCTGCCCAGACCATATCTCTTCCCTAGGCCACACACCTTTTTGGGTTCACTCTGCACTCTTGAGTGCTGTTGCCTGGTTGGAATGTGTCTTTGAACTGTGATAAAGCCTTTTGCTTGCTTGGGTGGAGTGTGTATAGAAACCTCTGACTTTTGCATGGCTGGAATACAGCCTACTATGCAAAGGTAAGAGTCACATCTGCTCTGCCCACTTTTGTCTCTGAAGACCCCACCCACATTTTGTCTTGCCTTGCCCACCACTGGCATGCAGCCCCAGGTAAGTTGTCCATATGGAAATGCAGCTCTTGGGCTGAAAACAGTTACCCATTCCTGACATAAGATATGATTTTCAGAGGTAAGGTATTTATGGTAATCTGGATTTACATCCATTTATGTCTCTCTGCTCATAGAAGTGTCTGTGAACGGCAGGACAGATAAGTGACTTTTGCAAATCCCCCCATTCTCCTGCAGCCCCTTGTGCTGCTTCCCATGCAGTTCTGGAGAGTTCTTCAACCCTGTGGAGCAGGTTTGGAAGTCTGCAGAAGGGAGAGGCAATCGGAAAAAAATGCTTCCCTCTCTATTCTGTTAACAAAGCCTCTTATAGGTCAAAGAGCTTCACTGAGCAGAGGGTCACAATTAGATGTAACCCTTGCACTTTTAGGTATGAAACCTAAGGCAAAATACTTTCAGTGCTGAGACTCTTCTGTATGATATTCTTATTGATTTTTTTATATTTTGATAAAAAGATAGCTTTTAGGGTCACAGTACAGTAGGGCCCCACTCATATGGTGGGTTATGTTCCAGACCCCCGCCGAAAAGCGAAAACCGCTGAAAAGCGGAACTCATGGAATAGAATGGTGCGCGCCGCCTGAAAACCGCCGTAAAAGCGGAACAAGCACCATATGAGTGGGGCTTTAGTCTAATTGTGTCTAATTGAGACGGCCACATTAGCGAAGTGCATAAAGTGAAGCGCCATAAAGCAGAGCCCTACTGTATTGGTGAATTATTGTATGTCCATTGTATGTGCTTGTATGTCCATTGGGGAAGCTTACAAAACTTGGGAAAACAGGATTATGCTGAAGGCCTTTTTCTTCAAAGTATGGGTAAACATGTCAATAGGCAGAAGTTAGAAACAAGTGGGCTGAACAATAAAGTGCTTGAGATGTATTGTGGTCATGTATCATGACACTTCATAAAAAACAGGCTTGTAGCACTTTAAAGTTTATTTTTATTATGTCATACGTTTTCATGGACTTGAGCCCTTCTTCATAAATATGGGTGTTATTTAAAAAAATAATGGATGCAAATATCCCAGTAGTATCAACACTTGGGAAAAGCTGCATGAAGCCCTAGGGCAGTTATCCTATAGCCAGTCCAGTCAACAGGATTTTTTTTAAAAAAATGCAAAGATACATAAATAACGCTAGTTTTAAAAGTCTTGATACATATGGTTGGTGTCACCCATTTCAGTTAATCTTCCCTAACTGCATATTTAGCTTTTATTTATTTATTATTTGATTTATATCCCTCCCTTCCTCCCAGCAGGAGCCCAGGGCAGCTTTTGCTTTGTGTTGTGACACAGTTGTACTCTGGATTGTGTAGTTGATTTGTGGTACCTGGCATCATGTGTGGATAGTATTACTTGATGGCAGAGGACTTGGAATAGCATGCAATGGCTGTACAACTGACATGAATAGAAAGTTTTCTATGAGCTGCCCCAACCCTTGCTTTTTGGCGCCCCAGGCTCTATCCAGGTATCAGAACGTTGATTTTCAAGAGCTGGTAATTCTATGGATTTCAATTAGAGAATGGAGAGCCAGTGTGGTGTAGTGGTTAAGGTGTTGGACTACAACCTGGGAGACCAGGGTTCGAATCCCCACACAGCCATGAAGCTTACTGGGTGACCTCGGGCCAGTCACTGCCTCTCAGCCTCAGAGGAAGGCAATGGTAAACTCCCTCTGAATATGCAGTCTCAGTTATTTACCTGCTAATTCCATGAATCCTACATTAAATTAGCAGTTTATATGAAACTCCTTGGCACCCTTGGTTTAAAATTAAAAGACATGACTTCCTATAGAAGTTGTCAAGACTGGAAATAATATTTGTCCAGCTGGACAGCTTTCTTTTGTAGTTACTAAATGAAAGGTGAGATTCTGTCTCCTTGCAAGCACCTGTGTCAAGAAGGTAATCTGGACAGTTTGTGTCGACAAGGATTATTAAAATCAGATAGAGTGAAGGGAAGCGAGTATGAGATAGCAAAATTGACATTGACACTCTATTATTTATGGTTAAGATCGTGATGCCCAAGTTGATAGATTTTAAATGCTAGATTTATTCAGACATGTTAAGCAATGAATGCAGTAAAAGTGAATTACAGTTGGGTTTTCAAACACTAAGAAATATAGTCTTAGTTTTAAAAAGTGAATTTCAGTAGTTGTGAGTTGATATAAACCCATAGTATACTTTCCTTCTGTAACATTCCTAGAGCTGGCAGTTGTATGTAAAAGAAAATGAAACTAATGATTAAAAAGGGAAGGAAATTGTAATACATTTTCTTTTTCTACTTATGCATTTTGTGAAGGATTTGGAACACAAATATTCATGAATCTGAATGGTAGAACATAATGTTCAACAGTAAAGGACCAAAGAAGAAAACTGAACTGGAATCTAAAGACGCTTCTGAGCACATACAACTGCTTATGCATGTGCAGTGGGATTCTCTGGATTCTCTATTGTGGCTGTGGTTTCCCGTGCTGCACAAGAGGCTGCCAAAGAGTCTCTAATTTTTCCATATCAGCTTCTTGAATGGAGGAGGCACAAGGGTCTGCAAGAAGAATTGGTAGGAATGGCTTAGGAGTTCAGGAGCACATGTAGAAACTTGAGACTGTATTCATTCAATGCTGTAGCTCTGTGGGCACAGTGAATTTCCGTGTGCGCAGTGGATCTATTTTTCTGTACACGCCAGCCCTTCACATGCTCTCAAAATCAGCTCCATAGGGTTGGGAGCATATTTTTGGGGTCATGTAGGGGGAGGAGAAGAAACAGAAGTCACATTGTGCCAGCAGAATCCCACTGGTACAGCATTGGGACCCTTCATTTCTTCAGATTTTTCCTATGCAAAAGAATACATTTATAAAATCAAGCTACTTAGTTTGTATGATTATAGGCAATTCTTTATAAATATGAATCAAATATAAGCGTGACTCCTTATGATTATAATGTACAAAGTAGTCGTATTTTTATTACTATTTTAAAGAGTTACAATTCCAGTGTATTCAGTGGGGCTTGCTCAAACAGTGAAGTGTGCACAGGACTGCAACCTCATGTGATAAGGAACTTCACTCACCCAACCCAAAATTCAGAATCATGTTGTTTTAAGATGTTTTGCAACTGTTTTATACTTGTTTTTTGGTTATTGGATTTTAAATGGATTTATTCCTTGTTGCCTTAGTTTCCAACCCTACCTCACTGGATTGTTTGAAAGATTCCATATACACACTGGAGATGTAAACATACATAAACTATTATATGGGGTGCATTGTCAATACCAGTTGGTCATTGCAGATTTTTTTTTTTAAAATCAGTATTAGTTTCCTATCAAATTAAAGCAGTGACACTTAACTGAGCCCTGCCTAATGGCTTCAAAATAAGGTTTGGAGGGGGAGAGAAAGAATTACAACACAGTTCTTTGCAATGTTCACTCAAAAGTCCCATTGATTTACAGTGCGGTCCTAACCATCTCTACTCAAAAGTAAGTCCTATTGAATTCAGTGGCATGTGGGATTAGCACAGCAGCTTTCCTCCCAGAAAAGTGAGTATAGGATTAAAGCTTCATATTGGGAAGGTTTTCAAGCAGGCAATGAATTAGACAAATAAACTGCCCTCTTCAACAGTTCAGGAAAATTTAAACTTGTTTGACTCCTTATAATTAGAAAAGCATAACACACTGTAATGGCATCATAAATTACAGCATGTACACTTTTTCAAATTTCTGTTCAAAAATTATTTGAAAATAAAAGGTAGAATATGCTGTTTTTGCAAGTAATTAAAAATGTGTATGTATACTTTTATTATAATCACAACTGAAATTGTTTGCTGTGCATGCCTACCAAGATCCTGCTGTGATCTTCTGTTCTAGATCTGCACAGAGTAAGTACAGTAGGGCCCCACTCATATGGCAGGTTCCATTCCAGGCCCCCGCTGAAAAGGAAAAACTGCTGGAAAGTGGGGCCCTACTCAGCTGTAGCACAGGAGCTTCCCGCCCTACAGCTGATCAAGTGATCAGCTGTAGCGTGGGGAGCTCCAGCCGCTGCACTCCAGCTGACTGGGATCAGCTGTAGCACAGGGAGCTCGCGTGCTACGGCTGATCCCTGTCAGCTGGAGCGTGCGATGAGCTGTAGCGTGCAAGCTCCCTGCGCTCCAGCTGTTCGCACGCTACAGCTGATCAGCTGGAGTGCACGATCAGCTGGAGTGCGCGATCAGCTGGAGCGCGGGGAGCTCACGTGCTACAGCTGATCCCTGTCAGCTATAGCATGTGATCAGCTGGAGTGCGCGAGCTGCCCACACTACAGCTGATCGCACGCTACAGTTGATCAGCTGGAGCGCGGGGAGCTTGCATGCTACAGCTGATAGTTGTCAGCTGGAGCGCAGTGGCTGGAGCTCCCCACACTACATCTGATCACCCTGCTGGCACCACCATATTATCGGAACGCCGAAAAGTGGAGCCCTACTGTACTTTTGATGCTGCTGAAAGTACAAATTTACTGAATTCGTGATGTGCAGACAAGCAGGAAAAGGAAGCTGTTTTCAGAACTTGCAAGGGGTTTTAGCTGTTGCCTGGAGGTCAACAAATCCCTCGTCAATCATGACCCTGACTTTGCTTATTGGCTAAAAACCTAAAAGGGTGGGGATTAGAACTACAGAAGTTGTGGGGTGGCAGCAGCTGATATTTTGGTGTATATCTCTTGAACCAGACCACCTAGAATTTTTTTTTAATGAAAGCTAAGAGGCTGGAATTTGGGGTGACTCACTCAGAGACCTGGAGATGACCCTCAAAAACCGGTGTTTCCAGGCAAAAACAGGAGATCTGATAACCCTACTTAGAAGGGTTCCTGCACATTTTGCTCAATAACGTTGTTTCTAGAAAAACTAGAGACTTTTTTTAAGAAATAAAAGCTCAGACTCAGGGCCACCTACTTGACCCCTGAGTTCATCACAAGTCCTTTTATCTTATTGGATTTATGATTGCACTTGTGAGCAGCAGTAGTAGCCATTTGATTTAGAAGAAGTACTTTGGGGAAATTTAAACCACGAGTAGGGATGTTGAATAATCAACAGGGGAACACACTGACTGACTGAGATGAAATGAAGATGGAAGCAATACACTGAAGAACTCTATAAAAGAGATGCCAGGATGACAGATTCATTCATGGAGGAACCATATGATGAAGAATCAGAAATTTTAGAATGTGAGGTAAAAGCTGCTCTTACTTGGAAGAAACAAAGCATCAGGAACAGATGGCATACCAATACAGTTGCTACAAGCTACTGAACTGAATCTGTCCAAAGTTTGACAAAAATCTGTCAAGAAATACGGAAAACTAAACAATGGCCCACAGACTGGAAGCGTTCAATATATATCCCAATTTCAAAGAAAGGGGATCCCAGGGAATGCAGTAATTATCGAACTATTGCCTTAATATCCCATGCAAGTAAAGTAATGCTCAAGATTCTACAACAAAGGCTTTTATCATATATGGAGCGAGAAATGCCAGACATCCAAGCTGGATTTAGAAAGGGAAGAGGTACCAGAGATCATATTGCAAACATACATTGGATAATGGAACGGAGCAAGGAATTTCGGGAGGCAGAGTTGGGGTCCCGGGGGGTTGGAAGAAGAGGATTTACACGGATGGCAGGGAGGAGGGGGAGCAACTTCGCCCGAGTGGAGCGAAGACGAAACAGAGGAAATGCCAGAGATAGGGTTGCTTAGCAACGGAGAACCTGAGAGCTTTGGAGTTTCAGAATCGCCCCTGGACATTCCCACACCTCCACTTCTCCGAAGCTCAGAACAGGAGGGAGAAGAGGGAGGGTTGCCCAAGGCAGAAAAGCCACGAGGCAGTTTACCATCAGCCCCCCCCATCCCCCATACTGGAATCAGAAACTTCAGAAGAGGAGGGGCCGATGCTTCCCCCTTCGCCGCGCACAAGAAGACATCTGAAAAGACAAGAGAGAAGGGGGGGAAGGCGGGTAGTACCTGAGGGGCAGTTAAGGAGGAGCGAAAGGTTGCGCGCCCGTTTGGCCCCTTCTTAAAGAACAGGCGGGAAGCAGCTCCTTGCTCTGTCAACTTTCTCTCAGTGCCGCAGGACCTGTATTTCTGTACTGCTTCATGAGAAGACGCAGTCTTTGTTTGGACATTACTCTAATAAAAACTGAATTACTTACAACCCCTGGTCTGGTTCCTGAGTCTCATCCTGGGCCTGACAGAAAATCACCCTGTGCTTTATAGATTACAGCAAAGCCTTTGACTGTGTAGATCATGAAAAACTATGGAATGCTTTAAAAGAAATGGGGGTGCCACAGCATCTGATTGTCCTGATGCGCAACCTATATTCTGCACAAGAGGCTACTGTAAGGACAGAATATGGAGAAAACAATTGGTTCCCGATAGAAAAGGGTGTGAGATGGGTGTATTTTATCACCCAATTTATTTAATCTATATGCAGAACATATCATATGGAAAGCGGGATTGGATGAAGATGGAGGTGTTAAAATTGGAGGGAGAAATATCAATAATTTAAGATACGCAGACGATACCATACTACTAGCAGAAACCAGTAATGATTTAAAACGAATGCTGTTGAAAGTTAAAGAGGAAAACACAAAAGCAGGACTACAGCTGAACGTCAAGAAGACTAAAGTAATGACAACAGAAGATTTACGGAACTTTACAGTTGACAATGAGGACATTGAACATGTCAAGGATTATCAATACCTTGGCACAGTCATTAACCAAAATGGAGACAATAGTCAAGAAATCAGAAGAAGGCTAGGACTGGGGACAGCAGCTATGAGAGAACTAGAAAAGGTCCTCAAATGCAAAGATGTATCACTGAACACCAAAGTCAGGATCATTCAGACTGTGGTATTCCCGATCTCTATGTATAGACAGGACTGGCTCCAGGCATGCCAAGACCCTTGGGCATCAGCTTGCCCTGGGCCCCGCTCGCTCACACACACACGCGGCCCCCGCCTACCTATCTGCTGTCTTTTACCATTGCCCTACGTGCACACATCTCTGCCATCAACTAAGATGGCGGCAGGGCCTTCAGTACCTTAGGGAAACCATGGCCGCCAACTTCGTTAAGGGCAATGGTAAAAGACAGCAGACAGGTCGGTGGGGGTGTGTGGGGGTGCTGCAGATCGTGGAAGGGGAGCGGAGGGATGGCTGAGGGGCCCCCTGTAGCTCCAGGGGCCGTCGGGCCAGTGCCCCACCTGGCCACCCTTTAGAACCGGCCCTGTGTATAGATGTGAAAGTTGGACAGTGAAAAAAGTGGATAAGAGAAAAATCAACTCATTTGAAATGTGGTGTTGGAGTAGAGCTTTGAGGATACCATGGACTGCAAAAAAGACAAATAACTGGATGTTAAAACAAATCAAACCAGAACTGTCACTAGAAGCTAAAATGATGAAACAGGTTATCATACTTTGGACACATAGTGAGAAGACATGGTTCTCTAGAAAAGACAATAATGCTGGGAAAAGCAGAAGGAAGTAGAAAAAAAGGAAGGCCAAACAAGAGATGGATTGATTCCACAAAGGAAGCCACAGACCTGAACTTATGAGATCTGAACAGGGTGGTTCATGACAGATGCTCTTGGAGGTCACTGATTCATAGGGTCGCCATAAGTCGTAATCGACTTGAAGGCACATAACAACAAAAAACTCTCAGGTTTATGAAGAATATGACAGCTTAAGATACAGATTTTAAGCACACCCTTTTAAAAATATCAGGGATTATTTTATATATAGCAGAGCTTCATATTGTGTATTTGGTGTGGTTAGGATGTTTGGTTTGGTAGCTTTAGTTTAGTATGATCATACTTGGCAATAAAGTAGTTTGTTGACGATATTGTTAATAAATCAGGTTAGAGACAGATAGTTGTTTTTAGAAGCTTTGAAGGTAATCTGATAGAGAAAATGGCTTTGATGTATATGCACTGTAGTGATGACATGATAGAAGTTTATAATACTATGCATGATGGCATGGGGAAAGTGGATAGAGAAAATTTCTCCCTCTCCCATACACTAGAACTTGTAGATATCAAATAAAGCTGAATGTTGGAGGATTCAGGATAGACAAAAAAGTATTTCTTCACACAGTGCATAGTTAAACTATGGAATTCGCTCCCACAAGATGCAGTGATGGCTACCAACTTAGATGGCTTTAAAAAAGGATTAGGCAAATTCATGGATGATAAGGATATCAGTGGCTACTAGCCATGATGGCTATGCTTTATCTCTATTGTCGGAGGCAGTACGCTTCTGAATATCAGTTGCTGGAAACCGTAGGAGGAGGGAGTGCTCTGTGCTCAGGTCCTGCTTGTGGACTTCACATAGGCGTCTGCTTGACTAGATGGAGTATTGGCCTGATCCAGCAGGCTCTTCTTATGTTCTTGAAGAGATCAAGGTGATGTACATGGTTCTCCCCCTTTCCATTTTATCCTCACAACAAGGTAGGTTAGGGTAAGAGATAGTGAATGGCCCAGGGTTACCAATTGAGCTTCATGCCTGAGTGGGAATTTCAAATCCTGTTTGCTCAAACATGATGAGGGAAAAAAACTTGCTATAGTTATAATGAAACATTAATAAATAACCACAACAAATGAATACATTGCTTGCTTTTTAACTATGTCAATCTTGAATTTATCCAAGCAGAAGCATCTGAAAAGAATTGCTGTAAATCTTAAAACACTTTTGACCCCCTCTATCTAAAATATTGTTGTGTTGCGCACCTTCCCAATCTCCAAGCAGTGAGATTTCAGGGGGTCCCTGCGCTCGCCCTGGGCTTGGTTTCCTTGGGAAGAAGGTCAGCGGAGACTGTGGTGTCTTTATGACATTCCAACCTGAGGTTAGGATGGAGGGGTTCAAGGCATCAGCAGTCCAATGTCCAGCTTTCCCATCAGTGTCACGGGAGGCATTCTAAAGCCATGGTGCAGAGAGATAGCCTCTCTGCCTGCCTCCAGTTCCCAGCCTTTCTCCAGACACAACTAAAAACACAAGCCTCTCCTGGGCCCCGGGGGGGGGGGGAAAGCTCTGCTGAAGAGTTTCAATGACAAAAGGGTCTTCCTGGCCCATTCACCAGTTGCTGGGCACCTGGAAGACCCATTAGCAAACTGGCCACTCTGTTAGCTTAACAAAAGAAACTCATCTGACCATCAGAGCCAGCCTCTCACCCCAAGGCACAGGATTCCAAATCAGAGGCTGGAAATCAGGGATCATCCATTCCTACCCCCAGACTCACAACAATATTATGCCAGGTTTTGCACTGAATGTAGCATTGTTAGCTTAAGATCAGCAAGATGAAAAACCTACAGTAACATAACTCATTTACAACTCATGAAATTTGAGTTCTTTGCATGGATTAAAGCTGGCATTGAAGGAGAGCCATGGTTTCATACCTTTAACAGCTATGTGGCAGGCAGATATTAAACAGAGTGAGCCTTTTCTAGTATGGAACTACTATTAAGGGGAAAACTTCACCTGTTGATATTCTGTCAGGCATCTTATTACTTGTGTGTGACCCCTGCTTTAGTTTTGGGCACTCCTCTCCGCCAACTGCAAAAGAAAACACATTTGCGTGTGACATAAAGTGTGTGTGCAAATTTGTCTTTTGTGAGTGTCGCATGGGCCCCAATCCACATACATTATACTGGTCCCAGAAAAGCCTATTGGCATCCCTGCTCTTCAGTGAATTATAACCTGCCAAGCCTTTTTTTAACCAACATTCCTGAGATTGTGGACAAAGACATAATGCTTTATTTTGATTGGGTTTCTCATATCCTGTCACAGAGTTGTCCTGTTTGTAGAGAAGAGTAGTTAAGATAGATTTAGATATGTAAAACTAATTCAGCCTCCTATGTTACCTTTTGTCACTTTAAAAATACTGAAAGTTGATGTAAACCTTTAGGTGGGAACAAGGTGTAAATGTCAATTGGTACATATTATTAGATCTGATTTGCAGAAGAGGTACCTTTCAAAAGCCCTTTGGACAATGCAATGGAATATGGGCTGATTCTCGCTTTACTTTTTATACTTTGCTTCATGTTCCTGAATATAAAATAAATGCTTGTCCCATCAGGTGTGAACTTGCAGAATTGAGCACACATCCGTTCTGAAGCAGTGACCTGAGTCTGTCCCTATTAAAACTTTTTTTAAAAAAGTGATTTGTACCTAATTGTAAAAGCCTTGCCCCCTTAGAGACAAATGTAGTGAGAGTTGGCTTTAAGTTGCACAAACAAGCTCCAATAATTTTGCAGAATAATTTGTCCTCCAAATAGCTGTAGCCTAGATTGTGGAACTGCACAACCCTCCTCTGTCCAAATTATCTGAGCAGGGGATATATTCAAAAAAAGTCTGAGGTAGAATACTTTTTAAAATGTTGTGTAAATATAAAAATAAGAATGGCTATGAATGTAATATTATTGTGTTTATAAGCTGAGAGTCCATTGTGAGTGACGGTTGAGAGACACTGTTCAAACCTGTATCCTTCCAGTAAGTCCCTGACCAGAAGACATGCCCTGTGTCTATGAGGCAGAGCTAACTGGGTGTTTTATATATATATATATATATATATATATATATAGGGTCACCATAAGTTGTAATCGACTTGAAGGCATATAACAACAATTGTGTATTGATAATATCTAGCCTGAATAATTTACACAAATTATGAGTCAATAATAATTTAATAAATATAAAACATTTGTTTCAATCCATTTTTCATTGTTTTTTATCAATTGCTGTCTGTTTTTGTTTGTTATTTTATGACTTATTGTAAGGATTTTAATTGTTTTACACTGTTATTTTTATGTATTATGATTTCTGTATTCTGTCTTGTGAGGGCATTTGCCATAAGGCATGATATAAATCTTTTAATAAATAAATTGCTGCATCTGTTAATGCCATACCTGTAGCCTAATACCCTGTTACTGTATTGTCCTTGATGGTCCTTAATAGTGTACTAAAGGGATAAGGTTTTATAATATAATTGGAAGGATTGGTAAACCAAATTTTGGCACCATCCTCCATACTCAGTTGAAGTTTGATCATCTCCACCTACATCGTCCACAAGCATTTTAGTGATTCCCTGCCAAAATTCTGCCACAGGTTTTGAATATCCAAATCTTTATATCCACTGCCAAATTAGTTTGTGGATAAGATTTAGGTGAAAATCTGCCCCATTCTCCTTCACCAACCTTAGTCTTTCCTGACTATTCTGGACTATTTCAGAATTCCAGGAAAAAAATTATCCGACCCCCAAAAAGTTATGCAAACAAGGACAAATTATAAGAGTAATACCATTCTTCAAATAATGAATATATGTTCGTTTATTTATGTATTTATTTATTATCTGATTTATATCCTGCCCTTCCTCCCAGCAGGAGCCCAGGGTGGCAAAGGTTACTAGTATATGTTAAACATTCAGATAGCCAGATGTTTCAGATACCTAAATTATTTATTCATTAATAGGCAAAAAACCTTGTGGTTTAAGAATGTACCTATAGCCAACAGATATTTCTATCAAACTTTTAAAAGCAGGGAAATTGGGCAGCTATAGTGAATGCATCAGGGGAGGAGGGGGAGGATGAGGGCAGGTTTGATGATTTGCATGTTTATTGAGTTCAGTAGGATTAACTCCTGTGCAGTCATGCTTAGGATAGGTAAAACTGACCATTGGGAGCGAGGCCTGGAGTGGGCAGGGGAGGAGGCAAAAGGGAGATGAGAGGAGAGGAGAGGAGAGGAAGAAGGGAGGAGGAAGGGAGAGAAGAGGGGAAGGAGGGGAAAGGCAGGTCTGATAATTTGCATGCTTATTAAGCTCAATGGAATTTACTCCCATGCAATCATGCTTAGCATATGTAAAACTGACCGGGGGAGGAGGAGAAGAAGAGACAGGGACGGAGGGAGGGCTGGAGTGGTCAGGGGAGGAGGAAGAAGGAAGAGGGGAGGGGAGGAAGAAGGGAGGAGGAAGGGAGAGAAGAGAGGAAGGAGGGGAAAGGCAGGTCTGAACATTTGCATGCTTATTGAGTTCGGTGAGATTTATTCCCATGCAGTCATGGCTAGGATAGGTAAAACTGACCATGGGGAGGAGGAGGGGGAGGGGAGAGTAGAGGGAAAGAGAAAGGGGAAGAGGGGAGCAGAAGGAGGGTGAGGGGAACATAAGAACATAAGAAGAGCCTGCTGGATCAGGCCAGTGGCCCATCTAGTCCAGCATCCTGTTCTCACAGTGGCCAACCAGGTGCCTGGGGGAAGCCCGCAAGCAGGACCCAAGTGCAAGAACACTCTCCCCTCCTGAGGCTTCCGGCAACTGGTTTTCAGAAGCATGCTGCCCCTGACTAGGGTGGCAGAGCACACCCATCATGGCTAGTAGCCATTGATAGCCCTGTCCTCCATGAATTTGTCTAATCTTCTTTTAAAGCCGTCCAAGCTGGTGGCCATTACTGCATCTTGTGGGAGCAAATTCCATAGTTTAACTATGCGCTGAGTAAAGAAGTACTTCCTTTTGTCTGTCCTGAATCTTCCAACATTCAGCTTCTTTGAATGTCCACGAGTTCTAGTATTATGAGAGAGGGAGAAAAACTTTTCTCTATCCACTTTCTCAATGCCATGCATAATTTTATACACTTCTATCATGTCTCCTCTGACCCGCCTTTTCTCTAAACTAAAAAGCCCCAAATGCTGCAACCTTTCCTCGTAAGGGAGTCGCTCCATCCCCTTGATCATTCTGGTTGCCCTCTTCTGAACCTTTTCCAACTCTAGAATATCCTTTTTGAGATGAGGCGACCAGAACTGTACACAGTATTCCAAATGCGGCCGCACCATAGATTTATACAACGGCATTATGATATCGGCTGTTTTATTTTCAATACCTTTCCTAATTATCCCTAGCATGGAATTTGCCTTTTTCACAGCTGCCGCACACTGGGTCGACATTTTCATCGTGCTGTCCACTACAACCCCGAGGTCTCTCTCCTGGTCGGTCACCGCCAGTTCAGACCCCATGAGCATATATGTGAAATTCAGATTTTTTGCTCCAATATGCATAATTTTACACTTGTTTATATTGAATTGCATTTGCCATTTTTCCGCCCATTCACTCAGTTTGGAGAGGTCTTTTTGGAGCTCTTCGCAATCCCTTTTTGTTTTAACAACCCTGAACAATTTAGTGTCGTCAGCAAACTTGGCCACTTCACTGCTCACTCCTAATTCTAGGTCATTAATGAACAAGTTGAAAAGTACAGGTCCCAATGCCGATCCTTGAGGGACTCCACTTTCTACAGCCCTCCATTGGGAGAACTGTCCGTTTATTCCTACTCTCTGCTTTCTGCTTCTTAACCAATTCCTTATCCACAAGAGGACCTCTCCTCCTATTCCATGACTGCTAAGCTTCCTCAGAAGCCTTTGGTGAGGTACCTTGTCAAACGCTTTTTGAAAGTCTAAGTACACTATGTCCACTGGATCACCTCTATCTATATGCTTGTTGACACTCTCAAAGAATTCTAATAGGTTACTGAGACAGGACTTTCCCTTGCAGAAGCCATGCTGGCTCTGCTTCAGCAAGGCTTGTTCTTCTATGTGCTTAGTTAATCTAGCTTTAATAATACTTTCTACCAGTTTTCCAGGGACAGAAGTTAAGCTATCTGGCCTGTAATTTCCGGGATCCCCTCTGGATCCCTTTTTGAAGATTGGCGTTACATTTGCCACTTTCCAGTCCTCAGGCACGGAGGAGGACCCAAGGGACAAGTTACATATTTTAGTTAGCAGATCAGCAATTTCACCTTTGAGTTCTTTGAGAACTCTCGGGTGGATGCCATCCGGGCCCGGTGATTTGTCAGTTTTTATATTGTCCATTAAGCTTAGAACTTCCTCTCTCGTTACCACTATTTGTCTCAGTTCCTCAGAATCCCTTCCTGCAAATGTTAGTTCAGGTTCAGGGATCTGCCCTATATCTTCCACTGTGAAGACAGATGCAAAGAATTCATTTAGGTTCTCTGCAATCTCCTTATCGTTCTTTAGGACACCTTTGACTCCCTTATTATCCAAGGGTCCAATTGTCTCCCTAGATGGTCTCCTGCTTTGAATGTATTTATAGAATTTTTTGTTGTTGGTTTTTATGTTCTTAGCAATGTGCTCCTCAAATTCTTTTTTAACATCCCTTATTGTCCTCTTGCATTTCTTTTGCCAGAGTTTGTGTTCTTTTTTATTTTCTTCATTCGGACAAGACTTCCATTTTCTGAAGGAAGACTTTTTGCCTCTAAGAGCTTCCTTGACTTTGCTCGTTAACCATGCTGGCATCTTCTTGGCCCTGGCAGTACCTTTTCTGATCTGCGGTATGCACTCCAGTTGAGCTTCTAATATAGTGTTTTTAAACAACTTCCAAGCATTTTCGAGTGATGTGACCCTCTGGACTTTGTTTTTCAGCTTTCTTTTTACCAATCCCCTCATTTTTGTGAAGTTTCCTCTTTTGAAGTCAAATGTGACCGTGTTGGATTTTCTTGGCAATTGGCCAGTTACATGTATGTTTAATTTAATAGCAACACTTACATCTCGCACCAGGTCCCGGTCCCCACTGAGGATTAAGTCCAGGGTTGCCGTCCCTCTGGTTGGTTCTATGACCAACTGGTCTAGGGAATAGTCATTTAGAATATCTAGAAACTTTGCTTCTTTGTCATGACTGGAACACATATGCGGCCAGTCTATGTCCGGGTAGTTGAAGTCACCCATTACTACCACATTTCCTAGTTTGGATGCTTCCTCAATTTCATATCTCATCTCAAGGTCTCCCTGAGCATTTTGATCAGGGGGACGATAGATCGTTCCCAGTATTAAGTCCCTCCTGGGGCATGGTATCACCACCCACAACGATTCTGTGGAGGAGTCTGCCTCTTTTGGGGTTTCGAGCTTGCTGGATTCAATGCCTTCTTTCACGTATAGAGCGACTCTGCCACCAATACGTCCTTCTCTGTCCTTCCGATATAGTTTATATCCAGGGATAACCGTATCCCACTGGTTTTCTCCATTCCACCAGGTCTCCGTTATGCTCACTATATCAATGCTCTCCTCTAAGACCAAGCACTCCAGTTCTCCCATCTTGGTTCGCAGGCTCCTAGCATTAGCGTACAGGCACTTGTAAGCAGTGTTTCTCTTCAAGTGTCTTTGGCACTTGTGGTTAGGCCTGTGGTAATTTTGCTCTTCTGAATTGATATCCTGTGCCCCTGCTCTCACAATGCCTACTTCTAGGCCTACCCCTTTTAAAATTTCATAATTTCTTTGGTTTTTATCCCAGGGGGGAGGTTTATTCCGAACCGGACCTTTCTCAGCTCCTGTCGGGTTTCCCCCCTCAGTCAGTTTAAAAGCTGCTCTGCCACCTTTTTAATTTTAAGTGCCAGCAGTCTGGTTCCATTCTGGTTCAAGTGGAGCCCGTCCCTTTTGTACAGGCCCGGCTTGTCCCAAAATGTTCCCCAGTGCCTAACAAATCCAAACCCTTCCACCCAACACCATCGTCTCATCCACGCATTGAGACTGCGAAGCTGGGCCTGTCTGGCTGGTCCTGCGCGTGGAACCGGTAGCATTTCAGAGAAAGCCACCTTGGAGGTCCTGGCTTTCAGCATCCTACCTAGCAACCTAAATTTTGCTTCCAGGACCTCACGGCTGCATTTCCCCATGTCGTTGGTGCCAACGTGCACCACGACCACTGACTCCTTCCCAGCACTGTCTACCAACACTTGAATGAAGTGTTACTTATGAAGTATTTTTTATACTTCATAGTAATACACTATAATTTATATTGTACACAAATGGAATGTTTTCTTATCAGCAGAAAGCCCCCCAAAGCCCAAGTGCACCTTCCAGAACCAATGCAATATTTTTATATTCACACAAATGTTTCATAGTCCATGTTGAATATGGGTTATTTGGGGTGGTTAATTATTTAATTCGAATTTTTGCATGTTCTGTTTTTATTTTTGCACTAGAAAATGATGTCTAATCACTGGTGTGGTACCTGTGCCACGTGGTGAGTGGTTGTGGAGCACACAGATGTTTCATGTCATCTGCAGCCTTTAGCCACCCTTCTTTCTTGGTTTCACCTAGCAGGTGAGTTAGACTCTTCTTACAGCAGGCAAGCTGCCAAATTTTGTAGCCTCTGTGAAGTAGCCTTGAACTATCTCTTTCTTGTACAAACAAAGGACTGAAGGTTCTTGCGTACTACCCTAGTCGGTATCTACACAGACAACTTATATGACAAAAGTTTCCATAGTTTTTGCCAGTAGTTCAGTCTGTTTAGGTGAACTATGGTCGAGGTCCCACCAAAGGCCATACTAAGGTTTAGGGATATCTAAGGAAAAATAATGGAAATTCAACAGGAGAAGGATTTTTATGCTTTTTATTGACTATGCATTTCTTTACATACACAAGTTACACATAAGTCTCTGGCCACAGGCAGTAAATTAGAATCATATAGGTCAGAGTCAAAATCCTGACTGGTTATACGCATATAATGGCATTCAGTGGCATTAGCCAGTGGTACTCTTATATATTACAGCTCATTCTTACATCAGGCTTCTATATTTACAGTGCCTTGTAAAAGTAATCAGACCCCTGACCAATGCTCTCATATTATTGAATTACAGATGGCATGTTGTAATTTCGTTCTGTATGATATTTTATTTTGAAACACTGACACTTAAAATCAGTTATTGTAAGGTGGCATTGGTTTTATGTTGGGAAATGTTTGTAAGAAACATAAAAAACTGAAATACATTGCTTGCATAAGTATTCAACCTTCTCTTTGATCTTTCTAAAAGTATTCAGCTCTATTTCTCTGTAACATCTGGATTGGGAGAGGCTGTGCAAGCCCTGGACTGCTGCCTGGACTTGGTGGTAGGCTGGATGAGGGCCAATAAACTGAGTCTGAATCTTAGCAAGACGGAGACGCTGTGAGTTGGTGGTTCCCGAGTTTGAAGAATTGGTCAGTTGTCTGCTTTGGATGGGGTCATACTTCCTCTGAAAGAGCAGGTCCGTGGTCTGGGGGTGCTCCTTGATTCATCTTTGTCACTAGAAGCCCAGGTAACCTCAGTGGCTAGGAGTGCCTTTTACCAACTTCCGCTGGTAAGACAGGTACAGCTATTTCTAGACCGGAATAGCCTGACCACTGTTGTCCATGCACTGGTAACCTCCAGGCTGGATTACTGTAATGCGTTCTATGTGGGGCTACCCTTGAGGTTGATGTGGAAGCTGTATTTGGTGCAAAATGCGAAAGCGATACTGCTCACTGGGCAGGTATTGCCAGCATGTCACCCCACTTCTGAAAGAATTGCACTGGCTACCTATTAGCTACCAGGCTAACTTCAAGGTTCTGGTTTTGGTGTACAAAGCCCTGTACAGCTTGGGACCGGGATACCTGAAAGACCGTCTTATCCATTATATACCCAGCAGATCACTGCGCTCTGCAGGTGAGAGTGTCTGACAGATACCATCTTATCAGGAGGTCCGTTCTGCACAACATAGGAAACGGCCTTTAGTGTAGTGGCACTTACCCTGTGGAATTCCCTCCCCTTAAATATTAGACAGGTGCCATCTCTGTTATCTTATTGGCATCTACTGAAGACTTTCATCTTTCAACTCAGTTCTGTATGATATTGTTACGGGTTTGGAGTTAATATGGATGATTTCTATGAGTCCCTTTCCAGCCCCCGATTTAGAACCCTGCACCTGGGGATGAAAAACCCGCTCTGCGAGTCAGATGAGTTCCCTTTGTTACTCTAATGGAGTGGCCAGGTGAGTTAATGGGCCTATCAAGTGCCCATTCACTGGGCCAGGGAGATCCTATTGTTATTGAAACTCTTCAGGAGCCCCCCCCTTCCTGAGGCTAAGAAAAGCTTGAGTTTTGAGTTGAGTGGGAGGAAAGGCTGTGAACTGGAGGCATGCAGAGAGGCTGGCTCTCTGCACCATGGCTTTATTATTTCTTAAGGATATATTATGCCTAAAGAATTCCCAAGATATTTCACATCTTTCTCCAATGAACAGGATTCTGTTGCTTATTTAAAATTGCTAATGTGATTAGGAAGTTAATGCTGCTTAGGTCTTAGAGCAGCCTTTCCCAACCAGTGTGCCTCCAGATGTTGTTGGACCACAACTCCCATCAGCCTCAGCCAGCATTGCCAACGGTCAGGAAAGATGGGAATTGTGGTCCAACAACATCTGGAGGCACACTGGTTGGGAAAGGCTGTCTTAGAGCAATACTTATTTAAACATTCTAATACACAGTGCCTTGCAAAAGTAATCAGACCCCTGACCAATGTTCTCATATTTAAACATTCTAAAAAGGGGTTTGTTGACTGTTCTAAACTTCCTTGGAAATTCTGTTGCTTAGTTGATTATCCTCCTCTCACTGTTGTATTTGGTAGCTCTTTATGTAGCTTTTCCGGTTTACATTTTATTGTGTCACTGTCTGTTCCCCCATAACCATTTTGGATTCTGAATGGGAAGGTGTGAAGCCCCCCCCCCATTTCTTCTGTAAATATTTTCATCTCCTATAAATGTGAAATTGCATGTTTGAGACACTTATCCATAAAACTGGATATGTATGAGACACATCCACAAAATTGGATGAGTAATTTTCACACTTGTGGGGTTTAATGAATACTTCACATGTTATTTCAGATATTATTTTGATCCTAGCTAAAGTGCAATACACTGCAGTGCACTTCGCAAAATTACAAAAAAATAACTGTTTTTCTTTATTTGTGAATCTACAGATTGTTTGAAAAGTAGTTATTAACTTCAGTACACACATGCCACCCTGGGCTTTGGGAGAAATGGTGGGATGCAAATCAAATAAATAAATAACATTCACTGTTATGAAAATGTAGATATAACTGGCATTCCTAATTTTGAGGAACACTTCAAAGAGATGATATACAAGAGGGCTATGTTTAATTATCTTAATATAGCTGCATGTATTGAACATCATTTACTTATCAATTTAGTGAACCTAGCAGATTTATATATTTTTATTTTATTTACTAAATGTATATCCCGCCCTTGCCTCAAAGGAGCCTAAACCTAACACTGTTGTTAACAAAACAGAAAAGATTACTCCAGCATAAGAACACAAGAAGAGCCTGCTCGATCAGACCAATAGTCCATCTAGTCCAGCATCCTTTTCTCACAGTGGCCTGTGGGAATCCCGCAAGCAGGACTTTAGTGCAAAGAACACCCTCCCCTCCTGTGGTTTCCAGCAACTGGTATTCAGAAACATACTGCCTACAACTATGGAGGCTGAGAAAAGCCATCATGGCTAGTAGCCATTGATAGCCTTTTCCTCCATGAATTTGTCTAATCCTCTTTTAAAGCTATCTAAGTTGGTGGCCATTGCTGTCTCTTGTGGGAGTGAATTCCATAGTTTAACTATGTGCTGTATGAAGAAGTACTTTCTTTTGTCTGACATGAATCTTCCAACATTCAGCTTCATTTGATATTCCTGAGTTCTAGTGTTAAGACAAAGGGAGAAAAACTTTTCTGTTTCTACTTTCTTCATGCCATGCATAACTTTATACATTTCTGTCATGTCACCTGTTACTCACCTTTTCTCGAAATGAAAAAGTCCCGAATTCTGCAGCCTATCCTCAAAGGGGAGTTGATCCATTCCCCTGATCATTTTTGTTGCCCTTTTCTGAAACTTTTCCAGCTCTACAATATCCTTGTTGAGGTGAGTTGTACAAAGTATTCCAAATGCAGTAGCACCATAGGTTTATATAATGGCATTATGATATCGGCAATTTTATTTTCAAAACATTTCTTAATGGTCTGTAGCATGGAATTTGTCTTTCTCACAACTGCCGCACGCTGGGTTAACATCTTCATTGATCTATCCACTAGGATTTCAAGGTCTCATTCCTGGTCAGTCACTATCAGTTCAGACCCTATGAGTGTGGATATGAAATTAAGAGTTTTTGCTCCAATATGCATAACTTTAACCTTGTTTACATTGAATTGCATTTGCAATTTTACCACCCATTCACTCAGTTTAGAGAGATCCTTTTGGAGCTCTTCACAATCTCTTTTGTTTTTAACAACCTTGAACTATTTGTATCATCAGAAAACTTGGCCACTTCACTGCTCATCCCTAACTAGATAATTTATGAGAAGTTAAAAAGTGCAGGTCCCAATTCTGATCCTTGGGGGCCTCCACGTTCTACATCCCTCCATTGGGAAAACTGTCCATTTGTTCCTGCTCTGCTTTCTGTTTCCTAGCCAATTCCTGATCCACAATAGGACCTCTCCTCTTATTCCATGACTGCTAAGCTTACTCAGGAGCAATAGTGTAGTGGTAAATTCAGAATTGCAGAGTCCCTTCATAATAGTCACACCATGCCCCCTCACAGCCATTCCCCCTTCTGAGATTTTAGAACCATCTAAGATTATGCAGTACAATTTCAGTCTCTTACTTTGTTTGGAGTACGTTCCCTTAGTGATGCACTGCAACAATCCTTTCAGCTAGATCTACTGTTTTCTGTGCACGTAAATGTCCTAGCTTCCAAGCAAGAAGCAGACTTGAAGACTTGGTTTTATGAAGTTTTATTCCAGTAGTCAATACAGGAATATAGCACCACACTCTAGGCTTGAATCAGGATACAAAAACTGGAGCAAGCTAAGCATATCTCAGGATACAAGAACAATAACAGACTAGATGTATCTTAGGAACAAGCTAGGCAAGGTGGAGGCAGCACTAGACATTGTCACAACAAATCTGAACAGGCTTCATGACATCTTTATATCAGACAGCGGGTGGATATTTCTATTCTATAGGTTAATTATGGCTGTTTCTAGCCTGCTGTACAAGATGGGTGCTTCTTCTGGAAGCAGAGAATATTTATTGTAACTGAAGCTGGCCTTTTCCCTAGCTGCTTTCTTGAAGGGATTGCCAGGGGTGTTTTTTCTGAAGTTGGCTTATCATTCTGGATTGGGTCATTATCTTCTGTTTGTTGATGGCTAGGTCTTGCTTTCACTGACCAATTCAGGCAAAGGCTGAATTCAGCCATTCCATTAGCAGGCCCAGCCCTGAGACCCTGGAAGATGACACCCCTACTCAGGCGTCTTTGGTGAGATACGTTTTTGGAAGTCCAAGTTCACTATGTTGACCAGATCACCTCTATCTATATGCTTGTTGGCACTCTGAAATAACTCAGGCTAGTGAGACAGGATTTATCCTTCCAGAAGACATGCTGGTTCTGCTTCAGCAAGGCTTGTTCTTCTATGTGCTTGGTTATTTTATTTTTTTTGAACAATACTTTCTACTAGTTTTCCCGGGACAGATCTTAAAGAACAAATGGATTATTGTGGGATTGAGTTTTGATATTCATTGAATAGCCTTTTTACTGTACGATTATATTTGGACACATTTTTATTTCAATGTGAAGTGCTAAGTAAATAATAAAAAAATTCTACTACATGCATTTGGAACTGTTGAAAACGAATATCTATGTTTTGAAATGGCCTTGAACCATCTCTTTCTTGTACAAACACAGGATTGAGGGTTCTTGCATACTCCCTTAGTCTGTGTCTACACAGACAAACATGGTCACCTGAGCTTCCACGGTTTTTGCCAGCAGTTAAGTCTGTTTAGCAAACTACGGTTGAGATCCCACCAAAGACCATACTAAGGTTTAGTGATATCTCAGGGAAAAGAATGGGAATTCAACAGCGGGACATCTTTATAAATCATATCATATTTATTTATTCTTTATACCCTCATTTCATACATACAAGTACACGTATATCTGGCCTCAGCCAGTAAATCATATAGGTCAGAGTCAAAGTCCTGACTGGTTGTAGCACATAATGGATCCATAAGGCTTACAGTAGCCTTAGCCAGTAGCTCTCTTACTTATTACAGCTCAGTCTTATACAGTAGGGCCCCGCTTATATGGCGGGTTAGGGACCAGGCCCCCGCTGTAAAGCGGAAATCACCGTAAAGCGGAACCCATAGACTATAATGGGGCCGTCAAGTGAAAATGATGCGGAAACATTGCAAAACGTCACAAAAGAGCAAAAATCGGCTTTAAAATGGAAAACGAAAGCCGCCACATTAGCAGAATGCCGGTAAGCGAGGCCTTACTGTATTGGCTTATATAATATTAGGCTTCTATATTTAATATATATTTAACAAATCTTACAGTATAATGTGCTATTAATTCAGACTTAGGCATTATACAAATTACATTGCAATATTTGTGAAGCTATATTGCAAGGAATCAACATCATACACGCTAGTACATTTCCACACATTTCTATCTTTAAAGAAATGGAATAATCGCACCTTTGTGTGAGGCAAGCCTCGGACCTTTCAGCTAGCAGTATAGCAGTATGTTGGATCAGTCTGAAAGGCTGATAAAACTACAGAGAATCATCTCTTTTATAGGAAAATCTCAAGGACATTGCCTTGTCAGCTGCTGTCTACAACTGCTGCCTATATGCTGCCTGCTAGAGACAGTGGGGGTGGGGGTGGGGGTGGACAGCTAACACGTTAATCAACAACTAGTCAGCTTAACCAGAGGCAGGTGTGTGTTATTAGCTTTGTTTATGGAACAAAGAGTACTCTGGCTGACTGTCCAGAACAAAGGAGGGGGGAGCAGAAAAACTTTTTCCCTTTTGAACTCTTTTAGACTTGAGGAGGTCTTCATATCTGGATGTATAATATTCTATACATTAGGATTAATATCTGGTTTCAGAACAGAATCGGCCTTGGTCGCCCTGATGGATGACCTTTATTATGAGAGAGACAGGGAATGTGACCCTGTCTCTTCTGCTCAATCTCTCAGCAGCATTTGATACCATTGACCATGGTATCCTCCTGGACCAACTCAGTGGGATGAGTATTTGAAGCATTGTATTATGGTGATTCTGCTCTTACCTTCAGGTGTCCAGAGAGTAACACTGAGTGAGTGTTCCGGGGGGCCCTGGCACTTGTGCTGTAGGGTTCTGTAGGGTACTATTCTCTCCCCAGTGCTATTCAACATCTATATGAAGCTGTTGGGAGTGGTCATTAGGAGTTTTGGAGCAAGATGTTAGCAATATGCTGATGACACACAGCTCTGTTCATTACATCTGAATCAGGAGAGGCTGTGAACGCTCTGGATCGGTGTCTGAATGCTGTAGCGGACTGGATGAGGGCCAGTAAACTATGCTTGAATCCTGGGAAGACAGAGGCTCTTTGGGTAGATGGTTCCCATGTTCAGGAGATAGGCAGGTTATCTGTTCTGGATGGGGTCACACTCATCTTTGTCACTAGAGGTCCAAGTAACCTCTGTGGCTAGGAGTGCCTTTTACCAGCTTTGTCTAGTTCTTCAGCAATGGCCGTTCCTGGACAGGGATAGCCTGACCTCTGTAGTCTATGCATTGGTAACCTTGAGGCTGGATTACTGCAATGTGCTCTATATGGGGCTGCCCTTGGCCCTGGTTTGGAAGCTCCAGCTGGTGCAAAATGTGGCAGCCAGATTGCTGTTGGGAGCATATGGCTGACAGCATGTAATACCACTTTTAAAACATCTGTACTGGCTGCCCATCTGCTACCGAACCGGGTTCAAGGACCTTGTGTTAATTTACAAAGCTCTAAACTTAATCTTAGGGACCAACTGAACCCTTATATCCCAGCTTGATTACTGAAATATTCTGCAAGAGTGGCTTTGGTCATCCCCCAAGTTGGTGAGGGTCATTTAACATCAACAGGAAATCGAGCCTTCAGTGTCATCAGCCCAATTCTCTGGAATGCTCTGCCAATAGAGATTGAACAGGCGCCTTCTGTTTTAACTTTTAAGCTCCTGCTGAAAACCTCTCTGTTTCGCCAGGCTTATGCAGGCAAGTAAGAACATGCTTTTTTCGCAACAATTGATATTTGTTTTTATTGTATTTTTAAGGGTTTTTTTTAATTCTATGGTGGAGGTTGTTTAAAACATGTTGTAAACCACTTTGATGTTTTTAACGAAATGGTGGTATACAAATATTTTTATAAACAATAATAAACAATACATATATTGTAAAGACTCCTGGATGGGAAATACAGCCATTAAACATGGAGCCAGCACATAAGTTTGCTCATATGTTTTAAGCATTCCTCCCTGCCCCCCCACTCTTCTAGCTGAAAGGGCTTCCAGAACAACTTACATGAGATCAGTAACAAGACAGACACTGCCCTCTCCTACCAGATTTGCTCATGTGCAAGTACACACAACATGTGTTTCTTCTATATTTATTTAACTATTTATTTTATTTCATTTTTAAACCGCCCATAGCGAATAGCTTTCTGGGCGGTGTACAAAAGATTAAAAGTACAGAAATACAAAATAGCACAATAAATAAACTGAAACAAAGAGATTTAAAATTGTAACATTAAACGCTTTAAAATGCCTGGGAGCATAGCCAGGTCTTAACCTGGCGCCGAAAAGATAGAAGCGGCGCCAGGTGTATTTCTTCGGGGAGGCTGTTCCACAATTCGGGGGCCACTACAGAAAAGGCCCTAGATCGAGTAACTGTCCTCCGGGCTTCCCGATGGGTTGGTACCCGGAGGAGGGCCTTAGACGCTGAGCGAAGTGACCGGGTCGGTTCATAGCGGGAGAGGCGTTCCACAAGATACTGTGGTCCCACGCCGTGTAAGGCTTTATAGGTCAAAACCAGCACCTTGAATCTGGCTCGGAAGCAAATAGGTAGCCAGTGCAAACGGGCCAGAACAGGTGTTATATGCACTGACCGGCTGGTCCTCGTCAGCAGTCTGGCTGCTGCGTTTTGCACTAGCTGAAGCTTCCGAACTGTCTTCAAGGGCAGCCCTACATAGAGCGCATTACAGTAATCCAACCTAGAAGTTACCAGAGCATGAACAACTGAGGCGAGGTCATCCCTGTCCAGATAGGGGCAACCGAAGGTGGTAGAATGCATTCCTTGCCACCGTGGCCACTTGCGCCTCCAGAGACAAGGAAGGATCAAAAAGAACCCCAAGACTACGAACCTGTTCCTTCAAGGGGAGTGTAACCCCATCTAGAACAGGGTAAGCATCCACCATCTGGGCAGGGAAGGCATTCACCACCAGTGTCTCAGTCTTGTCTGGATTGAGTCTCAGTTTATTAGCTCTCATCCAGTCCATTATCGCGGTCAGGCAGTGATTCAGCACATCCACAGACTCACCTGTAGAAGATGAAAAGGAGAAATAGAGCTGCGTGTCATCAGCGTACTGGTGGCAACGCACTCCAAAACTCCTGATGACGGCACCCAGAGGCTGCATGTAGATGTTAAAAAGCATGGGGGACAAAACCGACCCCTGAGGGACTCCACAATGGAGAGTCCAAGGAGTCGAGCAATGTTCCCCAGGTACTACCTTCTGGTGACGATCCGCCAAGTAGGAGCGGAACCACTGCCAAGCAGTGCCTCCAACTCCCAACTCTGCGAGTCTCCCCAGAAGGATACCATGGTCGATGGTATCAAACGCCGCTGAGAGATCAAGGAGAATCAACAGAGTCACACTCCCTCTGTCCCTCTCCCGACAAAGGTCATCATACAGGGCGACCAAGGCTGTTTCAGTGCCAAAACCAGGCCTAAAACCGGGTTGAAACGGATCCAGATAATCGGTCTCATCCAAGAGCACCTGGAGCTGACCGGCAACCACCCGCAACAGAAGAGCTATGTGGAAAAAATTAGTAATACTACCCATGGGATCTTTGTGGGAGATGATTCTGTGCTACAGACAGAATTACATTGGCTCTGATTACCTGGTTTACTTTGGGGAATTTAGCAACGATCAGTAAGAAACCAATATTAGTGTTCTTGCTTCTATGAGCAAAGGAACCTAAGGTAGCTGATCTCTAAGCAGAGATGATAGAGTGGCCTGCTTCCCATCTCTCTTCTGCTGCTGCATTTTGATAGAATAGCTGCAGGCAGATGACTGTTGAAGGAGGGAGGAGCCCACTAATCCTGGTCTTGTATATTTTAGTATGCTTCATTGTTTCTTATTGTTTAGAATTTTTGTCATCAAAATGAATATAATCATAATCAATTATCTTCTATTTTTTTCTCATCTAGTATTTGCAGATGGAGTGGGGAGGTGAATATTCTTTTGATTCTTCCAACTTGGATTGTTTGTTAAATATACTTCCTGGAGATCTGGAGTTTCAGCAGATATTTGGTGACATTGATGAGAAAATAAAGAAAAATGCTTCTAGGTAATCATTTTATTTTTATAACACATGCAGAAAGAATGTATATCATATGTAAAAATTAGCAAGGGTGTTATTATATAAATAAGTTTTTAATTAATGGACGTTTATTTTCTATTTAGTTACGTAATGCATTAAAATTAGTCACTATTAAATTTACAGAAAAACCATTTATGCTCTTTATTTATACAAGTTACTACTATTTTGTGTGTTTTTTTATCAAGGTAGAGAAAGTTGTCTAGTTCAACCTCTCTGCCCAAAAGCACTTTCCTTCTAGACGCTGTCATCAGAGGTTGGTACAGGGCTTCACCCTCTGTTACTCTAAGGGCTCCCATGATACCATATCACAGCCTTTCCCACCCTTTGGATCCCTAGATGTTGCTGGACTATAGTTCCCATAATTCCTGGTCGTTGGCTATGCTGGCTGGAGCTGATGGGAGTTGTAGTCCAGCAAGATCTGGGGATCTAAAGGTTGGGAAAGGCTGCCATATCACATAAAAGGACTGGTGGCACACCTCCTTCTTTTTCATCACTACAGTTTTAACATATACCTTTATGTAATACTGCTATGTGATGTGGGCAGAAGTCACTTTCAGTTGTAGTTATACTAATTACTGCTGCTTTTGTTAGGGTATTTTCTGTTAGGACTGACAGAAAATTGAATTGATTAATTATATATTGAATTAATTGATTACATTTGTATATGGGTTAAAAATTGCTTGGCTCCAGAGTTGGTGTTCCATAAAATGGAACATCTCCTTACATTCTCAAATGAGAAATGTCAAAGAATTGTGGTTGTGAAGTTCCACACGGGATCGACTTGGGCCAAAGGGGTCCTACCAGCATGACCACTTCAAGAAGGCCTCAACCCACTTCTGTAGGGACAGGGCAGACTCAATCAGCCAAACCAAGAGATGGGTGGAGTAGGGAGCAGCTGCTAGTGCCTGGGGCTGATGAAGGTCACCTGAAGCTGCTGAGTATAAATAGCCCAGAGCTAGCAGTTGGAGAGGGGCAGTTTGTGGAGAAGGAGCGGAGAGTCCAGGAGCTGCTATCCCAGGGATCTCCTGGAGCTTCTTCCTGCGAGGTACAGAGGGTTTGGAGAAGAGGTTTTCCTGACCACCCAAACCCTCTGGGGCAAGGATACTGTGAATCTGTCCAATTTAGGTAACTGTAGAGTATCCTGAAAAGGGGCCAGTCAGAGGTCCTCTGGACTTATCCCTTCCCAAACCCCATTACCCTGAGAAAGGAGGTATAGAAGGACTCAGATGTGAAGGAGAACCTAGCCCAAATCCACTAAGGACACTGGAAACAGGCAGAACTCTAGGCTACTACAGTGGCTGTCCCAGGAGAGGGCCCCTGTAAAGTGCAAATACAGGCAAAAGTCCATGAAAAGGACTTGTTTTTGTGACCCCATGTGTGGGGATTTAACTTGTGGTGCCTGGGGGAGGGAAAAAGAACCTGTAGCAAGTGCTAAACCCTCAATAAAGGCAAACATACTTAGGGTTGCCATGTTCCAGTTGCACAAATCCGGACAGGCTAATCTGCATATTATGCAAATTATTTGCATATTATTTGCATATTATGCAAATTATCTGCATATTAATATTTGGATTGTCCAGTTGTTTTGTTTTTGTGCCTAGGAATTACCACCAAAAATGGGAAAGATGTGAGAAATCTCTTTTTAAAAAGCAACGTTTTCAGCCTTAAATGCCTAGACTCTAGTTTCCAACACTATGGAATGTTGATTGATTGATTAAGAGGATTTCTATCCTGCCCTTCTCCTGTTAAAAACAGAGGTCAGCACAGCTTACAAATATAATAAAAACAATAAAAATACACAATCAATATAAAAACACAAAATAGCAACAAACATAAAGCAAGTCAGGGCAGCAGTATGGTTAACCTTTGCTGGTCATTGACCGAAATAAACTTATTTACATTTTTTAGTATGGTTAACCATTACATATACGATATATTTCAGAGATGTGGTGGGTGGAGAAAAACAAGAAGCCAAAATGTTAGGAAAAGGAGTCTTTCATACCACATGCTCAGTTCTAAATACTGTTGCAGCAAATTTTACAAGTTCCTCCAGTATTCCACTGGTGCAGGCACTCAGACATTCAAAATATCTGTATGTTTCTTAGGTTTTATAAAAGCAGAGCGTTGCTTAACTCAAAATTTCTTCTCCCTTTGATCAACCACATCTACACAGTTTCCACCTCCATACTTAAAATGAAACTGGGCCTGGAAGTGTGCAACAACCCCACACATACCTTGCTAATTAGATTACCAATGCCAGGATGTCTGTCTTATCGACTACTCTCCTGCTCCCCCCCCCCCGGCATCATGAAAGACCCAGTCCTGGGCTCAGAAAGAAAATAAATATCTGGTCCTCTTCAAAGTACTCATAAGCCTCTTGTTTTAATTAAAATAATAATTATAAATTCTTGTTCTTATCACTAATGGGAGTTAATTACCTTGCATATGCTGCTGTTGCTTCTATGGCTGTAATGGAGTGAGGTTAAAGATAAGTGAAATGCAAATAGGAAAAAACCAACACAAAAGGCAGTAACACTTTCCTGAATGTAATACCATACCAACCACAACAAGATTCCTATGAGTAAGGCAGAAAATTCAGCATCCCACAACCAGTCAGGATTCATAACCAAAAACCGAAACTAAAAAAATCCTAGCAGCCAGTCAGCCAAGGTCACAGAAATCCCCATGCAGCACAACCTGACCTGGGGACTGCAGTTAATGCAGAATGCTGCAGCACAATTGCTGACATGAGTGAGATCCTATCAGCACATAATACCTCTGCTCTGAAATCTGCATTGGTTGCTGATTTGCTACCAGGCCAAGTTCAAGCTGTGCTTTCCATGTTATGGGTGCCACATAGCACAGTACTTGTTCTGCTCTTGTAAGAAATCAGTCCTGTAAAGTGGCAGCACCTATGCTTTGGAACTCCTTGCCTATTGACATTAGGCAGACGCCTCTTTTCAGCATCTGCTTTATAAAGGATATAAATCAGTTTTCTTGAGGCAAGCCTCTCCAGGCATGTGGAAGCTATTGTGTTTTTAAATCTGTTTTTAACTCATTGGTTTTATTATTTTGAATGTTTTTAAGTATCTGTCCTTAACGCTTTTGCCAATAATTTTATTGTTTTAATTCTTTCTGTAAACCGCTTTGAGATTTTTTACAATAAAGCGGTATATAAATGTTGTAAATAAAAATACATCAATAAATGTTGGAGTCACTGTGGCCCTTGAGTCTCTTCCCACTTTTAGGAACCAAGGAATCTGCCTTATACTGATTCAGGCCATTTCGTACCATGATTTCTTAAATGGAACACCATACCAACCACAACAAGTTTCCTATGAGTAAGGCAGAAAACTAAGCATCTCACAACCAGTCAGGATTCCTAACCAAAAACCAAAAATATGATAAATGAAGAAATATTTATATAAGCATGTCTATCAAATATATTTATTATTTACACAAATTGTAAAGATATTTATAGTGCAATCCTAGGTTTATTTATTCAGAAGCAAGTCCCAGTGTATTCAGTGGGGCTTACTCAAACAGGGGCAGAAATGCAACCTCAAGTGATAAGCAATTTCATTCACACAACCCAAAATTCCGAATCATGCCACTTTACGCTGTTTTGCAACTGTTTATACTTGTTTTTATGGTTATTGGATTTTAAATGGCTTTATTTCTTGTTGTGAGCTGCCTTGGTTTCCAACCCTACCTTACAGGGTTGTTGGAAACACTCCGTACACGCACACGCACACACACTGCAGATGTATAAATACATACAGCCCATATAATAGTTTATTGTCAAACCAGTTGGTCATTGCAGAAAAATCAGTATTAGTTTTTTAAAAAATCAGTATTAGTTTCCTACAGAATAAAAACTGTAATAACTAAGTAAGCCCTGCCTACTTGCTTTAAAACAGGACTGGAGAGGATGACGACGACAAAAAGAGTTAGAACACAAACACAATTCTTTTTTACATTCACTCCAAAGTCCCATTGATTTTCAGCACATTCATAACCATGTCTACTCAAAAGTAAGTCCTATTGAATTCAATGGGATGTACTCTGGGCATATGGGATTAGCATTGCTTTTACAAAAGCAAGTATTGGGAAGGTTTTCAAAACACTGCCCAGGATCTGACTCCTGCACACAAGAGGGAAAAAAACTTGAATGTATATACCCAATTTATGAGATTTTCAGATAAACGGGGGGAAACCACCATTTTCTGGCATTGCAATGAGGCTTTCTAGACACTGCCTCAGGTCAACCAAATGCAACCCTGGCTTCACTGATTGGCTGCAATCCTGAATGGGCGGGGTTAAAGCTACGAAGTGCTATACAGTACAGTACTGTTTAAAGAAAGATTTAACAGTCGGGGGGCTGATGTTTTTATGTATCTCTCGAGAACCGGACCACCTAGAAACTTAATTTTTTTTAAAAATTAAAGCTGAGAATCCGGGCCACCGAAGGGGCTAAACGGGCGCCGGGTGGCATGAAAAGAATCCAGGTAAAACCCGGCTAACCGGGCAATATGACAACCCTAAACATACTGCACTCCTGTTGATTGTGATGGCAACTGGGACTCGTTTGGGCCTATTCCTCATAGAACCCCCTCCCCAAGGAGGGGCCCACAGTAGAGAAGCAATGTTCACTGATTTCCCCCTTCCCCTTGCAGCCCTCAGCACCACCTCTAATGCTGTTCCTGAGCAACTTTTCAGGGTAGACAGAGGCTGCAAGGGAAAGGAAGAACTGGTGAAAATTGCTTCTCTGACTAAATCATATTCAGTAGAACTCCACTGAATGTAAGTTGGGATCCAACCCAATATTTCTGAAGAAAAAAACAATCGCCTTTAGTTTATAATGATGGACACGTATTGTAGGAGAGATCATATTAGGGGAAGTGTTCCTTCTGTGGGTGAGAGAAGCAACATTGCTTCCAAGATGGTACTTGCCACCTGCAGTTTTAATGAAATATAAAAAGGAACAATTGTAGACAGAAAATGATATTTTCTGTGATGAAGTGCTGTTTGTATTACAGTCAGGTCTCTTGAAATTCATATTGCCATGTCCTGCCCATGGCTCAGCACTATTATACCTATTCCACTGGTGTGTATTTGCTAGTGGAACATCTCTGCCAGTTCATCTGATACATCTGAAATATCAATTTCTGATATTTTGCTAGTGTGGGAGAGTAAAACCAGATTCACAAATGTGATATTTATGATGAAATTCATACATTGGAATACATGCACTTAATAACATTTGCATTTTCAAGTATAAAATTGGTGTATTTTAAAAAAACCTTAATTGGTGTTTTTGTATTTTATATATTTTATTGTAATGTGCTTTTTAAAAATTGCATAAATACACGAAAACTCCAGGGAATAAATAAATAAATAGCATTCCTCAATAAATACTTTTATTGGTCTCTTAGTCAGAGACCTGGGTGGTCTCTGACTACGTCATACTTAGAATAGATCCACTTACTAACTTAAATCTATTAATTTTAATGGGTCTCTTCATAGTATGACTTGGGGAGATGGAGCTAAGGCAGAGTGAGATGGCCACATAGCCCAAGGGCTCCTTATTCAGCAGCCAGAAGTCGTCCTCTAACCTCCCTTTTTGAGCATTTTAAAATACATCCAGGTTGAGAAAAAGATCCAACTAATTTAAAGTGAAAGTGAAACTGACAGGAGAAGTTGGGGACCTAGCACAGCAGGAAGCTATAAGCATATTGACTAAGGTCTGGCGTTAGAGCAGTGATTCCCAAACATTTCGTCCCATGGACTGCTTGAAAATGGCTGAGGGTCTTGACAGACCACTTAATGATTTTTCTAACTGTTGTAGCAGTTGTAATGCACTGTGGTAGATTCTGTAAGTATTTTAGTTGTATTTTTATTCACCTTTTATTTCTTTTATATTATATTTATGTTGTATTTTATTGTATTCCATAGAATTCAAATTGTCATACAATATAATACAATTAGACAGACAGACAGACAGACAGACAGACAGACAGACAGACAGACAGACAGACAGATAGATAGACAGATAGATAGATAGATAGATAGATAGATAGATAGATAGATAGATAGATAGATAGATAGATAGATAGATAGATAGATAGATAGATAGATAGATAGATAGATATTTAATGTGATGGATGTGCTGTCTTCTGTCTTCACCCACAAATCCACAGTCATGCTGTGGACCACCTGAATGAAGCTCATGGACCATAGTTTGAGAATCCCTGCATTGGAGGCAGCCAACATGGTGCCCTCCAAATGTTGAACTCCATCTACCATTATCCCTCACGTTTAGCCATGCTGGCTGGGGCTGATGGGAGTTGTAGTACACCGTCTGGAGGGCACGATTTGGCAACTTGTGCCTTACATATTGAAACAGAAAATTCCAGACACAAGAATCAAAGTTACTAAAAGAAATGAAAATGCAATTCAAACAATTAACTGAGGATTTAACAGACAAGTGGACAAAAGCAGTAGAACTGTTAGAAAAACAGATTACAGATTTGGCAGGGAAATAACTGGAGCAACAAACAAGGTACTAAAACTGGGTGAGAAACACTAGGAACAAAGCAAACAACTACAATGAAGTTAAATGAAATGAAGTTAAAATTAATGGACCTAAAGGACAGAGAGAGACACTATAATATCCGCATTTGTGGTGTGGAAGAATTAGCAGAGGAAAAAGACATGGAAATGTTCCTTGTATCCTGGATTAAGGAGCTAGTACCTGAGTAAGACCTGGTAGTGGAAAATACATTGAGAGAGCCTACAGGACATTGCTACTGAGACATTCAGCTAAGGGAACGCTCTGTGATATAATTGTTTTTCTAACTGTCTGTTAAAGGGCAGGGTGCTGAAAGCCCTGTGGATTGCAGTGACTATTGATTTTTTTAAAAAAATACAGTGCTATTTTTGCAAGACTGTAGCCCTGAAATTCTGAGACTCAGAAGATATTGTCACTCACCATATTCAGATATTTTGGAAAATAAGACTGAAGATTTTTATGAATATACTCATGTAATATTACTGCTTTGGATGAATGAAGGGATAAATTAGCATTTGAAATAAACATGACCACTGCAGGGAATGTTGCCATTGCATTCTTAAATAAATAGGGCTCTTTCTGGGAGGAAGGGTGGGATATAAATTTAATAAATAAATAAGAAATAATATGATGAAGTGTTATATAAAATAACGCTATTTAACATTGAATATTTTGCTGCAAATGGATTATTTTTAATGTTTGCTTTTTCTTTTTCCTTTAGCATGCAACAGTGTCTTAATGAGCTACAATTAGAAATAAATGAAACTTGTTCTGATGAGTTGCTACAGGACACAACTGACTGCCTTCACTGGTTAAATAATTGCCGTTTCAGCTCAATAAAGCCATTTTCAACACCTCATGGAGAATTGATAAAGTTTCTCCAAACATTGGTAAAAATGCTATTTTATGTCATAGTTGAAAATAAGTTTCAAGCATTATTTATCTTTTTCATAACCATTGTTTGGGAATTTTAGTTTTGTTGGTGTGGATGATTATTGTAATTGAATATTATACAGCCACAAGAGTGGCTGTATACTATAGCCAGCGTGCATTTTTCGCATTCTGCAATGTTAAATTGAAAATACCCCCCATGCCATTCTGATGTTTCCCATAAGCTCATTTCAAAACAAAACCTTAAAAAACTTAGTCCTGAATTTAGAAACACTTGCTTAACAACCCTCTAAATTGTCATGGTGATACACAAAACAGTTAGAAAGAATCGAGAGTTCAAAATGTAAAAAGAGAGAAAAAAACCCAGACCCTTTTTGGACTTTTTTCTGTCACAGTTCTCACAATTTGTTGAAATTAATTAAAAATCAGTCGTATTCACAGAGTACCTGTAATCCTATTACTGCTGTTACCCCATACTCTGACTGTCACCTTCTGCAGTTTAAAAGTTAAAGAAATGTCTGGCTGATTTTTAATTAATTTAAGAAATATTACCTTGAACTCAATTATAAGGTCGGGCATGCTCAGTAAATACCAACTGTCAGTGTTCTAAAAGCCATACTCATAGCTGCTTGGCTTGCCTAATTGGGGCCACACCTACACCAGGCCTTTGTTCCCCTTTAAACAGTCATGGCTTTCCCCAAAGACTCCTGGGAAGTGTAGTTTGTGAAGGGTGCTGAGAGGAGACTCCTATGACCGTGACAGTGCTCCAGTGACAAGAGTGGTTTAACAGCCTCTCTGACTGAAGCTCTGTGAGTGGAACAGGGTGTCTCCTAGCAACTCTCAGCACCCTTCACTAACTATACTTCCCAGGATTCTTTGGGAGAAGCCATGACTGCCTAAAGTGAAATAAGTCTGGTGTGGATGTGGCCAGGGACAGCTTTGGTTTAAATTTGGGTGGGAGGGTACATGTGCCTGCTGTAGAATAAAAAGGTGGGGAAACCCTGAAAAAGAATGATACTGTTCACAATGTTTTCCTTTTGCCCAGTGCCCACCCACCCAGTCTCCTCCCCCTCCTCCTCCCCTCCCTGCCCCTCCCCCAGGTGTCAGTTTCACCTATCTTAAACATGATTGCACAGAAATAAATGGTGGTCAGAAATAAATTTAGGCAATCAGCCCAAATAATAGAAACGAGATATGTGCTCTGCTGATCTTGTTTTAGCAGGGAGGAAGCAACATTATTAAGACAGTTGATATAGTTCAGATAGTCACTTTAAATATGTCTGATTTACTTTGCAATTTTAGTGAAGTTTCCTATAGGAAATCATTTCCTTTTGTTTCTATTTCTGTGAATATGTGAAGTACAGCAACACTTTGCAAAATTTACACTAAAAACCCTCCAAAAATAATTGTGGAATAATGACACTGACTGTTCTGCAGAATAGTCTCCAGTGGACATGAGGAGTGTCTCAGTTTGCGCAAGATAAAACAGTGGGAAGTGAAATATAATCTAGCAGTATTCTAGGTGTGCTCAATGTTTTTAATTGACTGTGCCCACTTTTCCTTAAATGAAGTGGTTTAAACATAGTAAGCTGAAAATATGCATCTTGGGCATGCCAAGTTTGTTGTTTCCAACAGCTAGAGTCATTGCTTAAGTATGCTGCCCTGAGCTCCTGCTGGGAGGAAGGAGTCGATATAAATCAAATAATTAATTAATTAATAACAACATATTGTAGTCAGTCCGATGTTACATTAAACTGCAGTTTCAGATTCAACTGTTAATGCACCCAAAATAGAAATAGAACATAACCTCCAATTTCAATAGGCTGTCTTCACCATCATATGACATTGACCAATAAAAAGGCTTTGAAATTAATAAAAATAAATTTGACAACAGATTTCTAGGATGAATAATGAGGGAAATATAATTTTCTAGTTTAGATTCTCTGTAGAAACAATAGTAACACAGAAAAGAAACAAAGTAAGAAGAACACCAACAAACATACAAAAATGTAGTTCTCCATCTTTGGAGATGGCAGGTGTTGCCACCACTCCCCATATGCTCAGAGGCCCATGTTACCAAATTCTTCCAAGCTACACAGGAAGTGGATTGGACTGTGAAAGACCAACCCAAATTGTGTTTGCATTTTGACAACTTTGTAGGGCAGTACAATATCTCAGAGAGGAGGTCGGGTCTCCTGCTCCCCTGGTGCATTCACTATAGGTGCCCAGTTTCCCTGCTTTTTAAAGTTTGATAGAAATATCTGTGGGCTATAGGTACATTCTTAAACTGCAAGGTTTTTTGCCTGTTTGTGAATAATTTTTAATATAATGTTTTGCTGTGTTGCACATTTTGGTGTAAAAGAATGATGAACTATCACGCTCAAAAATTAATGCTACATTTTACCAGTGGCCACAGTTGTTATTAATATTATTGTTATCATCATGGTCATCATCCCTCATCATAGCAAAGAAGTATTACATGATAAAAATTGTATTTTATACATTGCTTAGAGATTTTTAAATGTTAAGTGGTTTAGAAATGCAATGAATTATGTGACCCCACCGCATCCCAGAAAAATGTTATTTTGACATCTATTGTGGAAGTTTTTGCACAAGCTCGTTCTCAAGAGCCTTTCATGGGCAACTAGTATTCATATTCTGTAGCCTGTACCTTTTTATTTACAATTTTTCTCATATTGTAAAAAAGATGGTACATTATGGCACTGCACTATGATGAAGTGTCATTGTAGTATAATAGAAGGACATTAAAATATTGTCTCCTTTCACCAATTGTTCCAATCTTTATATAGTATTTGATAGTGGACATGTTTCTTATCTCACCATTGCAACAATCCTCTTAGACCACTTCCTTTCTTAAGTCAATCACTTCCTTGATTCAACCAGTCAGCTCCTCCTTGCTAGTGTCGTGAGCAATGTAGGGAGGGGGCGGATAGACGATGGTGAAACAGAGGATGAGGACTTGGAATGGGAATTTGGGGAGGGGGCAGACAGTGGGGTGGACTCACAGGGATCCCCAGCCTCCATATTTGATAGCTTAGCCCCCTCAGCTCCTGATCCCCCTCTGGGAGTGCAACCTGGCACGTTTAACACTCTCCAACTGGACATGCCGCCTCCAGAGATTCAACCTTGCATGTCAGACATTTCCCAGCCGAGTGCTGCCCAGATTCCCATGCCCAAACTGACAGTTAGGAGCCCCCCTCCATTGGAGGGGAAGTTGCGATCAAACCACCTTAGCTCCACACTCAGAGGTGCTTGAGGTGGGAAGTTCAACAGACTGAGCTGAGGCGGAGTCTTTGTTTGCACGTGCTATCCAAGCCTACTTAAGTGCACTCCAAGCCTACTTAAGTGAACCTAGTTGTGAGTCAATGCCTTAGAGTCGCAAAGTCTATTTATTTATTACATTTATATACCGCCCCATAGCTGAAGCTCTCTAGGCTGTTATGCTTAGTCATGCTTAGTTAGAGCTAGAGCAGAGCTGAGTTCCTAGAAAGAGTAGTTAGGTTAATGAGGTGAACTGCTTTGGATGTATCTATTACTTCAATAAAAACAGAAAAAGTCACAGCCGAGTCTGAATCCCTTGACTTCAGGCAGGACAGCTAGATGTTATAAGCTATAAGAGACAAGGACAAGACCTCAGGTGATTGCATGCACCAAACAAGCACCTTCTCCACATCCTCAAGCTGCTTCAACTGAAACCTATCCAACAGTATTTGTCCAGGAAGGTATCGCTCTGGATATCTCTCTAGATGACCTACTACAACTGTTGACTTCAGTCTTGGTGGCTGCCAGCGATTTTATTCTCAAAGTGCACTTGGGAATGATCGTGTCAACTTTCCATGTCAGCTGGACCCCCACCAAAAAAATATCTAAATCATTGAAAGCTTAATTGTGTGAGGGGAAAATGGCTGCTCCCTGGTAAGACGTCTCTGCAGAGCTCTCTGTTGCCTATATTTTACTAAACCTGTTTCCTTGTTTTCTGTGCTGTTCCTTTCTGTATCTGCCGGGTGGCACTAATGCTCTCACCTCAACTTGTATCAAGTTTCACTTCGAAAGCTGAGCTGGGGCTTGGAGCCTCTGTTTTAGAGCCCCTCGGAAGATACTTCTACATTTTCGAAGGAAACTGTTTTTACCCCTGCTGTTTTTGATTCGATGCTGCCACCCCTAGGTTTTATGGAGGCCCTTCCTGTGCTGGTGGGAGTTTCTGATTTCAGTCTGATAATGTCTTTCTATACTGGATGTTAAAAAACCTGACGGACGCTGAGTTCAAACTTTAGCTGTGGCTTTCTTTTTTTTCTTTTCTCGACTCTAAAGCCTTAAATTTAAAGAGACAGACAGCCTGGAGATTCCAAATCTGGTATTATGGTTCTTACAAGAGTAAGATATAAAGAACTTGGTATGGTCCCACTGACTGACGACATAACTACAGTCATTAAAAAGTCCAAACAATGTAAAATCACTGACTTTTATGCTCCTGACAGTCCTGAGTCTTTGTCAGTGGCTTCTTGTAACACCTCTATGCTGGCGTATGAGGATGCCTGTTTGGACTGGTCGATTGGCCCTCAATGTCTAATGAAACCCCACCCAGGGGAGGGAATTAGAGCTGGTGTAAGCTCCTTGGCAGCAGAACTGGCGGCGGAACGGAAGTCTGCCAACACTCCTGCTCCAAACTTTACGCAGGTCCTCAGCCCAGCTCAGCCCTCTTTACCTGCAAGCCCTGCATGTTTTACTTCAACCGAGCCCGGACTGGCAGTGAGATCTCCTATTCTGTCGCCGTCTCTACAGTCTCATTCTTTTTTTTCTAATCAGCCCCCTAATGTGGAAGAAGTATCCCTGGGCGCCACGGATCAGAATACGACAACTAAACTTCTAAATATGCAACTTGATTTAATAAAGAGCCTGTTTTTCAGATGGACTGAGGATTTACAACATATGAAGAATCTTTTAACGGAAAGCATGGGACAACTCTCACTGCTTACAGCTTCCCTCCAGCCTAGCCAAGGGGATCCAGTTTTGCTTCAGTCCTCCACCTCTACTACGCCCTCTCGAGAACTGGCTCTGCCATCTCAGCCAGTCAAAGGTTCTAACCTTATACCTGAGCATGGTCTTCCATCTGAGCTATCACCCAGAGAAACCCTTGCCTCTGTTGTAAGACCCTCCAACACAACAAGCCCAAACTCCAGTTGCAGTAAACCTCGGAGTAATGTGGCGACAATCGCCAGAAAGAACATCAAAGGAAAGTCTGTAAAAGCTCCACCCAACTTAAAAAGGAAAACAAAAAACATTAAAACTACTGGCAACTCTAGGAAGGTCTCAAAGATGAATTTTAATAGACTATTTAAATTAATGGACAGAAAGGAAAAGGGGAAAGCTGCTCTGAATCGAAGAAACAAAACTTCGGTAAATCCAGGCTCTGGACTCAAATCATCTCAGCTCATTCATCTCGCCAAAGCCTGCTCTTCATGCTCTACTGTCACCACCTCCACTGAACAGCACATAATTATACAACCACTGGAAACAGGAGTAGCTTCTTCTCCCGTTGGAACTGGCACTTCCATCAACTTTGATGATCCCCACCTTCTATCTTTAGAAACCCGTAGGTGGCGCCTTCAGCTAGACCAACTGTCTCTGGTTTTTACCAATTTTCCGAAACCCTATGGGTGGCTGCCGCAGAAAGATCGTATAGTACATCTACTGGAATTCTTGTCTCCAGTAGTTAATCATCGGATGGATCCTGACTCCTTCAAAAAGATTGAATACCTCTACTATAACTCAAGAACGGCATGTGCTTTGGTCACGTTTACTTCACCTTATATTGCCGATGTAGTGTATTCTTGCAAGGCAAAGTTCCTACTCCAAGGTGTTGAGCTCAAGAGATACTTTAGTGACAATTCCTCTCCTTTTCCCTTGCTTAAAGGTATCAACAAGTCACGATCCGTTAGTCAAATACTAAACCCATCGAAACTCTCAACTGGAGAATTTGACATAGGAGTTTCTTCCCCTATAAAATTACCAACAGATGATCCAGTGCCTTCCAAACTGGTCTTGTCAAATTCCTTTGGTAAAGGCCGTACAGAATGTTTCCCCAGGTCTAACTTAGACTCTGTTGTGGAACTTCTATACCCAGAAGAATCTCTATTGGTTAACAGTTTTGACGCCCTTTCTACTCAAGAACAGCACCTAATCCTGTCCCGATTGCTATCTCTAACTGCCCTCCTTAAAAAAAACAGGACTAACAGTGGTAATATTCAGAAACAAAAAGTCACTTGTCAGACTTTACCTGACAATAACGTTAACAATGTTGACCTAATCCCCTCTCCTCTTATGCCCTCTCTATCCCACGAGGCCATGTCCTCTGACAAGCAGTTTTACACCAACCTATCTCCTGAAGCTTCCCCTGTAATTACCCATCATAATACTACTTCAGTAACAGGCCCTCTTTTAAGCCCTGACATAGTTTTTCTATCACAATCTAAGCTGCCCCTATGTAGGGGCCTCATAAGTCCACCTAAACGGGAATGTTTAAAGATCTCATCTCCCCTAACGGCTCCCAAAACAAACGTGGAGCCACTTCAAACCTCGATATATTATGACCATACAAAAAATTTTAACCAGAAACCCCTCGACTGGCAGGCCGCCCGCTTTCTGGACCCCCATCAATTGGGATCCCCAAATATTAAAAGCAGATCATTGATATCTCCGTCTCAACCTTTGATTCCTTCTGCCCCTTTTAACAACTGCTGTGTTCTGATGGCCTCTCTTCCCCAACTAGAAATTATAGATGAGAGTGACTGACTAGTTCCCCTTTCTTCTCCTCTCTCTCTAAAAATTCTATCCTGGAACATTGCTGGGTGGAACTGCAAGCGTGGTGACCCAGGTCTCCTGGCTTATTTAACTAACTTTGATGTTATTTTACTTCAGGAGACCTGGTGTGAAAATCAGATCTATATTGATGGATTTGCTTCCTTCTGCACCCCAGCTTTCTCTTCCAGAAGAAAGGGAAGAGCCAGATAAGGCCTATGTACTTTCATCTCCTCTGCGCTAGACGTTAAAGTAACCGAGCTCCCGATTCCTGATCCAATGACTAATAGCCTTATGGTTTCTATCCTGCTTGTGGAATTTAGGTCATTTCATATGTCCCTGCTAGTCTTTAATATTTACTTCTCTCCTACCTCTAGCACTATCCTGTCTAACTGGATTAGGTTTGATTCCCTGTATGTCTACTGGTCTTCTATGTATCCTCAAGCTTGCCCTGTCTTAGCTGGTGATTTCAATGCAAGGACTGGGTCTTACCTGGTGGATGCCCCTCAGCTAGGTTTTCTTTTGAATGTCGACAAGAAACATCTCAAGAGCAAAGCTCGCCATTCAAAAGATTGCCTTTTAAATACAGCTGGAATTGCCCTCCTTCAATTTGTATTTAAACACCAACTGTCTATTCTAAATGGGTCCTGCCCGGGAGATGACTGGGGAGAATGCACTTTCGTTTCCTCATGGGGTTCAAGTGTAGTCGACTATATCATCATACCTACCCAGAAGGACTATACTAATCATCACTTCAGAGTTGCTGACCGCACAGACAGTGACCATTTACCTCTTGAGTATTCTTTTAATGTTCATGGTAAAGCCCATTTATATAAACCTCCTTTGTGTTTCCCAAATCCATCCCCACTGGATACTTACAATAAAATCAAGTGGTCACCTAAATTTGACCAGATATTCTCCCAATTTGTCAAATTTCCACATACAGTGCAGTTGGTAACTCAGCTGACCCTGACTGACTTGCCGAGTGTAGGCTTGACCATTTATGCTGACCTGATTAAATCTGTAAATGCTATAATCCATAAGTCTCTAGCGTCTAACCACGGTCATTATAAAGCTCCACGCAACCGCTGGTTCGATAAAGACTGTAGAGCCTTAAAGCGCAAGATTAGTTCTGCATACCGCACTTATCGCAGTAACAACGAACGTCAGCTTCCACACTCTTGTTATGTTCTGCGCAGAGAATACAAAAAACTGATAATTAAAAAGAAACACGAGGCTATACAGGAATCTTGGCACTTGCTTGAGGTTGCAATTGCAACTCGCAATTCCAAGACTTTCTGGCAGCTAGTCTCAGGAGCTCTATCCAACAACAACAACAGCCCCGATTGCCTCATAACCACTGAAACCTGGGAACAACACTTTCATGATGTATTTAACAATGAGGTCCCTTTAGATATCTACTCTTCTTTCCCCGTTCTGAAAGATACTCCTGAATGGCCCCCAGTTGAACCTGACTCCATTGCCGATCTGATTATAAAACTAAAAAACGGCAAGGCGGCAGGACCCGATGACATCCCACCTGAATTACTCAAGTCTAACATAACCTGGTGGGCCCCTATGTTAGTCTCTGTCTTTACGAATATTAACAAATCTGGATTGATCCCAGTCTCTTGGCTCAAGGCTTTTATTATCCCAATTTACAAGAAAGGACCACGCAATGACCCGAACAATTATCGACCTATAAGCTTGCTCTCGGTCGTGGGCAAGATTTATGCCAGTTATCTTGGCAATAAGCTAAATTCATGGGTTAGCTCCAATAATATCCTGGGCAACGAACAGATTGGTTTTAAACCAGGCCACTCGGCCTTAGATCACTGTCTAACCCTTGCCCAGCTGGCTTATAAATACTCTAGACCAGGTGGAGGCAAACTCTTTGCTGCCTTCATCGATTTAAAGTCAGCTTTTGATTCCATCTCACGGCCTTGTCTCTGGAATAAACTAGAATCCTTACATATCAATAAACGACTTTTAAGCCTAATAGCAGCATTATACCACAACACCTCGGTCCGAGTTCGGTGTAACCCTACAGCCTTGGAGGATATACAATCACACTCTCCCAAACTAGGTGTTGACAAAGTGCATATCCTCCTCTATGCGGATGACACAGTCTTATTATCACGAACTCAACTAGGCATGAAAAAACTATTGACTGGCTTTGCAGCTTACTGCAATGCTAATACCTTATCTATTAATCACACAAAATCCAAAGTGGTAGTCTTTTCAAAGAAAAAGGCTAGATTTCCCTGGCGCCTAGGCTCCACTAGAATTGAGCAAGTTAATTCTTATAAATATCTTGGGATATGGTTTCAAGAGTCGGGCTGCTGGACCTCCCAAATCAATTATATAAAAGCAAAGGCAAGCAAAAATTTGGGAGCTATCACTCGTTTTTATTTTACTAATGGTGGAAAGTGTATCCCAGCAGCAACACGCATAATTCGCACCAAAATTATACCGATGCTGACATACGGAACCCCAATTTGGCTGCCTTATTCCCAGAGCTTGGAAAAGTTACTTTTTTGAACTACAACTCCCATCAGCCCTAGGCAACATGGCCACTGGATTAGGCTGATGGGAGCTGTAGTTCAAAAAAGTAACTTTTCCAAGCTCTGCTTATTCCAAAGGCCGCATTGACGGCATTCTTTATTCTTCCCTAAGATCCATCTTTGGTGTCCCCAGATGCGTTTCTGGAGCTACGCTTCTACTTGAAGCAGGACTAAATTCTTTATACTGTCTAACTTGGCTATGCACCATCTACTTCTGGCTCCGCTGCTTCTACACACTTACCCCAGAATCTTACGCCAGGTGAGCACTGGCCGACTCTTTTAACGCCTCATGGCCATCACTTGTCATAGAAAAAATTCTATCAGTCGGGCTCTCTCCTTCAGAATTGTTAAATATGGATCTTACTGCGGCCAAGGCTGTGGTTAGACGTAGGCTAACCGATATCGACAACCAAGAGCTACTGGCCAAGGCGTCAGGCCCTTGCTCTCCCCAGGCTTTGGGCCTGAGTGTTCTACCTAGTGCTGACGGCCAGCGTTATTTACACTGGCTCTCTGTTCCCAAATATAGAAGGGCCTTTACTTTGGCCCGTTTCGATACTCTTCCCTCCAAATTTCTTGAAGGAAGATTCAATAAGATCCCAAGAAATCTTAGGTTTTGCCCATGCAATGCCTACGAGACTGAGACTGTTTCGCACGTTTTATTCCACTGTAAATTTTATGATCATGTTAGAAACGATCTTTTATCCCCTATCTTTTTAACTTTCCCAGGCCGATCTAAAAACACATTGCTAATTCTTCTTTTACAGGGTACAGATGAATTTATTACCCTTGCTGTAGGCAAATTTATAAATCAGGCCATGCAGATAAGGAAGAATCTGCTTGGCGTGCAGCCTTGATTTTATGTTTCTGTTTTTGTTTTTTGTTTGGTCATGTATGTATTTATCTATTTCTCTATATTTTATTTTTTGATTACTGAGGTCTGTTGACTATGCAATAAAGAATTCATCTAAATCATTGACAGCCTAAATCTCTATAGGAAATAATCTGACCATGACAGGGAACAGATGTAAAATACCTTACTCTTGGATAACTGTATTCCTATCCAGCCAAGAAAACAAAGTCCAGGGTGTCCTGCCACATGTGTTGTTGGGCTGATGACATGTTGGAACAGCCCCATGGTTGTCATAATGGCCATGAAGTCCTGAGCTACCCTAGAGCTGCACCCTTGGCATGGGTATTGATTACCCCCAATTAAGCACCACATCTTCACATCAACAGAATTCCTAATCTGTACATTGTCCAATACGAAATATAAGTACTCCACTGGTACTCAACTGGACAAAAAGCCTGTAGACCATAGCAACCCCCACTCCTCAACCCTTGAGCCTGCTCTGATGCTGAGTTTCTAAGTGGGCAAAACTCTCCCTTACTCGCTCACCCAAATCTCAGTTGTACATACCAGGTTAGTCTCCTCATCCACTATCAGATCATGGATGAGGGAAATTAGAACTGACCTGGCTTTAAACAAGCATAATCTGCAGGGCCAAGGGCCAGCAGTTAAGGCAATCACCATACCTCTAGCTGGGGAATGGGCTGAAACATGGTACAGTCCTTAATTGTCTATACCATGTTCCCCATGCCTCGTATGCCTCCCCACAACCACTCTAAATTGGTGCCCCTCTGCTCCCCCTACATAGTGCCATATCCTCTGTCCAAGCACATGCTTGGTCCCCTTTGCAAAAGATGTAAAAAGAAAAAACTAACAGTAACCCCAACAGATTAATGCCCTCAATCTCGTGATTCCCAAAGGGAAAATCCTACCACACAGTGACATTTATTTTAAGACCAGGAAGCTGATGTAATCGGGGGCAGGAAGCAGCTAGCTGGAAACTGTTGGATTAGACCAGGTCTCCTCCAGGAGGCCAAACTGTCTTAAAAAACAGCAACCTACAGGCAAACAACATGGTAAAGCGCACTCAATTTCTAAACTCTCTACTTCTGTGTCCATTCAGCTTTTGCATTTCATCACAATCTACCTGGGTCTTCACTATTCAACATAACTTGGTGTCATCTGCAAACATGACCATTTCACTGCTCACCCCTAGGTCTAGATCATTTATGAAAAGCTTTAAAATGTTGGCCCCAATACAGATCTTTTGAGGAATGTCACATATTACCTCTGCTGTTACAGAACCTGTCCATTTATTCTTATTGTCTGCTTCATGTTCTTTAACCAGTTACTGGCCCATAAGAGAACCTGATCTCTTTCCCCATGACTGCTAAATTTATTCAAGAGCCTTTGGTGAAGGACTTTGTGAAATTCTTTTGAAAATCCATTTACAATGTCTGCCAGATCTTCCCTATCCAAATGCATGTTGACATTTTCAAAGAACTGTGAAAGGTTATGAGACAGGGCTTACATTTGCAGAAGCCATGCTGATTCTTCTTCAGCAAGATTGGTTCATCTATGTGATTGACAATCTTACCTTTAATAAAAAAATCATCAGTTTAACTGGAATAGATATTAAATTAAGCACTCTTAATTTTCTAGTTCTCTCCTAGATCCCTTTAAAAAAAATGTTTTACATACTCCTGTTAAGAATACTGTCAATTTAACATTTAAAATCTGTAGGAACTCACAAGTAAATACCATCTGAACTCAGTGATTTCTTATTTTTTAATTTGTCAATAAGGCCTTAAACATCATCTGTCACCACTATTTGTCTTAATTGTTAAGATTCCCCTCTTGAAAAATACACTTCAGACCTGGTTCTCTGTCCTACATCTGCAATAAAGACAGACACAAAGAATTTGTTCACTGTCTCTGCAATCTCCTCATACTCCTTCAACACATACTTTAACTTATTTCTTGTCCAATGGTCCAACTGTCTCCCTAGCTGGTTTCCTGCATTTGCTGTATTTAATTTTTCTTATTGTTGACCTTATTGTTTTTATAGTGATATGCTTCTCAAATCTTGGGGGGTTTTTTTGCGTCCCTTATTGTTTGCTTGCATTTCATTTGCCAAAGTCTGCTGCTGTTTGTACTCTTCATTTGAGCAAGGCTTCCATTTTCTGAAAGAAGTCTTTATTTATTTATTTATTTATTTATTTATTATTTAATTTGTATCCCGCCCTTCCAGCAGGAGCCCAAGTCTTCTTGCCTCTCCTGGCTTTCTTGACCTAATTAACCATGTTGGCATCCCCTGGAAATTGGTGGTACCTTTCTTGACCTGTAGTATAAATTCTAGCTGAACGGTTGTTATGGTTTGAATAACCCCAACCATTCTGGAGAGACTGGGCCTTCTTGAATAAGTGGCTTGTAATTTCATAGCTCACTCCCCATTTTATCTGTTCATAAAAATTGGTATTATAGTTAGCTAAAGACTACATGATTAAAAGGATTTGTAATCCTTTAGTATAGTGGCAATTTGTTTCTTTTTTTTAAAGTACACCTGCAGTATCACATTTGAGTTCCTGAAGGACTCCTGTGGATGTTGCTTGGACCCAGTGATTTGTTTAATTCCAAATTGGTAATTAGCCCTAGAGCTTCATATCTCATTCCTTCTATTTCACTCAGTTCTTCAGACATCCTATCTGAAAATATTGATTCAGTCATGGGTAGTTGTCCTTCATCTTCTGCAGTTGTGCAGCTATTGGATCCACTACATAGAATATATAACATATAATAAAAAGTGTATGTTGTCACATGCATATTGAAAGCCATTACTGAATTGACTCAATTAACTTTTTGTTTGCTAGTTCTGCCATTCTGAAATCAGTTTTGTCAGAGTTCTTGATTCTGATAATATTTCTGTAAAGAATGAATATGGTCTGAACTGTGATCCATCAAGACAGAAAATGTAAAGTGAACAGTTAAAAAGACACAAGCGTTCTGTAAGATTATTTTGTAAATTCAAAGAATTTTCAGGCTAACATCGTAATAAATTCAATGCAATTCTTGTTTTGATAAGATTTGCAGTATATAAATAATTATACAATTGTGCTTTTTTAGGTATACATATATGCAGGTTGAGTTGATTGGTTGCCACTAATAAAATATACTTATGAAATATATACCATCCACTCTAAAAGAGCTTATGTCCACCATTTTGGATATGTTTCTTCTGAAAGACACCTGCAGCACTGCTTGAAGCCTTTTAAAACCTTGACTTTCAAATACAAAGCCTGTCTTAACATAGGCAGTTTTCAAAAAGACTTTGAAATGTGAAATTAAGCTTGCAAATCTTCAAAGCCAGCTGCAGGAACCCTTCTTTTAGAACTACCAACTCCAAGGTGGTGTGTGCAAACCACCTGGTAACCATTTTAGGGGTATATTTTCAATTTGAAAAGACTTTAAACACTGCTTAGGTTTATATAGGCTTTTATAATTGAAAATATTTCTGTTTAAGCTTCAAAAGCAGCACCAGAGACATTTTTGGATTCATATTCCGTAAGAGAGAAGCCCATTGGCTAGTTTGAAAGCTTATTACGCTTTTATTATTTTTAATAAAATGGCATATTTGACAGTATCATAGAAAGCTGAGATTTTTAAATATAACATTCCTCATAATGATCCATATAGCTTGAAGATTAATAATATCTCTAATAATATGTCCTATGAACTGTAAATATACTTTGAATAGATTGATTTGTATCTCTGCATGTGTATACCACACATGTTCAAACACACCCCATTTCTTAATATATATTGAACTTTAAGAAAGTTGTAGGAAAAATAACTTTTTTGTTGTGTATGCATTGTGTGTATGACTGAACACAGCAATAAAATAGATACAATAAAACAGAATTCTTTAATAGCAAAAGGAAGTTGATATTCTTCCATAGGTTTCTTTTCTTCCTGTGATGGTTTTAGATAGAGTTTGAATATGTTATTTCACCAGAGGTTTCCAGAGGTCATGCAACACCTTCAGGATGGCATCTCCTACTAGAGCTCACAGGTAGAGCCATGCAAACTTCTTCCTCCTATAGGAGGAGCTGCCCACCATTTCCCTGTCTGGCTCTGCCTGAAGAACCTACAGATCATGCTGAGTTAGTCCTCTCAGACCATAACTTCACCTTTTTTGGTTTTTCCTATGCCCTTTTTTCTTTGGGATTACTCCTCCTGACACCATTTAGGTAGGGCGGAGAAAGTTTTTCTACTTGAAAGGGCGAGGGGGGTCTTTTACTGGTGAGGGATGTGATTTTCTGCCTTTTTTAAGGTACGTCTGAGATGTAGGCTGCTGAGGATGCCACTGCAGCACAGGAAAGTCTCCAGCTGACCTAGGGCTGAATAAATAGATCAACACAGCAGACACCAGAGGTCAAAGCACCCATCCCCCAGGGAGCTTGGAGTTAGTTATCAGCACATCTCCTCACCATAGGGCAGGCAGCTGGTGTTGGGCCCAATCTCCCTGTTGTGTGCTTATGCTCCCAGTGGTGAGCACACAGACTCATTCCATCAACCTTTTTGAGGCCTCAGCAAGAGACTGAGCGATGATAGGGGGAAACCAGCTCTGTCTGCCTTTAAGAAGGATATAGCTCCCAGGCTTGTATTAGCAAGGGGCAAACCCCAGACTCTGGTATTTCCTTTAGCTGCCAGTAGGCTGACTCTTCTGTGAAACCGCCACAGAAAACCCTAGCTAGCGGGCGTCCATTATGGTGCAGCATCAATTCAGTTCCACTATACTGAAGTTCAAAATGCAAGTGAAGTCAAAGGAATGTTGAAGGAAGTATTTCATTTCCTTACATTTATATTCCGCCTTTCTTTCATTAAGGAACTCAGGATGGCATACGTGTGGTTCCCAGGTGGTTTCCCATCAGGCACTATCCAAATCCAGACCTGCTTAGCTTCAGGAAGGTGGTGGTCTCATGTGCCTTCAGACCATACCCTGGGCCATATGTATGTATGTGTGAGTGTGTGAGTGTGTGGTGTAGCCACATTGTATATTTTTCCTGATACTGGGGGATGCTCCCTGTTGTTATTTGACAGCAACAGCATTGTGTGTGTGCCATCAATATTGTGTGATCTGCATAATCAGGATCAACAGGACATAGGTCTGTTCTATGACAAGTGTGATGTTGTCCGGCGGGGGTGGGAAAGAGCAGCAATGTTTGTACTGTAATTTTGTGTTATGCTATGTCCCTTGCGGCAGCCATTTTGTGACTGACACCCACAGTACTTTCTTTCTTTTTTTTGTAATAATTTTTATTATTCAAATTTTTATAAAACAGACACAACAAAATCAAACAACAAAAACAATACAGCAAAAATAAAAAGAAAAAACTTGACTTCCGATTTGTTACAGATCAGCTATAGGTACATAATATATATCAAACTTGACCCCTAAAACATACAAAGTTCACTTTTTTCCATAGTCTATCTTGATTAATCATCAAATCCCATTATCATCATTTCATTTTTTTCTTTCAACAAAAAGTCCAAAAGAGGCTTCCATTCCTTAAGAAATGTATCTGTCGTTTTTTCTCTGAGAAGGCATGTCAATTTGTCCATCTCGACTAAGTCCATTAGTTTCAATAGCCATTCTTCCATTGTTGGTATTAATTCCATTTTCCACTTTTGTGCATATAATAATCTTGCTGCCGTGATCATATATAATATTATTCTTCCATAAGAACATAAGAACATAAGAAGAGCCTGCTGGATCAGGCCAGTGGCCCATCTAGTCCAGCATCCTGTTCTCACAGTGGCCAACCAGGTGCCTGGGGGAAGCCCGCAAGCAGGACCCGGGTGCAAGAACACTCTCCCCTCCTGAGGCTTCCGGCAACTGGTTTTCAGAAGCATGCTGCCTCTGACTAGGGTGGCAGAGCACAGCCATCACGGCTAGTAGCCATTGATAGCCCTGTCCTGCATGAATTTGTCTAATCTTCTTTTAAAGCCGTCCAAGCTGGTGGCCATTACTGCATCTTGTGGGAGCAAATTCCATAGTTTAACTATGCGCTGAGTAAAGAAGTACTTCCTTTTGTCTGTCCTGAATCTTCCAACATTCAGCTTCTTTGAATGTCCACGAGTTCTAGTATTATGAGAGAGGGAGAAGAACTTTTCTCTATCCACTTTCTCAATGCCATGCATAATTTTATACACTTCTATCATGTCTCCTCTGACCCGCCTTTTCTCTAAACTAAAAAGCCCCAAATGCTGCAACCTTTCCTCGTAAGGGAGTCGCTCCATCCCCTTGATCATTCTGGTTGCCCTCTTCTGAACCTTTTCCAACTCTAGAATATCCTTTTTGAGATGAGGCGACCAGAACTGTACACAGTATTCCAAATGCGGCCGCACCATAGATTTATACAACGGCATTATGATATCGGCTGTTTTATTTTCAATACCTTTCCTAATTATTGCTAGCATGGAATTTGCCTTTTTCACAGCTGCCGCACACTGGGTCGACATTTTCATCGTGCTGTCCACTACAACCCCGAGATCTCTCTCCTGGTCGGTCACCACCAGTTCAGACCCCATGAGCGTATATGTGAAATTCAGATTTTTTGCTCCAATATGCATAATTTTACACTTGTTTATATTGAATTGCATTTGCCATTTTTCCGCCCATTCACTCAGTTTGGAGAGGTCTTTTTGGAGCTCTTCGCAATCCCTTTTTGTTTTAACAACCCTGAACAATTTAGTGTCGTCAGCAAACTTGGCCACTTCACTGCTCACTCCTAATTCTAGGTCATTAATGAACAAGTTGAAAAGTACAGGTCCCAATGCCGATCCTTGAGGGACTCCACTTTCTACAGCCCTCCATTGGGAGAACTGTCCATTTATTCCTACTCTCTGCTTCTTAACCAATTCCTTATCCACAAGAGGACCTCTCCTCTTATTCCATGACTGCTAAGCTTCCTCAGAAGCCTTTGGTGAGGTACCTTGTCAAACGCTTTTTGAAAGTCTAAGTACACTATGTCCACTGGATCACCTCTATCTATATGCTTGTTGACACTCTCAAAGAATTCTAATAGGTTACTGAGACAGGACTTTCCCTTGCAGAAGCCATGCTGGCTCTGCTTCAGCAAGGCTTGTTCTTCTATGTGCTTAGTTAATCTAGCTTTAATAATACTTTCTACCAGTTTTCCAGGGACAGAAGTTAAGCTAACTGGCCTGTAATTTCCGGGATCTCCTCTGGATCCCTTTTTGAAGATTGGCGTTACATTTGCCACTTTCCAGTCCTCAGGCACGGAGGAGGACCCGAGGGACAAGTTACATATTTTAGTTAGCAGATCAGCAATTTCACCTTCGAGTTCTTTGAGAACTCTCGGGTGGATGCCATCCGGGCCCGGTGATTTGTCAGTTTTTATATTGTCCATTAAGCTTAGAACTTCCTCTCTCGTTACCACTATTTGTCTCAGTTCCTCAGAATCCCTTCCTGCAAATGTTAGTTCAGGTTCAGGGATCTGCCCTATATCTTCCACTGTGAAGACAGATGCAAAGAATTCATTTAGGTTCTCTGCAATCTCCTTATCGTTCTTTAGGACACCTTTGACTCCCTTATCATCCAAGGGTCCAATTGTCTCCCTAGATGGTCTCCTGCTTTGAATGTATTTATAGAATTTTTTGTTGTTGGTTTTTATGTTCTTAGCAATGTGCTCCTCAAATTCTTTTTTAGCATCCCTTATTGTCTTCTTGCATTTCTTTTGCCAGAGTTTGTGTTCTTTTTTATTTTCTTCATTCGGACAAGACTTCCATTTTCTGAAGGAAGACTTTTTGCCTCTAAGAGCTTCCTTGACTTTGCTCGTTAACCATGCTGGCATCTTCTTGGCCCTGGCGGTACCTTTTCTGATCTGCGGTATGCACTCCAGTTGAGCTTCTAATATAGTGTTTTTAAACAACTTCCAAGCATTTTCGAGTGATGTGACCCTCTGGACTTTGTTTTTCAGCTTTCTTTTTACCAATCCCCTCATTTTTGTGAAGTTTCCTCTTTTGAAGTCAAATGTGACCGTGTTGGATTTTCTTGGCAATTGGCCAGTTACATGTATGTTTAATTTAATAGCACCGTGGTCACTGCTTCCAATCGGTTCAACAACACTTACATCTCGCACCAGGTCCCGGTCCCCACTGAGGATTAAGTCCAGGGTTGCCATCCCTCTGGTCGGTTCCATGACCAACTGGTCTAGGGAATAGTCATTTAGAATATCTAGAAACTTTGCTTCTTTGTCATGACTGGAACACATATGCAGCCATATGTTTACCCATAAAGCCCAATAGAAAAAATTCTGGCTTTGACTGAATATTTATCTTCAAGATTTTTTGCATCATCCTACCTATCTGTGCCCAGAATGATTTTGCCTGTTTACACGACCACCACATATGGTAGAAAGATCCTTCTTGTTATTTACATTTCCAACATACATTAGAAACATTACTATACATTTTTGACAACTTTTCTGGAGTCATATACCAACGATACATCATTTTATAAAAATTTTCTTTAAGATTATAACATAATGTAAATTTCAAACCTTTTTTCCACATATTTTCCCATTGATCCATTTGTATATTATAGTCAAAAAATTTTGCCCACTTGACCATACACTCTTTTACTTGTTCTTCTTCCATATCCATTTTCAATAAAAATTTATACATTTTTGCAATTATACATTCATCATTTGTACACAAATCTACTTCAAAATCAGATTTATTTATTTCAAACCCATACATTTTTTTATCCATTTTGTATCTTTCTAACAATTGTAAGTAGGCAAACTATTGAGAACTATATCCTTCCTTTATTAGTTGTTCTCTCTCTTTCATTATATATTCTCCATGCACATTTTCTAATAATTCTTGGTAAGTTAACCATTTCTCTTTTCCAACCATTTCTCTTTTATAAAATGCTTCTTGACTTGAAACACATAGTGGTATTTTCGAAAAGAATCTTGTTTTGTATTTATTCCATATTTTCAACAAAGGACGTCTTATAAAATGATTGTTAAAATCCACATTAACTTTTACTTTATCATACCATAGATATCCATGCCATCCCCACTTCAGGTTATGACCCTCCAAATCTAATAATCTTTTGTTCCTCAATACAATCCATTCTTTTATCCAGACTAAGCAACAAGCAGCAAAGTAAAGTCTCAAATTTGGTAAACCCAATCCTCCTCTTTCTTTGGCGTCTTGTAGTAATTTAAATTTAATTCTTGGTTTTTTCCCCTGCCAAACAAATTTAGAAATATCTTTTTGCCATTGTTTAAAAGGTAAATCAGAGGATATGACAGGTATTGTTTGAAATAGAAACATCATTCTCGGCAATACATTCATTTTTATTACAGATATTCTGCCCATTAATGACAACTGTAATTTATCCCATCTTAACAAATCTTTCTTAATTTCTGACCATAATTTTTCATAATTGTTATGAAACAACTTTGAATTTTTATTTGTCATAATGATACCTAAATATTTCACCTTTTCTTCTATTTTAAAATCTATCTTCTCCATTAACTCTTTTTGATCTCTTAAAGATAAATTTTTCACCAGCATCTTCGTTTTTTGATTATTGATCTTAAATCCTGCTAATGGTCCAAATTCTTCTAATTTGTCCATCAATATTTTGATTCCTTCCAAGGGATTTTCTAATACACTTATCAAGTTGTCAGCAAATGCTCTCAATTTATATTCCTCTTTTTTATCTTTATTCCTGAAATCCTTTTGTCTTGCCTTATGTCTCTAAGCAGCACTTCTAGAACCAAAATAAATAAGAGAGGGGACAGTGGACATCCCTGTCTTGTACCCTTTTGTGTTTCACATGAGTCCGTTAAATCCCCATTGACAATTATCTGTGCCTTCTGTGATGTATAAATCGATGTGATCCATTTTATAAAATTATCTCCAGTCCATTTGCTCTAGAACCCTAAACATAAATTTCCAATTCAAATTATCGAATGCTTTCTCAGCGTCCAGAAAAATCAAGGCTGCTTGTATGTCATTTCGTTGTTCAAGATACTCCAACACATTCAAAACATTCCTGACGTTATCACGTAATTGTCTTTTAGGTAAAAACCCCACTTGATCTTCCTGAATAAATTGTTGCAATATTATTTTCATTCTTTCGGCCAAAATTGTTGTAAAAATTTTATAATCATTATTCAATAAAGATATTGGTCGATAATTTTTTGTTTTAGTTAGATCCTGCTCTTCTTTAGGTATTAATGTTATATTGGCATTTTTCCAACTATCCGGTATCTTCCCTTCTTGCAAAATAGAATTCATTGTGTACTGTAAAGGTAATAGAAGTTCCTCCTCCAAGCATTTGTAATACATTGCTGATAGTCCATCCGGTCCTGGCGCCTTTCCTAATTTAATTTTACTTATAGCCTCAGATATTTCTCTTGACGTAATAGGACCATTAATAGCTTGTCTCTGAAAATCTGTAATTTTAGGCAAATTCTGTTTTGATATATATTCTTCTATTTTTTCTGAGGGAATTTCCTGACACTTGTACAAAGTTGAATAATATTGATGAAAAACCCCTTGGATTTTTACATTGTCTGTCAACATCTCATCTCCTTCTTGTATCTTTAAAATAAGATTTTTTTGTCGTTCTTTTCTTAATTTATATGCTAACAATTTCCCCGGTATATTTGCAAATTCAAAAGTCCTTTGTTTAGCAAAGTTTAGTTTCCTTTCAATTTCTCTAACTGTCAACATTGACACTTGTTTCTGTAACATTTTAATTTGATTTACAGTAGAAGCTTTGGTTGGATTCTTTTTCAATTCTTCCTCTTTTTGTTTTATTTCTTCCAAGATTAATTGCATTTTCTGTTGTTTCTTCTTTTTTAATTCAAAGTTACATTTAATAAAATATCCCCTCATAAATGCTTTACTTGTGTCCCAAACAATATTTTCATCTGTTCCTTTATATAAATTGTGTTCAAAAAACTCTTTTAATTTCTTCTTACATTCCTGCACTATTTTATCATTCTGTAATAAAGATTCATTTAGTCTCCATTTAAATCCAAGATTTTTTTTTAAAGTTAATATCACTGGATTTTGATCCGAAAAAGTACTTTCTCAAAATTCAAAATATGCCCCCTGATCCAAAAAGGTTGGTGACCTCTGCCCTAGAAGATGGCCTTCTAGCTACCCTAGTGGATAAAACTAAAAGATGAGCTTGTCCTTTTTCAAGCCTCATGTGGCTTCAGTCTTAGGCATTAAGATGGCAGGATTACATCTATTTTTATATCAAGATTTTCATTTCTTGGACCTAAGGAACTCTTGGAACATGTACCTTAGCAGGGGTTAGTTCTCTGTTGAAGTGTGTTTGCTAAGACGTACACATGATGGTGGATACAAACTGAGATGCTGTTCTGTTTTTTTTCTGCCTGTGCCCTGGCAGTTCAGTAATAAATGGGGTATATACTTTAAATATAAGGCAAATTTGCTTTTACTCCTTTCTTCAAGAGTTACTCATTCTGGAGAGTCTTTGAAGATCTTTTTAGTAGACTCAAGGACAGAGGGATGCTTCTTTCTCTCTTCCCTAATCAAGAGGAAAAGAAGTCTCCAAGCCTTTTATTAGTTTATCCTGTCCCTTCAAAGAGCAGTTTAAATGTTGGGATTACTGGGGTGGTACAGGTTCTGTTGGGATGACAATATCCTGCTAGTGCACAGATATTTGAAAAGTTTCACCCAGCTGGAAAAGCATTTCCCATAGATAATTGACTGCTTTCAAAGCATGCAGGTTGTTATCTCTTCTAACCCACCATTGATGTTGTGGATCAGGTTCCTCATTAGAGAACATGCAGGCTTTGTTTGTGTCCTTCCAAGATTAGTGTTAAGGAAACAAGATCTCCAGGTGGCTAAAAGAGAGCATTACTCAGGCCTACTTGGCACTGGGGAAGCAGCCTCCAGGGAGCATTACAGCACATTCCCTTAGGAGTGTGGGCTGCTTTGTTAACATTGAGGGGTAAGGGTAATTTTTCTATTTTGAGTATTTGTAAAGCCCCCACATGGGCATCTGTACTCACCTTTACCAAGAACTACAAGATAGATTCAACTGTGCTGGTGGTGCAGCATGTGGTAGGAACCTACTACAAAAAGGTTTGGGTAGAGGGCTGCTAGTTCATGGACACACCATCCCTGTATAGTACTGCTCTGCTACATCCTGAAGGTATTCAGTGTCTTCCAGAAGCCTCTGCTGAAAACAGAAATTTCTTACCTGTGAATTTCTGTTCACAGAAGGTTCTCCTTCCCAAGAAAGCTTTTTCATGCTATTGGGTGATATAAGTCCTTAGGTCTTTTACTGCCACCGTACACGTCAGAAGGTGAGTAGGGTATCCTAGGTTCATTTCTGCAACCATTCCTCTTAGTTTCTCTGTTTGCCTTCAGTTGATTTTTAATGTATGGTTCCACACATAATGTGTAGTAGTCTTGTTTTATAATTCCAATCAGTTTTTGAGGTGTTGTTTGCTACTTCCAGTTTTGTCTGCGAAATGGTAGGCTGCTCCTCCTGTAGGAGGAAACAAGTTTGCATGGCTCTGCTTCTGAACTCCAGTAGGAGCTCAATAGTGTTCCTCTGGAAAGCCTCTGTCAACAGACTTTCACACGTAAGAAATTTCCATTTTTTTCCTCTTGAGGGACCTTGACTTAATTCTATAAAGTGTTAAGGTATCTGTGGCTAGTCATACAGTCCATGGACTAACTGTTTTATGTTTTATGATCTGCTTGTACATAATTGTGTACAATTGTGAGTAACATGGATTGTGTCCATGGTTATGATCATGGAAATTGCTGTCAGCCATGTCTGTAATTTCCCAAAGAACACATTTAGTTTGCCTGAATTGCCAGAAGGCCAAGACTGCTTGAGCAGTCAAAAGGTACTATGCAAATCAGCTTTTATTCATTCATTAATCTTATCCCTTATATACCCAGTCGATCACTACGCTCTGTAGGCGAGGGCCTCCTGCAGATGTCATCTTATCAAGAGGTCCGTTCTGCACAGCATAGTGTGATGGCACCTACCCTGTGGAACTCCCTACCCTTAAATATTAGACAGGCGCCATCTCTGTTATCTTTTTGGCCCCTATTGAAGACCTTCCTCTTTCAACAAGCCTTTTAAGTTGAGACCTTATCCCAGGCTGCATCTGTGTTGGAATTGCTTTTTAATATGTTTTAGAAACTTTTTTAAAAAACAGTATGTTTTTAAAACTTTTTTTAAAAAAGTCTTCAAAGCTTTTAAAAAAATGTTTTTAAAGTTGTTTTGTTTTCATGTATTTTAAAGTCTGTTTTTATGATGTTTTAGTGCTTTTGTTTGCTGCCCAAGCTCCTGCTGGGAGGAAGGGTGGGATATAAATCAAATAATAAAATACATCAATCAATCAATCAATAAGGTCTTAAGAGAGATTTTTTTATCCTTACTACTGTTTTAGAGTAGGCTGGAATTTTGCATTTATACCTGCATGTCTAATTGATTTGAGTTAGATTTATGCACATGTAAATGAGTGCAGATTAAACTCATAATTCACTAATAGGCAAAAAAAACCCTTGCAGTTTAAGAACGTACATATAGCCAACAGATATTTCTATCTAGAAAGCAGGAAAATTGGGCAGCTCTAGTGAATGCATCAGGGAAGCAGGAGTTCTGACCTCCTCTCTGAGATATTATACCGCCCTACAAATTGGTCAAAATGCAAACATAATTTCGGTTGGTCTTTCACAGTCCATTCTACTTCCTGTGTAGCTTGGAAGAATTTGGTAACATGTGCCTCTGAACTGCTGAGAGTTGCTAGGAGATGCCCTGTTCCCCTCACAGAGCTTCAGTTAGAGCAGCTGACTGTTAAACCACTCTGGCCACTGGAGCTCTGCAAAGGAATAGGAGTCTCCTCTTAGCACCCTTCTCAAACTACACTTCCCAGGATTCTTTGGGGGAAGCCATGACTGTCTCAAGTGAAATAAAGGTCTCACATGGGTGTGGACCCCTGATTAGCCATGCCCAGCAGCTGCGAGTCTGGCTTTTAGAACACTGACAGTTTGTTCTTACTGAGCATGCCTTGGCTTATCATTGACTTTAATGTTAAATTTCTTAAATTAATTAAAAATCAGCCATGCATGTTTTTAAAATTTAAACTGCAAAAGATGAAAGTCAGAGTATGGGGCAAGGTCAATAATAGGATTACAGGTACTCTGTGAACATGGCTGATTTTTAATTAATTTCAACAAATTATGAGAACACAGAGAAAAAAATCCAACTGGGTTTTTTCTCCTTCTCTTTTTACACTTTGAACTCTCACTTCTCTCTGACTCTTTTGTGTATCGCCATGAAAATTTAGAGGGTGTTAAGGAAGTGTTTGTGAGTTCAGGACTTTAAGTTTTGTAAGGTTTTGTTTTGAAATGAGCTTATGGGAAGCATCAGAATGGCATGGGGGTATTTTCAATGTAACATTGCGGAATGTAAAATCCATGCTGGCTATAGTATACAGCCACTCTTGTGGCTGTATAACGTCTAGACTCCACCCGGAACAAATGGGAATGTATTCCCTTTTAGTTGTAGGAATTTCGTCATAACTTACTTTTAAAAGTCAAATTCCCATTTTTCTTCCAATTTTCAAGACAATGATGCTTCCCAGCATAAAATGAAATGTTCAACCTCCTCTCGGCTTTTTGTGTCAGCAGTAGGACAGAGTTGGCCTATGGGAAGAGTGACTACTGTAGATGTCATTGCATTTCGCATTAAAACAATGTGTGCTTGATATTACAGCATTTCAAATTACAATTTTTGGCAGCCTTTACATGTTAAGGTGAATATACATTTTAAAGCTTATGACATTATTGGTGTAGGGGGTTTTTTTGTGGCAATTTCATGTTTTACTATTATTTTGTGCTCTAAGCTAAAGGATGCTGCTTAGGTTTTTGTTTGTTAACACAAACTAAGGCTGCAATCCAATACATGTCTACTCAGAAATAAACTCTATTGGGTTCAATAGGACGTACTCCTAGGAAGTGTGTAGTGGATTGCAGCATGAGGCTTTACTCACAACCAAACTTTATTAACTTACATGCAAGCAAGTATATGCAGATATTGTGGTTTACAGTATAATTAACCTATCAAAATATTCTACCAATATTATTGTATATATCTTGAGACTTCTTCATGGATTCTTTTGCTCTAACAGTTGTTGTTTCAAGGACCCTTAAAGAGATTCAGGAAGCCCTTTATATGGAATGAGTGAAATTTGAGACTTGTTTGTTGTTGCTTTCCTTACTATATATTTGTTTCAGCTGACAGGAAGAATGGTTTGTTTGTTTGTTTGTTTTATTATTATTATTGTTGTTGTTCTTATTCTTATTTATTACATTTGTATACCGCCCCATAGCAGAAGCTCTCTGGATGGTTTACAACAATTAAAAATATTAAAAACAAATATACAAATAATACAAATTTAAAAACAATTAAAAAAAACAATTTAAAAACACATGCTAAAATGCCTGGGAGAAGAGGAAAGTCTTGGAAAGTCTTGACCCGGCGCCAAAAATTTCTTTGGTAAATAAAATTTATATATTGAAAAATGTCATTTTGTGGGTAGTAATTAACAAATAATTTGCATCATTTTAAAGAGAGCCATTATTGACTTTAAATAAAGTTATTCACATAACATATTATTGCTTGTTTTCTTAGCAAAGCTTACTGAAGGATGAACAAAACCAGGAAGAAACAGTTCTTCACTTTCTGCTTGATCTCTCCAGTCAGTGTGGTGTCTTCTTTCCCTGTACTCCAAGTGGAACATCCTTTGAGTTTACATCCAGTACTTCCCTTCACGGTGTTGAAGACAATTCAGCAGTGGATGCTCAGTGTATTTGGGATGATGTAAGATTATATCTTCGGCGCTTCTTAGTAAACCAACTGCAAAATCATAATGAAACAAAAACTGCTGCTTTTCAACAGCAGTTGCAGTCTAAAGCTCAGTGTCTACAACAGCTTTTATTTCTTTACCCTGAGACAGAAGTTCTAGTGAAGTATCAAAAACTGCAGAATAAATTGGTTAGTGATCTTTTACAGAAATGTGTTCTAGAAAGCATTGGTGAAACAAACTTTGAAAAGATGGTTCATGGTTACAAAAAATCAATTCCTTCATTGTGTGCAATGATAAAAGAAGATTTGTACATACTAAGTGGAATTATTGATCCTTCATCAACACTGAAGTTTATTAATGAAACTTATTTGGATACCATCACAAAAGAAATGACAATTCTTCTTGAAACACTTTGTGAGCTTCAGTTTAAAGAAAATACATTACATGGTGTTAAGGCAAACAAGACATCAAAGAAGCACAGAGGAGTAGCTCATGTTGGGGGTTAGTGGCCTTTTATTTTATGCTCATTAATTATCTTAATGGTTTTTATCCTTTCATTTCTCATACAGGTGTTGACAGTGTTCCAGTAAGGACATAAGTGCAGGAATATGATAGCGCCAAGCATTAAGTGGCAATGTAGCCTGCTTTCGAGAATAGAGGAATGTACACTATGATTGTTGTATTGAATGTATGCAGACCATAGATATAGACCCACACCAGTTTACCTCAAGTCACTCCCCCTGTTATCTTCATGTGAACAAGGAGACTGGACATACTTTGTTACATTTTCACTACTGCACATTAGATCCTGTTTGGGTGAGGAGTTGAAAGCAGCTTCAGAGATTTGGGTAGTTAAGTCCCATTTCAGTTGTATTGTTTATAGCCAATGGCCACTATACTATATTTATATATACAACACACAATGTATACATATATATATATAAACAAAGAGACAATTGATCCAATAAAACAGGGATAAGACCCTGAAAGTACAAATAAACAGAATTTAAAACAATTCAGTTAATTTAAAAGTTCCCGTATGGGTCAGTTCTTATCCTTCTCATGTTTGCATCTGCATAGCCATGTGCAATAGGAGGATTTGAAGGTAAGCCTCTTTCTCAGCATCCAGCAAAGAAGAAAAGTGAGCTGCTTGTTTACTTTGATGGGATTGTTCTCTTCCTCCACAGGAAGCTCAGTTTTCTTGTTGCTGGGTGCACAGAAATGCAGTGATCTGCTGCTCCCCAGAAAGTATAGGGAGGAGAGGCCACAGATGAGGAACCAGAAGATCTAACCTGGGAAGGGGTATTGGTTCCCCTCCCTGTCTTAAACAGCATTGGCTCTTTTATTTAAATAATTGGTTAAGCTGTTTAACATCTTGAATTATTTTTTAAAAATAGTTACTAGGTAATATGTTCTAAAATATGTCAGCTAAAAATGCCACACAGACTGGAATAATGATAAAGCAATGAGACACCTTGTGGATGAGTTGAGAAAGTGTATAATTTTGACTTCATTTTTATTAAAACAATTTTTATCTTGCCTTTTGAACTGAAAAAGTCCACAAGGAGGCAAAGATAAAAAAGCAACAATTACAATTATATATATTATCTGATGTATAATATATGTATAATATGTATACTGTAATTATAATATAATAAAAAAAGCAAACAACAATCTTACCTGAAATTCTGCACTAGTAAACAAAATTAAAAAAGAACAAAAAACACAAGGAAAAAATCCCTTCTTTGACTGCTCCACTGAGAGTTTTTATCAGCTTTAAAAATACCAGAAGGGAAGAATGAACTTCCTCTGAGAGGATGTTCCAGAGTCCTGGTGCTACTGGTGAAAAAGCTCTGTCCTAGGAAGCCCTCTTGCAAATTTTTAAATTAGGAGGAGGCCTGGAGCAGAGCCTCTAAGAAACAGGTTTATGTGGGAGTACATATGTATCATAGATTCATATTTACCCATATGTAGGCTAATCAAGTTTGTCATTATTGGTATGTTGAAGGAGCTTTGTGGAATTATGTGTTTGTATAGTCCAACCAACAAGGGGGTATCAACAGCCATTGAAATCTTCTACTTTAGGCACTAGTATAGGTGATGGCCCCAGAAGAATCACTTGGAACTAGTAAAGTGATGCAATGACAAGGAACAAATATTGTTTTTAGCTATTTAGGATTTTGTATGGAGGATAAATATGTTGACCCATTAGGCTTTACTACCACAGGTTGTTTTTCATCAAGTCTGAAAGCTACATTCAGACTTGATGAAAAACATCCAGAGGTAGTATTGCCTAAGGGTCAACAAAATATTGGTGCCTACCAATCTTGTATTCATGTGGGCCTTGGTACCTTCCCCTGAGCCTCTGAAATGCAGGGCCTCTGTTGGTGGAACAATAATGTTAATACATGAAGCACCTCAGAAGAGAGATCTTTCCATAAGCTCAACAGAAAAGGCCCTGTCATGTGCCACTGCCCCTGAACTTCACATGGTAATGGAATCACATGTAGGGTTTCCTCTGTAGATCTTTATGGGCACATTGCTTCACCTATTGTGTTCCGTCACCTGTTGGGTCCCAAGTCATTCAGGGCTCTATTTGGGCTCAGGATAAAATTTGCAACCTGTGCAATTCTTTTAAGACTGGTGTTAAATAGGTCTGGCCAGCCATGCTAGTTATCACCCTGGCCACTGTGTTTTTCATCAGCTACAACCTCTGGAATGTTTTCAAGGGCAGCCCCAAATTACAATATTTGAATCTGGAAGTTACCAGAGCATAGATAACTGTGACCGGGCTATCTCTGTCCAAGAAAGTCCATTACTAGTGAACCAGCCAGCTGGAGCTGGGAATAGGTTCTCCTAGTCATTGAGGCCTGAGCTTCCAGTGCTAAACCTGGATCCCCCAAGCTTCCTAATTGCTCGTTCAAGGAGAGTGCAACCTTGTCCAGAACATATCTCTCTAATTCCCAGACCCAAGAACCCACAATCCACAATACTTCCATCTTGTTCCGATTTACCTTCAGTTTATTGGTCCCATTCATCCTGCTACCACTCTCATCCAGCATCTGTACTGCATCTCCTGATTCTTGATGGAACAGAAAGAGAGAGAGAGAGTTACGTGACATCTACATATTGATGTCACTTCACTCCAAATCACTTAATGATTTCTCTCAACAGCTTCATATAGTTATTAAATAGCATGGGAGACAAGATTGAACCCTGTGGAGCACCACACATAAACTCCCATGAGATGAAGCAGTAGTTTCCCATTGGTACTCTAGACAGGTAGACAGGTTCATGACCAGACAGATAGTACTGTATGTTTTTGTCACAAACTGAAAGCTGTTTGGGGGGTTGAAAGTTGGGATAGACATTTTCTAAATAAATATATATGTAGCATGACTAAGTATCACATATGAAGAACAGGAAGAAATCAGCAACCAGTACAGATTTCAGAGCAGAGGTATTATGTGCTGATAGGGTCTCACTTTTGTCAGCATCGTGCCACAGCATTCTGTACTAACTGTGGGTCAGGTTGTGCTGCATGGGGATTTCTGTGACCTTATCTGACTGGCTGCCAGGATTTCTTTAGTTTGAGTTTTTGGTTAGGAATCCTGATTGTTTGTGGGATGCTTAGTTTTCTGCCTTACTCATAGGAATCTTGTTGTGGTTGGTATGGTATTGCAAAAAGAAACCACTGTTTTTCTTCTTCTATTTGCACTTCCTTTACCTTTATCCTCACTCCCTTTCATCCGTAGAAGCAACAACAGTGGTTCCATGCGCTCTACTCAACCTTCTTAAACCCACTGATTATGCACCTTGTTGCTTGTTTCTTGTCCAATAGTGGTAAAAGAGAGTTCACATACTGGGCAGCGTGGCTGCAATTGTTGTTCCCAAGCTGCTGCCTATGAAGGTAGACCAAATCATGTGTGCTTTCTCTCTGTCAATTATATTCACTGGAATTGGGTTGGCTGATGAAGTGAGTTTATAGCAGCCCACAGGGGAGACAGAGAAGGGGAGAGAATCTTCTTATTCATTTCTCATACCTCTTTCTGAAGTGAAGGGTCAAATCTGTAAAGAAATTTGGATGTTAAAAGGTAGGGTCAGGGCATGCCAGGCAGGGGGTTGCCAACCCTATTTGGATATGGATATCTTTGCAGAGGATCCCTAGTCAAGCTTTACCAACATCACAATCCAAACCATATCTACTGAGAAGGAAGTCCTATTGAGTTCTATGGGGCTGAGTCCCTTAGTAAGTGTGTTTAGAATTGCAGCTTTTCGGGAGTATTCATCTTTACTCCTGAGTGCTCCCATCTAACATCTCCACAACACTAGGCTCCTTTCTTCCTACAATGGCCTTCTGGTGACTGGCCTGGCCTGACGGCACTTAAATCCTTTTTGCCAGAAGTGAGTCGGCTAGATTAAATGTTCCCTACCAGACTCCATCTTTCAGCTAAGATTTCTATCTTAATTTCCAATCAGATAAATGTTGTTGTTTGAATTGTATGCACCAAGCAACTGTGGTTGATGCTTAATGTATCATGCTTAATGACTTCACTCAGACTTGCCCTGTAACATCACTCAGACCCACCCCATGATGTCACTCGGACCCACCCCATGAAGTCACTTGGACCTGCCCCATGACATCACTTGGACCCGCCCCCAAAATCTCAGGGTTTGGGATGCTTCTGACCTGGCAACCCTAACTCACGCTAGTGCTTAAAGCTCTAAATGACTTAGGCCCTGTCTTATCTGAGAGACCGCCTCCTTTCCTACAGACCCTTTCAGATGTTAAGATCAGCAGAGGGGGCATTCTTGGTAGCTCTGGTACTCTCAGAGGTTTTGGGATGATGGCCCGGGAGAAGGCATTCTCTGTGGCAGCCCCTAAGTCATAGAATTCCTCCCCACAGAGGTGTGTATGGCACCTTCATTCTACAGTTTTCAATGAAAGCTGAATGCTCTTTACCCTGATCTTTGACGCCTGAGGTGTATGTTTTCAGGGTCCACCCACTTCCTGTGATTGTAATCTGTTTTAATGGTTTTTAACATTGAATTTTAAACTGTTGTAATTCACCCTGGGGCATGCTGGTGAAAGGTGAGTAATGATGATTACACATGTACCAATGCTGAAATATCTGCACTAAGCCAAGTTCAGGGTGGTGTTAATATTCAAAGCTCTGAACAACCTGGGACCAGAATACCTAGCAGACCACCTCCCCCAAAAGAGATCAAGGTGATCTTTAAGAAATTCTGAGGAGACCAATGGATTATCCTTTGGTGACAACATGGAAATAGGCCTTCTCAGTTATAATACCCATGCCCTGGAATACCCTCCCTCTGGAAATTTGTGAGGTGGAGACAGTATTGAATGTTACATGCTTACTCAAGTTTCTTGGACTAACCTCTTCATTTTTATCTTTTTATTTTGTATTCTCCTCAGTTTTATTTGTGACATACAGCAGCATTTGGGTTTTAGCTCATAAGGACATTTTATTGAATGTTATACTTTCATTGTTTTATGCCAACCACTTAGAGATTTTTCAAGCCTAATTGTGGCATAGGGACTGGGGGGGGCAGAGCAGGGGAGGAAAAGGTTAATCCTCATATGCTGCAACCCCCTGTTGAAAGTCCATCTCCACATGGAAATTAGGCTTGAAAACAACTTAGTGGTGTCAATGGAAGGCTGATCTCCTGTGCATGTGAAAGATGGTATCAGGTGGGTAGCTAGCTCCACCTAGCGGTTGAAGGCAAAAGTGCACTGCTGAACTTTTACTGCAGGTATTTTATTGCAGGTATTTTCCAGTCTGTTCCTATTCTTGCCTCAGTTCTCTTTTGCCTTCACTAAGCATGGTTGAGTCCTCTCTGCTCCGTTGGTTCAACAGTCACGACACCCTCCCCCATAGGCAGCCTTTCACCTGGACCGAGCCATGGCTCCATTAGCCTTCCTCCTGCAGCTGTCCATTTCCCATGCTTCCGTCTAAGCAGGATGCGACGGGTGGTAGCACCTTAAAGGGCCACAGCAACGTCAGCTGCAGGGGGCGCAGATACATCTTTACCTGTTATACTTCTGATGCTGTTGGGCCCTGTAAGACCCACAGCTCGTTGCTCCCATGGGGAAAAGAAACCCGCAAAAGGATAACCCCACCAAAAACCTGAAACCGCTCCCCCCCAGCTTTAGATGCAGCGTCGGCACCTGTACCTAGGCAGGCTTCAGGGCCATCTCACGTTTTGGTGGCACAGTCAGGGGCAGCGATGGCCTGCCCCTCTACCATCAGGCATGAGGCTGCTGAGGCACAGGTCACGGTGGGCAGGGTGGCTCCAGAAGACATGGTGCCTAGTACCATCAACATGGCCAGAAGGAACAGGCAAGGCCTTGATCAGCAGGCAGGAGCCACTGGGAATACCTCCCACTCTGCTACCTGCAGTACACAGAGGGATCAAGAATCTCTATCTGAAGAAGAAGGCAATCAGCCTCACCCTTCCTTGGACTCCATTTTTTCTACCAGCTCCTCTCCTGAAATATTTACTAGGCTCGTGGCGGAACCAGTACTTTTTCAACAGTCCCAGGAGGCAGGGGGGAAGACTCCAGCCATCTAGCCCTCAAGCTTAGCCTATTTAGCTGCAACTCTCAGCTCATTCACTACAATAGCTGAAGGAACAGCTCAGGGATTCTCTCTTAGTGGATCTAGCCAGGGATCTATCTGCATCATCTGTCTCTGTGCGAGCACTACCACAGGACAGATCAGCGTCTGCACCCCCTCAGGTACCATCTAGACTGCAGATGATGCAGGGCCACACTACAGACTGCTCATTTATGAATATGCATCCACCGCTGAACCTGGCATCTCCAGATCCATATGCCATGGCCCAAGGCAGGCATCTTCAACCTCCGGAGGATGCACATCTCAACCCTGACAATGATTTAATGATCCTGGACGAAGAAGAATGTAGTGGGGATTCTGAATCTGAAGAGGTTTCAACCACTAGGATTTTTCAGGAGCCACACTTCCTCCCACTCCTGTGCAAGGCTATGGAAGCCCTTACTTTGACCTCTACTGGGGATTCTTCTGATCCTTCAACATCAAGGGTTTCAGCAGTGTGTCCAGATCAGAAACCAAAGTCTAGAGTTCTGAAACTCCGTTCTTTTCTTCCCAAAGTGCTCAAGTTGGATTTTGACATTCCATTGCAATTCAAGAAATCAGTCTTGATTGCCAACAAATATTATACACTGGAGCAACACATTATGGACCAGCTGCAAGTCCCGCTCATAGACGCTCCCATTGTAAGCTTGTTGAATCCATCTTTGAATCCAAAAGACTCGGATGCTCACCTTAAAGACACCACAGAGCGCAAAATAGATCAGGGTCTCAGGAGGATCCACGATGCTAGTGCATTTTCAATGAGGGCAGCGGCAGCATCCTCGGTGTTTGCTCAGGCCTCCCTTCTTTGGTTGGAGGATCTGCTAGACAGCCCACAACAGGATGCGGCCTGAGTCCGCAAGTCTCTGCTGAAAGTCTCCTGGGCAGTAACCTTCATGGCAGATGCATCCATGGATGCCATGCAGTTTGCAGCAAGATGTTTGGCGGCAGGCATCTTCATGCGAAGAACCCTATGGCTGTGCCATCGGGAGGCTGACATCACAGCCCGCTCAAATCTTGCCTCAGAGCCATATGTGGGAGGCAAGTTGTTTGGGGGTAATGCCTTAGCAAATGTCTTGGAATCTAAGGAAACGAAAAAGGCTGTGCTGTCCTCCAGGAAAAGATGACAGAAGGTCCTTTCGACTTTCATTCCACCCTTACCTATCGTCAACAGTCCTTTTGAGGCTCCAGGACATACGGAAGAGTAAAAGACACCCCCTCCAGCTGTCCCTTCTGGAACAGACAACGCAACCAGCCTAAACCACAGCAACATTTTCCCAATCACTCTGGATTCTGGTCCCAGTCATAGGGAAACGTGTTAATTCTGATGCCAACTTCCTGTCTGTGGGGGGCCATCTCCAATGCTTTGCGCACCAGTGGAAGGAGATGTCATCACATCAATGGGTGCTACACACCCTCCGGTATGGCCTAAAGTTGGAGTTCACTTCCACCCCTCTGGCAAGATTCATTCCTTCTCAGCTATCAGCATATCTGGACAAGAGAGAAAGAGTCTTGCAGGTGGTTTCCCATCTGAATCAGATTGCGGCTATAGAAGCCATCCTGGCATGGGAGAGATTTTGGGAAACTACTCACTATTCTTCACTGTCGTGAAAAAAGATGGATCATTCAGGGCAGTACTTGATCTAAAGAACCTGAATGAATACATTGGATTACAAACTGGGAGACCAGGGTTTGAATCCCAACATAGCCATGAAGCTCACTGGGTGACCTTGGGCCAGTCACTGCCTCTCAGCCTCATGAAAGCCCTATTCATAGGGTCACCATAAGTCGGAATTGACTTGAAGGCAGTACATACATGCATGGATACCTTGCTGTCTATCAAAGAAGCCCTCAGAAAGGAAGACTTTCTCTCTTCAATCTATATCAAGGAAGCACACCTCCACGTTCCTATCTTTCTGCCACACAGACGCTATCTCAGATTCGCAATCCGTCTGGTTCTCAGGCACTTCGCGGAGTTCAGACGGTTGGAAGTGATGCTTGTCAGAACAGGCAATGTTTCATCCAAATCTTATTTAAACCATCAAGGGGGCACACACTCCCACCACCTCCAGAAGGAAGCCTCTCTCCTCTTTCAGTGGGTAGAGAAGAATGTGACTCGATTTCAGCAGAATACCTCAAGGGGGGGAGGACAACATTCAGACACACTGGCTCAGTCGGGAGAAACTGAATCAGGGAGAATGGAAACTTCACAAAAGGGCCTTTTAGTAGATAGCGACACGCTTTGGCAGTGTACAAGTGGATCTGCTTGCCACCAGTCACAACTGACAGGTAATGTGATTCTTCTCCAGGTATGTGGTGCCAGAGGTAGAAGGGATAGATGCCTTGACATCCCAGTGGCCTCCAAGCCAATTGTACGCATTTCCACCACTGCTGATCATTCCCCAGGTAATCCAGAAGATCCCAGCCAAAAGGGCGACAGTTCTACTAGTAGCCTGTTGGTGGCTGAGGAGACCGTGGGTCCTGGATCTCCTCAACCTGTCGGTGGAACCTTCTTGGCAAATTCCCTTAAGGGAAGACTTGCTCTGTCAAGGACAGCTTCTTCATCCAGACCTGGGGTGGTTGGCGCTTCATGTATGGCATTTGAGAGGAAGCGACTCTTAAAGACAGGCATCCCTCCCCAAGTACTGGAAACTATGATGGCTCCTAGACACCCATCCACCATCAGAATATATGAGGGCACATGGAAGACCTTCTTAGCATGGTCGCAGAGAAAAGGAATTCCCACAAGGAAAGCAGGTATCACCGAGATACTACCTTTCTTATAAGATGGCTTATCATTGGGCCTCAGACCAAAAACCCTGAGGCGCCAGGCTTCGGCATTATCATCTATACTCTTCGGATCTCCAGACAACCCACTCAGATCTCATCCTTTCATCAAACATTTTCTCAGGGGAGCAACTATATCAGCACCTGACCTGGGACCTGCAGGAAGTGTTAACGCCCCTTCAAAAACCTCAATTTGAACCTTTAAGTCAAGTTACTCTCTGTCTGCTATCCTTTAATGTCTTGTTGCTTGTGGCCATCACTTCAGCCCGTAGAGTGTCTGAGCTGAATGCCCTATCTGTGCATAAGAGTTTTTGTGTGTTCCATAAGGATAGAGTAGTCCCACGCATGGTTTTCTCCTTTTGTCCCAAAGTTCTGTCTACCTTCCATTGCCAAGAAGAACTGGTACTGCTATCCTTCTGTCCTAATCCTTTTCACCCCACAGAGAAGGCTTGGCATTCACTTGACATGAGGAGATCCTTTAAGGTGATTATTTCTAAGACAAAGGCAATTTGAAAAACATAATTTGTATCCTTTCACCCAGCATCTCAGGGGAATAAGGTTTCCACTTCTGCACTGGCTAGGTGGATCAAAGCATGTATTTCCTTGGCATATACCGCGCTAAGACTGGCCAGTCCAGCTGGAATAGTGGCTCACTCCACGAGAACGGCAGCCACTTCAGCGGCATTTTCTTGCAATGCCTCCCTCTGATAGAGATTTGTAGGGCAGCCACATGGGCCACTCCTAATACTTTCATTAAACATTACAAGGCAGACGCCTACGCATCGACTGAGGCAGCTTTTGGAAGGAGAGTGCTGCAGCACGTCCTCTCAGACCACTAGTATTTGCAGCCCAGCGATATTTCCACCCTACATGGGTCAGCTTTTGTATGTCCCACCTGATACCATCTTTTACATGCACAGGAGAAGAGACATTTGGTCTTACTGTGAGATTGGTCTTCTCTGTGCATGTCAAAAGATGATATCAGGGTTGCTCCCTAGAAGGGCTAGGCTGCCATCTTGATTACGAATAGGCCTTTGGCAGAGAGTGAATGAGTACTGTTGTCTTATACTGTTTGTGTGATTTCTATCCTGCCTTACTTGTTTATTGGCTTGTCATTGAGAACTGAGGCAAGAACAGGCACAGACCAGGAAGTGAATACAAAAAAGGGGTCAAAAACCAAGATGCTGGAAAATAGGAACTTTTTAATTTTTGATAAAACCCAACGCGTTTGTCAAGGATTATCAATACATTGGCACAGTCATTAACCAAAATGGAGACAATAGTCAAGAAATCAGAAGAAGGCTAGGACTGGGGAGGGCAGCTATGAGAGAACTAGAAAAGATCCTCAAATGCAAAGATGTATCACTGAACACTAAAGTCAGGATCATTCAGACCATGGTATTCCTGATCTCTAGGTATGGATGTGAAAGTTGGACAGTGAAAAAAGCGAATCAGAGAAAAATAAATCTATTTGAAATGTGATGTTGGAGTAGAGCTTTGTGCATACCATGGACTGTGAAAAAGACAAATAATTGGGTGTTAGAACAAATTAAACCAGAACTATCACTAGACTCTACGTTGATGAAACTGAGGTTATCATACTTTGGACACATAATGAGAAGACCTGATTCACTAGAAAAGAAAATAATGCTAGGAAAAACAGAAGGGAGTAGAAAAAGAGGAAGGCCAAACAAGAGATGGATTGATTCCATAAAGAAAGCCACAGACCTGAACTTACAAGATCTGAACAGGGTGGTTCATGACAGGTGCTATTGGAGGTTGCTGATGTCCCATAAATCATAATCGACTTGAAGGCACAAAACAACAACATCATTGTGAGGAAAATAAAATCAAGTACTTACAAATACGTGGATGAATTTTAAATAAAGAATGAAACAGACTCTTGAAAGCCTTATTGGTATAATACCCTAGGACCAGATATTTGTTTCTAGAGATAACATGACTTTTTAAAAAGATTGCAAAAGAATTAAGCTTGCTACTTTAAAGCTTATAGTAGGGGGTAAGATGACAGTAGCTATGTTACTGAAATGTCAGTTGAGCTGAAGGAATTTCAAAGCTGCTAGCATGTCCGAATACCTTACTGTTGCTTCAAATCACTTATTAATCCCATAATGCAAAACTCAGCAGTAGAATCTCATTATTGATCCCTGTTATTTTAAAAAAACTATTTAGGACTTTATTATTCTTGCATGTATAATTTCAGAGAAACCAAAAATTACAGATAAATTAATATTTGTAGTTTAAATATCTATTTTTACAGAATACATCATATATTATATATGTCTAAATCTTGCAAAAGTGATGATTCATGTCTGTGACTGGATTTTCTTATCCACGTTTTGCAAAGAAAAACAATATAAATTTTGGACTTTTCCATTTTTTCAGAATATTTCCAATTAGGAAACACTTAATTATTTCCATCTGAAAGCTTCCTTTGCACACCTGGGTGTTCTTCCTAAGGGTGAAAAGAACATCTAACTCACCATGCCCTCTAATTATTGCATTCTCCTCCCAAGTATAAAAGATGAAAGTGATTTACTCTTCAATCTGTTTTCTCTTGAGGGGTCAAAGGTCAGTCTGAGATTTATATATTAGAGTACTCTCTTTAATAAAGTAGTGTGACAAAGAAGTTGAGAGGGAATTATTAAGTTGGTTTTTCTTAGGAACATACAGTAGCATGTAAAGGAAACTACAGAGGGCTATGAAAGTCAAAATAAGGACTTCTAAAAGGTTTCTTGAAGAGATTCCTAAGGCTCCTACAGTATTGTTTGACAAGGAAATTGTTACATGATTCTTTACGTGACTCTTTTCAACACATAGGAGCTGTCTCCTGAGTAGAATGTAATTAGGTGCACCTTGGTGAGATACTATTCAGTTGAGCATTTTGTGTACATTCATTAATGCAAGACTTGGTTAGCTTTAGGAAATTATTTTTTAAAGAAATGGCTCATTAATTTTTTTCAGTGCAGATTATGTTGGTATCTGTGAGAAAGTAGTATTTAAATTAATGGTCTTGATGCTTCAACCTGCCCCCAGTCATATGTTCAGTTAGCATATGCTTCTCTCTCTCTCTCTCTCTCTCTCTCACTCACTCACTCACTCACTCACTCACTCACTCACTCACTCACTCACTCACTCACTCACTCACTCACTCACTCACTCACTCACTCACTCTCTCTCTCTCACACACACATATATACATATTTTAAAACATTTTAAAAATCTTAATTTACAGCAACCATGTTTAAGATAGATATTGATTTTTAAAAGTTAGCCTTCATGCTTACTAATCAATCAATCAATTAATTTATTTCAGTCCGTGACCAGAAAACATGCTTACTAAAGTACTGGTAATTTTTCCGTAAATGTGGTTCACCTAAAACAGTACTCAATTACCCTCCAAATATTTCAAGCCTGTTACTCCTTGGCAGGGAAGGAGAACTAACCAGCATTGGTAGAAAGCATATAATATTGCAAATTACCACTGGATAGCTTACAGTGAGGAAGGGTTGCCAACCCATCACCTGCAAAGGTATTCAATGGTGTTGCCAGCAGGTTGCCCAGAATCTGGGCTTTCATTTGAAAAAAAATGGTAAGTGGGTACAGGATGGCAGCCTGAGCTTTGGTTTAGGTTTGGCGTTGGGGAAAAAAACAGGGTTCTTATGCCTTTAACAGCTGTATGGCAGGTAGAAATTCAACAGTGTTTCCATAATGTTAATTTGCTGTGTTCTATAAATAAGGCAATAAAATATTTCAATAAAACCACCTTTTACATTGTAATTTAATTTTTTCTAGGTGTCAGGGCATTAGCATGTGTGTGGTATAAAAGTTGTCTAGGTTTTCTTTAACTTGCAAACTGCTTTGATGTTTTTAAAGGAATAGTAGTATACAAATATATTTATAAATAAATAAATAAGAGTAATAATTGGATTCTGTCACCAATTAATATCAAGAATGGTCTTCCAATATACATCTAATTTATAAACAGGCTTTAGAACATATTAGGGACAATAGTGCAATCTGATAAATTGTGAATAGACATTTTTATTTCAAAAATTACTACCCTGCTAAACACCGCTGAAAACCATTAACCCCGAACCTTTTCCATGGCTACTGATCTCTAGTCCATGTCCTTAAACTCTCTATTCTCAACCTGCATGTTGTTTTATCTTTCCGTTTCCCAGTTCTTGTAAGCTGCATTTAAAAGCAGAATAAAATAGACTAAATAAGCAAATGCCAATTTGGGCAATTTAGAACCATATGTTTTGTTCTTAATATTATGTTAATACTGATTCTGTATTTTAATGCAAACTGTGATAAGCCAAAACATGCAAAATACATGATTGGTATGAAAAAATCAAAACAGATACATTAAACAAAAATACCTTCCTAGGCAAGAGGTTGTTCCTAGGTACTCAAGAGGTTGTTGGTGGGCCAACTCCAGATGCGCTTGGAGGAAATATATTTATCTAGACCCATTTCATTTGGGTTCCAAACTGGCTTGTGGACTGAATCAGTCGTGGTTGTTCTGATGGATGACTATTACAAGGGGAGTGCAACCCTGTTACTCTTGTGGGATCTTTCTGAAGCTTTTGATATAATTGACTATGGTGCCGTCCTCTGTGAAATGTGTGTTGGGGGCACTGTGTTGTTGTGGTTTGACTCCTATCTGCAGGACTGGTACTAGAGAGTAGTATTAGATGACTGTATCTTGCCCCCCTAGCACTTGCATTATGGGGTGCTATAGGGCATTCTACTGTTCCCAATGCTATTTAACATCTATATGAAGCTGTTGGAACCAGTCATTACCAGATCTGGAGCTCACTATCTTTCAGTTAATTGTCCCTCATTCAGCCCATTACTGCATCAAGATACTGGTTCAGGACCTGCATGGCCTCATCTCATTGAGATATAACAGAAAAACGGAGCTTGGAATCACCAGCATAAGCATAAGCTGGTGATTCCAAGCTCCGATTTTCTGTTATATCTCAATGAGATGAGGCCATGCAGGTCCTGAACCAGTATCTTGATGCAGTAATGGGCTGAATGAGGGACAATTAACTGAAAGATAGTGAGTGGTTCCTGGGTTCAGGAGTTGGGTAATGTGTCTGTTCTGGATGTGGTTGCCCTCCCTATAAAGGAATGGTTTGGGAACAGTGTTTGATTCATATTTGTCCCTAAAAGGCTAAGTGGCTACTGTGGCTAGGAGCACCTTCTACTAGCTTCAGCTAGTATGCTAACTGGATCCATCTGTTGACTAAGATAGTCTGGTCAATGTGACCCTTTGCATTGGTAACCTCTAGATTGGATTACTGTAATGTGCTCAGTATGTGCATTACCTTGCGGTCAATTCAGAAGTTGCAGCTGGTGCAGAATGTTGCAGCGAGATTACTTGGTGAAGGGTCCTTACACATTATACAGCTCCTAAAGGAGCTGCACTGGCTTGCAATAAAATATCAGGCCAAGTTCATGATTTTGAACTAGAAAGCATGAACAACTTGAGACCAGCTTACCTGCAAGTGCATCTCCCTCCCCTCCTGCCTTGTTCGAGTATTGTGCTCAGCTGCTCAGGCCCTCTTGATTTTGCTGCAATCTCAGTGGCAACTGGGGGTATTGAATGAATGAATGAATGAAAGTTTATTACGGTCATATGACCAGCATAAATAACAGTTAAAAAAAGAGAACATACAATTTCAAATTGTACAGTAATCCAAAGATAAAAATATTTGTATAATAAGTAGTTATTAATATTAAAATTTAATTTGAATAATCGTATCATTCATAATAAAATTAAAATATAAGAATCAATTTAAAATATACCCTAACTCTAACACTTCTAAATTCAGATCATTAGATTATTTTTCTAAAAATGGACTATCAGTATTAAGTATCGCCTTTCTAGCTTTTAATACTGCTATTGAGAATTTTGCTATAAGGAATGTGATCCTAGTAGAATTATCATTCAATAGATAGTCCAGCGGACTCTTTCTGGTTCATACAAGATAGGGTTTAGAAGCGGCATAATAATCTGTTGTCTCAATTGATAGTAAAATGGGCAGCGCAATAATACATGTGCATTAGTGTCAACCTCTCCGTCTCCACAAGTACATAATCGGTCTGCATATGGTATTTTGTTAAAGCGACCTTCGAGCAAAGCAGAGGGAAGGATATTCAATCTAATCAGAGTAAACGCTTTTCTGTATTTATGAGAAGGTAAACTAGAATAGTATGACATTGGTTCGAAAAATCTTAGATTATGCCTATATCTCCTTGCTTGAGCTAATTGTAATTGGAAATCTATATCCTTAATACGTTGGCGGATATTCGATTGAGCAGTTTCTAAGTCCATTAATAATATAGTTTGGGGAGAGAAACCAAGTTTATGCAGTTTATTTTAGATTAAACTGTCCCATTTAGATTTATAATTATCTTTTAAAATATGTGATGCGAGACTATTTGGTTCTAGCATAAGTTTTAACCAATAGTTTATCCTATAAAATCAGATTCTTGATTCTATTAACTGGAGCCCTGATTCTAGGCGAATTACACAACTTGGGATACAAGAGGGAATAGCCATTCTTAAAAAGGAATTTTGTATTGTCTCTAATTCATTGAATTTATCACAAATAGTTGTTTGTATTCCATATGCAAGTTGTGGGATAATTTTAGCTCTGAAAACTTTAAGAGCTGGGTTAGGCAAACTGGGGGTATTGCCTTCTCTGTGGCACCTGCTTCCTATGGAATTGGCTCCCCAGTGAGCTCCAACAAGTGCAAAAACTGATGATACTTTGGTACATGTTACAATTGACTGTGCACTCAGACCTTTTCTGGTGTTTAATGACAGGAATTAATGGTGTCTTTTGGGTTATCAGTTGCATTTTATTTACAGTATTACGATGTTTTTTAAAATCTTTAATTTGTGTACCGCTTTGAGATGGATTGTAATAGGCAGTATATAAATGCAATTGTGGGGGGAACAACCACAGGGAAGGGGGTTTTCCCATTTGCTTTGCATTACTGTCTCTCAACTGTTGTTTCCTCAGGGACAGGGGTTCCAAGTGGTCTGTGGGGGGAAAGGTTTGGGGACCACTGCTTTAGGAGGCAAGCTGCCAGTGGCACAATGTTCAGGCCTTACCTCTGCAGCTATTTTTTTTCTAAAAAATCAAAACAGGTATATGAAATGCAACCCCACATTTCATGTATTGTTTAGTTTATAAAAAGTGGGCACAACACATTTCTTCTGCGTGAAAGAAAAACAATTAGATGATGTTCCAGCATCTAGTTATGCTTCATACACACAAAACAACATTGGATTGGAAATCCAGACACCATGGAATCCTGCATCCTGAGATCACACAGAAAATTACTGCCCACTATTCCCCACCCCATCCCAAATTCTTGGGGAAAAAATGAGAAGAGACAAGCGCGCAACACAGCAAGCATTACAAACCATGTTGTTTCTTAACAGCTGAATATCAAAATGTTGGAATTCATTATGTTCAATTAGCAAACATTCACAGTTTAGGATATCCTGATGAAGATGGAAGAAAAGACCTGGGAGACCAGGGTTCGAATCCTCACACAGCCATGAAGCTCACTGGGTAACCTTGGGCCAGTCACTGCCTCTCAGCTTCTTATTCATAGGGTCACCAGAAGTCGAAAACGACTTGAAGGCAGTCCATTTCCATTTTTCCAGCATGAATACCCTCTGTTACAGATACTCCATGAGATATGTCTATAAAGTTTAAATCCTGGGAATGCCAAAGTTGTAGACAGAGAGAAATTAGGGTGGGTTTTTTCCCCAGGCTTTCACATCAATGGCTACTAGCCGTGATGGCTGTGCTGTGCCACCCTAGTCAGAGGCAGCATGCTTCTGAAAACCAGTTGCCGGAAGCCTCAGGAGGGGAGAGTGTTCTTGCACTCGGGTCCTGCTTGCAGGCTTCCCCCAGGCACCTGGTTGGTCACTGTGAGAACAGGATACTGGACTAGATGGGCCACTGGCCTGATCCAGCAGGCTCTTCTTATGTTCTTATGTTCTTAATAAACACAGTCTTTCTTCATTTGCAGAAAAGACTACCAATGGCTGTTACTGCAGTCATCAGTTATAAGAAGAGTTAAGTGTACAGTACGCCAAAGTTCTGATTTTTCCAAGAGTATACCATTATCTAATAAGAAAAACTGTGGTGTGTGCAGGGTTTTGCAGTTGTTCTGTGCTCATCAATTTGCTTTCAAATTAAAGTATCATTCCTGCATATCATCAACGGATTCTAAAAGACATGTTAGTTCACTTTTCTTGCCATTAGCCTTTTGAAAGGCAAGCCCAGTGAGATTTTTTATTTCTTTGAATAGCAACCCCATGCTATCTCAGAATCTCCTTTTGAAATACCCCTCAGCTTCAAAAGTGGCTTGCCATGTGGCATGGCAGCTGCTGTTCGAGAAACACATGCTCCAAGCTCTCTTGAGCGCATGGAACTAATTGTACTGTTCTTTGGATACAAGACTATATTTTCACTGTGTTTGATGGAGTTTATAGAACATTGTTTATGAGTGCTTTATGGTTAGTGGTTCTCTTTCAAGAGGTTTGTGTCATCTTTTCTTAGGTTCTCTGAAGTTTATAGCAATAAGTATGAACTTATTGCAGATTTGGTACATACTTTCCATGGTTTGATATTGCAATCCCCTGTCACAGGTTTTTGTGATTTTGACGTGATGTACTGAACACACAGATACATATCTAGAATTTTAAATAGGGAAGTATACAGATTTTTAAAATTATTTTGATTGGAACCTAATCAATGTAAACTGCAAAACCCAGACTGGCTGTTTGGTTTCATTTGAATTTCTTTTCTCCCGTCCCTACTGATATTTTTGTATCACTAAGTTTTAGCAGAATTAAAGGGAGCTGGAAAGGTAACCATTGTTTTTAAAAAGGCTTAAACACTTTGATAATGGTTTACATACTTGTGGTTTCTCCTGGTGTGCTGATAGTTCTTTAGGGTTCTGTCATTTTCAATCATTAGAAAGTACATGTGATCAGTATATCTGAGAAACTTGTCAATGCCTTTTCACAGCAGAATTCTCTAATCTATTCTATTCAGCCCCCTCCCTCCTTCATCATTTCAAGTATAATCTTGATAAGACAGAGAGATGTCACATGCAGCTGTGTATAGCTAGCTCATACCACAACTAATTTGTGCAGGAAAAAATTAAATCAGGAGGTAAATTATTTCATGATTGCTCATTCCCAACAGAGTTGGGCATCATTCTGAAGAAAATATCAAATAATTGGTTTCAGGCTGTGTCAGACACATGCAATTCCCTTCGCTAATGGCTGTGTGAGGTAGCACTAGGCCTCAGGGGTCACAAAAGAACTGGAATAGCTTACTGCCAGGCACAGGAATAGAGAGACAGTGCACATAGGAGATGAAGTGGCAATAAGTGCAATCCATAGGGGAAATGTGCTTCACTTGGAGTTTAATATATTGGCTCAGAGTCTGGCAGTAAGCCATGCAACAATTGTTTACCTTTTTGCTAGCATATGCATCTGTTCTGTTTTGTAAACGGCACTTAAATCTCAGTCTGTAAATGCTGGAATCAATAACAACTGTTAAGGGATTTTCTTCCTTTTTCATATTTTATAACAAATGCAATCTACAAACAATGTTTCCCTTAGATTAACAAAGAGCAAACATTAACAAGGTCAAAGGGATTTGCTTGTGAACATTTTATAGTTCTTGGATGTGCAGTAATTATATCTTTGTGATTTGAATGTATGCTGTTACCTAGTCAAAAGTAACTATTTAGAAAAATGCTAGTTTATAGTAATGAAGCAGATTTTTAAAGTTCTTTGTTTGAAAAACTGTTGGCATTCTTGCTGTTGCATTAGATTGGAGTAGTATTGCAGCTACTATGCAGAAATGTTAAATTGCATTTTGAAGGTTTAGGGTATTAGGCTGCAATTCTGCACATACAGGCTGCTTATATCCCAGTGAAGTCATTTGTTATCTGCAAAACAAATTGTTTTAAATCCGCAGTTGTATTATCATTAACAGTGTTCTAGTATAACATCAACAAGAGCTTATTATGACTAGTGTGTGTAAAATGAATATCACATTAAAGAAAACATGCAAGAAAATTTTCTTCTTCTTTGGTTTTAAGAGAGATTATACAGATGATGGCTGACTTAAATGTAAGGTGACTTTAGTAGCTATGGCATCACTAAAAAGTTGGTATAACTGAGATCACAGAAACCATTGTTAATGGTATATATGCTTTTAAATCCCCGTTCATTGCTTTGAAAATTTACCTATTAAATATTGTTTGCATTATAACCTAATCAATTGCACATAAATTAATTTTTTGCTAATATTAGCTACATGTTGAGAGCATTATGATTATTTAAGTGTAATGTACAGCTTGAAAAATCTTTGGAAAGAATACAAATAATGGGAGAACATTAATGTGGGAGAACTGTATATGGGACTAGATCTTTTGCTTTGCTTTGTTTTGATTTCATTTTCACCATGGCTGTTCTCATTGCTGAAAATCAAATCTGCTTTTTAAATTGGTAAAGCAGGTTCTCTGTTGGGCAGTGGGCACTTAGAAAGGCGAGTTCACCATGCATGTCTCCCTTTGTTGGATCCTGGCCTTTATCAATCTTCTCCATCCTGGTCCCCCTCGTCCCATGATCGTTTTACTGATGTGAGTGCTGGGTTTGGAGCTCAGTGTATTCTACTGAAGGTCATTCTCTGTATTGTTTCCCCCTTTTTATAAAGTCATTTTCATAATGGAAGACTGGCTGTTCAGTTTGTAATTTCTATGGAACTTTTAATAACCTGCTCTTACATGGGTCTCCCATCCAGGACACTGATCCAGGTCTACACTAGCAACGTTAGGGTCATTTTACCAACCTAGTCTTGCTACAATGACCTCGAAAGGCTGACACTAACAGTGGTAGAATTAATATGGCACACTCAGCATGCTAAGCTTTCTCATGCTCGCCCAATCTTAATGTAGTTGGACAGGATTTCTTTCTCAACAGCTGACTGAATTATCAGAATATCCCCCACTTATCATTTCAGACCTGCTTTGAAAACTATTCCTTCTCATATCAGTTATGTAAAAAAAAGGTTTTTTGTAGGTTTTCCCCCAAGAGTTTTTCATAATAATAGTAACAACAACAAGAATAACTTACCTACCCTTCTCCCAGAGGTCCCAGGGTGGGTTACAGCAATTTTCAAACACATAATTAAAATAGTTAAAACCTAAACAACATCACAGAAAATAGGGTGGGTCCTAAAAATATACATTTCAGGTGTCGAAGGCCAGGGTAAAAAATGGGCAATGCTAATCCTGTTATTGTACCCTACCTATTTTTATTATTAAATTCCACTCATATTGTGTAATGCCCAAGGTAGACAGACCTAAATCTGTTTTTGCATAGCCAGGTAGTTTTTTTCATTCTCCCCTACATCTTCTGAAATCCCAAATGCTACTCATGATAGGCCAAATAGTCTTATTAGTCTGAGCTAATGCAGTGTGATAGAAAGGTAATAATAAAATATTGGAAGGGTCCTGTCACATCATAATAGTGTGATCCTTTCCATGTCTATTTAGAATCAAGCCCCATTTAGTTCTGTGGGACTTTCTCCTGGAGGAGTGTGTGTATGATTACAGGCTTAGTTTGTTTCAGTGCAGTTTAGAATTTGGAAATCTGGCAGAATGACACCATTTAAAAAATGAAGTGTAATCTACTAAAGCCTGCTGAAATAAAAGCAAAAGCTAAAAAAATTAATTGAGGCTTCTGGCACCTTTGAGATTGACTAAGACATAGGCATTCATGAACTTTTACCAAAAATTATAAGCTTTAATCAGACATTCTGATAAATTTAACTTTTTAGTGTTTCAGTTCCACAATTCAAGACTTAAACATATTCGGTTTTAGCTTAACTTCAAACAGTAGTCAGACCTTTATTTGTTCCACTTCTGGTGACTACAGTAGGGCCCCGCTTCTCGGTGCCCTGCTTTTTGGCATTCTGCTAATACGGCACCAGCGGGCGATCAGCTGGAGGGGGCTGGAGCTCCCCGCACTCCAGCTGATCGCGCTGGAGGAGGGGAAGATCAGCTGTAGCGCACTACAGCTGATCTTCTCCTCTTCTGGCGTGATCAGACTCCCCCGCTGGAGCTAATCGCACCAGAAGAGGGGAAGATCATCTGTAGCATGCTACAGCTGATCTTCTCCTCGGGGGTGGTCAGACTCCCGCACTCCAGCTGATCGTGCCGGAGGAGGGATCTCCTCTTCAGGCGCGATCAGACTCCCACTCAAGCTGATCGTGCCCGAGGAGGGGAAGATCTGATCTTCTCCTCCTCTGGTGCGATCAGTGGGTTAGATTGCAGATCCCCGCGCTACAGCTGATCCGCTTTTTGGCGCTTTTCGCTTTTCAGCGGGGGTCTGGAACCTGACCTGCCGTATGAGTGAGGCCCTACTGTATAGTTTCTCTGCTTAGATATAATGGGAAAAAACAGTATATTAACTCAGAAAGTCTTCAAAGAGAAGGGGTGGTGTGTGGGGCAGTAATACTCTCACATCTCTAACTATGGAAATGGAGTGCCATCAAGTCAATTCCGACTTATGGCAACCCTATGAATAGGATTTTCATGGTAAGTGGTATTCAGAGGGGGGTTCATCATTGCATTCCTCTGAGGCTGAGAGGCAGAGACTGGCCCAAGGTCACCCACTGAGCTTCATAATAAGCCACAATATGTTATGTCTGAAGAACCAAGCCATACTTGCTGAAACCATGGTTCAATCCTGGTTTGTTTGAACTATGGAGACATGCTTACTGTTGTGCTGGTTCCAGTGCATCTCCACCTTTCCCCCCTGAAAATGGGGCATATGGTGCTAGTCAAACTCTCCCTTTTTTACACTAAAACCCTGGTTGGATCAGCTTGAATGTGTTCTTTAAAAAATTCAACTTCAGGCAGGTTTCACAACTGATGGGTAGAGCAATCCGTTTGTCTTCCAGATGTGGCCAATAGAAATGCTTTGCTGCAGGCTCAGGCAGAGACAGTGATTGGTCCAATGCTTCGCTGTGGGCAGTCCTTAAACGTCTGGAGTCAGCAGTGGGGAAGAAGGGGGGGCAGCAGAGGGCAGAGTCACTTCAAAATTCAGCCAGAAAAACCATTCTGGCAGCTATTCAAGCAACTAGTGTGCCCACAGCCTAAGCCATGGTTTCCTGAGTTCAGACATAACAGATAGTGGGAGATTCCAATCTCTTTCTCTTGCAAATTAAATAGGAGGAGAGGGGTGGAACAGCATGCAAGCCCATTGCAGGTCATTCTCATACAACTAAACAGTGGTTTAGCATTACATCTAAACTGGGCCAGCATATGTGTAGCCTAAATATTTTTTTTAAGTTTTGTTTTTGTTATATATCTTCATGTTGATTACAACTTATGGCGACCCTATGAATCAGTAACCTCAAATAACATCTATTATAAACCACCCTGTTCAGATCTTGTAAGTTCAGGTCTGTGGCTTCCTTTATGGAATCAATCCATCTCTTGTTTGGTCTTCCTCTTTTTCTACTCCCAGCATTATTGTCTTTCTAGTGAACCATGTCTTCTCATTATTTGTCCAAAGTATGATAACTTCAGCTTTATCATTTTAGCTTCTAATGATAGTTCTGGTTTAATTCATTCTAACACCAAATTATTTTTTTCACAGTCCATGGTATGCGCAAAGCTCTCCTCCAATACCACATTTCAAATGAGTTGATTTTTCTCTGATTCACTTTTTTCACTGTCCAACTTTCGCATCCATACATAGAAATCGGGAAATCGGGAACCATAGTCTGAATGATCCTGACTTTAGAGTTCAGTGATACATCTTTGCTTTTGAGGACCTTTTCTAGTTCTCTCATAGCTGTCCTCCCAGTCCTAGCTTTCTTCTAATTCCTTGACTATTGCCTCCATCTTGGTTAATGACTCTGCCAAGGTATTGATAATCCTTGATAAGTTCAGTGTCCTCGTTGGCAACCTTAAAGTTACATAAATCTTCTGTTGTCATTACCTTAGTCTTCTTGACGTTCAGCTGTAGTCCTGCTTTTGTGCTTTCCTCTTTAACTTTCAACAGCATTCGTTTTAAATCATTACTGGTTTCTGCTAGTAGTATGGTATCGTCTGCATATCTTAAATTATTGATATTTCTCCCTCCAATTTTCACACCTCCATCTTGGTCCAATCCCACTTTCTGTATATGTATCATCTGCATATCTTAATTTTTTTTAAAATAGACCATGTATAATTTGAATTAGACAAGCTTTTGTTTGGCTTACTAATATTTGCTCATTAGCAATCTTTCTTGTTGTCCTTTTCTATTTATTTAAAACTAAAAATACTCTTCGTTCATTCAAATTATTATCTGTATTAGTCAAACAGGATAAAAATAACCAGGGTGACTTGAAGAGTGACAACATATTTATGTGACTCAAACTTAATATGGAAAGGGATATATTTAATTTACCCAGTCTGCTATTTTCACCACAAAGATTTTCTACATTAAAAATAGTTTTGTTGTTAAATGCCTTGAGAGTGTCTGAATAAAAATGTTAAATATTTAATCTTTAAATAAAGAAAGTTAGGATGGGAATAATAGTGAAGAAAGAGGAAATAGTTAATATAATTTATAGTCTAACCAAGTTGTATAAATCATTAGTATGTTACTAACATGCTGGTTTTAATCTATATTCATCCTTGGAAGGTTAAAAAAAACTTGGAAAGAAACAAGAACAATGCAAAAATAACCTCTTCTGTCAGCTAACTTGACTGTTCTGTGGTGGTATTTAGAACATGCATGATCAATATTTACTTGTACAGAATGGAACATATTTTACATGTAAGACATAGAACATTCCTTATTCAAAATAATCAGGTATAGTGAAATGTTCACTACTGTGAGAATGTCACCTCTAGGATGTTGGTAGCTTTGCCGTAGTGCTAGAATTTAGAGTTTCAGCAGGAGAGGGAACACAGTCTAGAGGAAAAGAGGTCGTGGAAGGAATCAAACAGAATGTAGACATTAGATCCATATGTAGCTTAAGGAGGGTCAGCAGAGAGACAGCATCCAAACTAGGGAGGCATGAAGACAAAAGGCAGAAATATGGATAAAGAAAAAAGAAAAACCAGGAGAGAAGCGAGTAGGTGTTGAGTCCAGATAATGAACTGGCAAATTACCACATTGGAGAAATATAATATTTCTGGAGAAAATAATATTGCTGTTTCCCCTCTAATTTTGCAGTTTTGAGTGGCTAATCGCAAGAGGCACTAGTGTTCAGAGCAGAAAGTTTCTGTACCTCATAAGACAACTTTCATAGATCTGAGCAATAGATAACACTAGTTTTTGGACTTGCTTGCTTAAGAGAAACTAGTTTAAAGTGGTCCATTTTCACAGGCATCAGAAAAAATTTAAATCTTCATCTGTAGTGGCCCACATTTAGTGCAAATTTTCTTAATATAGACATTAATTTTGTTGTAATATTGTTGATGTAAGAGATAACATGTATCACATTTGACTTGTTTAGTACATTTCTATACACATGCTACATTGTAAATATATAAAAATTTCTTCCACCTCTTTTGCAGCAGCTAAGGAATGTTATAGAAAAGAGAGAAATTACTGTTTAACACTACATCAACTCAGATGTCTTTCTGAACTTATAAAGCTTTTTTTATTGATGGAAGAAAAGGTTGAAGAACTATCTTCAGAAATGCTGTTATTGCCATGTTTTTCTGAGAACAAAAATGTTCAAGGTAATGTACATTTTTCATCACTTACCTTATTTTTTCTTCAAAAGAATTACCTTGTAGAAATTCCGTAGATAGAATAATTGGGATGAGAAAATAACATACCTCTTTATCATGATGTCAACTTATTTCTGGTATATTCTAGGGTCTTTTGAAATATTTATTTTTCTCACAAGTAACTTTTTAAAATTATGAATAGCATTAAGATAAACAGGAACTTACTAACATATAAGATGATGAACGATTAAAAAATTTCACAAAATTATAACTAGTCTACTGCTCAGAGTGGGGAGATATGGTTTGAAAGTGTGTTTTAGAAAGCAGAAGTCCATTGGGGGGACAGCAGTATTCTGGTAGGGGTTATGTGGGAAAGAAAGACCTATTATTAACCAGCTGAGAAATCTGGAAGCAATATAGAGGAGCAGTGGTAGAGTATTTTGGATGATGCCACCATATTTCTGTTCAAGGTATTACACAGTTATTAAAAGGCAGCAAATTAACTAGGCTATTTTATCTGCGGGTTGAGATTCTCACCATGGAACAAATTAGAGCCCTGCACCATTTTCGTCTAGTGACAGGGGCCTTTATTAGCCTTACGCTGAAAGTGTGCCAGTTTAGTTACAAAAAGAAAAAAATGGCATTAGAACAGAAAGTTTAGTAGTTCTCTGTTCAGTATATCATATGGAACCTGTAGATTTGATGTACAGAACATTTGTAAAGCTCCATCAAAAATAAAGTAGTCCTTTGGGAAGTTCTTCATATTTTATTTTATTTTTGCCAAAGGTGGTAACTGAGTTTCAGCTAAACCAGAAGGTTTCTTGGCCATCATTTCCCCCCTAGATCCAGAGATGACAGAGAGCAATGGCTGCATAAATTGGATGTAAGAAGAACACTTAGGGTTTATCTCGGAAAAATCAAAGATTTCAGATCTTCTGACAGATTGTTTGTACTCTTAGGGGGTCTTAAGAGGGGTCAAATGGCTTCTAAGAGTTCCTTAGCTAGATGGTTAAGGAACTGTATTAGGGAGGCGTATATAGTTAAGGGTAAAGTGGCTCCCAGGGTTTGTAAAGCTCATTACACTAGGACTATAGCTGCTGCTTGGGCGGAGAGGTCGAAGGCTTCCACATTGGAAATTTGCAAGGTGGCCACCTGGGCTTCTCTTCATAGCATTTTCATAGCATTATCACTTGGAACTAGTCTCTTCTGCAGACTCTGCTTTTGGTAGGAGGTTGCTTGTGAACCAGAAAAAAAAGAACTGCAAAGAAAAGAGACGAGTAGTTCACACTACTTCTAGCTGCCATCAAGACAAGTTCTTTTGCAGTTTGCACAATGGAAACCTATGAAGGCCAATTTAGGGGACTGAAAATAGAAGTTACAACTCAAGGAAGCACTGCCTACTGATGCTCTTTGATTGTAATCCCATGGCAGACAATAGCACCAAGGGACACATTAGAAAAAAAGTGCACACTATCAGAGAATATATGTAACAGATATACTGAAGTGATCTGGACTTTTTTTCTAATTCATTTTGAATTCTCTGGAATTTAATCTCTTTTAGCTCTACTGCTGTAAAACATAGAACTTCATTTAGAACAATACTTTCAAAAATATTTCATTTAATTTTATTTCTTCTACATTTAATTATCTTTAGTGGTAGTTCTTATTGAGGACTTTATGCATGTGAGATAACAACCTGAGAAATAAGATATATGATTAACATTGACCAAAAAAAAGCAATGCAAACACAGTTGGCTTAGAAAAACATGGATTAAAATAAAGCACAATAAATTCCTAACCCAATACCAATTTGATTTGAATGAAAACAATGAAAATATTTTTCTCGCCACTTTGAATTCTGTATTACCAGGGCAAGCATGTTACATTTATCATTTCTAATTTGGGACTTGGAGTATACTCTGATTTCTGATCTCTGTTTTTCTAGAACTAAAATGATATGAACGGTGGATAGGTTTTGTCAGGTATCAGTTGAGAAAAATTAACCTCTTATTTGCTGATCTTTTTTCGGTTTCTGTTCTGTTCTTGTTTTACACTGCAATTTAATTAGTTGAATGTTCAGAGGTACCTAGTACATTCATTGTCACAAGCAATATGATCCTTTAAAGGAACCTGGAACATTCAGCAGTAGCCATGAATAAAGCAGAAAGGTCTTATTTGGAATGAAGAATGTCTGGTCAAATTATATTCTCCTTCTGCCCTTCTGGTGTGATTTCTTTTTCCTCTGGTCCTTCAGAAGTCTCTTGTTGAGATTTTCAAAAACATCTAACACACTTTTCATCTTCCCCCCACCTTTTTTTCTCCATTTCAGTGAGAAAGGTGAACTTTAGACAGATCTGATAATGAGTGCCAAGAAAAGCTTTTTCCAGTGGAGCTCTTTGAAACCACTCTGGGCAAACTTGTCAAGGCCTTAGGTTTTAAGCTTTGCCTCTGGAGTCTAGAAAGATTTGCAAAGCTCTTTCCTTCATAGATTAAGAAGAAATCTATTACTTCATATAAATATCTAGAAAGCACTACAAAAGAATAACATGATCCATTTTACAAAGTCATTGCCCTAATGGGTAGCTTTTGAAGCCAGATGATGTTAGTTTTGTCTGTGTGTGTGTATCCTAAAAATAGCACCAGCAGCTTCTTTAATAAAGACTATTTTCACAAAGCATGATGATAGGGAGATGGAATTTATACTCCAAATGTAGCAGCTGGAAATACTTTATTTTCATTAACGTGTTCGAACTTTCTTGAATGGAATATCAAATTAAAGCTTCAACTCAACAAAATGTTTGCAAAACTCCCCCCCCGCACTTAAAAATCATATATGTGTTGCTAAAAGTTCATCCAGAACCTTTTTCTCCATGACTATCATGCATTGCCCTGACCAAAACATGGAATACTACCTAGTGGAACCCTTACTGTTGAAAATACATATGGTATTAATTCTAGATTAGCCTTGAATAGAGGGAAGTGTTAGTTTAAACTGTTTTTATGGTCATTATATCTTCTCAAAACTAGTGTAGGGGTTCTTGGCCTTTGTTTTCTGTATGTTTTTGTATGTAATATAAATCTGGATCTGGATTCCTTGGGGAATGCAAACTTGTATATGTTGACCCCCGTACACACACGTTTATGTGTTTCTCGGCAAATAAAAGACTGAAACTAAATCACTGTGATTTAAACTGGCATAGACCCCTTCCAGCCACCATGTTTTTTAACAACATGCAGGATGGATTTGAAGACGAATGTCAAGTAGTGAATACCTCCTTCTCTCTCTGCTACCCCTAAAGAATCAGGAGATTGTGTGTGCCTGTGCATCTGCAGATGCTGAAATTAGTAGCAGCAGACTTTGCTAAGGAAACCAAGTTTAGATCCTATGAATTTTGACCATCCAGGGGTTTGTTTTGAGCAAGGTGCTGTAAGTAGCCTTTCAATTCCATTAGTTTTTGAGGAAACTGATTATTAAATCCATTCTTATCCAGATTGAAGACTGACTTTGAGACAGAAAGAACTTTGGTCACTCTGATGAATGTCCTAATGCTAGGGACAATTGTGGAAATACAATCCTCTTGGTTCTGCTCAATCCCTCTGCAGTGTTTCATACCATCAGTGATAGGTATCCTTCAGTGCCACCTGTCTGAATTGGGTTTAGGAGGCCCAGTGTTACAATGATATATCCTTCCTGGATGACTGGTTCCAGAAGAGAGTGCTGAGTGACATCTGTTCCACATCATGGTTTATGGTTTGCCTATGGGTTCCATCTTATCCCCCATGTTTTTCACAGTATATATGAAACAACTTTTTATTTATTTAGTTTGTATCCCACCCATCCTCCCAGTAGGAACCCAGGGTGGTAAATAAAAACACTCTAAAATATCATAAAAACAGACTTTAAAAACATACTAAAACAAAAGATCTTTAAAAACATCTTTTTAAAAAAAGTTTTAAAAACATCTTAAAAAGCAATTCCAACTCAGATGCAGATTGGGATAAAGTCTTTACTTAAAAGGCTTGTTGCAAGAGGAAGGTGTTCAGTAGGTTCCGAAAAGATAACAGAGATGGCCCGTGCGAAGAGAGAACAGTCTAAAACATCATAAAAACAGACTTTAAAATATATTAAAACAAAACATCCTTAAAAACATATTAAAACAAAATAACTTTAAAACTTCTTTTTTTAAAAAAGCTTTAAAAACATTTAAGAAAGAAAGCTTTAGAGACGTATTAAAAAGCAATTCCAACACAGATGCAGACTGGGATAAGGCCTCTACTTAAAAGGCTTCTTAAAAGAGGAAGATCTTCAGTAGGTGCCGAAACGATAACAGAGATGGCGCCTGCTTTATATTTAAGGGGAGGGAATTCCAAAGTTAAGGTGCTACTACACTAAGGGACTGCTTCCTATGTTGTGCAGAATGGACCTCTTGATAAAATGGTATCTGCAGGAGCCCCTCACCTGCAGAGCGCAGTTATCAACTGAGTATATAAGGAGTAAGACGGTCTTTCAGGTATCCTGCTCCCAAGTTGTATAGGGCTTTGTACACCAAAACCAGAACCTTGAGCTTAGCCCAGTAGTGAATAGGTAGCCAGTGCAATTCATTCACCAGCGGGGTAACATGTTGGTGATACCCTTCCCCAGTGAGCAGTCTTGCTGCTACATCTTGTACCAGCTGCAGCTTGAGGACCAACCTCAAAGGCAGCCCCACATAGAGAGCATTACAATAATCCAGCCTGGAGGTTACCAGTGCATGGACAACAGTGGTCCCAGTAAAGAAAATGCTGCAGCTGTCTTACCAGCTGGAGTGGGTAAAAGGCATTCCTAGCCACTGAAGTCATCTGGGGCTCTAGCGACAAAGATGGACCCAGGAGCACCCCCAGACTATGGGCCTGCTCTTTCAGAGGGAGTGCAACCCCATCCAAAGCAGGCAACTGACCAATTATCCAAACTCGGGAACCATCAACCCACAGGACCTTGGTCTTGCTAGGATTCAGACTCAGGTTTTTGGTCCTCATCCAGCCCACCACAGAATCCAGGAAGTGGTCCAGGGCTTGTATGCCCTCTCCCAATTTGGATATTACAGAGAAATAGAGCTGGGTATCAGCGTACTGCTGACACCCCACCCACATCTCCTGGTGACCACTCCCAAGGGCTTCATATAGATGTTAAACAAACAGCATGGGGGACAAGATGGTACTCTGCAGCACCCCACAGCACCACTGCTAGGGGCTGAAAGACAATCGCCCAATGCTATTCTCTGAAAACAACCCTGGAGATAGGATTGGATAATACAGTGCCTCCAATAGCCATCTCACCAAGTTGGCCCAGAAGGTTACCATGGGCAATGGTATCAAAAGCCGCTGAGGAATCAATTAAGAATAACAGGGTCTCACTCCCCCTGTCCTTCTCCCGATAGAGGTCATCCATCAGGGCAACGAAGGCCGATTCAGTCCCATAACCAGGCCTGAACCTAGACTGGAATGGGTCAAGATAATCTGTTTCATCCGAGAGTACTTACAATTGCTGCACGACAACCCTGTAGATCACCTTCCCTAAAAAGGGGGTATTTGCAACCAGGCAGTAGTTGTCACAAACCAATGGGTCCTGGATGGCCTTTTTCAGGAGTGGTCAGACCCTGCCGCTTTCAGGGCAGCTGGAACCACTCCCTCCTGCAATGACTCATTGACCACACCCTGGATCTATTCCATGCAACCTCCTCGGCAAGCTTTAATAAGCCAAGAAGGGCAAGGGTCAAGAGGACACGTTGCTGACCGCATTGTCGCAAGCACCTTGTCCATGTCATCAGGCCATATCAACTGAACCCCATCTCAAAAAGCAGATGTTGTACTGGACATCTCACTGGGGACTACAGTAGATGTGGATGAGGCATCAAGATTGCGATGGAGGCGAGCAACTTTACCCTCAAAGTGCCTTGCAAACAATTCACAGTGGGCCTCCGAAGGGTCTAAAACTCCATTTCCTGGAGTTGATGTCAGCTGACAATATGGAAAAACTCCACTGTATGGCTACTTGAGGATGCAATGGTGGCAGAGAAGTGGGCCTTCTTTGCCGCCCTCACCACCACACAGTAGGCACGGTTATGATGTTTTACTTATGCCCGATCAGCATAACAGCACGTCTTTCACCATTTGCACTCTAGCTGTTGTCCAGCCTGTTTCATTGCCCTTAGCTCACTGGTGTACTAAGGTGCAAACTGGGCTCCACAGTGCCAGAGAGGGTGCTCAGGGGCAACTGTGTCAAAAGCCCAGTGCGCCTCGCTGTTCCACAGCATGACAAGGGCTTTAGCAGGGTTCCTGCTCTATCTACTGGGACCTACCCCAGGGCATTCGGGATTGCTGTCTATTTCATCAGTCTCCAGGGGTGGACCATCTTAATCTGTCCACCACCCCTGCAGGGGAGGATTGGAGCCAGAAGTCTAAACTTCACCAGGAAGTGATCTGACCATGACAATGGGGTGACATCCACCCCTCTATCTCCTGACCAACCCTTCCTCCATCTGTAGCAAAGACCAACTTGAGGGTGTGCCCTGCCCTATGTGTCAGGCCTGTGACAACTTGATACAGCCCCATGGTCAACATGGAGGCCATGAAGTCCCAAGCAAGAACACTAGAGGCAGTCTCAGCATGGACATTGAAATCACCCAGCACTATTTTTCTAGGTCCTCCAATACCACAGCTGAGATGGCCTCTGCCAGAGATGCTGGGCAGCAAGGTGGAGGGCACACCAGAAGCAACCCTAGTTTACTGTCTCCTTGGCCTGACACCAGGTGCAGGCCCTCACAGCCAGCTCTAAGACAGAGAGGTTCCCTGGTGACAGAGATGGAAGTTCTGTAGACCACAGCAACTCCTCCCTCCTATCCCTGCAGCCTGTGCTAGTGTTTCACTGAGTATCCAGGTGGGCAAAGCTGGATCAGATCAACTCTTCCCAGTTCACCCACTCAGGTCTCAGTAATGCACACCAAATTGGCACCTTCATCCATGATCAGATCATGGATGAATGTGGTCTTATTGTGTACTGATCTATTATTAAACGGTACACACAGGTCAGTGGGCACAGCAGATGAGCAACGAGGAACCCGTCCATGAGAGGAGTGGGAGAGAGAGCCTTGCCCTTGTCTTCTATGGTTGTACACCACATCCCCATGGCCATACCTCTCTCTACCCATGATCACTGAAATTGGGGTGGTATCACCCATGTTCCTCCTTACTAAAACACCTAATATGGACACAAGAGCCCACCAACAAAACCTACCTGAACCAGTTATCCCAATAGATCTCTGAGAGAATTGGGAACAGTCAGACCCTCTCAATAACTTTCACACAGGGCACATCTATCCCCCTCCACATCTCACATCCAGGGAGGGCCAGCCTTCTGCCAGTTGTAGACTGTCACTCTGAAAGCATCTGGCGACTTTCTCTTATTCACTGCACAGGCTCTCACCCTGCATAGGAACTACACATGCATCATATGCCCTTCCCACTACTAGTCCCCCCTTGATTGGTTTTAAAAAATAATAGTAGGTAGTGCCCCTGCAACCCTGTCGGCAGCAGACCTGCCACCCAAGGGCAACCAGTTTTTTATGTCCCCTGACCCAGCCAGGAGCTGATGCAAGGGTCTGTATGACTGACTGCAGCCTCCCTCTGGAGCCAGGATCAGGCAGGGGGTCCCAGTCCTTGCAGCCCATACCTGGGACCTCAGCCATCTCAAGAAACAGCAACCCAGAGGAGCAAGCAAGCAAGCACCCAAATGCTCAGGTACTCACTCCCAGGGCAGGTCTTCTCAGTCCCCCTGTGCTGCAGGGTCAGATGATCTTTCAGGTGTCCTAGTCCCAAGCTATATAGGGCTTTGTACACCAAAACCAGAACCTTGTACTTAGCCTGGTAGCTCATAGGCAGCCAATGCAATTATTTCAGTAGCAGTTTCACATGGTGAATTTTTGACATCAATTTTCGGTATCTCATCTTGCATTCCAAACCCTATTGTACGTCTAGAAGCGGGGCTCATTACAATGGAGGCACACATATGGCTGCTCAAATTTAATTTATGGTTAAAATTGCTGTTCGCTCCTGAGGGATTGGCCCCACTAACGCTAACCGATGTTTTCTGCTCAAAATGGAAAAAGTCCCTAACTACCAATTTACTATCTATAGGATTTACTAATACTTGGTAATGACTAGTAGCATTACCACTCTTTGCATCTCAGGGAGGCTGTGAAACAAGTGTGTGAAAACAGTATTGGGAAGAATGAGGGAAAGCAAGCTGGAACTTAACCCAGATAAGATGGTGATTGTGTAGGTTGGGAAGTTAGGTAATGTGAGTTCAGTCTCAGATGAGGTTGAACTCTTCTTGAAGTACCACCAGTGTGCACCTTGAAGATGCTCCTGGACACATTATCTGGAGAGGCATCAGTGGCCAGATGTGCCTTCTACTAGCCAAGGCTTTTGGAGAAACTGCAGCACTATCTAGATTAGCTGGATCTGGCCTTGGTTACCCATTCATTAGTTACCTCCAAGCTGGACTACTGCAGTGCACCTTAAGTGGGACTGCCATTAAAGATGGTTCAGAAGCTTCAGTTGGTGCAAAATGTGGCCATCTAGATGCTGATGGGAGCTAGAAAGTCAGAATGTGTAACACCATTTTTGCACTGATTATCAGTGCATTATGGGCCCAATTCAAAGTGTTGTTAAATTTTAAAGCCCTAAAGCCCCAAATAGTTTTGAGACCAGGTTATTTAAATGGCTGCTTTTACAAGTATGATTCTGCCTGTACCCCATGATCTGCATTGGAGGCTCTGCTTGTATGCCCACCAGTAAAATCAATTAGGTTTGCACAAGGGACAGGTCTAAGAAGGTTGTTTGGATGGCTGAAATGGGGTGGAGTGACGGACAGGTTGTGGGCAGTATAGAGGAGAGGTACCTTATGCCAGAGCGTATTATACAGCCACAAGAGTAGCTGTATACTATAGTCAGCATGGATTTTTTGCATTCCGCAATGTTAAATCAAAAATACCCCCATGCCATTCTGATGCTTCTCATAAGCTCATTTCAAAACAAAACCTTACAAAACTTATAGTCCTGAACTCAGAAACGCTTCCCTAACAGTCCTCTACATTTTCATGGTGATACACAAAACAGTCACAGAAGTGAGAGTTCAAAGTGTACAAAGAGAAAGAGAGAGAAAACCGACCCCTTTTGGACTTTTTTCTGTAAGAGTTCTCATAATATGTTAAATTCATTAAAAATCAGCCATGTTCCCAGAGTACCTGTAATCCTATTACTGACCTTGCCCCATATTCTGACCATCATCTTCTGCAGTTTAAAAGTTGAAAAAATGCCTGGCTGATTTTTAATTAATTTAAGAAATTTTGGCTTGAACTCAATGATAATGTCAGGCATGCTCAGTAAGAACCAACTGTCAGTGTTGTAAAAGCCAGACTCACCACAGCTTGGCTTGGCTAATCAGGGGGGCACACCCACACCAGACTTTGATTTCACTGGAGACAGTCATGGCTTCCCCCAAAGAATCCTGGGAAGTGTAGTTTGTGTAGGGTGATGAGAGGAGACTCCTATTCCTCTGACAGAGCTCCAGTGGTCAGAGTGGTTTAACAGTCTGCCACTCTGATTGAAGGTCTGTGAGGGGAACAGGGCATCTCCTAGCAACTCTCAGCACCCTTCACTAACTACACTTCCCAGGATTCTTTGGGAGAAGCCATAACTGTCTAAAGGGAAATAAAGGTCTGGTGTGGATGTGGCCAGCGAAAGCTTTGGTTTAAATTTGAGTGGGAGGGTACATGTGTCTGCTGTAGAATAAAAAGGTGGGGAAACCCTGATAAAGAATGATACTGTTCACAATGTTTTCCTTTTGGAAAGGAAAGGGGTTTCCCCTCTGCCCAGTGCCCAGCCATCCAATTTCCTCCCCTTCCTCCCTCCCCTCCCTGCCCCTCCTCCAGGTCAGTTTCACCTATCCTAAGCATCATTGTACAGGAGTAAATCCCTCTGAACCCAAAAGGCATGCTAATGATCAAACCTGCCCTCCCCCTCCCTCTTATCCCCTCCCTTTTCCCCCTTCCTTCACCCTTTCCCCTCCCCATTTGCCTCCTTTCCCTTCCTCCTCCCCTTCCCCTCCCCCTCCTCCTCCCCCTCCCCCATGGTCAGTTTTACCTATCCTAGGACTATGACCTGGGAGAACAGGGTTTGAATCCCCACACAGCCATGAAGCTCACTGCGTGACCTTGGACAAGTCACTGCCTCTCAGCCTGAAAGAAAGGCAATGGTAAACCACCCCTGAATACCTCTTGCCATGAAAACCTAATTCATAGGGTTGTCATAAGTCGGAATCGACTTGAAGGCAGTCCATTTCATTTTCAAGCATGATTGCACAGGAGTAAATCCCATTGAACTCAATAAGCATGCGAATGATCAAACCTACCCTACCCTCCTCCTCCCTCCCATCAGCTCCCTTTTGCCTCTTGCCTCCCACTTCCTTCATCCCTCCCCTCCCCTTCCAATCCCCTCCTTCCCCCTCCCCACCTCCTCCGTCTGCTCCCTTCTCCCCTCCTCTTTCCCTCTACTCTCCACTCTCCCTCCTCCTCCCCATTTGGTCAGTTTTACCTATCCTAGCAATGATTGCATGGGAGTAAATCCCACTTAACTCATGAAGCATGCAAATGATCAGACCTGCCTTTCCCCTCCTTCCCCTCTCCTCTCCCTTCCTTCTCCCTTCCTTCTCCCCCCTCTTCCTTTTTCCCTCTCCTCTCCCCCTCCTCCTCCCCATTTGGTCAGTTTTACCTATCCTAGCCATGATTGCATGAGAGTAAATCCCATTGAACTCAATAAGCATGCAAATGATCAGACCTGCCTTTCCCATCCTTCTCCTCTCCTCTCCATTCCTCCTCCTTTCTCTCCTTCCCTCTTCCTCCTTCCCCTGCCCACTCTAGGCCTCCCTCCCGATGGTCAGTTTTACCTATCCTAAGCATGACTGCACAGGAGTAAATCCCACTGAACTCAATAAACATGCAAATGATCAAATCTCTTCTCCTCCTCCCCCTCCTGCCCATCCCCCTCCCCCCCATCTCTGTGGTCAGTGTCACCTATCCTAAGCATGATTGCAGAGGAGTAAATCCCACTGAACACAATAAGCATGCAAATGATCAGTCCATTCTCAGCAAACTTGCACAGGATCCCATTTCTTATCTCCCAGATTAAAAAGAAGAGAAATTCACTAATGGGGAAAAAAAACCCTTGCAGTTTAAGAATGTACCTATAGGCAATAGATATTTCTTTCAAACTTTAAAAAGCAAGGATATAGGACAGCTATAGTGAATGCACCAGGGGAGCAGGAGACCTGACGTCCTCTCTGAGATATTGTACTGCCCTACAAATTTGTCAAAATGCAAACACAATTTGGGTTGGTCTTTCACAGTCCAATCCACTTCCTGTGTAGCTTGGAAGAATGTAGTAACATGTGCCTCTGAGCATATAGTGAGTGGTGGTAACACCTGCAAGCAGCCGCTATAACAGAAACAAGACGTGTGCGGTGCTGATCTTTTTTTAGCAGGGAGGAAGCAAGAATATTAACACAGTTGATATAGTTCAGATAGTCACTTTAAATATGTTTGATTTACTTTGCAATTTTGTGAAGTTTCCTTTAATAAATTGTTTTCTTTTGCTTCTGTTTCTATGAATATGTGAAGTACAGCAACACTTTGCAACTCTAAAAAAACCCTCCAAAAACAATTGTGGAATAATGGCACTGACTGTTCTGCAGAATAGTTTCCAATGAACATGAAGAGTGTCTCAGTTTGCACATTATAAAACAATGGGAGGTGAAATATATTCTAGCAAAATTCTAGGTGTGCTCTATGTTTTTAATTGACCATGTCCACCTTTCGTTAAGTGGAGTAATTTAAGCATAACAGGCTGAACACATACATCTTGGGCAGGCCAAGTTTGTTTTTTCCAACAGCTGGAGTCATTGCTTAAGTAGCAACATATCGTAATCAGTCTGATTTTACAACAAACTGCAGTTTCAGATTCAACTGTTAATGCACCCAAAATAGAAATAGAGCATAACTGAAGGCTGTCTTCACCATCATATGAAATTGACCAATTTCCCTGCTTTTTAAAATTTGAGAGAAATATCTGTTGGCTGTAGGTACATTCTTAAACCGCAAAATGTTTTGCCTGTTAGTGAATATTTCTTCAGTCTATAGCCACATCTTTTACACTAGACCTCTGCAGGTAATGTTCCTCTCATTCAGTGGGAGGAGAATTTTTTAAAAAAGAAGTTCCTCCATATCAGTGATTGCCCCACACACATCCCCACAAGTTTTATTAGCATACCAACATGCCTCCAAGGGTAGCTGAACGATTTGACAAATAAACAGGAGAATGAAGTTCCAATATTGTTATCCACCTAGGTCCTAGGGATTGCCTGTAAGGCACTCACAGAAAAATTGTGGAGGCGTTTACAGTCATAAAACAATATTTGAACCATCCCTTAATGTCTCTGGATTAAAGTTCCTGAGCATTACCATCTTTTTATTTATTTGTATTTATTTATTTATTTATTGGATTTGTTAGACACCCATCTGGCAGGTTGTGCTGCTACTCTGGGTGACGTACAATAAAATACATAGTACATTCAATATAAAAACATATACACAAAAATTAAAACCACAAACTAATGACTACAAAACCTGAAAAATCTAACCCACCTCCCCAGCCTGGTTGAAGAGCCAGGTCTTCAAGGCCTGGCGGAAACACATCAAGGAGGGAGCCTGGCAGAGGTTGGTTGGTAAGGAATTCCATAGAGAGGGGACCACAACTGAGAAGGCTCTCATCCTAGTCCTCAACAATCTAGCTGCTTTAACTGGAGGAATATGGAGTAGACCCTTTGTGGTCGATTTTGTTGATCAGACGTCTAGGGAGGTAGGCGTGTATCCTTCGTATGAGATGAAGTTGATATAGCGCCACCCAACTTATGGCAGAAACCTACACCTCCGTAGATAACTGAAAGTCAAGAATGATCCCCAGGCTACGGACCTGGTCTCTCAGGGACAGATGTACCCCGTTGAGCACCAGATCGGTGATCCCCAATCTTTCCTTGTCTCTCACCAGCAGAACCTCAGTTTTATCAGGATTCAGCTGAAGCTTATTCCTGCCCATCCAATCACTCACCGACTCCAGGCGCTTGGATAGCATTTCTATTGCTGCCAGTGGGGAGGATTTGAATGAGAGGTAAATCTGCGTGTTGTCTGCATATTGATGGCATTGCAGACCGGATCTCCTAATGATATCTCCCAGCAGCTTTATGTAGACGTTGAATAACAACGGGGAGAGGATAGAGCCCTGCGGCACCTCACAACAGAGAGGCCAAGGCTCAGAAACCTCTTCTCCCAGCGCCACTCTCTGGTATCTCCCAGAGAGGAAGGAACAGAACCACCATAAAATGATGCCTCCTATACCTAGCCTCTCTAGGTGATCTAGCAGGATACCATGGTCAACGGTGTCAAAGGCCGCTGAGAGATCCAGGAGAACAAGGAGAATGTATTCACCTCTGTCCAGCACCCTTCTCATATCCACCAGAGTTATTGAGTTAACTGGAGAATTCAGATAAATTCATAATGAATGACTAAAACTTCAGACATATTTATTTGTTTATAAAAATACTTGTATACTGCAATTGCATTAAAAATATCAAAGTATATATTTCACAATAAAAATCACATAAAAATTAGAATGGATTGCCAGATTGAACAGAGAGTATGTGTAACCAAATGAGATTATAAAGCGTTTCAAACTGAGATCGTTGGAGAGTTATAAAAAAACTGAAATCTTTCTTTGTACAAACCAAATGTGCCTTCTCCTGCCCTACTTCTCTCCTGCTCTTCCTGTGTGTGCTGAGGATGTGTTCCCTCATTCTATGTCTTTCCCCTGTGTCACTTTTTCCTTCTTTCTGATTTCCTGATTCTGTCACTTAGTTCCACATATTTCCTTCTCTTAATTTTAACATACACAAACATTTTTTAAACTCCCATTTACCCCCCAAATTCTAGTCTTTTGGTGGTGTGGTCTCTGCACCAGGCAATCTGCCTGAGTTCTGACTTGTTTTGTTCCAGTAGGTGATGTTCATTGTGGGTGGTAGATGGTATTATTAGTATCCATCAAATGTAGGGGCAACTCCATCAGTCTCCCATTCCCCATTGTAGGGGATTCCAAATTGTCTCTTCTAAGCTATCTTAATAGACAATTGATATAATAATTAATGCCAAAAGTAAATATTTTATATACTATTGTGTGCAATAAAGGAATAGAATGTAGATATTAAAAAGGGAATTTTGTTTGTAGCCTGAATTTTACTTTTATTTTATTACTAACATTCCACTACAACGTGCTGAATATCTGTATAGAGTGTATTGATACAACTTTTTCACACCATTAATCTTAACTTTGATCTTATTTGTCATACTGTGCAGGAGTTCTGAAGAAAGCTAGTGGGGAGCTTTTAATAGGGGAAAGTAGAGCAAATGAAACCAGTGTGCTTCCTGAACAGTTACTTCATGTAAAAGAGGTGAGTAAAATAAAGAGTCAAACACTCTGGGAGACTTTTTTGTTTTGCCTCAATATAGATAAGGGCCTATTAACACATTCATTACAAATCCCTTGTGCTAACATGCTAATAATTTCAGTGTTATTAGTAGTTTAAGCCTGCAAAGACGGAGGTTGGAAAAAAAGCCATATATCAAAGTTTGTGAATATAAAAGAAGCTGTTAAACCATTTTATAGAACCACTATTAGAAGAACAAAGTCACTATCAGAAGGACAAAGAACATAAAAACATGCAAATATGTCGGTGTGTAAGGTTTTATTTAATATTCCAGATGTTTCCATAAGTATTTTCAGGATTGTATTAAAAACTTAAGATCTATTTTTACATAAGCTTGCTACTAGAATTTGTGAGGGCCATTTTGCACAGGTTTATTTTTATATCAGTATACTGCTTATCATCTGACAAATAAAAAGCACTTCTGTTTCTCATGATCTAGCATAACCAGGAAACAATCCACATCATCAATTATGCTGCTACCTCTATGTGGAGAAAATGGGAGGGAGAAGTTATTCTTCCACTCTGAGCAATAAAGCATCTTGCTGTTACACTGCCTCTGATGCACCAGGGGAGCAGGAGACCTGACCTCTCTGAGATACTGTACTGCCCTACAAATTTGTAAAAATGCAAACACAATTTGGGTTGGTCTTTCACAATCCAATCTACTTCCTGTGTAGCTTGGAAGAATTTGGTAACGTGCCCTTGAGCATATGGTGAGTGGTGGCAACACCTGCCATCCCCAAAGATGGAGAATTACATTTTTCTATGTTTGTTGGTGTTCTTCTTACTTTGTTTCTTTCCTGTGTTACTACTGTTTCTACAGAGAATCTAACCTAGAAAATTATATTTCTCTCATTATTCATCCTAGAAGTATGTGTCAAATTTATTTTTATTAATTTCAAAGCCTTTTTATTGGTCAATGTTATATGATGGTGAAGGACAGCCTTTTGTGTTTCAAACTGGAGGTTATGTTCTATTTCTGTTTGGGGCGCATCAACAGTTGAATCTGAAATTGCAGTTTGATGTAAAATCAGACTGATTACAATATGTTGCTACTTAAGCAATGACTCTAGCTGTTGGAAAAAACAAACTTGGCGTGCCCAAGATGCATGTTTTCAGCCTGCTATGCGTAAATCACTCCACTTAAGGAAAGGTGGGTATGATCAACTAAAAACAATCATTCTTAGGATAGGTGAAACTGACTTGGGGGAGGGGCATGGAGTGGGGAGGAAGGGGGAGGGGAGAGGGAGAGGTGAGGAGATTGGGTGGGCAGGCACTGGGCAGGGGGAAAGCCTCTTTCCTTTCCAAAAGGAAAACACTGTGAACAGTATCATTATTTTTCAGGGTTTCCCCACCTTTTTATTCCACAGGAGGCACATGTAGTCTTCCACCTAAATTTAAACCAAAGCTGTCCCTGGCCACATCCACACCAGACCTTTATTTCACTTTAGACAGTCATGGCTTCCCCCAAAGAATCCTAGGAGGTGTAGTTAGTGAAGGGTGCTGAGAGTTGCTAGGAGAGGCCCTATTCCCCTCACAGAGCTGCAATCACCAGAAGAGAGGCTGACTGTTAAACCACTCTGGCCACTAAAGCTCTGTCAGGGGAATAGGAATCTCTTAACACCTCTTAGCACCTTTCACAAATTACACTTCCCAGGATTATGTGGAGGAAGCCATGACTGTCTAAAATGAAATAAAGGTCTGGTGAGGGTTTGGCCACCTGATTAGCCAAGCCAAACAGCTGTGAGTCTGGCTTTTAGAACACTGACAGTTCTGAGCATGCCCTGACACTACAATAGACATCAATGTTAAATTTCTTAAATTAATTAAAAATCAGCCAGGCATTTTTTTAACTTTTAAATTGCAGGAGATGAAGGTCAGAGTATGGGGCAAAGTCAGTAATAGGATTACAGGTATTCTGTGAACATGGCTGATTTTTAATTAATTTCAAGAAATTATGAGACCACTGACAGAAAAAAGTCCAAGAGGGGTCTGGATTTTTTTTGTCTTTACACTTTGAATTCTCACCTATCTCTGAGTGTTTTGTGTATTGCCATGAAAACTTAAGGGTTGTTAAGCAAGCATTTCTGAGTTCAGGACTATACATTTTGTAAGGTTTTGTTTTGAAATGTGCTTGTGGGAAGCAGCAGAATGGCATGGGGGGAGTATTTTCAATTTAGCATTGTGGAATGCGAAAAATCCATGCTGGCTATAGTGTACAGCCACTCCCATGGCTGTATAATTAGATAAAGAACAGTAAAGACTGAAAAGTACATTAATCAGTTCATCTGGAACAAAGGATCAAGATCTCTAGTTATACACATGTAAGATTTCAGATCCTTATGAAAGAAAGTCTGGTATACAATAGATCACAAAATTGATTCTCAAGGAAATGAACATGCTTAGTATTCTCAACTTTATATCTGGGATCCAAAGTACTAGGGACACCCATGGGTGTGGGCCTACCTGGTGAAAATTTTAACTTTTAGTCTTCAAATGGTAGGCACCTGTGCCACATCACTAAATGCTTTTGAAAGTCCCTCACTTTCAAAAGTCGTTTTCTGTTTGAGAAATCACACCCAAACTATGCAGTTCTTTGGATCCCAACCTCTGTTGTTTTTGTTATTTACATATTATTAAATATCATGAAGGTGTTCCCTGTTCAACTGTTCCCTGTCCAACTGTTCCCTTGTGATGGAAGACTCTTTGATTTATCATAGCCTTCTGTCAGCTGAACGGGAATATCTGGCAAATTTGATGATATCCCTCCATTTCTGAAGCTCTTCATGCTTCAGGAATGTTGGTGTGGGGTGGGGACCCTTTGGAACAGCATGGTAAGTAGTGTGGAGGGCTACAGAGGACAGATCATTTGTTTGGCTCAGATATCACTTAAACAGCAACATTTGACTGTTCAGTTTTCATTTGTATACTTCTATATTTTAGACTACCTTGCTAGATTTTGGCTGGAGAAAAGCATTTAAAGACCTGTCCTCTTCAGTAGCACACTGTATAACAATTGCAGTAGAAGATGTTTCCAATAAAATTCTTCAACATGAGCAGAATGAGCAGACTTCATCTACCTGTTATGTGATGCGCCTTGTAAAGGTACCACACATGAAGGAGCCCTGGGAAATAGTCGATGAGGAAGAACAACCAAAACAAATTTCAAAGGCATGTATCAAAAGATCTGAAATTTTTAGTGGATTACAGAATGTCAGATTTGTTTGGTCTCCAAGTGTTGAAGTACTTGCAGTACCAATAATATTTTAGGAGACAAATGCATAGTATCAAGAATTGTGTTAAATTATTTAATAGTGGCTTATGTATCTCAACATACAGCACAAGAAAACTAATGTTAAAATGTATCAATGCCCGCCAGGGTTCCAGGTGCATGTTTACCTTGCTATAAGAAGATACTTTGAAGACAAGAGTTAAAGCTAGCATTACTTACAGTCCATTGCTTGACCACACTCCAGCATGTGTCTAATGTCCATACTAGAGGTTATTGACCTGCCCTGACTGAAGCAGTTGATAAGCAGTGCTGTTCATTCACTGGAGGAAGAGAGAGTAAGAATTTTTAAATATTCAGGTGCACAGGTCTCCCTCACTTGTAATCATCATATTGAAAGTCTCATTCATGAGTTTCATGTAACATGCTTGGATTGGGGGAATTATTTTTAGTGTTGTAAACCAGACCTAGGTGATGAAAAGCAGGATATAACTTTTTAAATAAGCAAAAAGTGACCACTATTGTTGTTTGTTTTGATACCTGATTAGTAGCCAATGTGTGTAGCTATGGAGATCATGCAATTCTCCATATAGAAAAATATCTTGTGTTTTCTCTAGGTAGCATGCCTTCACGTGGGTTATATCGCCATCTAGTGTATGAAGGCAAGAATGTACTGAAGTCAAGACCTGGGGCAACCATTCCCCTCCCACTCCAGTTCATTCTTGCCTTTGTTCAAGGCTGTTCATATCTCTGTAGCGTAAGGATTTAGTGTAGGAGTTAGTGTTTTTAGTGGATTTGTTCATGTGAAAGTGTGTGTGTGAGAGAGAGTGTGTTGGGACTGGGGTCCTTGCTGGGGGTTCCTTTTGTTCTTTTTCTCTTTTTCCCAGCCTTTTTGTTCCCCCCTTTTCTCACTTATAGTTTTCAGAGGGGGTGGTGTTTTGCAGTGTGTTTTTTTCCACCCCTCCCTCTTTTCCCCTCCCTCCTGTCCTTTCTTGAGAACAGCAGGGACTGCTGCCCTGCCTGGCCATCCGTGTTTTTTCTTCCCAACAACAGAGACTGCTCTTGCCGCTTCTGAGCAGCTGCAGTTGCATCCCCCCCTCCTTCAGGCGGCTGAAGCACCTAGTCGGAAGTGTGTGAAGGTGCCTTGACTTGGCTGCAACCGACTTGCAATTTGCTTCACACTGTGCCGCTTCTGCTGCTGCCCCGGGCACTGGGTGCTTGGCTATGGCTACTCCTTCCCACAGCTCACTCTGCAACCGTTCAGAGCTCGTGGCACCGGTTCCCTAGTTCCTTTTTGTTTGTTTAGACTCACTTGGAGCGGTCTGCTTTACGCGCCGCCACCTGGGCTTTCCCTCCATGGGGCTCAGAGATGCTTACTCTATTACAGAGCTGGCTTTCATCTGGGACTCGCGGCTGCAGCTCCTTTTTCCCTCACTCCCCGTGGGAGGGCTCCCTTCGGCTGTCTTCCCCAGGCAGCTTTTTCTTTTCTGGGGCTTGTGTCTGTGGCTCCTTCCCCTTCACCCTGGTGGCAGTGTTAGCGGGGTGCTCGTTTTGGCTGCCCCCCCCAGACAGCTACCTTATCTCTGGGCAGCCATGATATAGGTGGCTGCCATTTTGCCTTTTGATTTTCCTGCCCCATTTTTATCGCCCTCCATTTTGTTCGCCTTCTTTTTCCCGCTCTTTCTGCTCTGTAGCCCATCCCCTTTTTGTAGCTTTTACACTCCTTTGTTTTTACTTGCTCGGTATGAGGGGTAGATAGTTTAGCTTCTCTAAATGCTACCAAATAAAAAGAAAGGCGCAGAGTCAACTAGATATACAGTGCACAGAAACAGTACTGCACTGCCCCCCACTGTGTGCGTGTACCTGAGATTTGTCTACTGGCTTAGTGCTCAGGAGTGCTGCTGCACCCCCCCACACTGTGTGCGTGTATCTAGCTCTTTCTTCACCATACTGCGTCACCAGTGCTGTACTTGGTGCTCCTTTCGCCCCTCAGCGTGCACTGTTACTCCTAACCACACCACACCCCTCATCCCAGTGTGTATGTTGGTGATGTCTACCGCACCCCCTACCCTTGTACATGTAGATAATGGCAGATCAGCAACCAGAGGCATCTCAAGCGACGGGGCAAACTAGCAGTGCAAGACCCCATCACATCACAAAGCCACAAAGCACAAGCATTCCAGATCTACTCCAAGGCTGTCGCTAAAACCAAACACTTGTCTACCCATAGTGCTGCCAAGCAAGCCCGATAAGTGTCAGTCCGGGCCTCAGAGGAACCTGGCCAGGAGGCATTAACAGCGCTTTTTCACTCACCTGCTGGGTCATCAGAGGTTCAGTTTGAAGGGTTTCCCAGTCAACCAACTTTGGACTGTCCATCTCATTCTTTGTTGGCGACATCTGGCCAGTCAAATACACCTCTGGCACCTCTGCTTCAACCAGTAGAGCCACAGAGCAGACAGTGCCCTCAGATCCTCAGGCAGCCGCACTTGCTCCTCTTCTGGGGTTACAGCTGACTCCAGACTTTCTTTCCCAGTTGAGGGATATACTGGGTTTCTTCTCTCAAGCACAGTCACTGTCACTGGTTAAATCCATTGACTCAGTAAGGTGCACAGCGGCACTCCAGCGCTATTGGGCAACACGGCTATAATGATGAAGCTCCACCTCCTTCACATAACCCTTTTGATGTTGCCAGAGGCAGAGTTGGAGGTGAGGCATTGGGATTGGAGGACCCTTCATCTTTTCTTCAGGCAGAAGATGAGGAGTGGAGTGGGGAATCTGATCTGGAGGAGGACTCATCCTATTGTCTTTTTGATTCAGCTGACTATCTCCCACTCTGTCGTACGTTTCTGGCACCCTAGGTCTGCAATCTTTGCAACCCCAAGCTGCTGCCCCTCCTGTGAAGGGGCCAGGGTCCTCAAATCTCCCAGATAGGCGGATCACTACATTCCTGTTCCAGACCCCATCGACAAGCTGGCTAAGGAGGAATAGGCTCATCCGCTGCACCCACGTCCCTTCTCAGTCCTGGCCAACAGATACTATGCTATGGCCCCTGAGTTTATGAATCACCTGAATGTCCTAGGGGGAGATCAGCCAATCTCTAACTTGGTATCCAGGTCTCTCCTCTCGAAAGGAGATTCCCAGCTTAAGGACCCCTCAGAACGGTGGCTAGACTTCGTTCTACATAAGAACCACGAGGCTACTGCCTACTCATTCGAGCTTCTACTGCAGCCTCCATTTTCTCAAGGGCCTCTATGATGTGGCTGGATGAGCTCTTGGACGATCCTAATCTGGATCCGGTTAAACTTAGAAAGGGCCTGGTCAAGTTATACAAAGCAGCTGCATTTGTTGCTCACGCCACTTTGGATGCAACTCAGCAGGGAGCACGGGCACTGGCTGCGGAATTAGTGGCTAGGTGAATGCTCTGGCTCTGACACTGGGACGCGGATGCCACAGCCTGGGTCAACTTGTCTATGGCCTCATACTCGGGGTCTTTGCTGTTCGGCGAAGAAGCCCTTAAAGCGGTCTTGGTGGACCCTAAAGACAACTGTAAGCTAGCTTTAGCCACGGCCAAGAAGAATGACCTCAGGCAGTTTAGTAGGTTTGCTCCATATTGCTTTTTCCAGCCCTTTCGAGGGGCGCGGCCTGGGGGGCAAGGGCATGATTCTCGAGTTACCGACTTCCGCTTCTCCAGGGGAACTTGGCACAAATAGCGATTCCAGGGCAAAGCTCAGCACTAGGGACGACAGGGTCCTTCGTCTTGATCATATGGAAGGGGAGCTCATCAACGTAGGCAATTCTGACGCCATCCCTATCGGAGGCAGGCTACTCCAGTATGCAAGATCCTGGCTTGGTTTAACACAGGTCTCTTGGGTTGGAGATATCTTCTCTCACGGCTACAACATAGAGTTTTGGTTGATCCCCCTGGACAGATTCCTTCTTTCTCCCATTCCCAAAACTCAAGAATGGTGGAGGGTTATGCAGGTAGCAATAGGACATCTACTCAACATAGCTGCAATAGAACCAGTACCACCAACAGAGAGATTGGGGGGGCATTTACTCCATCCTGTTTGCGGTTCCCAAGCGAGATCTGTCATGGAGGGCAGTCCTAGATCTCAAGTTCGTCAACCATTTTGTGAAGTATCGACGGTTCAGAATGGAGTCCCTTGCATCGATTATAGAAGCTCTGCAGCAGGGGGACTTTATGGCATCCATCGACCTAAAGGAGGCATACCTCCACATCCCAATCTGTCCTGCCCACAGACGGTTCCTGAGGTTCACGTTCGGTCAGCATCATTTTTAATACCTGGCCATGCCATTTGGACTCGCGTTGGCCCCAAGGGTATTCACCAAAGTGATGGTCACTCTGGTGGCTCACCTCCGCCTCCAGGGGGTCCATATTTACCCCTACTTGGATGACCTATTGCTTCAGATGGATTCCAGAGACCAGGCCCACAACCAGATTCACCGTACCCTCGAGGTTCTGAGGACCCACGGTTGGCTAGTCAACATCGACAAGAGTCAACTAGAGCCAACTCAGTGACTGCAGCATCTGGGAGCAATCTTGGACATGGCGCAGGCCATGGTCTTCCTGTCTCCAGAGCGTATTGCAACCATCAGGGATATGGCACTGCTCCTGTTGCGCTGCTTGAAGGTGGATGTAATGTTTCTGGCAAAAGCTCTGGGGACATTCATCTCCACTATTCACATCGTACTGTGGGCTCGGCATCATACTCGACCACTCCAGTGGGCCTTATTACCCTTTCAGGCAGACATTGCCAACTCCAACCATTGCAAAATTTGCCTGGACTTCTCACTGCGTGCTTCCTTCCACTGGTGGGCGACAATTCAAAACCTCAGCAGGGGACTTCGTTCTGAGAACCGGACAGAACTGTAATAACTACGGATGCCAGTCTGACCAGCTGGGGGCCGCACTACAACTCCCGCTGTGTCCAGGGTGTGTGGTCCAGATCGGAGCAACATCAGAGCATCAACTGGCTGGAACTACGAGCTGTCCATCTGGCTCTTTGACACTTCCAACCAATCTTCCTGTTGGAACATGTACTGATCCAGACAGACAACACCTGCGTAAAATCACATTTGAACAGACAAGGGGGAACCAGGTCTTAGGTTCTCCAAGTGGAAGCGACTGGGCTGAAGGTCATCTGATGTCGCTGAGGGCAGAACATCTCAGCGGGGTTCTGAATGTGACTGCCGACTGGCTCAGCAGACATCAGGTGATTCCGGGAGAGTGGAAACTTCACCCAGCGGTGTTTGACCTTCTCCAGCATCAGTTCGGCAACCTCTCGGTGGACCTCTTCGCTTTGAGTCACAATTGCCAGCTGCCTCATTACTTCTCGAGGTATCTGGAAATGACCGCAGAGTCGGTAGATGCACTGTTAACACTGTGGCCGGACGGTCTTCTGTACGCCTTCCTCTGATACCTCTACTGGGCAGGACACTGAGAAAATTGTGACACGAAGAGGCTCAATTGGTCCTGCTAGCCCTGTACTGGCCTCGCTGACCGTGGTTCTTGGACCTGCTCTCACTATCAGTAACAGATCCTTGGAGGTTGCCAATCAGGCCAGATCTTCTTTCACAGGGACTGATCTGGCACCTGGATCCCGACTGGCTGAGTCTGACGGCTTGGCATTTGAATGGAGGCAGTTGATTAGCACAGGTCTGTCTCGGGTTGTAGATTCAATTCTGGCATCTAGAAGGCCATCGATGAATCGCATCTACCAGAGTACTTGGCTCGCCTTTTCCAAGGGGTGTACATTACAAGGCTGCCAACCCTCTCAAGCCACTGTACAACAAGTTTTGCAGTTCCTATATAGTGGCCTGAAAATGGGGCTAAAAGCTAACACCTTGCATCGTCACGCCTCCACTATCTCGTCAATCCTGTCTGTCTCCTTGTTTGCCATTCCCATGGGTTCACACCTGCTCATCAAATGTTTTTTTGAAGGGAGTTGCCCTCCTTTCTCTGGCGGTGTGTCACCATTTCCCTTCTTGGAGTCTACCAAAGGTCCTGCAAGCCCTGCAGCATCCTCCCTTTGAACTTCTTGGGTCAGTGGCTTTGCGACTGTTATCCTTCAGGGTCCTGTTTCTGTTGACGATCACCTCGGTGAGAAGAGTTTCAGAGCTGGGAGCATTGTCATGGCCCCGCCGTCTCTGCATCTTCCATAAGGACTCAGTGGTGTTGCGCCCAGATCCATTCTTTCGTCCCAAGGTTAGCTCAGCTTTCTACTGTAACCAGGACATTGTTCTTCCTTCCTTCTGTCTGAAGCCCGTCCATCCACTGGAGTAGGCCTGGCACTCGCTAGATGTCCAGAATGCCCTCAAGACCTACCTGTCTCGAACTCAGGATATAAGATTAACAGAGTCATAATTTGTATCCTTTCACGCAAGGACTCTGGGAAAAAAGGTCTCTAAATCCACGTTGTCTTGTTGGTTGCGCGCCTGTATTACACTGGTGTATGAGTCACTTAAGCTTCCAGTGCCTAGTAAGATAACGGCACATTCCACCAGGTCAGCTGCCACTACAGCTGCTTTTGCAACCAACACACTTCCTGCAGATATCTGCAGGGCGGCTGTATGGTCTACTCCAGACTCCTTTATCAAACATTAGAAGATAGACCGCTATGCCTCTGCCGATGCCTCCTTTGGGAGGCTTGTTCTACAACAGGTCCTTTCTCATGAGTCAAGAGTGGGTGGCCCTCCCTGTTGGGGCTGCTTTGGTACATCCCACATGATGGCATGCTACCTGGGGAAAAACGGACCATTGGCCTCACCTGAAGGGTGGTTTTCCCAGGTATCATGCCATCACGGCCCTCCCTGTTGGAGGAAGTCTGGGGGTTGCTACTACCTTCTAAATTGTTACTGTTTAAAGTTATATTCTGTTAGTTTATGCCATTCAGTCAAGACCTCTAAATCTGTTTGGAATGAATGTGTTTTTGCCCTTCTTCCTTGCTGGGAGGCATGTGGGCTGTTGCATCTTCTCAGATATCTCACTTTGGACTCATCACAAATGAACTGGAGTGGGAGGGGCATGGTTGCCCCAGGTCTTGACTTCAGTTCATTCTTGCCTTTGGACACTAGATGGCGCTATAACCCACGTGAACGCATGATACTTGGGAAAACCACCCTTCAGGTGAGGCCAATGGTCCGTTTTAATTCTTCCAAGTTTTTATTGTTGTTGCTATTCTGGCAAATACTAGCTTCAGTTGTTGTCTGGGCTTTTTGTGTACACATTTGCTTTTTAATATCAGAAAGTGAAATGAGTATAAAACTTACATTTGTCTTTTGGCATATACACTATTTGTTATACTGTACATAAATAAAATGATGCTGTCAGTGAAAATAACTGGATGCCACATTTCTTTTTCTTAGTTTTGTTCTGATATCATGGAGGAGCTTGACACATTGCTTCCATTGGCTCTGGCATGCAAAGATGAGTCTCTCCAGGAAATTAGAGCAAACTTTGTAGATGCCTGCTGCAAAGTAGCAACAGCTATCCAGACAAGGTTGGAGGAGAGAAGTAAAGATATCCCTTCCAGAGCTCCATTGCAGAACCTATATACTATTCTCTCCACAGCAGTGCATGTCTATCAGCATTTTAAGATGTATCATAATCTAATGAAAGAGACCAGTACAAAGTGAGTCTCCTCTATTGTATTACTTAAGCAATAAAGCAGGGGTTGCTAACCTTTTTGGACCAGAGGGCATATTTCAAATTTTGAGAGTTCTGGGGCACCAGTCACAAAATGACTGCCATGGGGACATGTCATAACACAAAATGGCTATCATGGGGCTGTGGCATAATACAAAATTAGAGAGTAGTCATGGTGAAGCTTTTCCCATAATTATATTTCCATACTAGAAAAGGCTTGATCTGTAGAATTTCCATCTACCATACAGCTGTTAAAGGCATAAGAACCCTGTTTGCCCCAATGCCAATGTTAAACCAAAGCCCAGACTACCATCCTGTACCCACTTACCCACTCACAAAGAGGGTTACTTCCGAACAGACATGTATACCATTGTACTAATTTAACTGGCTACTATTAGCTACTAGCCAAGTTCAAGGTTTTGGTTTTGGTGTACAAAGCCCTACACAGCTCGGGACCAGGATATCTGAAAGATTGTCTTACCTTATGTAACCAGTCGATCACTGTACTCTGAAGGTGAGGGCCTCCTGCAGATACCATCTTATCAGGAAGTCCACTCTGCACAACATCAGAAGTGGACCTTTAGTGCTGTGGGACCAACACTTTGGAATTCCCTCCCCTTAAATATTAGACAGGCACCGTCTCTGTTATCTTTTCAGTGCCTACTGAAGACCTTCCTGTTTCAACAAGCCTTTTAAGTAGAGACCATATCCCAGTCTGCGTCTGTGCTGGAATTGCTTTTTAAGATTTTTTTTAAAGTTGTGTTTTAATTAATTTATTTATTTATTTATTGCACTTGTATACCGCCCCATAGCCAAAGCTCTCTGGGCGGTTTACAGCAATCAACTCCTGCAAGCCCCAATTGAAGCATATGCTGCTTAAAGTATTCTGAAAAGAACGTGGAATAATTTTCCTGTTAGCCTGCCAGCTAGTTTCAATCATGGTCCCAGGCTATGGTCTGAAGGCACACAAGGCCATCTCCCTGCTGAAGCTAAGCAGGGTCAGCTCTGGTCAGTGCCTGGATGGGAGACTGCCTGGGAACCATATGTAAGCCGCCTTGGGTTTCTATCATGAAAAGAAAGGCGGGGTATAAATGTAATAAATAAATAAATAAATATAAATTAAAAACAGAATAAAAATCAAGCACACTAATTGTATCTAGCATATAACCCAACCATCCTAAGCAGGCTGTCCTAGCTGGCTATTGGCTCTCTTCCTACCAGTCAGGACCCACCTTCATGGGAAGTAAGGAAAAATGGGGATGGGGAGTGAGAGGCACAGGTATCACCCCCAGAAAGTTGGTGAGAGGGCACCCCAAGGATGTTCTTGGCATGGTTTCCAGTAAGCCTGAGGCCGAACCTGGTCCTCGCCAGAGGCTGCAGGTAAAGCTCAGGCCCCTTGCCTGGCATTAATGGCAATGCTCTGTGATATCCACCACGACAGCCTTTAAAGATGTTTTTAAAATGTTTCGTTCTAATAGGTTTTTAAAGATGTTTTGTGTTAGTATGTTTTAAATTCTTTGGTTCGTAAGATTTTTTTAAAGTGCTTATAGGGTTTTTGTTTGCCACCCTGGGCTCCTTCTTGAAGAAGGACGGGATATAAATTGAATAAAGAAATAAATAAAAATATACAGTAAATTCTTAATAAATCCCTGGTCTTTGGCTCTTACAAAGCATAAAACATGCTTAAGCCTCTTTGCAAAGTTTTCACATTTGCCTTTTTTGTGAAGAGGGATTTTTTAACATTCACCCACACTTATTATGTAGTAGTATTTGCAGAAAATAATTTCTAGGTATTACCTGATCTCAGATGAACCCAACACAGGGGGGGGACTGACACTGTATCCTGGTCCTGCTTGGCTCAGTCATGCGGCCCTGGCAGATGCTACACCAGGAGAAAGGGCAATGGAAGAAAACATTTTCCTTTTGTTGAGCTGTCCCGGCACAGCCCGCATGCTCCCCTCCCTGGTGTTTCTGAACATAAGTAGGCTGAGGCAGCCCCTTCTGCTGGTTTCACCCTGCTGGCTCTACTCCTGCTGGCTCCACTCCTGCTGGCTTCCTCCATGTTGAATTGTGCTCTTAGATAGTGTTACAATATCCCAATTTTTTTTCATACCAGTAAAAAATAGTTGGAGGTGTTTTCTGTGTCCAGGCTTTTGCGATATTTACTTTTGCAGTGGTCAAAAGAATTAATACCATTTCTAAATCATCTTAAAGAACCATCTATTTTAAATAACCTAAAAGCATTATTTTAGAATTATTTGGAATTGAGTAACTTAGCATATCCCAAATTATATCACAGATTAAATTCCAGTATATCTGTATCTTTAGACAGCTCCAAAATATATGCAGAAGGTCAGCATTAAACATACTACATCTTCAACAACTGTCTTGGACATCATTATAAATGTTGTTCAACCTGTGGAGAGTTAGATACCATTGAAACATAACTTTATAGTGATTCTCTTTTAAATCAACTGATATCAGTTTAGTTGCAACTTCACCCCATATCCATTTCCATTCATCTATAGAAGCATCTTGTGGGTTTTATTGTTCCTGTATTTATATTGCTTTTGAACACATGGTTTAATGTTTAATTTTGTATTTAAAGTGTTTTTATACATATTTATTGTAAGCTGCCCAGAAAACTTTCTGTTATGGAGCAGCTTACAAATATCTGTCTCTCTGTCTGTCTGTCTGTCTCTCTGTCTCTCTGTTGGTCTTATCTCATAAGATTATCTCATCTCCAGAGAGAGATCAGGGTTTTTTTACATCTAAATCAGTTTTAATGTTTTAATGTCAAGTTGCTTCCCCCTGTACTGCTTTAGTCATCTGCCTCTTGACTACTGTATTTGTTTTTTCTTTTTTCTTCTGTTGTCACTCTTCATTTTGCTCATGTCTGTCTATAATTCTGCTGCCCACATCATTCACTTCTCTTGACATTCAAACTGTGTGATGTTCTTCAAATTCCTTCTCTGACTTTCCACATACAGCACATACTCATTGTACTTTCTTTTGAAGCTCTCCATGAGCTTGCCCTACCTTATCTTTTCACCATACTCTTTCACCATGTTCCTTACCTGTCACCTTGGCTTCTCCTGAAGGTCATTTCTCTCTCAAAACCCATCTCTCTTTTTTTAACCTAAACTTGGAATTCCTTCTTTAATGTTTCTTTTGTGCCTTTCAAATCCCTCATCAAAATTCACATTTTCTGTGCAGTCTTTGGTTTAACCACTTAGTTTTCATTTTAGTCAGGGATGAAGATTATGTGTAGCTGCAGTAGTTCAAGGCTTGATAACTCTGTCTCACTTGTTCTCTCTCTTCCTTGCCTCAGTTGTCTTCACCACTCTATAAAATTTGGATTGTAAACTTAGGAACCACAAACTGTTTACTTATGTAACTCTGTAAAGTGCCTTGTGCATTGATGGTGCTGTCAGTAGTACTAATAGTAGTCAGGGCCAGTTCAGACATTAGGGTGAATGAGACAATTGTCTCAGGTGCAGTCAGTCCTCCCATATATCTCATTACTGAAGTTCCTTGAAAGTAACTTTAAAAAAAAATTGTTTAAACATCCTTTCTCTGTAGTAACTGTGCACAGACACTGTCCTGCACATTCTGGTGCTGGCACAGGCACTCTCTTGCACCCAAAATGCCTCGCTTTGAGAAAGGACCCCCTTGGCCCTTTCTCAGAACAAGGCACTGGGGCAGAGAGGAGAAGTAATGGGTGTGGTGTGGGTGGAAAGGAGAATGGCTTCACTGTTGCAGCAAAGAGGAGAATGAGGGGGTGGAAAGTGGAGAAATAGGTGCAGTGACAGAACCACCACCCAACTCAGGCAGAATGCTCTGTTGCACCAGCCGTGATCATAGTCCATATTTATATAATAATTGTGCATACATTGAACAGTTTGGCATTTTTCATACCAGAACACTTTTTAATTAAAAAGAATGATTCCTTAAGTATTGTTTAGAAGTACTACTTAGAGTTGCACATTGCATTTCAATAACAGCAAAATAACTAACCAATTTATTTATGTGTGCATTTTTCTAGCAGTGGATTGACAATGCTGTTAGCCTATAATAGTATAGTACAAATTTGTAAAACAGCAGAAGTAGATTTTGAAGTAGCCTCTGTAACAAAGACCAGATTTTAAAGTGAATGTGGATTTAAATTCAAGAATCAAAAAGAAATGAATGATTGATACTTAATAATCCAAACCATTTGTAGAATTATGGATTGTTACTTCCTACTGCACTGGTCATAAATCTTTCTCTCTTTGATCATTCCATTTGAACAGGCCTTTGTTCCTAATGCCTCTCCAGCAATATCAGGAATTGATCAGTGTTCTTCAGTTGCAAGTTACAAACTACTGCATCAGAGTTTGTGCTACAAGCATTTTACAGGATGCTGACAGTCACTACTGGGAAGACTACAAAGCTTTTTATGAGGTGTGATATTAATTTTGCTATCCTTTCCTTTTATGCAAATGTGTCTTTCTCCCCCTCCCCCCCCCATTAATTTGAAACAGAGATTCAATACTACCTGGATTCAAGCTTACATTTTAAGGCTGTTGTTCTGCAACAGTTGCCCTTGTACATACCCCAGTGGGTTTTATGTGCATGCAGCAATGGGCAAGAATAAAGGCCAATAATTTCATATCATATCATATCTTATAGTATAATATAGTATAATATAGTATAATATAATATAATATAATATAATATAATATAATATAATATAATATAATATAATATAATATAATATATAATCCATCTAATCTATATATGTATACAGGCATGAGTACATCTTTGCTGTAATGCTCTTAATTTTTTCTTGGATAGGATATACAACACATGACTCCATTATTGCCTTTTCTATACTGCTGTCAAATGTCTTCAACTGGTTGAATCCAGTAATTCCCAAACTGTGTTCCAGGGCATACTTTTGTACCATAAAATAACTGCAGTGTGTCACCAAAAATAGATAAGTAAAACAACTATAGTCTACTATGATCCCAGAATACCCACCCATAGAAGCAGCTACCTGCTGCCTCTCTGAATGATTTACTTCTTGGAAGGAGGCATGGCAGTCATCCCCCACTGAGAACAATGAATTTTGCCATGATTCTGCACTGAGTATGATTTAACTATTCAATTATTCTTGATACAGAGGCACAGTAGAATTACCTGCTTTCACAGTTCTGTTTTTGCCCAGTGCTCTTCCTTGCCTAACTCAGTATTTTTGTTTGAATCTCTTCTGGACAGGTTCTCTGTGGACAAAATAATTAGCTATGAACTGAAGTAATTCTAAGATTTGTCTTTTATACAGAATGTAAATATTTGAAATTGGCTTAGGACACAATCCAACTCATATGAAGCTGGCGGAAGAGGAGCCAGCGGAAGGGGCCACCACGTCCAACTGCCATTTAGGTGCTGCTGGGAGGGGAAGACATGGGTAGCGCCAGCAGGATGCGGTGGAAGAAAACAAAATGCTTGTTTCCTTCTGTCACTACTTTTCCCAGTGTAGCGGCTGCCTGGACGAAGGGCCACAGGACTAAGCCGAATGGGCTCAGGATGTGATGAAAGTCCCCCTCCCCATAGTTCTGACCTGAAACCCACTGCAGCACTCCTTTTTCAGGCCTTCTGCCAGCTCCACTTGCACCAGTCTCAGCTGAGATAGCTGGGCCCTGGCTGCTCCTGGGCAGCAGTGAAGTTCAATGGCTGTGCCGTGGCTGCTCCGAGGGGGACCTCTGCCAGCAGGGCCCAGTGGCTCTGACACCCTTCCTCCTCCTCCATGGCTCCACTGCATCATGAAGCTTCTCAGCCTAGCGTATCTACCAGGTGAAGTGTGCTCTTAGGAACCTTAACATCAAAATCTGGATAATTGAACCAGAGTTAATGCCACAGTTGAGGTGAACACTACGAATTTGCATTCCAAACAGTTACAGTTGCACTAGCTTGTGGTGTGCCATGAAAGCAATCTAGTGCAGTATCTCTCCAACTGAATTGATTGAATACCTGCTTTGCCAATAAATGAGAAGCAAGCTTTTAATATAACAGACTTCTCCTGTGCATGGAAAGATGATATCAGGTGGGTAGGTAGCTCCACCTAGCGGTTGAAGGCAGAAGAGCACTGTGGATTTTTGCAGGAACTTCCTGTTCTGTGTAGCTCCCAGCTCAGTTCTCTTCTGCCTTCACACACAACGGTTGATCGCTCTCTCTGCTCTGTGTTCAGGCCTGTATATTTGTCTCGTATATTTGTATTATATATTTCTGTCTTTTCCTCCTTTTTAACTTACCTTTCTTCTCCTTGTTAAAATAAGAGAGGTTTTTTCCTTTCCTCCCCCCCTCCCCCAGAGCCTTTCCTGCGGTGCGAGGCAAGCCAAGCAGGGGATTTCCCTCCTTTCCTCCAACAGAACCCCACTGGGGCAGGAAGTCCCTACAGGAGGACTTAACACTCCCACCTGGACCGGCTTGCTACCGCCGCTCTCAGCCTTATGCCCCCCCCATGGAACTTACTACCCGTGGAGACGGGAATTTAGGTGGAAGTGTTTTTAAGGCATCAATGCTCCCCACCTCGGAACAGCAATGCTTATTTCACAAGCCCTAGGAGGAGTTGTTCTCCATTCTCCTACACCAACGTCACTGTCTCGCTCTTAAGGGCTGCAACAAGACATGCCAGCCCCCCCGCGAATCATCAGCAGGAACAGCCGCTTCATGCTTCCAGCCCCCGTAAGACCTGCAGCGCAGTTGCCCCATGGAGAAAGCAACCTGCAAATCGGAAAGACCAGAGAAGAGGCCCAAGCCACTGCTGCCCAAACCAGGAGCAGCAGCACCACCGTTACTCAGACAGGCCTTAGGGCCTTAATTCATGCTGAATGTTCAGATGGAGACAGCCATGACCCGCCCCTCTTCCGGCAGGCTGGAGGTGGCTGAGGGAATGAATGTAGTGCTCAGGGTGGCTTTGGATGGTGCGGCGCCCATGGCTTGCAGACAGACCGGCCAGGCCAGGCAAGGGTCTGATGATCATAATGCAGAGGAGGGGAGGGACTCACACAGCACTGCCTTCAGGACTCGAAGGGACCAAGAGTTCCTGTCTGAGGAAGAAGGCATACAAGCCCATTCAGGCTTAGAATTGGATTTCAGGGGATTTACAGACATATCGGCATCTTACCAAACTATTCATGTTATAGAAGAGGAAGAACCTCAGCCCCTCCCTTCCCCCCTGCACACCGATTGCAAGGGGGGGCATATCATCCCTGTTGTGCACATACTTAGCCTCTTCAACTACATCTATCTGCTCACATGCTACAACAGTTAAAAAATCAACTCAGGGATTACGTCTTAGTGGATTTGGCCAGGGATCTCTCTGGCACTTCATCCTCTATACAGCACCCCCCCAGGGACACATCTGGAATGCATGGAGCGCAGGGGTCTTCCTCAGCCATCCCATCATCAAACCTGCAGCCTCCTCCATCACACAATTCACTTGACCCTTACTCTGCCACCCAAGGTAGACACATTCAACCTACAGAGGACACCTGTTGACCCAGACAATGAACTGATTGTCTTAGATGAAGACTGGAGTGGGGAGTCGGAACCAGAAGAGATTTCAATCAACAGAATCTTCCAAGAGTCCCATTTCCTCCCCCTCTTGTGCAAGGCAATGGAGGCCCTCAGCTTACACTCCCCTGAAGACCTTCCAGTTCCTTCAACATCCAGGATCTCAACAATGTGTCCAGACCCAAAACCTAAATACAGGGTGCTCAAACTGGACTCCTGCTGGGAGGAAGGGCGGGATATAAATCAAATAATAATAATAATAAAAACTCCCTGCATTACTGCCTAAAGTGATCAAATCCAAGTTTGATGTCCCATTACAGTTCAAGAAGTTGGTGACAACCACTAACAAATTCTATACACTGGAACAACAGATTATGGACCAGCTGAAAGTCCCACTAGTAGATGCTCCCATAGTGAATCTTCTAAATCCATTCTTGAATCCTAAAGACTCAGATGCTCACCTTAAGGATGAGACAGAACGTAAACTGGACTAGGGCCTCAGAAGAGTACATGAAGCTAGTGCATTTTACCATCAGAGCAGCAGCAGCAGCATCCTCTGTCTTCACAAGAGCGTCTCTTTTATGGCTAGAAGACCTTGTGGATGGCCCACAACAGGACCCTGCCAGAACATGCAAGTCCTTGTTAAAAGTTTCTCAGGCAGTGACCTTCATGGCAGATGCATCCATGAATGCCATGCAATTTGCGGCAAGGTCATTAGCAGCAGGCGTCCTCACTCGTAGAACCCAATGGCTGCATCACTGGGAAGCAGATGCCACAGCTCGCTCTAACCTTGCTTCAGAACCCTACATGGGAGGTAAGTTATTTGGCGATGAAGCCCTAGTGGGAGTCTTTGAATCCAAGGACAAGAAAAAAATCTATGCCCTCTTCCAGGAAGAGAGAGGACAGAAGGCTGTTTCAAAGAGCCTTTCATCCATATTCACAGTCACAGTCCTTTCGGAATTCTAGGACATTGGGACAAACTAGGGACAACTGGACCATTCGCCCCTTCTGGTATAGACAACATCCGCAGACAAAGGGCCAACCACACATTCCCAGTAGACCTGGGTATGGAAACCAGGCATGAGGGAACAAACATCAATTCTGATGCCAGCATTCCTCCAGTGGGAGGACGCCTCCAATGGTGGAGGGGACACATCATTGGACCAATGGGTATTATGCACCCTCAGAAAAGGCTTGAGGTTGGAATTTACATCCCCCCGGCAAGATTCGTCCCATCTCCTCTCTCGGCAGCTCAAGGCAAAGAGCAAGGACCCTTCAAGCGATTTCCCATCTGCTCCAAATATTAGCAATAGAACCCGTCCTGACAGGGGAGCGATTTTTGGAAAATTACTCAATATTCTTTACAGTTGTGAAAAAAGATGGGCCTTTCAGGGCGGTACTCGACCTCAAGAACCTGAATAAATACATACAATACTGCAAGCTCCGCATGAACACCTCGCTCTCAGTCAAGGAGGTGCTGAGAAAAGAGGACTTCCTCTCCTCAATCGACGTGAAGGAGGCCTACCTCCACGTTCCCTTCTTCCCCCCCACAAATGGTATCTTAGGTTCACAGTGGGGAACAACTAATTTCAATACAGGGCCATGCCCTTCAACCTGTTGTCTGCCCCCAGGGTATTAATGAAGATCGTGGTTGCCCTAGTGGCACACCTCAGGATGCAGGGAGTCCATGTATTCCCTTACCTAGACAACTTTCTCATTCGGTCCCCATTGCTAAGCAAAGCCTGGGAAGATCTGCACATCACCTTGGCTTGCTTGAAGGATCATGGCTTCCTAATCAACCAAACCAAGAGCCACTTAGCTCCTTCCCGTCGCATTGTACATCTGGGGGCCACTATAGACTCACAACAGGATAATGCGGCTGGCACAAGACAGAATCAACAAGATATGTGCTGAGGTATTACATCTTATGACTTCCCCATCAGCAAACCTGATGCAGCTGACCTCAGTCCTGGGGTTGATGGTAGCATCATTCCAAACAACTCCTTGGGCACATCATCACTCTTGCCCCCTGCAGTGGGCACTATTGCCTTTCCAGAGTGAAATAGCAGCCAGGCTGCACTGGAAGGTGTTACTGTCACCTGCCATTTGTCAGTCCTTGATGTGGTGGGCGCATGAACCCAACCTACTCAAGGGAGTGCCATTCCAGGACCGCCCACATGTAGTGATCACGTTGGATGCCAGCCTATTGGGCTGGGGCACTATTTGCAATGGCCAGATGGTGCAAGGAAGATGGTCACTGCAGGAATCCAGGCTTCCAATCAATTTACTGGAACTTCGGGCAATCCGCCTGGCACTGACACACTTCACATGCGCTAGACAATTGGGGGTGGTGCTCGTCAGGACAGACAACGTGTCCACCAAATCTCATTTGAACCGTCGGGGGCACGCACTCTCCCCTTCTCCAGAGAGAAGCTTCACTCATTTTCCAATGGGCGGAAGAACATTTGGAGTCACTCTCAGCAGAATTCCTCAGAGGGGAGGACAACAGTCAAGTAGACTGGTTGAGTTGGGAGAAAATACATCAGGGGGAATGGAAGCTACATCCTTGGGCACTGGCACGCTTCGGCAGAATCAAAGTAGGCCTTTTCACCACCAGTCTCAACCGCCAAGTAAAGAGGTTGTTGGCCAGGTATGCAACACCGGAGGTAGAAGGAATAGATCCTCTCATGGCCCAATGGCCTCCAGGTCAGTTATACGCCTTTCTACCTCTTCTAATCCTCCCCAAAATAACCCAGAAAATCTGAGCCGAACGGGCAACAGTTCTGCTGGTAGCTCCGTGGTGGCCAAGGAGACTTTGGTTTCCAGAACTCATTGACCTATCAGATGATCTTCTGTGGCGAATTCCTCTCAGGGACGATATGTTGCAGGGACGATTTCTCCATCCGGATCCCGGCTGGCTGGCTCTTCATGTTTGGAAATTGAACTGCAACATCTCTTGAAGAAAGGCATTCCAGTGCAAGTAGTGGAGACAATAATGGCCTCCAGATGCCCTTCTACTGTTTGAATATATGAGGCCACATGGAAAGCCTTGTCTTGGATGCAGAAACAAGGCATAAATCCAAGTAAAGCAGGTATTAAAGAGATCCTCTCATTCCTACAGGAGGGCTTAACGATGGGACTCAGACCAAACACATTGAGGTGCCAGGCTTCGAGTTTGTCGTCAATCCTATCTAAGTTCCCTGAAAAACCATTGGGTTCTCACCCATTTCTGAAGCGTTTCCTTCAGGGGGCAACGATATCGGCGCCACCTACTGTCCATTGCTTTCCTACTTGGGAACTGCACAAAGTCTCAATGGCCCTGCACAAACCTCCCCTCGAGCCCTAAAGTCAAGTATCTCTCCGTTTACTATCCTTTAAAGTCCTGTTCCTTGTGGCCATTACTTCAGCCCGCCATATGTCTGAGTTGAATGCCCTCTCTGTGAATAAGAATTTCTGTGTTTTTCATAAGGATAGGGTAGTACTTTGCACTGTCCCTTCCTTTCGTCCTAAGGTTCTATCTACCTTTCACTGTCAACAAGAATTAATGCTTGCTTCCTTCTGCCCTAAGCTTGTGCACCCCACAGAAAATGCATGGCATTCGCTAGATGTGAGAAGAGCCTTAAAAATATATATCTCCAAAACTAAGCCTATTCGCAAGTCAGATAGTTTATTTGTATCATTTCATCCAGCTTCACTGGGTAACAAAGTTTCAACCTCCACCCTAGCTAGGTGGATCAAAGCATGTATTACCTTGGCATATGCTTCGCTGCGGCTTGCACGACCAGCCAGGATAATGGCTCACTCTACTAGGGCAGCAGCCACAACAGCAGCATTCTCATAAAATGCTTCCCTGACGGAGATCTGTACAGCGGCCACATGGGCCATTCCCAATATGTTTATTAGACATTACAAGATTAACATGTATGCATCCACAGAAGCAGCTTTTGGGAGGAGAGTGCTACAGCATGTCCTCTCTGACTGTTAATGAGTTCAGCCCAGCAATATTCCCACCCTACATGGGTCAGCTTTGGTATGTCCCACCCCGTATCATCTTTCCATGCACAGGAGAAGAGACTTTTGGTCTTACTGTGAAAACAGTCTTCTCTGTGCATGTCAAAGATTATATCAGGGCCACTCCCTAGGAGGGCTGCAATTGTGGGTACCTTGTAGGCCTCTAGCAGAGAGTGTATGAGTGCTATTGTTTTTTGTTATATGTCATGATTCCTGTCACTGCTCTCACCATTAGTTAGCTTGTCATCAAGAACTGAGCTGGGAGCTACACAGAACAGGAAGTTCCTGCAAAAATTAACAGTGCTCTTCTGTCTTCAACCACTAAGTGGAGCTACCTACCCACCTGATATCATCTTTGACATGCACAGAGAAGACCGTTTTCACAGTAAGACCAAAAGTCTTATCTGCTACAATCATCAAAATAAAATAAAGTTGTCTATTTGTAGATAATACTGAGTGGCTTATGCAGTACTGCCCAGCTGCCTGTTTCTTGACATACAGTTTAAATAAAAGCCCACATCTGTTTTTTGTATGAAGCTTGCAAAAATAGCAATGTTTATCCATTCAGATATTTTGAAATAACAACTAATAGCAAACAGGAAAAGGTTCTGTATAAATCTCAATGAGGATTTTATTGGTTACCAAACATATACTTTGAGATAAAATAATGCAAATTTTATTAAGAAAACATAATAACACTTCAAATACAATTAACTGAATATAGAATGTTATTCAACTAGAAAACTTATTTAAATATATTTTAAATATTTTTTTAAAGTGTTTGAATTGGTTTTAAAAGGCTTCAGAATGCTTCATAAATTATTGAATGGTTTATCAGAACAATGGGCGATATCCAACTAAGTCATACTCAGAGCAGACCCATTGAAATTAATGTTGTTCAATTACTGAAGTTCATTTATTCAGTGGGTCTATGCTGAGTATGACTAATATTGAATGTCATCTTATTCATTCATTCATATAATTCCTATTTCAAAAATATTTACTCAGTACATTTATTGACTGGTTAAACTCTTAATATTTACTGGTATGTAGAAAATGTACAACTGTTAATGATTTTATTTACATATAAAATACGAATGCACATTAAATGCATTATAAAGCATTAATACAACATCCACATATAAATTTAATTTGATGCTAATTTTGGAAACATTATGTATAGGTCTTTCCAGTAGTAGTTATACTTCATTATAGTGACCCATAATAATAGAACTCCATAGTATATTACACATTAGACAGGAAATTATAATAATATCTGGTCTTCAGTTATATCAAGACATTAAATTGTCACAGACATTACTATATTTGTTTCTGCTATTGTGAAAAAATAATAAAATACCTAAATGGTTTTAGGAAGGATTCTAACAATGAATAAACATTTACATATATTCAGCAAGGAACATTGGGTGTATTGTTAACTCTGGCTGTACTTTAAGCTATAGGATTATAATGTCATAGTCTATCAGCGCAGGCAAATAAGTGTATAAGTTGTGGTAGGTTTAAGGCTCTCCCAGCAGCCTGTCGCTCAAGGCAAGGATCCCCTAAAATTTTTACCAAGTATGCATCCCAAGGGTGCTGTAACTGATGCATGTCTACCCAGAAGTAATTCCCATTTAGTTCAAAAGGTCTTATTCCCAGGTAAGAATGTGGAGGATTGCAGCATAAATCACCTGTGCTGCATAATCCATAATGTGGATATTAATTTCCCCATTTGGAAAATAGTGGCTTAAGGCCTTTAGTGAAGACGCTGGAGCACCTAGAAATGTATTAACTTGTTGGTGACTGTTGCATAGAAAGTTATTTTTGGTAGCAGTTAGGAGAACAATTGTTTCATGGTTGGTCAGCCTTTTACAATGGAATTTGTTCTTGATCATTTCAGTGAGTATTTGGTCACATTTTAGTAAATTAGTAGCTACACAGTACATCATGCATTTCCAAAATAGATTTAAAAAAATAGGTGTGGAGAGGACAAGTTTATGGTAGGTCAAGTGTCTATGGTTTGGATTAATAGAAGAACACTGGTTTCCTAACTGAAACAGAACATGGGGGGGAGTGTGTGCGTGTTTGGAAAAAATATGTTTTACATCTTGTGAGGATTCTGTTTTGGTTATTTAACATTTCATACTCTTCAACAATTTCCTCTCAGTCTGACTGGATTAGATTTACTGAATCCTAGTTGACATTCAGGAAGATATGTTTCTATTGTTTAACATTTGCTGTTTTTGCCAGGGGGAAAGATGCTCATTCTCTATCCAGATGTGGCATTATTTCTGCTGTGCACTTCATCATGATCTATGGACTGTTCTACCCCCCATCTTAGCCCAGGAGATTCTAAAAGAAGTGCTGGAGGAATCATTGGCACTCTTGACTTGCAGATATTTTCAGGCCCAGCCCAGTTACAAGAGAACACCACAGATAAGGTAATGTTTGATTAGTATTTTGTGCTGTGGATGATGTATCTTTATTATTATAATTTCTAGTTCTTCTGCTTCTTGAGCATTCAGAATGGCTTACATAAATGAAAATGGAATAAACATGCAATAACATATTATAAACAATACAGGTTAAAAAACAATGCAGTTGAAAAAGTAATGAATATAAAAAGCAGTTTAAAAACAGCAGCAGAAATTACACATTAAAAAACTGTTGAAATAAACAGTTGACAGTTTTGTCTAAAGAACAATAATGAGGGAGCCATCCAAATCTTTTATAGATTGTTAATTTTGTTTTGGGCCTCAACTTTTTACTCTGTGTACACAGTGTATGTAAAGTTAGCTTTTCTTGATAAACATAAGCTGCATTTGTAACAATACAATCATAATTTGTAGCTTTCAGTAGTTATAAAAATACTTACAGAGATGGTAACATCCTAGTGATTTCTAGATTGAATTTCTGTATAATTAAAAAAACACACAAGAACCCTTATAAGCAGAGCAGTTTTTTAATATTCTGGAATTTGAAGCATGATCAAATTTGGCTGCTCAAGAATTGGAGATCTGTTCTATTTTGAATTGTTTTTAAAAATGTGTTTTTAAATTGGTATATTTGTATATTTGTTTTTAATGTTTTTAATTGTTGTAAACTGCCCAGAGAACTTCCGCTATGGGGCGGTATACAAATGTAATAAATAATAATAATAAATAATAATTTGCTATTCTCTACAGATTCTGTACTTTGTCGGGTTTTTGTTGGAATCATGACACTTTACTTGCCCTTCTTTAAAAGCTGATAGGCAGATGTATACATTGTTTGGATAGCAGTCCTGCTCTATTAAAATCAAAATGAGAGCTTTGAGTCAGTGGAATGTGGGCTGCATCCATATCCTTCGCAATCTTTTTTTAAAACTCACTGTTCCCTCCTTGCCATGTCAAATACAATTACAATGCCAATTTAACTGATAGTTGTGTAACTGTATGGCAGCCTTTGAGATATACTGATCATCACAATATACCATGTCCATAGAAAAGGAAGTAAGTGAGTTAGAATGGAAGAACTGAGGATGAAAAAGGAAATTTGAAAGTGGTGAGGAAAATGGCATAGTGGGATAATGGGAGATGGGATGGGCACCATAGGAATAGGAAAGAAATAGTGGGAGAAAAGGGAGAGGACTCAGAAAACATATTCAGAGCCCATGATGATAAATAAGTATAAAATGGAACTTGCATACTAAGGGAATGTAGAAGAGGAATCAATTTCCTAAACGAAACTTTATATAAAATTATGCCATGAATATTAAATCTTAGGTACCGTATATTCCGGCGTATAAAACGACTGGGCGTATAAGACAACCCCCAACTTTTCCAGTTAAAATATAGAGTTTGCCCAAGTTCTCCCCAGGAGCCTTTTGTGGCTTCTCCCTCCTGTATCTGGCCGTTTCGAGTCAATTCGTCTCAGGCTCTGCCGAGGCTTCCCTCCTCACGGCAGTAACGCAGTTTCGAGTCAATTTCATCTCAGGCTCTGCTGAGGCTTCCCTCCTCACAGCAGTAACTCCGTTTCGAGTCAATTTCATCTCAGGCTCTGCCGTAACTTCTTGAGCCTCGCTGCGTTGCCTTCCTCGCCGCGACGGTCTCTCTGGACGGCGGCTGCGACTGCTTCCACTCCCGCTGCAGCTTTTTTTTTACTTAATTTTCCCGCTCTTTTTCAGCACTCGGCGTATAAGACGATCCCCGACTTTTGAAAAGATTTTCCTGGGTTAAAAAGTCGTCTTATACGCCGGAATATACGGTACTCTTTTTTTTAGAGAAGAAAATATGTATGCCTGAAAAGTTACAAACAAGCAACTATAAATCTTTAAAATGTAGAGATTCATAATATTCTGCTTCATCCTTAGTATTTCACTGATAATAACATCTTTGAAATTTAAGAGCTAATGACTTCCGGGAAGGGTGACTTAGCCTGTGCCTGCTTTTGAGACGGGCTCCTGCCTCAAAAGAAGCTTATTCAGATATATCAGTCAGTTTTTTCTTTTTTTTTTTGACTGATTAAACTTCTCCCGGGTAGGGAGAAACGAAGAGATTAACCTCAAAGCCTATTTTTGTTGGGACGACCAGATCTCATTAATTTATGGGACGAGGTCCAGCCGACGAAGGTGGGACGGATTTTCAACAGCAAGCTCTATCTGTTAAAGCGAACGTTCATCTTATCTTCTAAGAGAGAACGCACTAACAGGCAAGCACCCTTCTTTCTATATTTTTCTTTTACTTGACTTAAATTGTTGCTGTTTAAAAGAGATTTGCCAGATTGATCGGTTTTTGACATCTCACTGGGGAGCCGTAACTTCTCTCTGCTACGCACTAATTAATAGCTTATCTCTGTTTTTGTTGCAAAAAGCTGTCCTGGATTTGCATTCTAAAGATATACACAGAAGAGGGATTTCTATTCCAGATTTTTATTTTGAAAAATATTATACTGTTTTGAGACTACTCTCTTTTTGGTCTATTTTATTTTGACGAATCTGTTTCTTGACGATTGCCATTAATTGTTTCGATCCTGGGAACTGCATTTTGTTTACTTAACTATTGGAGAGATAAGGCTGTCTGCTCTGTTTATACTGTGATGTCACCAAGTTTGGAGTATTAACCCAATTGTTGCTGAAATAAGAAGTGGTTTTCCTATATTTTTCTTTTAAAATGGCAATTAAGAAAGTGGCTGAGAATTTGGAAATAACTATGTTTCAGAAAATAATGGATGAGATTGAGATAACGAAAATTGAATTGAGTAAAATGAAGCAGGAGATTAAAGATATAAGGGTCCCTGTGAGAGAGGTGACCCTGGAAGGGGTCCCTGTGAGAGAGGAGACCCCGGAGATTGGAACAGGGGTCCCTGTGAGAGAGGAGACCCTGGAGACTGGAATAGGGGTCCCTGTGAGAGAGGAGATCCCGGAGATTGGAACAAACGTGGAACAGGAACAAGATTTGGAGTCTATGGACTTTAGAAATAAAATCTATTGTTTGGAACTCAATGTTATCTCTGAAGAAATTAATGAAGATTCTAGAGATAAAGTTATCAATGGCATGGATTATCTTCTGGACTGGAATGATGTGATGGAGCCCAATATAGAGAAAATCTATGGAATTAACTGCAGCCATGTGACAATGGAAAAACTTTTAAGAGATGACCCAGTGTATTTTGAAAAAAAGAACAGAGATATGATTTTACAGCAGTATTTCAGTAACCTATTCAGAATGGATGGCAAGAAAATATTTGGGATAGAGGTAATTCCCATCAGACTCTTACTATATGACTATGGCTTTGACAGCAAGATTATTATGGAATACTGATAATGGAAGATTGGATATTGAAATTACTGGACTTAACAAGACTACTGAAGATGGAAGATGGAAAATGGAATTAATAGAGATAATAGAACAATGGCTACTGAAATTACTGAACCTAACAGATTCTGATGTGATGGATTAATTGAAATGTTTATTTTGACTATGGTTATGACAATAAGATTATCATAATTAGTAATGAGATGGATTAATCGATATGCTTATCTGGAAAAAAAAATTGATAGATATATTTCTTAAAGAATTGAAACCTCTCTTTGACTTTTTGTGGAAAGAATAAAGTAATGTTTATGAGATTTGATGATTAAGTAAGATAACTACTGGAGGAAAGTGATTTTATAATATGACTTAAGAGACAGGATTGTTATATATTATAGACTTATAACTGATTTGATCTTTGACAAATGGGAAGTCAATATTTTACTCTTTATTTTTTATTTTTGTTTTTTTTTTTTCTTTTTTTCTTTTTGTTTAACTATTTTTGATTTTGTTTTTTGTCTTTGAATGTTTTATGATTTTGTTTTGTATGTTTTATGAAAATCTGAATAAAAATTATTGAAAAAAAAAAAAAGAAATTTAAGAGCTAATAATAAATGTCTAGAAGGAATTGAAAGAGCATATTCCATTTTTATTTTCATTTGATAATGTGTATAAGGAACAGACAAATTAAAATATATGTAATTGTCATGTTTTATGTGGTGTATATAGAACTGAATTTTATCAAATGTTAGCAAATCATAATCCTAGCTTGTACATGTATATCAGTGCAAATATTGCACTGCTTCCTCATTCATTTCTATAGAGAGAGCTGATCCACATGTTCATAATAATGCATATACATATTTTCTTCATCTCCTAAAAACAGTGGGAAAACTGAATCAGGAAAGCAGTATATGCCCTTTGGGGATTCTGTGTCTGGGACATGATATTGTTGTGAGTTTGGGGGTTGGAATGGATGATCCCTATGAGTCCCCTTCCAGCCTCTGATTTGGAATCCTGTGCCTTGGGGTGAGGGGTTGGCTCTGCTGGTCAGATGAGTTTCTTTTGTTAAGCTAACAGAGTGGCCAGGTTGTTAATGGGTTTATCAGGTGCCCAGCAACTGGTGAATGGGCCAGGAAGACCCTTTTGTCATTGAAACTCTTCAGCAGAGCCTCCCCCCCTCCTGGTGGCTAGGAGAGGCTTGTGTTTTTAGTGTGTAGAGTGTGTCTAGATAATTGCTGGGGACTGGAGGCAGGCAGAGAGACTGGCTCTGTACAATGGCTTTAGGATGCCTCCTGTAACACTGATGGAAAAGCTGGATATTGGACTGCTGATGCCTTGAACCCCTCCATCCTAACCTCAGGTTGGAATGTGTGTAAATAAACAAACCATATTTCATAAAGACACCACAGTCTTCGCTGACCACCTTCCCAAAGGAAACCAAACCCTGGACATGCGCAGGGACCCCTGGAATCTCACCACTTGGAGATTGGGGAGGCGCGCAACATTCTCATCATCATCATCATCATCATCCAAGGATCCTGATAATTTTAAACAACACAAAAGATATTCTTTATTATTATAAAATCAAATTCCTCTCTGCATTGTAGCAAATTATTTCATGGCATGAGTTGTATTGCATTTCTAGATTGCTTTCAGAGTTCTTGCTTTGTGTCTTACAGAACAGATGTTACAGCAATTCTGATGTCCTGTGAAAACATGCTGTGGTCAGTCTGTGGTTCTGTGCAAGAACTTTTGAGCCCTCATAAAGACAGAAATCATCATATTTATAAAGTACACGAATATTGCAATAATTTACTTGCAGCAGCTGTCATTTTAACTGCACCACTGGATAATCTGTATAAGTAAGTGGGATGCAGTATTTTAAGACAAATAATGATTTATCCTATAGTAGGGGTAACAGTTGTCTATCTTTGTGTAATGATTGGATTCCAGTATGGTAGTGATGCATCAAAATTTGAATATTGATATCAACTGTGGGTAGGAATTAGTACTTGAATTTGCATTATGTTACCCTGCAGCAGATTTGTTTGAGGAAGACAGTGTGGCTGGAATCTGGTAAGCTTGCAACCAATCTATATTCAATACTCTGCCCTTCCTCCCAGTTGAAGCCCAGGGCGGCACTTACTAGGGAGTAACTGAACACAGAGAGACTTTCTTCCAAATCAACATGCATTGGGTTGTGCTGTTAGGAATTAGGTGGTAGTAGTAAAGTCTCTGAGAATGATTGGTTCTGCTTGCTTGTCACAGAGGGGTGGTACAGTCAACAGGACTGGGCAGTTAAAAGGGCTGAAGCAGAGCATCTGCTTTTCATTCAGAAGATCCCAGGTTCAATCCCTGACATCTCTAGGTAGGGCTGAAAATAACTCCGAGCTCCAAACTCTGGAGAACTCTTGCCAATCAGAGTAGGAATACTGACCTAGATGGATCAATGGTCTGACTCAGTATTTGGAAACTGAGTGCCTTTTATCTGTTTTAATCCTAAGAGGGGCAGGACAGGTAGAAGATCTATTGTAAGAAAGGCAATATTTTAAAAAGTCATTGAGTGATGAAATCAGGGTTGATCCATGAGAATGAGGAGAAGAGGGCAAGACAAGAGGCAGGAGTCTGAGAGGAAAAGGATAAGTGGGAGAGAGATTAAACAGAGATGAAATGTACACATGACCAAAACCCCCAAAAGTGTGGGAGGCTTAAGTTCTCATATTTATTTAAAATAGCCAGTCAAATCTTTAGATGCAGACCTCTAATAAACTACAATCTAACTAAATAATATTTAGTTGTGACGTCAAGGCTGTAACTTGTCTTGAGTGTGTTATGTTAGGAGAAAGTTAAAGTAGAAATCATCCTTTTAATACATAAATAAAAACATCTCCCTCCATTTATCTGACAGCTTCATGATATTCCTCAGTATAATTTCATAATAAAATTATTTTGAGGAGAAGTCAGCATTGGAGAAAGTGTCATGCTGATTATAATTCAAAACAGAAGAAAAAGCCATATTTTTGTATAATTCTGCCGTAATCTATTAAATTTCATATTTTAGGTTTTGGCAAGAACATTTTTTTTCCACCTCTTCATGCATTCATGTCCAGTTACACAGCCCTTTGAGACTGTAAACAAAGTAATACAACATGACTGTTCCTAAGATTAAATCCAGTGGGTTTTACATATTGTATCCAAGGAATATAACAGCAAACTTATTATTGATCAAGCAACCGTTGTACAACATACATCCCATAAACACATGCTAGTGATAGCCATCTTTGCTTCCTTAGAGAACTGAAACCTACTTTGCAATCAATAAACATCAGGGAAGTAGCACACTTGACTCAGAACTATGTGTCTTGAAGCCCTTCAAAATATGGAGTTCCTTTTATTCTTTCATATAAGAATTTCCTTTTTGCAGATTGGATATTTTAATATATGAAGGAAAGAAACTAAGTAGGGAAAATGATATCAGTTACTCCTGAAAAATTGGAAGCATGTGGTCACTAGTATTGCTACAAGTAGTCCATCTCTGGAAAAGAGTATGACATTATTTTAACTGACAACACTGATACTGGCTCAGGCCATGTATAGAATTATAACTAATCTAAATGGCCTCCTAAGGCTGACATCCTGTTTTTCTCTAACACAAAGACAAATATTGTTACTCTCAGCATTTTAAAACTAAATGTCCTTTAGTATTAATATATCACACTCTTCTTAAGATTGCCCATGGCTAGGGTTAACAGAGTATTCCTAAATGGTAGATTTCAATAGAGAAATACCACTACTGTCTGCTGATAGATAAAATGGTAATGATGCAATGCACGTCACACATTTTTGTACAAAGTTTGCAAATCAATTTTCTTTGATTTCCATTTATGACTTAGCATTCCCCACAAAAAAACCCAGCACTATCCACTAAATATTTTTATGTGCATTGATGTTTCCTCTTGTTTCTCAGTGGTCCTGTTTTATCTACAGCACTGGGTTAGAAGTAGTGATTCCATTATTAAGACATTTCTCACTGGGTGATTCAAAGATAGTGATGACTTGCAAATGTGAATAAGCCTCCAGGATCAAACACCTGAAACTGTCCTGCCCCAACTTGAAGAACTCAGACTCAGCTGTAGTTTTTTTCTTTTATTGAAGTAAGAGAAAATTTCAGTTCTGTACGCTTAATGAATCTGCCTATGACTTACTCAGAACTCAGCATCCCTCTCTAGCTAACTAGGCATAACTTGGTGGCAATAAGATGTTGACTCAGCAACTAACCCTTCCCCCGCACCTAGCTTAAATAGGGCTGGGTGGACTTCCTACTTGTGTGTAGCCCAAGTCACAGTTGGGTGCGCGTGCGTAAGCACAGACTCCTCATGAGTTGGGATTGTTGAATCTCCCGCCGCATTCGCCTCCTGGACCAGGATGAAGGCAGGGCTTCAGTCTCTGTCCTGTCCTCTCCCTCTTTGGGGGAAGAGGTGTCTGGCAGTGGTGCGGGCACTGGAAGAGGTGCCTTGTCCGATGGAGGGGTGGCAGGCGGGTCTCTCTAGGTGGGTTTCTGGGATCGAGGGAGGTGACCCATCAGCATCCAGAGCAGGGTCCGCTTCAACATCCCTCCCCTTGCTGGGTCCTTCCCCACTGGAACATCCCAGTCCAAGTCTTCCTCACACCCCCTCCTGCATACCGGTCCACCCCCTGCTAGCATGGCTCACAACAGAAACAGAGCTTCCATATCAGTTCATATAACCTCAAACACAATGGGTTCAATCCAGAGTTCTGTGAGCAGTCTTCCATTTGTGGAACAGGATGCTCTTAAATGTCACCTTGCCATTTAACTGCACCCATGGAAAATCTGTTCCAGTTGTGGGGAACTTTCTGGAACAGCATAGGATGAGGCACAGGGGACTGTAGGTGAATGGGGAACTACTGAAAATCACCTTCCCCTGTTTAATTAATGTTCCTCTGGAACCAAGCGCCTTACATTAATGAGGGGCTCGGCTAGATCCAAGCCAATTAGAATAGAGCTCACATGTTAAGGTTTGTGTCACAGACACAGCAAAACAAGGTGGAAGAATGGATTGTACCTCTTCAGATTTTAGGTACTGGATGCCATTTTTAATACTCCTCTCCCTAAAAAAACCCCAAGAAGTTTAGGACAAAATAAAACAAAAACATATTATGGAAAATAGTTAAAGCTCAGCTCTTTGTAAGTTTTCTGCAGAGTGTTTTTATGCAGAGAAGCATTCAGAAAAGTGATTTTCCCCACCCACAGTCTGAAATGGTACCATCCATTCTATCAGCTCATTCTGCCACACTATTCTCCCTGGTTTTGCTCCATCTAGACACATCACGTCAGCTGCAAATAATCAAGTGCTGGGTAATCAAGTGATGAGAAATCAAATAATATAGATGCATGTGTAAATTGGTCTTGTGTGGTAGCTTTTGTAGGTTTGGCAGAGTAAGGAAACAAAAAAAGATATTTCTTATTGCCTTCGTTACTGCTGTATAGTGTCTATGATAATACTCTATTTAATAAACTAACAAGCCAAGTTCTGTGATTTATCCATGTCTGCATCCTTTTGCCATTGTCCTCTATGGCTGCCACCTCTGTTCACTAGATCAGCTGTCTTACCCTCACATAGAATGATGCTGGCATATTCTGGTCCTTGGCTCTATGTCTCTAGAATGCATAGTGGAGGTAGAGCCAACACTATTGAAATGAGTAGTTTATATGTGCAATGCATGTAATTATTTGCAACTCCCATCTGCAAATGTAATGACAATATTGCTTTGAAGTTGGGATCAACCTTGACATTATCAGAGTTTTGCACATTCCTGAAAATGCATTTTGGCTGCTAATAAATTATCATGACTACAATCCACAACAATTCAATTTTACTGTCTGTTTCAGTGGAAACCTATGTTACCTGTTCAGTTTTATTGCCAGTCTGTTGTATTCCACTAAAAAATAAAAGGTTCCAATGTTTTTACACAAAAGCTCATAGAACTCCCAGTTATCCTAATTCACTTTAATACTATCAGCATGTAAATGCTATTTCTAGTAATCTTTGCAGTCACTCAAATTCTGAAGGAATTTTTACAAATTTCATTTTTGAGGGGAGGGGAATCTATATTTTATAGATTTTAGCTGTTAACAATTTCCAGCAAGAACAATACATCTTGTTATTTCTTGCTATTTCAGCAAAATTAAGTCCAATTGATAAGAGTATTTATGAGTAAGGCAAAGTACACCAAACTATCTCAGCAGTTGTATCCACTATGAATTTTCAGTAATTTATCTTTTCACTGTCCCACCATATATACAACAGGTGCTTCTCCTAATGAGACTTGCCCTGTTCTTGTAAGTTTCTCTTTGTGTCTTTTCGTGCTTTTTCCTGTTTTCTTTCTTTTTAAAAAATCATGTTTAACATTTGAAAGTATTTTAGATTTTCAAAGAGAAAACATCCTAGATTCATGCAACTTGATATTCTACCAAATTTAAGTTTTATTTCCAACACAAAATTATTCAAATTCTATAAGGCATCAGTATTAGAATTCATCATTTAGGCATCTCATGATTTCATACCAGCACTGAGATTTACAAGATCAGTTCTCACCTTGTCATTTGCTACAGAAGAATAGCACAACTCTAGCATGGAATTTTGCCTTTGTATCAAATACTTTCACAGATGCTTTCACTAGTTTTGAGACAAGAGACAGCTGCTATAGCATATCTTATACTTAAAGAACATTTCCAAGTAGCTATGGTTATGCATCAATGAATATATCCAGCTTAAATGTCCTACCATATCTATCTGCTAGCAGTATTTTCAATGCTACCCCTGGACAGTGAGATTATGTTATTTACTGGTGTTTAGATTGCATTTATATAATATTTAAATATATTAATACATTAATATATTTCAGTCAAACTAATAATTTCAAAATGACTTTAGAAATTTGCCTGGAATGTATTACAACTAAAGAAGACAGGAGGTCACTCAATATCCTTCAGGATATGCCCTTGCATCTAGGCAGGAGGAAGGGCACACTAATGCTTGACTCCTCTGAGAGAATGGTCCCATAATCTACCAGATGGACCTTGCCTCATAACCAGAATCAGAGTTTCCTTATTCATCCCAGAACCACAAGCCTAGAAAATACTGGCGCTGGAAGCTGGCATGCAGAGAGCTTCTCACAGCTACAAGCCTGCACAAGATTTATACAAGAGCAACAAAAGTTGCAGAAAATCGCTCCTCAGTTTGCATGAGTGTGAATGGCCCTGTGAAATTGGGGAGCAAGTTTCAGCCCAGCTGACAAACTATGGGGAGCAACAGCAGGCAAAGATTATTATTGTTGTGGCCTGTCTGTTGGAAACAGGATGCTGGACTAGGTGTGTCTTTGGTCTGATCCTGCAAGCCACTCCTGTTCTTATAAATGGCTTTGCAGCTTGCCTTAAAGGTATTGGATGACTATTGAAGTATTATCCATTAAAATATATATATAGCTATATAGATGATAGCTTAATTCTGAGCAAAATTGTTTTATAATATTAAACTTTGATTTGAATTCTAAGAACTGGAAGTTTGCTTGTGCAACATGGCTTTCCTCCTTCCTACTGCCTCCTTCTGCTGTAGCCCTTGGCAACTCCTCAAATGTCACTCCTCTGGATTGGGAGACAAACTATAATGGTGTGTGATGTGGCACAAAGAGCTACAGTGGGAGTGACTTGGAAATGGAGACACACACCCCTTGTATGAGCTGAAATATCTTCTATGAGTAGCTCTTTGGTCACAAGCATTCAATGGCTTTTAAAGAGATATGATAATATTTTACACTGAACTACTTGTATTTTTCAGAACATTCCATAGTAGCTCTGGTGATCACTTGCCTTCAGACGTTTTGGAGCCTACTGTTAATCAGCCATTACACTGGTTATCTGGCATTGCAGAATTTTCTGCTTCTTTACTGAAGTGAGTATCTTTGTGTTATAACATAGATAGAATCTATTGATGTTTTAGGGCGCAGTCCACCTTTCTGCCAGGCTGGGGTGAGTTGGATGCTGAGGATCCCTGGTGGCACCAGCAGGCTCCTAGCTGTGCTGTGTTGTGCTGGCCTCTGTTGGAAGCAGCCCTCCGCGACAGCTGAGCCGTGGTACCACCAGGAGCCTGCCAGCACTGCTGGGGTTCTGTTGGGGACAGCCAGCCAAGTGGATGGAGGGCTGGTGGAAGCCACTGAAAGCCTTGAAAACGGGGTGTTTCTGGGGCATGGTGGGGAAGGAGCTGTGGGGGGGAACTTACACAAGATCCTCCTCGCATTCAGACCCCTCCCCTGGGTCCTGATCTCCCTGTAAACCCTGCTGGCCAAAAGTCTGGCACAGTAAAATTATTTTCTTACATTTCCATTGTGTCCTACAGGGAGCGTTTACTCCCCGGGAGGCCTGTTCATCAGAGCCAGTGTTTAGCTGGGCTGGCAACTCCCGAGAGGGAGGAGGATCCTACAGAGCTTTCTGCTGGCTCCTCCTCTGCCAGCCCCTCTTCCGCCAGCTCCCCACCATTTAGATAGCTCTGCCCGTTGAAATATTATTTATTTATTTGTACTTATAGCCTGCCCTTCGCCAAATGGGTTACAAAAATATCATAATTAAAGTAAGTACAATATACAATTAAAATCAAAAGATAAAATCACAAAAGCAAAGTATCAGAATAATAAAACAGCAGTGCACAGCAATGCAGTTTATTACAATAAGTTGTAATATATATTTCAGATAAAATGTTTTCATACTAGTTGTATCACTCAGATTGCATGTAGGGCCACTATAGTCTTAATGCAATTCTTGTTTTAGTGTTAACATTCAGACTCCAAACTTTAGAATAATACATAAAACTTTATTTGTATCTGAAGAAGTGGTAACTCTGTGAGTTAGAGAAGCTAGATAATTCTATGAAACTAAGCTTCATTTGGACTTCATTTGGTATTTTTAGAACTTACTGCATGTTTAGAAGCAATGCATAATTTTCTTGCTGTTTCAGTAAGTGTAACAACAATTTACATATGAAACATATGCTATCAGCCGTACTGTCATTCCTTTTCTAACTTTGGACCAAAAGTCCTCCCACACCCATTTTTGCAGGATTGTTATTGCTCCCCACATTATTTTGTGTCGTCCCCTTCCCCAGTAACCTGAGGTATTGGTAACGAATGTTATAATTTTTAATGCTTACTTTTTTGGGGGGAGGGGAGGTAAATGTTTAGCTTCCGCTGTCCTAAATTCCTCTGTCTCTATTTCAAGGTAACTTTTTTGTACCATGGAAGATCCTAATACAGTAAAAAAATATAAAACTGCACTTGAGACAGTTTATTAAAGCCCAGTGTGTTTTGAATTGAATGGCTATTCTTTGGGGAAACTATAAAACAAGTATATGTTCAGCATATGTGTGTAAACTCGATTATAAAAACAAGTATAACCCTATTCAGGTGTTAAACGCTTTGCAGAATTGAAATCACATTGGGGGAGAGCAGGGGCCACATTTGATCTAAACCAGGAAACCTGTTCTATATGGGTGAGCTCCCAGTCATTTAGAACCCTAATCTTGTAGGAAACCTACTCAAGTAGACATGCTCCCTACTTCATGCCTTCTCCAATTAGTGGAGGAAGGCAGGGCTGTTTCTTGAGGATTCTACAAAGAGGTCAGGGACACAGTGAACATGGCTCTACTCTCTAATCACATGAAAGACCGAATGCTGTAATAGGGCTCGTGTCTTTAAAATTACATATGAGTCAATATAAAAGGAATAATATGGCAAAGCTTATAAAATGGGACTAAATAAACAGCATAAATGTTGTTTTGACATGAGAAAAATGTATAAAAATATGTCATATCTCCAAACAGTATAACATATGTAGCACTTTTCTCCAAATATACTGCATCATTTGAAACAGAATACTGACTTAAAAAGAAATTGTAAGCAACACAAGCTTCCTCCCAATTTGCCTTTGTCTTCACTTCCTTCTTTCCCTGACCCTAATGGACTAGAAAACAATCAGTTGTATCCTGTGTTGCATGAACTCCACTGGCATAAGTTTACATTCTAACCCTTTACTGAAGTTCACCTGATCCTCAGGAGAGGCTTTGAGGGCGGATGCTCATGGGTTACAATATAGAGGATGGGGTGGGAAGCACTGCACAAGCGGACTTCAGTTTGTGTAATGCTGGATACAGTCCTATAAATATGTTAAGCTTCCTGCAGTATCACTGGAAGTAGTATTCATGCAGCTCAAAATTGGCCTTGAACAAATGTGTATTTATTTACTTACTAATTTTTTTATTGCATCTTTCCTCCAGAATCTCAAGACAGCATACATAGTTCTCCCCTCCACCCAATTTTATTTGTACAGCAATCCTGCGAGATAGGTTATGCTGAGAGGGTGGTTCACATCAAATAGAAAGCTTTGTGACCAAGTGAAGATTTGAAGTAGGGTCTCTCTGATCCTAGTCCAGTACTCTCTGATCCTAGTCCAGCACTCTAACCACTACACTACACTGTTTTTCTTTGGCAGCTGTTGCAATCAATAATGCATCATAGATAATCTGGTAGCTCTTTCATTATTTTTCATTAACAGGCAAATCCACTTGCAGGCATACCAGCACGCACATGCTACCCTTGATTTCATGTTTTTTGTCAGCATGGATTGTAAACTCCCCCACCTCGGCCGCCATGCATCTGATAAAATGGGTTCTAGTCCACAAAAGTTCGTGCCATCATAAATTAGTTAGTTTGAGTTTTATTTTTATTTTTAAATGTTTAAATTGTATTTTAACAAAATAAACACCTTCAGAAATTGACTTCCATGTTGATTTAGTGACTGAAGATCTTATCTTAAGCACTGTTGATCTCATGTGTGTATGAAAGAAGATAGAGTTCCAGTTAGCCCTAGTGTCAGTGCTGCAGTTTCCACTGGCATTGAGCTGGTAGTCATTTCCTTCTACTTCCAGTGCAGCTTAGTGGTACCATGCAAAAGCATTCACATCTTGCTCTAAAGGATATGAAGAAAGTGATGAAGTTGCCAACAACTTCTCCATGTAGCATCCTATGAGCTGGCCTTTACCGTAGTTTTATGGAGGCAGATGCAAACCATCACTTGTTCTTTTCTTATTACAGAATTAAACATGTATATGTGTCATATTTTATATATAGTTCACCTTTTGCCTCTTCATGTGGCTAGCTTTGTGTTCACAGCTACATGAGCTTGGAGGATGACAGAACATATGCCTTTCCATATGTCCAATGTAAAACTTTTCTGTGCATTTGCTAGTGCTAGCGTAGTGGCTGCAGGGAATGTCTGTAGTACTCTGTTTTCCCTCTGAGTGAATCACATCAACTGTACATTTTAATTTGCATTATGCTCTAAGAGCCAAGAATTGCCAAATACTGAAAGGCAATAACATCCCATCTGGTCAGTGATAATTGAGCTTTTTCTCAACCCCAGTATTCATAAGTTGCTTTAGATATTATTTGAATTATCTAACTGTCCAAAGGCTTCCCTTTTTCTACATTTAGCAATTGAAGAGAAAGGTTGCTTTGAATTGTATAGTGTTAGATATCTAATTATATAAAGAGATAATGGTAGCACTGTGAAGAGCTATTCATTTCCTGAATATTATCTAAATAAATGGAAATGTAGAAAACTTTGGGAAATGCAACAGAGAACTTGGCTAATATGTAGCCTTTACCCTTAATATATACTTCTTTCTATAGTGTTCCATGTCTCAGCATAGGCAAAGTTCAGCACAGGATAACTTTTCAATTTGCATTGTAGCTTCTTTCCAGTCAAGAAGTGAGAGCCCTTTTTGTCAGATGCATGGCAGCCGGGGTGGGGGAGTTTACAATCAGCGCTGACAAAAACTATGAAATCAAGGGTAGCATGTGCGTGCTGGTATGCCTGCAAATGGATTTGCCTATTAATGAAAAATAATGAAAGAGCTATCAGATTATCCATGATGCATATTTGATTCCAACAACTGCCAAAGAGAGACAGTATAGCGTAGTGGTTAGAGTGCTGGACTAGGATCAGAGAGTACTGGACTAAGACAAAGACAAATAGTCTTATTTATTTATTTCCCTTTTTCTTTGAGAAGAACTTAGCAGGGGCACAACATACTGGAAAGCCTAATTGAAACCTCACTGAAAACAATTGAAATCTCATTTGAAACAAACTGGAACTGCCCAAGATCATGACAGTTTTTTCCATTTCAATGGGGAAAACTTCCAAATGGAATCTGCTGCCGTGTAATAGAACATAACTAAAGGTGGAATGTTCTCAAGTATTCTCCATGAAGTAAACTGTCCAGTACTCTCCAGTCACCTAATACTCCAAACAGATTTGCCAACATTTCACAGTAATTTCTACTGAACGCCATGTAATTCAAGTCTCTGATCCAGTTTTTAACACTGACCTTTAGCTACAATAAACATTTCTCGACCAGACTTAACTGTATGTATCTTTTTTATATTACCAAATATATTTTTATAGTTCTGTCTTAATCATAGAGTCCCTATTGGCTTTCATCATATTTTCTCCTTTCCTCTATTTGTTTCTTTCTTATTCATTTCATGGACATGATTTCAAATATTTTATAAAAGCATTCTAAACAATAAAATACAACACTGAACTAAAATATAATGCCTCAAATTTATTCAGGCATTAAAAATATTTTTTGCCTCATGAAACAAGAGCAAACATGGCCCCAATGAAAGAGATAAGTGAGGTTACTTTGTATCAGTTATAAATTTGGCAGTCTACCAAATGTTAATTTGCTTTTAGCTAGTTGAGATTAAATGTAATTCCTTCCCTGAGCAGCTTTAAAGTAAGCAACCATGAAAGCATTTTCAGAGTAATCTGGGAGGAATTGACATTTAAAGGAGTTAGCATTACATCTGCACTTTAAAGCTATTAATTTTGTAGATAAATTAAATACATTATTCTGTCTTTTATCTTACATTTTGAAAGGACTCCATCACCCAGAGAAATGGCAGCTCAGGGTCAACTCAAGCTGCTCTTATCCCAACCATATTGTAATTGGAACTTGCTTTTGGAAACATTGCTACATCATGATTGTCTCTTAGTGAAAATTTTACTGAAGAGTTCCCGTAAGTACTGCCGTTCTGTATAGTTGTAATAGTATCACTGTAGAAACACAAGTACATTGTTGCAAATCACAGTTTGTGCCAAATGTAGTTTGCTACTATGTCTTAATTCACAAACCTTAGAAATACCATAGTGTGGGCCACAGCTTCACCTCAAGAGACTGCTGCATCATGAAACAAGGAAATTGGCTATTCAGCAGATGGAAAATGGAAACAAACAATTGGCTCTAAACTATGCTTTGCCTAATGTATGTTTTGAAGTGCAATCCATGGTTGCACCAGTTCGGCATGATAAGTGTACTTAGCAAAAGAGTGTTGAGGGTTCATTATTATTATTATGCTATTGGCAGCCTAGAGTATGGTATGTTTTTGTTTTATTTAAATAATCATTTTTTTAATATTAGATAGGAATTCACATTTTATTCTGCTAATATTGTTTTGAGTATAATATATATGTTTGAGATTTACTGAGAGCCAGTGTGGCATAGCAGAGTGTTGGACTATGACCTGGGAGACCAGGGTTCGAATCCCCACACAGCCACAAAGCTCACTGGGTGACCATGGGCCAGTCACTGCCTCTCAGCCTCAGAAGAAGGCAATGGTAAACCACCTCTGAATACTGCTTACCATGAAACCCCTATTCGTAGGGTCTCCATAAGTCAAGATCGACTTGGGCAGTACATTTCCATTTTGAGATTTACTGAAATGTTAGCTACAACAATTTTGAAGAACTATATTATATTAATAAAAAATTCTATCACTCTTTTTGCAAAGCAATTTCACATTAGTTTTATTAAGTTCATATACTGTTTAGTTTTCTCATTTCAAAATGGTCTAACATTTGTCAAAAGAGCACTGCCACTCTCCTTCCGTCATGTTTCTTATTGAATGTTGCAATGTGCTCATTTACATATTCAGATTCATGTCACTTTAGCAAAGACTGATAAATGTCTCATGAAGATCATATTCTGCTATTATCCTGTATTTATCTGCTATTATCCTGTACTAGCTTTTTCAAGTATCACAAAGATGAAATGACAGAATTTACTAAGCTATTTATTTGTTTGTAATTATGTATTTATTAGATTTATATCCCGCCCTTCCTCCCAGTAGGAGCCCAGGGCAGCAAACAAAAGCACTAAAAACACTATTGACTGACCATTCCCCTGAGCTTCAGCAGATTGTATTTTGCTTAGAAATGTTGAGCCATAAACAAGTGTGTCTCAAGCACAAAATGTGGAAATCATCTTAGAGTTTGCTTTTCTAAGAAAATTCCTTATTGTGTAAGAAGGGATCATAGGCCCTATCCAAAAACCATAGTCAACAGCATTATGTTGCAAGTTCTTCAAAGAGTTTGACATGTAAGCAGTAAATAAATAAATAAAATCCCTTAGGTTTGCTTGAGGGGGAAAGAGTCTACTGCAATGGATCTAGTCTCTTCTTGCCATTTTTTAAAAATGTATTGACTAATTACACTTATAACCCACATTTTATACAGGGAGTTCTGGGCAGTTTACATAGTGTCCTCAGATAGCCTCCCAATCAAACCTGCTCAGCTTCAGTAAAAATGCTGCATCATGTACTCTTCAGTCTATGTCTTGGGCAGAGCTTGGAAAAGTTACTTTTTTGAACTACAACGCCCATCAGCCCAATCCAGTGGCCATGCTGGCTGGGGCTGATGGGAGTTGTAGTTCAAAAAAGTAACTTTTCCAAGCTCTGGACTGGGCCCCAGAGGTACATAGAAATGCTTGAGAGAATGGGGTCATAAAGTGACAGTGTTGTTGCTATGGAATGCTGGTGTTTATCACTTAATGAGCTAGATTTAAATCCTAGATAAGTGAGCTGAGTTAACCACTTTTTAAAAAGTTATGTCTGCATTTACCACTGAAATTCCCCTAAAGCAAAATTCAGAGTAAATGTGAGAGTTCTTCCTCATTAAAAAAAAACAAAAACCCTGAAGAATTGTAAGGGCCGCCAAAAAGAGCTTCAGTAAGACTTGTAGTATTTATTAGTAAGGTTTCACACATCCTTAGTGGATACTAGATTTTGCTTAAACTAATATTTTAAGCAAATTTGGAGCCTTAGCCTCAGGAACACATTTGAGGTATTTTGCAACACACAAAGAAATTTATAATGGAAAAAGGTCACTTTGCACTTCTGAGTCACAACTATATCTATGTCACTAGTACTAGCTAATAGAATCCTCCTCTCCTTCTTTCCTTTGCTCCTTGTGTTGTATCTTTGGCATACACTGGCCTAGTTCACATGTAATGCTAACCCATGGTTTAATGCTACATGGAAAAGCTAGAAAGAGACTAAATAAAGCCTGAGGCCTGAATGCTCTATCCTTCACTTTCTCCTCCTCCCATGCAGCTGGTAGGACTTCACCAGCACTTTAATTTCCCCCTAATCTCTATTTGTTGTCTCTAAACCAGGGATTGTTATTTATCACAAACTCTTGTTGGTTTCAAATCAAGCCAACTTTAAACCATGGGTTATGAAATTGGCCTGTTTAACCAGATTTTGTGATAAACCATGATCCCTTGTTTACAGACAACAAAACATCAACATTAGGGGAAAGTGAAATTATATACTGGTAAAGAAATATTTTTGGTTGTGTAGGAAGAAAGGAGAAAGGGAAGCACACAAGCTCTGCTCATGTACATAATCCTAAACCATGGTTTAATGTTACATGTGAGCATAGCCACTGATTTCACAATGTTTCCCATTCAAAATATATGGAGAAGGGGTAACAGAAATGACACAATTCCATTATACATCTTAACCACCTGGTTTGATTAACATGGTTCAAGCTAATGCACAGAAGGTGTTGGGAGCTAGAACTGGACACTGTGAGAAATGGCCCTGGAGAAGGGTTAACAAGAAGGGCCTCGGAACAAGGAGAGAGAACATGTCTTATATGCAGAGCTTAGAAGATTATTTTTTAAAAGGAATAGTAAATTACAATTAATGTTACATGGCCCCAAAAAGGAATAAATTACCATTACAATTACAATTGTTCTAAAAGAAATAGATTACATTACCATTACTCAAAAGTAATCACTACAATTACAGTTGTTACTTACCAGAAATGCCCATTAGAGTGCCTACAAGATGCTGGTATTAGCTGCTGCATATCTAACTAGCCTAAAACAACATTAAAAATACACACACAGAGGTAGTAGAATAAAATATTTTTTTTTCCCTATGAGTCCGGCCATCACAGCGGGTATTAGCTCCACCTATCGTGCGAAGGCAAGAATGTCTTTGAAGTCAAGACTAGGGGCGTCAGGCCCCTCCCACTCTCCAGTTCATTCTTGCCTTCCTGCGAACAAGATTGAAATCCTATCATTGAGATCCTATAGCGTAGAATTTAGCTAAGTTGTTTTCGTATTTGTTTACTTTGTGTTTAAATGTCATTTATCTCTGTTGCTTGTTTGAGGTTCTTTCCTCAGAGACCGCGGCTGAGGTTCTCCCTGATTGGTCTTTAACCTTTTATTTTTCGTTTATTCTCTTGCTTGTTTGAGGACCGTTTTGAGCTTCGGGAGATCCAGCTCTTTCTCTCCCGTAACGGTTTTTCCCTGTCTCAAGCCGCGCTCTGTGGAGCCCTTGGAGAGACCGCGGCTGCGGTTCTCTCCCAGGCGGGAGCCTGCGGCTGCGGCTCCCTGCCTTTTTTCCAACCTTTTTTTTTACCTGCCGGGGTTCTGCCTCCCTAGAGCCTGGTGATCCGGCTCTCTCTCCGCAACTTTAATTTCGCCGCGGAGAGCCCTGCTCCCGGCGGCGGCAGCGACTTGCCTCCTGCTGCCTCATCCCTCACAGGCTTCTCTCGGCACTTTGATTTCGCCGCGGAGAGTCCTGCTCCCGGCGGCAGCAGCGGCTTGCATACTGCTGCCTTATCCCGCACAGGCTTCTATCTGCTCTTTCTTCTTGGGGGTTTTCTTGGAGCTGCTAGTGCGGCTATCGGCCCCGCGGCTCCCCCTGCGAGGCTGTGCTGAGCTACCCTTCCCCCAGTTTGTTACCAGACGGCCGCCATTGCTCTGTCTTTCTCCTCCATTTTTAGATCATTTTTTCCCGCCATTTTTGTTGAATTCAAATTTCCCGCCTTTTTTGTTACCCCTTTATTAACCATCGGATACCTTCCCTGCAAGCTATCTGTATGTGTGTTGTCTGTGTGTTGTAGACAGAGTTACACAGGGCTTCCTCACACACAAAATTACTGTGACTGTATCATCAAGGCTGGAGTTTTAATACAGTGGCTGACTTGTACTAAATTTGAATTATACTCAGTACCATCAAGGCTGGAGCTTTAAATCAGTGGCTGACCTGTACTAAATCTGAATTATATTCAGTATTATCAAGACTGGAGCTTTAATATCAGTGGCTGACTCGTACTAAATCTGAATTATATTCAGTATTATCAAGGCTGGAGCTTTAAGATCAGTGGCTGACTTGTACTAAATTTGAATTATATTCAATATCATCAAGGCTGGAGCTTTAATATCAGTGGCTGACTTCTACTAACTGAATTATATTCAGTATTATCAAGGCTAGAGCTTTAATATCAGTGGCTGACCTGTACTAAATCTGAATTATATTCAGTGTTATCAAGGCTGGAGCTTTAATATCAGTGGCTGACTTACACTAAATCTGAATTATATTCAGTATTATCAAGGCTGGAGCTTTAATATCAGTGGCTGACTTGTACTAAATTTGAATTATATTCAATATCATCAAGGCTGGAGCTTTAATATCAGTGGCTGACTTCTACTAACTGAATTATATTCAGTATTATCAAGGCTAGAGCTTTAATATCAGTGGCTGACCTGTACTAAATCTGAATTATATTCAGTGTTATCAAGGCTGGAGCTTTAATATCAGTGGCTGACTTGCACTAAATCTGAATCATATTCAGTATTATCATGGCTGGAGCTTTAATATCAGTGACTGACTTGTACTAAATCTGAATTATATTCAGTATTATCAAGGCTGGAGCTTTAATATCAGTGGCTGACTTGTACTAAATCTGAATTATATTCAGTATTATCAAGGCTGGAGCTTTAATATCAGTGGCTGACTGGTAATAAATTTGAATTATATTCAGTATCATCAAGGCTGGAGCCTTAATATCAGTGGCTGACCTGTACTAAATCCGAATTATATTCAGTACATCCTGCTCCTTCTGTGGCCGTGTACCACGCCTGAAATCCAGCCTACAGCACTAATCTGAACTATATTTTGTACATCCTGCCCCCTCTGTGGCCGTGTACCAAACCTAAAATACAGCCTATATTATACTAACGCTGATACCACAGTGCATTCTGCCCCCTCTGTGGCAGTGCACTTAGCCATCTGCCAGTGTATTCTACCCCCTCCGTGGTCGTACGCTGTGCCAGTTCGGGTCTTTACATCCTGCCCCCTCCGTGGCAGTGTACTGCACCCAAGTTAATATAAGATGGCAGAACAGCCAGGCATGTCGCAATCAGCCAATATGATGCCAGATCAGCCAGGCATGTCACAAACAGCCCAGCCACAACACTCCAAGGTGACTAAGTCTAAGCATGTTAAAGTAATGGCTAAGACAAAACATATTTCCAGCCATAACAAACCAAAGCGGCCACGCTATGCCTCTGTGCCAACCACCACCACTACCACAGCAACCCAGGCACACATAAACGATATACTTCATTCCCCTGCTACTTTCTCTGACGAGGAGGTTTTTGCTGGCTTTTCCACTCAGCTTTCACCTAACCAGCCTCCCTCCGTTTTACCGCCCCAAACATCTGCTCCAATACCGGCTCAGGCACAAACATCTGCCACAACCGGGCTGCAGCTGTCCCCTGATTTCTTCTCCCAACTTCAAGCCATGCTGGCATTTATCACCCAAATGCAGTCACTACCACAAGTTCCGGCCATACCTCAACTCAACATGGACCAACGTGCGTGTCATGAAGCTCATCCTTCCTGCTCACCAAATCCCTTCGATATAGCCAGAGGCAGATGTATTGACGAAGCCTCGTATGCGGAGGAGTCAACCTTCACTGACCACGTTGAAGGAGATGACTGGAGCGACGATTCAGATCATGAGGAGGATACATCGTATCGCTTGTTTAATGCCTCAGACTATCAGCCCCTGGCACGCAGGGTAGTTAATACCCTTGGTCTACAGACTGCGCCTTCAACTTCTTCCGCACCAGCCATCAAAGGGGCCAAGGTTCTCAAATCTCCTGCACTTATTGAACACTACATCCCGGTGCCGGACCCAATTGCCAAATTGGTATCTGAAGAATGGGCTCAACCATTTCAATCTCGCCACTTCCAGAACCTGGCTGACAGGCTTTACGCCCTAGCTCCGGACTTTGCCACCAAGTTACACGCCCCTGGCATAGACGAACCAATCGCACGCCTCGTTTCACGATCCCTTTTGCCCGGGGAAGGGGAATCCCAACTAAAGGACACTACTGAGCGTCGAATAGACTTCACCCTCCGCAAAAACCACGAGGCCACTGCCCTATCCACGCGTGCCTCCGCTTCAGCCTCCATTTTCTACAGAGCAGCTATGATGTGGCTGGATGGTCTTCTAGAGGACACTAACCCTGATCCTGTCGCCCTCAGAAGGTCACTGGTACAGTTGCGTAAGACAGCAGCTTTTGTGCCCGATGCCACCTTGGATGCCACTCATTTGGGGGCACGAGCCATGACGGCTCAGTTAGTCGCTCGAGGGACCCTCTGGCTTCGCCACTGGCAGGCTGATTCAGCGGCCAGAATGAATCTGGCCAGGTCTCCTTACTCCGGATCGTTACTCTTCGGTGAGGAAGCTCTAAAGGCAGTGGTGGTTGATCCCAAAGACGCCCACAAACCAGTTCTGGCCATTGTCCAGAACATCGACCATAGGCCTTCCAGGCGCTTTCCTTCCTTCCGTACTAACCATGCCTTTCGAGGAACGCGGCCAGGAGGACGAGGCCACAATGTCAGATTCTATGACCCCAATTCATCCAGGGGCTCCTGGAACCGACGCTTCCAGGGCAGAGACCTACGGCTGGCTTGTCAACGTCGACAAAAGCCATCTCTAACCAACCCAACACCTACTACATCTAGGGGCAATGTTGGATACCCTGCAGGCAATGGTATTCCTGGCTCCAGATCGCATCACTGCCATCACAAGCATCGCAAGGTCCCTGATGTAACAAACATCAGCAGACGTCATGCTTCTAGCCAGGGCGCTCAGAATGTTCATTTCTACAATCCATATTGTGCCATGGGCTCGAGCCCACGCTCGGCATCTGCAATGGACTTTACTGCCCTTTCAACAGGACATTGCCAGCTCCAACCATTGCAAAGTTCGCTTGATCCCCGCACTGCGCCTATCATTCCGCTGGTGGACGAGGTCCCAACACCTCTCCAAGGGCACGCCGTTCAGAGAACCACACAGATCTGTTGTAACCACAGATGCCAGCCTCATAGACTGGGGAGCCCACTGCAACTCCCAGTACGTTCAGGGGGTTTGGTCCACCATGGAGCAGACTCAAAGCATCAACTGGCTGGAGCTAAAAGCTGTACATTTAGCTCTAATTCATTTTCAGTCTCTGTTCCCTTTGGACCATGTCCTCATTCGAACGGACAACACGCGTGTAAAATCACATTTGAACAGACAGGGGGGCACCAGGTCTCGTCCTCTGCAGGACTTACCCTCCCTCACCTTCGTCTGTGCAGAACAACATCTACAATCCCTGAAAGCAGAACATCTCAGACGGATTTGGAATGTGACAGCAGACTGGCTCAGCAGACAACAGGTGTTTCCGGGGGAATGGAAACTTCACTCAGCCATTTTCCATCGCCTTCAGAGTCGGTTCGGCGAATGCTCAATCGACCTGTTTGCCTGCAGTCGCAATTGCCAGCTTCCCAGGTACCTTGCCCGATACCTGGATTCAACAGCGGAAGCAATGGATGCTCTGACAATACCGTAGCCAGACGGTCTCTTGTACGCCTTTCCTCCCATACCATTGTTAGCCAAAACCTTGAGGAAGGCGTGAGCCGAGAGGGCACAGCTGGTTCTGATAGCACCATTTTGGCCACGCCGACCGTGGTTCTCAGATCTTCTGGCAATGTCGATGATGGATCCTTGGACACTTCCAATCAGGCCAGACCTCCTATCCCAGGGTCCAGTACTGCACCAGGACCCTACTTGGCTCAATCTAACAGCGTGGCGTTTGAACGGGGACATTTGAGGTCAGCTGGACTGTCTGACGCTGTGATTGATATTATTTTGGCCTCGAGAAGACCATCCACTACTCGTATTTATCAACATACCTGGGTGGCTTTCTCCAAGTGGTGTCAGTCCCACCACCATGATCCATCCCGCCACTGTGCATCAGGTGCTGCAATTTCTCCATAGCGGCTTTATGATGGGACTTCGACCCAACACTCTACGTTGACATGTGTCCACTCTGTCGTCCATTCTCTCAGTGTCCTCCCCTGGAGCTCCTATTTCCTCACATCCGTTCATCAAACTTTTTTGGGGGGAGTCGCCCTTCACTCTCCGGCTGTTGTCCATCGGTTTCCCTCATGGAGTTTGCCGAAAGTTCTGCAGGCTTTGCAACGCCCTGCGTTTGAACCCATCAGGACTGTGCCCCTACGTATGCTGTCCTTCAAGGTCTTGTTTCTGATCGCAATCACATCTGCCAGACGCATTTCAGAGTTGGGCGCATTGTCTTCTGCTCGACACCTCTGCGTCTTCCATAAGGACTCTGTTGTGCTGAAGACTGATCCTTCCTTTTGTCCCAAGGTCGATTCAGTTTTTCATTGCAACCAGGACATTGTTTTGCCTTCCTTTTGCCCGAATCCTACCTATTCTCTCGAGAAGTCTTGGCGTTCGTTAGATGTCTGGAGGGCTCTCAAGACCTACCTGTCTAGGACCCAAGAGATTCGATGAACGGAGTCTCTGTTTGTATCCTTTCATCCAAGGTTTATGGGGCATAAAGTATCCAATCCTACCTTATCCCGTTGGTAGAGGGCATGTATTACTTTAGCATATGAGTCTCTGAAGCTGTTAGTTCCAGCTAGTATAACGGCTCATTCTACCAGGTCAGCTGCCACTTCGGCTGCTTTTCCCACTAATGGTCCTGTTGCCGATATTTGTAGGGCTGCAGTCTGGTCTACCCCACACTCGTTTATAAGGCATTATAAAATTGATCGCTATGCCACTGCTGACACATCTTTTGGCAGATGAGTGTTGCAACAGGTTCTTAATGAGGATTAGCATCCGGTCCCACCCTGTATGGGCTGCTTTGGTACATCCCGCTGTGATGGCCGGACTCATAGGGAAAATGGACCATTGGTCTCACCTGAAGGGTGATTTTCCTATGAGTCCGGACATCACGACCCTCCCAGTTGGAGGATGACTATATATTTTCTAATGTGTTCTATATTACTGTTACGCTATTATATTTAAATTTAAAAGTGAAGTCAAGACTTCTAGTTCTGTTATACCGCTATGTTGGAGTCATGTTACTATGCATGGTACTATTGTGTTATTTTCCTGCTGCCAGGCCTGTTGGCCTTGTTCTTGTATTTTTAGATATCTCTCCTTAGACTCGCTGCGAATGAACTGGAGAGTGGGAGGGGCCTGACGCCCCTAGTCTTGACTTCAAAGACATTCTTGCCTTCGCACAATAGGTGGAGCTAATACCCGCTGTGATGTCCGGACTCATAGGAAAATCACCCTTCAGGTGAGACCAATGGTCCAATCCGTAAGATAGCAGTTGCAGTCTCTCTGCTGGTAAGGGAGGCGGAGTGGGAGGAAGAGGCCACCACTCAGATCTTTGCACATCAAACCAAGTACAAACCCCCCCACTCACTCTCACTCTCACTCACTCAACCAGCCTCCTGTGCCCTGCCCTGCCACCAACTACGGCACATCCATCCAAGCAAACAATTGCTCCTGGGGTGCAAAAAGTTTAAACACTGCAAATGCACCAAAGTAGCAAGGGAGGGTGGCGGAGGCTACCTCGCGTGCCAAGTGCAAACACAGTATTCACACATACACATGTGGTTGTCTCTCACTTCCACAGTTCTTTATCTCCATTCTGCTGCTACCTCCTTTTCCTCCTTCATCCACTTCCTTGCCCTCTGGCTAGTTTCTCCCTCCACTCCATCCTTCACCACCACTGTCCATTTTAAAAAATAATTATTTTCTCCACTCCACCCCATCTTGATCTCTACCCTTGTCACCTCCTAAACACCCACAGAACACGAGGTTAGAGCGACAATATGCAGAAGCCCAGTTTGAGGAATATGGTTTCCATCCATGAATCAGAGGAGCAGAAGACTTCCCCTGCTCTCCCCCCCAGTAACACCCAAAAGTAATGTTGGCAACATTAGAATTACTCCTCAAAAGTAATAAAATTATTCCTATTACAATCAAGAAATTACCCACTCATTCCTCAAAAAAGTAATAAATTATAAGTAATTCATTTTTTGTAACTAATTACTTCCAAGCTCTGCTTACACCACCACCACCCGGGCTGGAAACTAAAATGAACTTAATTTATCTCCATGTACTCCAGAGGATTCTACATGTTCTGAAAGTATTAGACAAGTTAGAGAATTGTATAAATGCATAAGACAGGCAGAGGAAGTTGGTTGCCAGTGCATATCTACTCTTCCAGCCCCAATTGTCTATCCTGTCTAGAACAAATCTAATACTGGGGAAACCAATCCCCATGGAGCAGTCTGTGGCTAAGATATAAAGAGCTACTTTAAACATCTCAAGGACTTGGCCATACCAAATCTACTAAATGTGATTTTTTTTATCCTTTAAAAAAAGATGTTTTTAAATGTGTTTTGTTTTAATATGTTTTTAAGGATGCTTTGTTTTAATTTAAAGTCTGTTTTTATGATGTTTTAGAGTGTTTTTAGTGCTTTTGTTTGCCGCCCTGGGCTCCTACTGGGAGGAAAGCCAGAATATAAATCTAATAAAAAATAATAATAATCTTTGAAGAGCAGGCTCCTATACCACATCATAAACTATTTTTTAAAATCACCACCACACTCACATGGTTCAAAAAAAAGTTTGCCATGGAATAGGGGCTGCTGTTCAAAAACACATCTAAACTCCCCTTTTAATTAGAAGGACAAAACTGGGATTAATGAGCCAAAATACCCTAATTACACTAGTTAAATACTGAAGTAATGTTTTTAACTTACACATTTTAGACATTTGTATGAAAAAATATAAATATAAAAATTGAAATGAGAAAACAGTTTTTTGTTTTATTTATTAATTTAGAATATGTATATGCTGCTTTTCAACAATACAGTCTCAAAGCAATTTTCATAGTACAAAGTGGCTTACAAACATATCTGAATAAAGTTATTCACATTTTCCCTGGGTGGCAGTCCATCAAGCGGATTGATATTGCCATCTAGCGTCTGAGGACAGAAAATGCACTGCAGAGTTGAAGAAGTAGGTGTTGTTCACTGGCTAGATACTCCAGTCCATTTCTTGTCCTTGTTCAAGGTGGATCCCACAATCCTAGCTCCTGCTCTAGCTCCTGTGAGTGTATTCTCTAGCTACTGCCTAGCCTCTGTCATTCTTCCCTATTCCTTCCCTGGCTTTCCCTCAAAGGAAAACAGCTCTTTTTATTTTGCCATTTTTACTATCGCAGCCCTTCCAACCAGCTTTCCCTCTCCCGGTGGCTTTTCCCCTGCAAGCCCTAAGTCCTGCCCAGCCTTCACAGACCAACTGACTTCATTTTTTGCCCCATGCTGTCTCCCTCCTTCTTGCTGTCCCATTTCTCCTGTGCATGGAAAGATGACCTCAGGTGGGTAGCTAGCTGCATCTAGTGGTTGAAGGCAGAAAGCACTGTTCAATTTTGCAGCGACTTCCTGCTCTCTGTAGCTCCTTGCCAACTTTCTCTTTCTGCCTTCACCAAAGACGATTGACTTCACTTTCTGCTCTCTTTGTTCAGGCCTGTACCTTTCTGTTTGTGCTTGTTCTGTTGTTGTATTCTTCCTCTTGTGTCAGGCGGTGTTTTTTTTCCCATCCCCATTCCTCTGGGTATTCTTTAAAAAATGAAATAAAAATATTTTGGCCATGAGGGAAGGAGCCCACCCAACTCAAGGCGTTTCTTGTGCCATCAGGTGCCGGGTAGGGCTTCAAGCACTAGAGGCTCCAGAACGCAAGGCATCGACTTTCCCTCCCTCCCAGCCTGCTGCTGCAATCTCATCAGCAGTGAAATCGTTCTCCTCACCTCACCCGGGACCGTAGCAAGCCCAGAGGAGTGTTTCTCAGCTGCCAACAGCCATCTGACCACCTACCCCCATGTCGCTTCTCCTTGCCTCACTCCGCTAAAAGCCCAATGGCGCCATTCATGGCTGTCAACTGTGATCTCATTGCTTACGCCCCACCCTCAGCTCAGGCTGCAGCAGGCCCAGTGGAGCCTTTCGTGGCCACCAACAACCAGCTCACCGTTAGCACCCTCTCCCACCACTCACCATCAGTGCAGGGCACAGCAGGCCCGATGCAGTCATCCACAGCCACCGCCCACTGTTCAGCTTCCTGTCTCCATACAGACCCACAGCATCACCTACAGGCTGCCATTTCAATTGCTGCCCCTGTAAGCCCTGCACTGTAGGTTGCTCTCATGGGGAAAGCAACCACAAAATCCATGGTTTCCGCCAAGAAGGCCAAACTGCTCCCCCCTATCCCAGACTGCCAGAAGTTAGAGACAACACTAGCCCGCCCCTCCACCAGCAGCCAGGAGGTTCCTGAGGCATGTTTTCAGCCAGGCAGGGAGGCTCCAGAGGACTCATATTCCGAAGCAAATAGGCTGGAATGTGATGTGTAGGAGGAGGATGGCAATAGATGTGGAGTGGCTGTGCAGGACACCCACAGCTCTGCTTGCAGATTGTAAACAGACCAAGAACCTCTCTCTGAGGAGGAAGGGGGGCAACCTCCTCCATCTTTAAACTATATTTTCTCCACCACATCTTCTCCTGAGGCCTTCTCAGGATTTCAAGAGGCCCCCAGCAGGAGCCTGAAAGAGGGAGTGCTTAACCACTGTGTGTCCATGCTCAGCCACTGTAACTGCAGTTTTCACCCCTGATGCTACAACAATTGAAGGAACAACTGAGGGAATCCCTTCTAGTAGATATGGCCAGAGACCTGTCTGCTTCGGCAATCTCTGCGCAACTTCCTGGAGAAGATGGGGACTGCTAAACTTAGGTCTTTCTTGAATTAACTCTGACCTCCTCCCACATCACAAGCACCTATACAGCCTCTGCCCACTGCCTTATGGAGCCTAGAGGGCACAAGGCTCAATGCCAATACCCACCATGTTGAGCAGGCAGACCACTCCTCTAGTGAGGGAAAGGATCCATCCCCCAGTTCTATGATACCCCCTGTGGTAAACTGTTAGCCATCTCAGCTTCTCCCAAATGCTGAAACCTTAGGTCCTTAATCATTCCAGAATGTTCTGAAGGGGGGTGGAGAAGTCCACATCTCATTGTCTTTTCCAGCCAATACATTTTATGCCTCTCCTTCATAAAACTTGATGTGCTGGGATTGGCAGAGCCCCGGGGGAGCCTACCCCTGCTCTATCCTCTTCTCCCAGGCATTTTAGCATGTGTTTTTTAAAATTGTTTAAAAATTTTTAAATTGTGTTTGAAATTGTTTTTAAAAGATGTGTTTTAAACTTGTATATTTGTTTTTAATGTTTTTAGTTACTGTAAACTGCCCAGAGAGCTTCGGCTATGGGGCGGTATACAAATACAATAAATAAATAAATAACTGAGGCAGCTGTCCTAAGGGAACCTAAATCATCTATCCGTATGATTCCTGTGCTGGAACCCTTGGAGAAGATTGCCCAGAAATGAGTGGGACTCCTTTTGTGCTCTGGTAGGAGACTTCTCAGGCCAATATCCCTTGGAACCACATTTATGAACTTTTTAAGAGTCCCAGCTATGGATGCACCTAATTCTAGTCTGATATCTAATCTCTTCTTCCCAAAGAGGGGAATGCCCAACTTAAAGATGCTAGGGAGCTCAGACTTGACTTTGCTATACACACATCCCGTGAGGCTACTGCCTACTCTGTCAGGGCTTCGTATGCAGCCTCTGTCTTCACTTGGGCTTCCATGTTTTAGCTAGATGAGAAAAGGTTAGTAAAATACTATTGAAATTGCATAGAACCAGCTGCCTTTGTCACTGATGCCAATCTAGATGTCATTCAGTTCTCAACCCAATTTCTGGCATCTGGGTTGGTGGCCCACAGAACATTGTGGCTCCACCATTGGGACAAAGCCGACATGGATGACTCAGGCCAATCTATGAACATCTCCATATGTGAGCACTAAATTATTCAGTGAAGATGTGCTTAAGCATGTCCTTTCTTAGTCATTATGAAAAGGAGATACAGTCTTATCACAGTTACTCATCATACCAGCCTTTCCAGTCTCTTTGGCCCTTTCAAATGGGCTGTGACTACTGTTCCTCCTATCACTCATGGAACAGGCCTCCTTACCAGGGTGATCACAGAACCAGTCTGGAGGCAGGCCTGCCAGTCCCACTTATGCAGGGAAGGGTAGCCATTACCACCAACATTGACATTATTCTGGAGAGGGGCAGGCTGCTTCAGTGCTCTGCTGCCTGGAAGGCCATCACAGCGGATTCATGCGGATCATGCAGGGTTACACCATAGAGTTACAACAGAATCCTCCAATGAGATTCCTGCCATCACTAGTCTCTTTTTAAAAAAGTAAGGCATTGTGGTAGTTGCAAGCCAACTTCTGCTGGACATTTGCGCAATTGAGCGGGTGGATCCCACATACTTCTATTCTGGCATCTACTCCATCTTGTTTGTTATTCCAGAATGAGACTTCTTATGGAGGGCCATCTTGGACCTAAAGTTCTTCAACTAATTTGTAAAATATCACAGGTTCAAGAAGTAATCCCTGAACACCATCCACTCCAGCTGGGAGACTGCTTGGCCTCCATTGACCTGAAAGAAGTATACCTGCATGGCCCTATCCTGCCTCTGCACCTGAAGTTCCTCAGGTTTATGTATAGGCCTCATCACTACCAATATTGAGTGCTCCCGTTTGGTCTCTCATCAGCTCCAGGGGTTTTCATGAAAAATATGGTTATCCTGATGGTCCATCTTCACCTCCAGGGTGTCCATACCTACCTGTACCTCACTGACGTCTTGTATGGGCAGACAGTTTTTTCCCAAGCCCAGAATCATGTCAGAGAACTCTCATCACCCTGAGAAATAAGGTTTTCCTCATCAACTTGGAGAAAAGTCAGCTCATTCCATCTCAGTGTTTCCAGCATTTTGGGATGATTCTGGACACCACATAGTGCCTTGTCTTCTGGTCACTGGAGAGCATTCAGGCCATTGTTGGCACTGCAACATCCCCAGTGAAGAGTCAGTCCACAAGTGTGATGTCCCTGGCCAAGGTCCTGGGCCTGTTCATTTTGACCCTTGGGTGCATTGTCACGCTCGGCCATTCCAGTGGGTGTTTCTCCTGTACCAGTCCAACATCACCAACTCCGAGCACTGATTTATCTGTCTTGTGCACTCTGTGAGTCATTCCAGTAATGAGCCAGTCTGGAACACTTACAGAGGAGTGCTCCTTTCCAGATCCTCCAAGAACTTTCCTTACCACTAACACAATTCTCTCTGGTTGGGGAGCCCATTTATTTATTTATTTATTTATTGTATTTGAACTTCAGAGTTCGTGGAGGGCCGCTGATCCAACCTGGAGGCATGTCACAATATCAATTGGCTGGAGTTGAGGGTGGTCCAGCTGAGACCAGCCTTCTCTTTGACTGGCCAAAGTCCACCTCTCCTCTCTCCATGTGGAGCAACTAAGGAGCAAATTAATCCTTCAATGGGAATGGAAATTACACTTCTTCACCATTACCAGAAGCTCAGTACAAAGGCATTAGTTGGTCTTTTGCTCTGGTGGCTGGAGGGACTCCTCCAAACTTTCCCCCCAGTTCCTCTTCTAGCCCACACCCTGAGGAAACTGCAGGAAGAGAATGCTTAAGTGGTTCTGCTGGTGCCCCAATGGCCCTGACCTGCCCAGCTGTCCATGGAGGAACTGTAGGATCTTCCTCATCATCCAGACCTGTTGTCACAGTGTCTGCTTGAAGCTGACAGCATAGCGCTTGAACAAAGGTGCCTAAAACATTCTGAGTTCTCTTCTGACATTGTAGATGTCATCCTTGGCTCATGGCATTGATCTATGACCAGAATTTATCAATATACCTGGAAGTCTTTTGCTTGTTGGTGTGCCACCCAGAACATCAGTCTGTCCATGGCTTCCATTCAGCAAGTTCTGGTTTTCCCCCACTAGGGTCTCAAGATGGAAGTGAAAGTGAGCACTCTGTGCTATCAAACTTCAGCTATCCCCTGATGCATCATTTCCTCCAAGAGGCAGCTTTGTCTTCTTACCTGGTCATCCTCCATGTCCATCCTGGGACTTGACTAATTACTGCAGGTGCACCCCTCTTTGAGCCCCTCCAGTTGGTTCCTCTTTGAATACTATAAGGTGCTGTTCCTTATAGTAATTACCACCTGATGTATATCATAGTTGGGTGCTCTCTCCATAGCCTGACACCTTTGTATTTTTCACAAAGACCGCATGATCCTTAGTCTGACCCCACCTTTGTCCCAAAGGTGAACACCTCTTTCCACCACGATCAAGATCTCATATTCATCCCATTTATCCCTTGGAGAAAGCATGGCTCTTGTTGGATGTCTGGAGGGCCCTTAAGATCTACATCAACCATACAAAGGACTTATGGACCACAGACTATATTTGTTTTCTTCCTCCCAAGGATCTTGGGCAAGAAAATATTTTTGGCAACTTTGGCCTCTTGGCTGAAGGCCTGCATTACTCTGGTCTATGAATCCCCATCTAACATGATGACACATTCCACAAGGTTAACGTCAGCCATGGTGGCCTCTGCAACCAGTGCTTCCCTGGTAGATATTTGTAGAGTGGCCACTTGGTCTGTGTGATGTCCTTCCCCGGCACCACCTGTGAAGCTCTCACTTGTGGCTACCAGCAGACAGGAATGTCAGGTTTTCTTCTTACCCTTTACAGCTCTAGCACAGTTCTCAGAAGATCCCCCTGCTAGGCCTTACTACCCAACACTCTGTATCTCATATAACCTTTAGACTGTGCCTTAGTCTCTGCCAGGCTATCTCGATACCTTGTATCTATGGTTATAGGTAATTCCCAACCCCCCCCCCCCTGCAGCCTCTTGCACTGAAGCTTACAGCCCTGGGTTTCTCTGTGGTACTGGATGCAATATCTTGTCCTCCGCCGCTGCCACCATTCAATACAATTACTGTTCAGCCTTGGTTACTCTACCATCGCCCCTGGATTGTGTATCCCAGCTGAAGAATCAGACTTTTTGCAAACCAAGAAATATTTATTGAACACTAAAAATAACAAGATTACTTAATTACTTTGCTGACAAGCTTATGGTTTCATATATGTTCTGACATGTACTTTACTTCTCATTAATTGCCTCAGGACTCCGACTCACTCTCAACACCAACACCAACCTCCAAACACCACCAAAACCTCTTTCACCTCTCTAAACCTCCAACATCCACCTCCCTGATTCAACTGTCATTCTTCCATTTATACTCCCAGCCATTCAAACGCTCAACCAATCATCCAGCATTCTACTGCTCATGTACTCCCCCTCCTCTTTCACTCCACTTACCATATATCTTCTATATAACCAACACTTTTACCATATTTACAATATAAGCAGGAACATCACAGTCTGCTCCTTTAACATTTATTAAGCATTATAAAATTGAAATATGTGAATCTGCTGAAGCCTCCTTGTTCTGCAACAAGTAGGCTGCAAGATAAGGTCTGCAACAAGTGGTGCTGCAGACTTAAGCAGCCAGGGGTTCCTGTTATATTGGGGCTGCTTTGGTACATCCCACTCGATAAGACTGTCATCCAGAAAAGTGGACCATTGGTCTCACCTGAACATTGATTTTTCTGGATGACAGGCCATCAAGGCCTCTCCCTACTTTTCTGAGGTGCCTGCAAGTCTGCATAGTCTGCATAGTTTACTGTTCTCTATTCTGCTGTTAATTGCCAATTGCCTCTGTATTCTTGTCAGGGTCTATCCTGTAGATAGTTATATGCTAGGACTATTTTTCATGCACTATTGTTACGAATCAGTGTTCATTGTCTATTTGAGGAAGTAGTCCTTGACTGTTTTCTTTGGTTCCCATTGTGCCCTTTCATTGTCTTTTTTCTCTCACTATACATTGTATGTCCTGATGTGGCAATCCTTCCTGGTTTCATAATGAAATGGACTGGAGAATTTAGTTGGTGAGCAATGCCTACTTCCTCAGCTCTGCAGTGCATGTCCTGTCCTTGGTCACTAGGTGGTAATATCGACCAATCATCCATTCTCAGCAGGATGCCGGGGTGCCCACATGTAGATCTACTATAGAGCAAAGGGACAAACTCTGCCCTTTGTCTGATGTCTACTTATGTTTTAACTGTCTTGGCCTTGGCAGTAGGGCAGAGCACAGCCAGTTCCCAGAAGCACCAACTGCCTGACCAAACCAAGGAGCAGAGCAGAGAGCAATGATTAGTTCAGGAGGATTATACTCCTGCCATAAAGTTCTTTCTGGCTCAGTGGCAGTTGGAATCTTCATAGAAGGGGGCTTGAAGGAGTTTCTGTCATCCATCAGTTGATGTCCTCCCTAGGTCTAAAGGCCTCAATGGTGGAACAAAGAGCAACCCCTCTACAAATCTGGTAGAAAGCAGATAACATCCATGTCAGGAGGTCAGGGCTACTCTGGCCCCCCACATCTTTCCACAGACAGATGGCAAATTACATTCAAGATTAAGTGGCTATCATTTTTGTTAGTAAAACGGGAACACCCAAAACTAAGATTGTGGTTTCTTCATAATCAGGGTACTCCTTAAGTAGAGAGAAGTATATACGTTTGTAAAGATTTTTTAAAAAAATAAAATCAAGATGGCCTGACCTGTAGCTAGCTGTGATTGGGGTGGAGGGGAAGAAAACTGGAAGGAAAAGAAGAAGGAATTAGCCTGCTACCACCCATAATAGCTTATGGTGAATATCTTGGTGGGATTATGATTTAGGTGATATGTGCTGTTAATCCCCTTTGTGCACTATTCAGGGACATTTCAGGAGAAAGGAAAAGAAAAAGGATGGAGTTCCCCACCGCCATATAGCTATAAATTCTCAAGTTTGAGTCTAGCACTCCAAACCAGAGGGGTAGGAAACTGTGGTCCTCCAGATGTTGTTGGAGTACAACTCCCCTCATCACTTACCCCTAGCTATGGTGGCTAGGTCTGATGGGAGATGGAGTCCAACAACAACTGAAAAGTTATCCCTGCTGTAGCAATATAGGAACCTAGGAGCCTCACACCAGGTCAGACTATTTGTTCATTTAGCCTGTAGTGATCAATTTGATGGGGCAGAGCCACAGAGCTGCATTCCTGACATTAGCATCACGGAAGCATACCTGGATTGACTTTGCTGGTGTGTCTGCATAGCTCCAAAGTACTGCCACCTTGCCCCATCCAGATAAGCTACAGAAGTGCTGGTGTCAAGACAGTAGCTCTGACCTACCATACCAGAGACTACTGCACTCAGCCCATTGCTATATTTCTTTGTTTATTAGTGGACATTAACACCCTGGAAACTAATTTTTTCTTTAATACGAAGGGCCCACAATTGTGTACATGAACCATGCAGAGTTTTCTTTTGGTTTCTGGCCTTTGCATCATTCCCTGTAATAATGAACATGGGTGCTGACAGAAATGAAGCAAAACAAAGGTCACTGAGAAACAAGAGGTAAATATCCTCATGCTTGGGAGCAGGAGGACCTTGAGGTTTGCAGAATCAAAAATTCTGAAAAAACAGCCTCCCTCCCAAACCCCCAGTTCAGTGAGAATTAAGCATGATCAGTGGTCACAGAATGTTGAATAACAGTTGGAAAAGAAAAACAGGAAGTGGGAAACAGAATGGAGTATCCTAGAGGAGGCATGCCTGGTTGGCTGGAATTTTGAACAGGATCACTCTTGTTAGAAGGTGAAGATATACTGCAATAATTTATTGCAGGTCCCATTTGTATTTTTACTAGTACCTTGACTTTTCTTCTTTCTTTCTTCAAGAATCTGAATTGTCCAAAGGTAGAAAAAAAAGTATTTGCCTGAACATGAAAAGCAACAAAGAACCTAGTCTGACTGAAGCAATCTTTACAGTGCTGTCTTATTGTACTTTATCACCCAAATCACTTGGTGGTGTTCTTGAGAACTACATGGAAAAAGAACAAGTGTGGGATTGTTTATACAATATATCAGGTATGAAGAATGTGGTGAAATTGGTTTTTGATGGATTGGATCCAGACTTGCTGTGAGTGGAGTTTTGCTTATGTGATTCTCCATTGGAGAAAGAGGAGGTGATTTTCACCAATTTCTCTTTCCCCCTGTACCACCCTCCCGATCTGCCCCAGAAGGTCTTCCTTATGATGCCAGATGGGCAACAACATTTCTGTGAACTGTTTTGTTGTTGTTATATGCCTTCAAGTCAATTACGACTTATGGCGACCCTATGCTTCAGTTCTGAAACGTTGAGAACCATATTTATATATATTTATTAACTTTATTTATACCCCGCCGTTTTTCCAAATTGGAACTCACGGTGGCTTCCAGATAAAAAACAGATACAATTAAAACCTACCAAAGTTAAAAGCATATAATACATAAGTAAATAAATATAGACAGATATAATTAAAAAATGAACTCTAATTTAAAATATCATTAAACTGTTTCTGATAATTAAAAACTATACTCATAAAATCAGAATAATTAAAAAATAAACAAGCAAGAGCAATATGACCTTTTGGGCCTATCCTTAGCCGCCTTCGGAATCAAAGACCTGCTGAAATAAGAAGGTTTTTACCTGTCGACGAAAGGACTGCAGAGAAGAGGCCATTCTTATCTCCTTGGGGAGGGAATTCTAAAGCCTAGGGGCAGCCACCGAGAAGGCCCTATCTCGTATCCTCACTAGTTGTACTTGTGTGGATGAAGGTATTCAAAGAAGGGCCTCTCCTGAAGATCTCAGGGCCCGGGCAGGCACATAGAGGGCGATGCAGTCTGACAAATAGCCTGGACCCAAGCCGTGTAGGGCTTTATAGGTCAACACCAGCACTTTGAATTGTGTCTGGAAACAAACTGGCAGCCAGTGGAGCTTTTGTAACAGGGGAGTTGTATGGTCCCTGTAATCAGCCCCAGTTAACATTCTGTCTGCAGCATGTTGTACCAGCTGAAGTTTCCGAGCAGTCTTCAGAGGCAGCCCCACGTAGAGCGCGTTACAGTAATCTAAACGGGATGTGACTAAGGCATGTGTCACCATGGCCAGATCAGACGGCTCAAGGAACGGGCGCAGTTGGCGCACTAATCTCAAATGTGCAAAAGCCCTCCTGGCCACTGCAGAAACCTGGGAATCCAAATTTAAAGCTGAGTCCAGGAGCACACCCAAACTGCGAACCTGTGTCTTCAGGGGGAGTATAACCCCATCCAGCACAGGCTGTATCCCTATTCCCTGATCTGCCTTACGAGTGACCAGGAGCACCTCTGTCTTGTCTGGATTAAGCCTCAATTTGTTCACCCTCATCCAATCCACAGCTGACGTCAGACACCAGTTTAAAACTAAGACAGCTTCCTTGGAAGAAGGTGGAAAGGAGAAATAGAGCTGGGTGTCATCAGCATACTGGTGGCACCGAACTCCAAACGCCCGAACAACCTCTCCCAGCGGTTTCATGTAGATGTTAAATAACATAGGGGACAAAACTGAACCCTGAGGGACTCCACAGGCCAATGGCCAAGGAGTCGAACAGGAGTCCCCCAATACCACCTTCTGGGTTCGCCCCTCCAAGAATGTCCGAAGCCACTGCAAAACAGTGCCCCCAAGTCCCATCCCAGCTAGGCGGTCCAGGAGGATACCATGGTCAATGGTATCGAAAGCCGCTGAGAGGTCCAGCAGAACCAACAAGGACACACTCCCCCTGTCCAGTTCTCTGCGTAGGTCGTCCACCAAGGCAACCAAAGCCGTCTCCGTCCCATACCCAGGCCTGAAACCAGATTGAAATGGATCTAGATACTCTGTTTCATCCAGGAATCTCTGGAGCTGGGAGGCCACCACATGCTCTATTACCTTACCCAAGAATGGAATATTGGACACTGGCCGGTAGTTATCCATGTTTAAGGGGTCCAGGGAAGGTTTTTTTTAATAAAAGTCTCACAACTGCCTCCTTTAGGCATCTTGGAATTCTGCCTTGTTGTAAGGAGGCGTTGACCACTCCTTTCACCCACTCAGCCAGTCCCTCTCTGGCCTTTTTTATAAGCCAGGAAGGGCAAGGGTCCAGCAGACATGTGGTGGCTCTCATCTCTCCAAGGATCCTGTCCACATCATCAGGCTGCACAAATTGAAAAGAATCCATCAATATTGGACAGGCAGGCGCCAAAGGTACATCCCCTGAGACTGTATCAATCCTAGCGTCTAAGTCAGAGCGAATCTGAGCGACTTTATCCGCAAAATGTCGTGCAAACTCTTGACAGCGGGTTGTTGAGTGGTGTATATTATTATATTATCCATATGTGGTACCATCAGGCATTTTCAGTTTGAAATTCATTTCAGGTGCCTCTTTCTTGCAGATTTAACTTGGTGCTTTCTATAGCAATAATTCATTTAAAGCATTTTTATTCTGCTCTTCAGCCAAGAAAGGCTTCCAGAGTAATTTACAAATATGAGTGATAAAAGAGTCCCTGCCCTCAGGATTACAGTTTAATCCCCATGCATGTCCCATGCTATCCCCAAATCTGTTCTGAAAGGTTTGGAGCACTCCCAGAACAGATTTAGGGAGTGGGTGGGGGGAGGAGAGAGGGAGATCATTCCGACAGAACAATTGTTGAATACAATCCATAATTTATAAAAGTGCAGTATTTGATTACATAGTATTGTCATGGACAAACTTATTTTTCTCTGGGTGATTTTTATTATAGGAATCTAACACTGAAATAGTACATAAAACTTCTAAAAATACTAACATGCAAGTGGTTCATCTTTGTTAATGTTTTATTATAATTATTATTTTTGTCTCCAAAAGTTTTTAGTTGTGTTGAGTCAGAACCGGAGGTTATCAGATGCTTGAAGCTGAGTTTGGTAAACTCAGTTAAGGGTATTGTGAAGCAGGTAATTTCTTTGATGCATTCATGGGAAGCAACAGAGAACTATGGAACCTATCAACACAAGCAAATTGTTCCTGAAAGTTTGCTGAAGACTGTCCCAAAGGAATGGAATTACACACCTAGAGAAATGAACAGAAAAGAATCTGGGAAATGTAGGTATTTTTATAAAATGCTGTCAAAATAATAGTTACACATTTCATGAGGACAAATCAAAACTGAAGAATTAGAATTAAATGGTATGATTTTATAATGAACACTATAGTAACACAATTTATGGTACTTTTAGAAGATTATTAATAGAATTATTGACATACTTTGGTGCAGTTCTTTGCCTTTGGGTTGGGTTACTGTACTACACTCTAGATGGAGCTTCCCTTGTGCTAGGCCCAGAAAAAACTGCAAGTTGTGCAGAATGCTGCAGCCCATTTGCTTACAGGAGTGAGACCCTGCAAATTTGTTACCAGGCCAAATTCAAGGTGTTGTTATTAGTATATAAAGCCTTTAACAACTTGGAACCAGTTTACTTGAGGCATTGCTTAGCCCCATATATGCCCACTTGGCCACTTCGATCTGTGGAACTGGCACTTTTACAACTGCAATTTAATGTCTGTTCTGCACTTGTAAGGAATCTTTCAGCATGGCAGCACCTACATTCTGGAACTCCTTGTCCATTAACATAAGGCAGGCACCTCACTGTACTTTCAGTGCCTGCTAAAAATGTTTTGGTTTAGGTAAGCCTACGCAGATATGTAAAGTTAGCATGCATTTTAATATGTATTTTTATAATGTATATTTTAATACATTGTGATAAAATTATGTTACCAAAGATCTCCAATTATTAAAACAGCAACCTATTTTTTTATCCCTTTACAGATTGCTGTGTTCAGATTTTGTTGACTATAAATATGTTACAGTCATCACATTTAATTTAGTTTATGTTGGAATTGTAACATTACAATGTACTTTGTCACATATTTATTTATTTATTTTATTTATATCACACCCCTTCTCCCAGTAGGAGCCATATGTGTAAGCTATATAGGAGCTATATTTGTAATATAGGCATTTATAATTTTTTATCTATAATATCAGGCAGTTTTCTAAGCTTGGAACCTTTCCCCATAATTAACTTCTAAGACAAGATTTAAAATGCTTTATTCATTATGTGTCTGAATTTATATTTCAAAATGTCAGCTTTATATTTGTCTTTTATTTTTTATGAAAGAGGCTTTAATGTGGGAGTAATTCTCCTGCAGAGAGCCAGTGTGATGTAGTGGTTAGAGTGTTGGACTACGACCTGGGAGACCAGGGTTCAAAGCTCCACACAGCCATGAAGCTCACTGGGTGACCTTGGGCCAGTCACTGCGTCTCAGCTTCAGAGGAAGGCAATGGTAAACCCCCTCTGAATACCGCTTACCATGAAAACCCTATTCATAGGGTCACCATAAGTTGGGATCAACTTGAAGGCAGTCCATTTCCATTTTCAATACTCCTGTGCATAGAAAAGATGATCTCAGGTGGGTAGCTAGCTCCACCTAGCGGTTGAAGGCAGAAAAAGCACTGTTGCATTTTGCAGGGACTTCCTGGTCTGCGTAGCTCATTGCCACAGTTTTCTTTCTGCCTTCACCAAGAATTGTTGATTTCTCTCTCTGCTCCATTGGTTCAGGCCTGTATCATGTCTCTGTGTTTCTTTCCCTAGTTATTTTTCTCTGCTTTCTTACTGTGTACATTTCTCCTCGGATTTTTCCTTGCGTTTTTTAAAAAAGGGGGGTTCCCACCTCTCCCAGAGGCTTCTCTGCAGAGGATAGTCACTGGTGAGGGAGGGTGAACCCCCGCCCTAAGGACTGGCTCTTTTCCCACCGCTTGCTAGCTGACTCCCCCCCTCACTAGCCTCATGGTGTGCACCAGCTTTCATCGGGGCCTCAGTGACAAGCGCCTTAGCAGCTTCAAACGGCTCCCCCACAATGAGATATGGCAATGCAGTGCACACCAGCTTTCATTGGGACCTCAGTGGCAAGCACTTTATCAGCGTCAACAGGTTCCCCCACAGGAAGCGTTGTCGCCTACAGCATGCCACTCCAATCTACCCCCCCGCCACCGCCAGCAGTTTTTCAACCCCGTCCATGGAGGGATAACACGGAGACTCTCCAGCCACACATGTGTGTCTTCTTCCTCCCACAGTGCAGCTCTTGGCTCCTGTAAGCCCCACAGCACCATTGTTCCCACGGGCAAAGCAACCCGCAAATCCAAGAAACCTGTGAAAAGGCTTAGACCGCTCCCGCCTCTGCCCAGATCCAACTCAGCACCAGCGCCATTACCAAGACAAGCCTCAGGGCCTTTGTTAAATATGAATGCTGAGGCAGAGGCAGCAATACCCGCTCCTCTACCAGGAGGCAGGAGGTGGCTGAGGCATATATTTTGATGGGCAGGGTGGCTTCAGAAGGCGGGGCACTTGTGGATATCAGGCAGGTCAGCCATAACGATCAAGGTCCTAGTATCCAGAAGGGAGCTGTAGGAAAAGACTCTCACAGCACCACATGCAGGACACTGAGAGACCAAGAATCCTTATCTGAGGAAGACTGTGCTCAACCCCACCCTTCCTTATATGCTATTTTTTCTACTAGATCCTCTCCTGAGGTTTTCACAGGGTTTCTCGAAGCACCCACGTTTCCCAAAGCTCAGCAAGATGCTGGGAGAGGAGGGTCCCAAACCCTTCCCTCTTCTCCCTATGCTCTTGAGCTGCAGTTCGGAGTGCACCAGCCCTGTTGTTCTCATGCTCAGCCTCTTCAGTTGCAACTATCAGCTCACATGCTGCAGTAATTGAAGGACCAGCTGAGGACTTCACTTTTGATGGACCTGTCAGCTCCCATGCAGCAACTACCAGAGGACACAGTGACATCAGCATCATCCATCTGTGCACCATTGAGGGTGCAAGTGGTGCAGGGTCCCTCCATAGCCCACTCGTCTTCAACCATGCGGCCACCACCGAAACACACATCACTTTATCCTTATGCCACAGCCCAGGGTAGACACCCTCACCCCCAAGATGATACAACTGTCGACCCAGAGAATGAGTTAATTGTTCTAGACGAAGAAGAATGGAGTGGGGTCTCAGAATCCGAAGAAGTTTCGACCAACAAGATCTTCCAGGAAACTCTCTTTTTCTCCTGTGCAAGGCCATGGAAACATTCTGTCTAAATTCCCCAGAAGATCCCCTAGCCCCCTCAGCATCTAGAGTATCAGTAGTATGTCCAGACCTGAAACCTAAGTCAAGGGTACTGAAACTTCTGTCATTACTACCCAAAGTCATCAAGTCTGAGTTTTATGTCCCCACTTAAATTTAAGAAGTCTGTCCCAACCGCAAACAAATATTATACACTGGAGTAACACATCCTGGACCGGCTGAAAGTCCTTTTGGTAGATGCCCCCATAGTGAATTTACTGAATCCATCCTTGAACCCAAAGGACTCATATGCCCACCTCAAGGACCCGACAGAATGCAAAATGGATCAGGGCCTCAGGAGGATCCATGTGGGGAGTGTGCTTTCCATTCAGGCAGCGTCAGCCTCCTCAGTGTTTGCAAAAACTTCCCTTCTCTGTTTGGAAGACCTCCTGGATGGCCCGCAGCAGGATCCAGCCCGAACCCGCAAGTCCCTACTAAAAATTTCTTGGGCAGTGACCTTCATGGCAGATGCTTCTATGGATGCCATGCAGTTTTCAGTAAGGTCATCAGAAGCTGGTGTTTTTACTCTTAAGGACCCTGTGGTTGCGACATTGGGAGGCTAATCCTACAGCCTGCTCTAATGTCACCTCAGAGCCATATGTGGGAGGCAAGTTATTTGGGGATGACACCCTGGAGGATGTACTAGAGTCTAAGGAAAAGAAGTCAATGCATTCCACCAGGAAAAGGGAGGACAAAAGATAATTTTGGAGATCATTCCACCCTTATCTTTCGAGGCTCCAAGTCATCAGGAAGGGCAAAGGACACCCATTCTAGCTGTCCCTTCTGGAATAGACAATGCAACCTGGGCAAGGGCCAACAGCACTTCCCCAACAGACCGGGATTTGGATCCCAGTCACGATGAAACAAACATCAATTCTGATGCCAGCGCCCCTCTGGTGGGAGGCCTCTTCTAGCAATTTGTGCATCGATGGAGGGAGATTTCATCGGACCAGTGGGTGCTACACACCCTTCAGTAAGGCTTGCAGTTGGAATTCACATCTTCCCCTCCAATGAGATTCATGCCATCCCATCTCGGCATCTCCAGACAAAAGGGAGAGGATCTTACAATTTCTCATTTAGTATACATTGCAGCAATAGAACCTGTCTTGGCAAGGGAGAGATTCCTGGGAAACTCTTCACTCTTCTTCACCATTGTGAAAAAAGACAGCTTGTTCAGGGCAGTACTTGACTTGAAGAACTTGAACCAGTATATAAAATACTGCAAATTCTGCATGGACACCCTACTATCAATCAAGGAGGCCTTGAGAAGGGGAGACTTCCTTACCTTGATTGACCTGAACAAGGCCTACTTTCACATCTGTATTTTTCCACCTCACAGGCGCTACTTCAGGTTTGCGGTGGGGGAGGACCACTTCCAGTACAGGGCCATGCCCTTGGGACTGTCGTCTGCCCCCAGGGTATTCACAAAGATCATGGTTACCCTGGTGGCACACCTCAGGACACAGGGAGTCCATGTCTTCCCTTACCTGAATGACTTCTTGATCCAGCCACCATTGCTACACAAGGGTGGAAAGATTTGCACGTCACCTTGGCCTGTCTGAAGGACTATGGCTTCTTAATCAACCAAGTCAAGAGCCAACTATATCCATCCAGCTGCAAAGTACCTCTGGGGGCCACTATAGACTCTCAGCCAGGAATCATAAGGCTGGCACAAGATAGAATAAACAAGATTTGTCACATCTTCTGTCTTCCCCTTCAGCACATCTTATGCAACTGGCAGCTGTTCCTGCAGAAAGGAAATGAGCAGAAGGGTAGGAGGGTTACTAGAATGCAGGACTGACTAGGAGACAAGGAGGAAGTGCAGCTCTCCAGACCTCCTTACCAGCACCTCATCTGTGGAGGAAAACACCAGCGTGGGAAGCGCCCAGCAGCTGCCACTGCCGCCCTGAGAGGAGCCCACCGAATGGCCCAAGCCTGCTGGCACCATGCCAAAAACAGGGAAACAACTGTTCGACCAGCAGCAACAACTGGAACATCAGAACAACAACAGAAGGTGTGGGGGAGGAGGGGAGTGCCCCTTGCCGCCGCTTTCCAGCGCGGGGCCTTCTGCTCGGCAACAGCCACTGCCATCGCATTCTCCTCCTCCTCCTGCTCTAAGCAGGACCCAGGTCCTTGCTGCCGCTTCTTCAACAACAGCCCGGTGCGGGGCCTCCTGCACATGGTCTCCCTGCATGGGGTCTCCTGCTCAACAACAGCTTGGCGCCTCCTACCCAACAACACCCTGGCACGGGGCCTCTTGTGCGGGGCCTCCCGGCGCAGGGCCTTCTGTTTGACAACAGCCGCCTCCTCCATGTCCTTCTCCCCCTCCTGCTCCAGGCACGGCCCAGATCCCTGAGCCCAAGCTCTCACAGCTGCCCTCTGACATAAACTGCCATCAGCAGCAGCAGCCCAGGGAGCAGCAGCTGAGCGAGCCTGAGGACATGGAGAGGAAGAAAATATTGAACCAGCAAACAGCTTCGCTGTAATAAATGCCTGTCATCCTTCTGCCTCTTGAGAACTCCCCCCCCCGCTAACACCACCTCCTCTTTCTGACAGTGCAGATAATGATAATGTTTCTATTTAATTTAATTTTTGTATATTGTATTGTTTATATTGTATATTATTGTATTTTTATACCTGTGTTTATTTTTCTTGTAAGCTGCCTTGAGGGCCTTTGGCCGAAAGGCAGGATATAAATAAACTAATAATAATAATAATAATAATAATAATAGTCTCAACCTTCCAGACAACTCCATGGGTGTGTCATCATTCACATCCCCTCCAGTGGGTGCTACTGTCTTTCCAAAGTGAGATAGCGACCAGGCAGCACCGGAGATTGGCACTGTCACCAGTGGTCTGTCAGTCCCTACTATGGTGGGCACACAAACCCAATCTGTTAAAGGGCATGCCGTTCTGGGATCCCCTATGAACTCTAATCACGTCAGACACCAGCTTGATGGGCTGAGGAACCATATGTGATGGCCAATGCACACTGTCAACATAGGAATCTGCTCTTCCCATCAATCTTCTGGAACTTTGTGCGATTCATCTGACTCTAAGACACTTCGTGGAATCGAGACAGTTGGGGCGGTGCTTGTTAGAACAGACAACATGTCAGCCAAGGTTCATTTGAACCATCGGGGAGGCATGCGCTCATGCCACTTCCAGACAGAAGCATCTCTGCTGTTTCAGTGGGCAGAAACACATCTGGACTCAATCCTGGCAGAATACCTCAGAGGGAGGACAACAGTCAAGCAGACTGGCTGAGTCGGGAGAAAGTCCATCAGGGAGAATGGAAGTTTCACCCGATGGCCTTTTGGGAGATAGTGCCACGCTTCGGCAGAGTCAAAGTGAACCTCTTTGCCATACATCTCAATCACCAGGTCAAAAGGTTTTTCGCCAGTACACAACGCCAGAGGCAGAAGGAATAGATGCTCTGACATCCCAGTGGCCTCAGAGTCAGTTGTATGCTTTTCTGCCACTGCCAATTATCTCCAGGGTGATCCAAAAGATCCGAGCTGAAAGGGCAACAGTCCTTCTGGTAGCCCCTTGGTAGCCAAGGAGTCCCTGGTTTCTGGAACTCCTCAACCTATCACTTGACCTTCCATTGGAAGTTCCTCTCAGGGAAGACCTGTTGTCGCAGGGTCAGCTTCTCCACCCAGACCTAGGGTGGCTGACGCTTAATGTCTGGAAATTGAACTGCAATGTCTCCTGAGGAAGGCATTCCACCTCCGGTGGAAACAATGATGTCCTCTATATGTCCTTCCACCATTAGAATATACAAGAGTACATGGAAGGCCTTCTCCGCTTGGTCACAGAAGAAAAGGATATTTCCTAGGAAAGCAGGTATCAACGAGATTCTGTCTTTCCTCCAAGATGGCTTATCATTGGGTCTCAGACCAAACACCCTGAGATGTAAGGCTTCGGCATTATCAGCTATACGGTCCAGATCCCCAGTCAACCCACTGGGATCTCATCCCTTCCTCAAGCATTTCCTTTATGGAGCAACGTTGTCGGCACCACCTAAGATTCATCGCTACCTGACTTGGGACCTACACAAAGTGTTAATGGCCCTTCAAAAGCCTCCATTTGAACCTCTCAGTAAAGTCTCTCTTCGTCTACTGTCCTTTAAGGTCTTGTTTCTTGTGGCCATCCCGTCAGCCTGTAGAGTGTCTGAGCTGTATGCACTCTCTGTTGATAAGCAGTTCTGTGTGTTTCACAAGGATAGAGTTGTCCTCTGCACTGTTCCTTCTTTTCACCCTAAAGTACTGTCTACTTTCCTCTGTCACCAAGAGCTCGTGCTCCCCTCATTCTGCCGTAATTTGGTTCACCCTACAGAGAAAGCATGGCACTCACTGGATGTGAGAAGAGCCCGAAAAGTATATATCTCTAAAACAAAATCCATACACAAAACAGATAGCTTCTTTGTGTCCTTTCACCCAGCATCATTAGGGAATAAGGTTTCCACATCTACTCTAGCTAGGTGGATTAAAGCATGTATCACCTTGGCATACGCTTCCCTTAGGCTGGTCCGCCCAGCTAGGATAGTGGCCCAATCCACCAGGGCGGCAGCCACATCAGCAGCATTCTCCTGCAATGCTTCTCTTCTAGAGATTTGCAGAGCAGCTACATGGGCTACTCCTAATACGTGTATTAAGCATTACAAAATAAACATGTATGTGTCCACCAATGTGGCCTTTGGGAGAAGACTGCGACAGCACGTCCTCTTGACCAATAATGTTTTTTCAGCCCGGCGATATCCCACCCTACATGGGTCAGCTTTGGTATGTGCCACCTGAGATCATCTTTTCAATGCATAGGAAAAGAGACGTTTTACCGTGAAAATGGTCTTCTCTGTGCATGTCAAAAGATGATCTCAGGGCCACTCCCTAGGAGGGCTGGGCTGCCATCATTACCCCAGGATAGGCCTCTAGCAGAGAGTGCATGAGTGCTGTTTGTGTTTCTTACTATTTGTGTGATTGCTACCATGTTCTCTCATTGTTTGTGGTTTGTCATCAAGAACTGTGGCAATGAGCTACATTGCAAAATACAGCAGCGCTCTTTCTGCCTTCAACTGCTAGGTGGAGCTAGCAACCCAACTGAGATCATCTTTTGACATGCACAGAGAAGACAATTTTCATGGTAAGACCAAAAGTCTATTTTTGGTTGAACCACCAAAGTGGCAGAGTTGTATAAAGAGACAGGTATATTGTTTTGTGATATGGGCAGTTTACAACATGGTGATTGCCTCTTCTCCTTTAAATTCTCTCATGAAGTCAGTTACTCACTGAATGTAAGCAAGCCCCTTAGAGTGCATAGATTAACTCTTTATAGGCTTACAAAATATTTCTTACAAAAATCTCAGAGAGGCATCCCGTTTATCTTCACAAAAACTTTGTGAGATAGGTTAGGTTGGAAAAGATTTGTTTGGGCAATAAGTGAAATTCTTGGCAGAGCAGTACTTTGAATCCTCAGTCTAAGTCCAGTATTCTGCCTGCTTCAGCAAGATGAATATGCTGAGGCACATGATGATAGAACAATCTTGTCCATTACCCAGAAAATATAAAGTGTAAACTAGATGCTAAATGCAAACATCTGATCATATAAATAGCCAGGTCATGGGATTCTTCCACATCAAAAACGGTTGGGAATGTGTGCTAACTGACTCTCTATTGCCAATTGTTCATGTGGAGTGCCCAGTTTACACAAGATGTTATCTGCATGTTTGAGGCAATAGAGTCAAGTTCATTCTTCCACCATGCAAGAATGGTACCAGCCCTGACAAATGTGAACCACCAGGGCTATGCATCTAAGACACACCTAAAATTAGACACCAGGATTCAGTGCTCATAACTGCATTGTACAGCAAGAATGTTTAATGTTAATCATACTTTCTTTCATTTTTTTTAAAGGCTTCACGAGGCTTGCTGCTCAGGCGGTATCTATTGTAATCAACAAGTTACCTACAGTGATTGCATGTTTGCCTCCCCCAATTAAGTATTTCTTTCTTCTCTCTGAGAGAAAAATGCCAAAAAACTTAATTGAATCAAAAAAATCTGGGCTTCTTGTCTGGATCTTGATTGAAATTATGAGTCGGATATTTGAGGATGGAAACACCACAGAACTTTTAACGGGTTCAACTCTTGACAGATGGAGCAAAGAGAAACTCAGTTTGGTTTGTGTATGTTTGGAAAATATTATAGGAAAAAAGGAAAATAACCCTAAACAAGTGACACACAAAATTATACAGAACATTGAACAACAAAGGCCAAACTGGATTGAAAACCAGTTACTAAAGGCAAGAAAGCTGAGCATAGACTGGTAAGAAGACCTGTTATTTCATTCTTTTCTTTCTTTCATTCCTTTTTCTTTTTACTGTCATTTGTATATACAACATGTTTCACAATAAAATGTTTTACCGTAAAAATGTTTACTATAGCAGGTACTGAGTTCCCTCAGGGCTCTGGTTATTAGGATAAATAGAAAACAAGGGAAATTGTGTTTTTCTTATAGAAAGGTGAACTGTCATTACATATATTCTGGCAATAGATTTTGCTATGGAGATTAAATTATGGAGGATATAGCCCAATACAAAAAGCTTTTTATGGTCTTTTGTGTTTAGAAACAAACACACATATTTACTTTTTTTATGTAACTCCATATCCAGAGGGAAACTGGGTCATTTCAGAGTAGCACAAGAAAAGTACCCAGCTGCTTTTTTTGTGTGAGGAAATATCAACATTTCCAGATTTCATCTTGGTTTCCCAACTTCTATAAGTTTTTTTTAAAAAAAATTGAATGCATTTACACATTTTATAGTTCTCTGAATTATGTGTATTTTTAATTGGTAGTATGTGACAGAATTATTGCATTATTGCTAGATATTTTTATATAGCTTGTTGAATAAATTAACTTCACTAGTAACAGTAGAATTCTCTGCCTGTTTCATCCATGCTTTATAAGGGCAACCTCATACAATCTGCACAGAGCAAAATAGTACTACAATACTGAATCATCCATGGAAATGAAAATGCATTAATTCAGCACACTGATTTGTGCTCTTTTGCTGCTAGGTTTATTTGGTTGGTGGAAATCACAGCAGCATCACACAAATGCTCATTGGTATTGACCTTTATGATCTTTTTATGTGCATTTAATACTAATTTACATGCTCTAATCCAACAATTAAGATGTTAAGGCTGCAGACCGATACCATTGAGTCCAGTGAATAGAATTGCATAGGATTGTGCTGTAAGACTGGATGCCATCTATGATAGTCACACTGGAAAAATGTTATTCTCTAGGACAGTAGCATAATTCAGTTTGTATACTGCTGAAATTGGAAGGCCTGTTAAGCAACAGAAATGATATTAGTAATGTGTAAAGATCCTAAACGCCCCAATAGTACTTTTTCAGGCTATTTATTTTTATAACAGGAACATATCATGATATCAGACAGATCACATATACTGAACTTTTATATATAAATATCTTTCAGGGTCCATACTCAAAGTTTTAATAAAGGATGCTAACATTTTCCATGGTGCAGCACCTGATGTTCCAATTAAAGGTTATACACCTATGCATTCTTTAATTGTTTGCACGCTTTATTAATATTTTGAGTATTTAGCCTGACAGATATTTTGAATTATTTTACCAAGAAGCCATGAGAAATATCACCTTTTCTTTTTCTTTTTTTGTAAGGCCTTGTTCCTGAGAGGAGCTGTGCTCAGTCTTCTTCCGCTTATATATGGACTTCAGTAACTTGGAAGTGGAAGCCTGCTATGTTCATTGTAGGAATGTGAGCTATATTATTGTAGTTACAGGCTCCGATCTAGCTGAAGTTACTTGTGCTGAAGTGTTATTGAATTCAATGCAAAAAAAGTCCCAGTGATTTCATTAGCATTCAAGCACAACCATGTATTATACACTTGTGGTGGAGAAGACTTGTCATGAACACCTCAAAGACCAAGGAGAGGATTGTGATGGGTGGGGGGAAAGAAGGAGATGGAGACAGAGACAGGTGAAAGAGTAATGTTGTGCAACAGAGAGATTAAGCTCTGGTTCAAACCTTGGTAGTGGAAATTATGGCTCCTCCTCCAAAAAGCATGAGCTGGTAACTCTTTCTCAGTAAGAACCGAGAAGAGACCTGCTGCATCAGACCAAAGACCTATCTGGCCCAACACCATTTTTCCACAGTTGTCAACCAGTGCTTATGGGAAGCTCACAAGCAGAACATGAGTATAGTTGCCTTCCCCTGCTGTTGTTCCCCATCAACTGGTATGCAGAGGCATGATCCTGGAGGAGGTATACAGCTGTCATAACTAGTCAACACTGATAGCCTTATACTTCATGAATTTGTCTAATTTACTTTTAAAACCATCTAAGTCAGTGGTCATTACCAAGACAAGGAGAGAGACTGGGCTCCTGATGGGAGGAAGGGCAGGATATAAGTCAAATAATAATAGATGTGGAAGGTTCTGCCACAGTCCAGAGACTGGAGAGAATGCACAGGTATATACAAACCCAATTTGGATGCTGATGTCTAATGTAGATCTGAATTAAACATATTTCATCTAAATGCGGTAAAATTAAGCTGGAAAATAAAAATGTGTATTAAGGCTATCATATATAATAATACTTATTCATGTCTTAACCATGCTTATTCAGCAAAAAAAACTCAATACATGTGCACAAGAGAGAGATAGTGATGTAGACTTGACTACACTTGAAGTTTGCAGATGCTCAAAAAATCTTTAGAAAACAAAACCCTACAGGGCCAACCCCACCCTCAACAGCCTGTTAATAACTCAATGACATGGAATATTGAAAGGCTAGGAAGGAGGGAAAAAGTGATATCAGGTGGGAGGAGATAATAGAATGAAGTGGCTGAAACAGGAGAGAAGAGAAACATAGATATGGAAAAGTTTTTTTAAAAAAAATTGTGTCATTGACGGTTTTCTAATAAGGGGAACAGCTACAGCATGGTGAGACTGCAGAATATCTGTCCAGGGAGTGAGTATTTGACCATCTGTGTGCTTTTGTAGACTCCCTGGGCTGCTGTTTCTTAGGCAGCTGAAGTCCCCTATAAGTGCTGGAAGGACTGGATCCTGCCTTTTTCCCTGACTGAGACCAGAGAGGAAGAAGCACCTGCCCTTGCAGTTTTTTGCATCAGTGCCCTAGCTGGGTTAGGTGGCATAAAAGCCTGGCACTTTCTGGTACCAGACTTGCCTCAGTGGGGTTGGCACCAAAGGGATGGCACCAAAAGGTACTGTATCTTGGGGAACACCTTTGGGAGTCCTCTACCCCCCTTTTAGTTTAATTACAACCAGGAAGAGACTGGACGGTAGAGAGGGCATGGGGTGTGTGTGTTTCCTGCACAGGGTGAGAGACTATGCAATAAATTGTATGACATGAGAAGCTTGCCTAATGCTGTCAGGATGAGAACCTGTACTTGGCAGAGGGCTGGCCGTCTGAAGGTGTGAAACAGGGTGGGAATGCATGTCCTTTTGCATGGCAGAGACTGGATGGGTCTTTCTTGTGTGGTTTTAGTAAAACTGATCTGGGATACCTTCTGGATACTTGACTGTAATAGATTGTTGTCAGTGGGCCGGTGTTTATATCGTATGCCTAGGACGAGCTGTTTGGGGAGAGAGGAACATGGGTGATGTCTCCTCAGTTTCAGTGATCATGGGTAGATGGAGACAAGGCCATAAGTTAGCATGAAAGGTGACAATGAGGCTATTTATGCCTTGTTCCTTGCTCCTACCCCTCTCATGACCAGGTTCCAGGTTACTTGTCTGCTGTGTCCACCAGTCTGTGTATGCTGCTGTTTAAAGCCAGATTGGTACACAATGAGGCCTCATTCATCCATGATTTGATCATGGATGAGGATGCTGATCTGGCATGTATTACTAAGATCTGGGTAGATGAGCTGCGGGAGTTGATGTGACAAAGGTGTGCCTACCCAGTACCTGGTGCAGCATCAGCACAAGCTTCAGGTTGCTGTGTCCGTATGATGTATATCTCCACTGCCAGGAAACCCCTCTACTTTGGAGCTAGCTGCAAGGACTTGCACCTGGTGTCTGGCCAAGAAGACAATAAACCAGGGTTGCTGCTGGTGTACCTCCACTCTGTTGTCCAGCAACTTCTCTGACTCAGTTGGCAGAGGCAGTCTGGGTGTGGTGCTGGAGGCATCCAGAGTTCTGGCTCAGGATTTAATGGCCTTCATGCTGACCATAAGGGTGTCTTAAGTTGTTATTGGTCTGACAGTTAGAGAAGAGCATACCCTTGACTTGGTCTTTGCTCCAGATGGAGGAAGGGGGTCTGGAAATAGTGGAATGGATATCACCCAGTTGACATGATTGAACCATTTCCTGTTGGACATTTGGCTCCACCCCTCCACCCCCACAGTGATTGTGGATCAATTTGGAAGGTCTGCCTTGAGAGACTAATAGGACCCAGTGAATTCCTTAATTTTCTGGGGAGTTTTCCAGTGGACAGAGCAGGCAATCCTGTTGAAACTCTTCTTGTGCTGTGGAATAGTGAGACACACAAGGCTGTTGCACAGTCACCCCTGAGTTTCCTCTTTGGAGTTTATTTAGCATGTAAGTGTGCCAGAGACCTAAGGGCAATGAAACAGGCTAAAGTGCTGGTGGTGAAAGACATTCTGTGAAGCAGACCAAACACAAGTGAGAGCACATAATTGTGTCTACTATGTGGCAGCGAGGGTGATTAAGAAGGCCCATTTCTCTGCCTCCATTGCATCCTCAAGTAGCGTTCCAATGGAGCTTTTTTGTATAGTTCCAGGTCTGTTAACATCTACTCCAGGGAAGCCTACTGCAATGTATTTGTAAGGCACTTTGAGCAAATACCTGCTCACATCTTTAGAAATCTTGATGCACACTGCAATCTTTATGCACTAATCTTGATCCACTGCAGTCCAACATAATGACTACTGCAACATCATGAGATCAGTTTCAACTAATGCTTCTTGTTGAAGTCAACAAAGTGCTTACAACGATGTGAACTTAAATTAAAAAGGGGGAAAAAACCAACCTAAACAAGCCTGGAAGAATCCAGTTGGGCTAGATGATTTATCTATATAAACATTACATCCAGTTTTATTATGCTTGAAAATCAGTCACAAGACATAATGAAAAACTTCCTTATATGTCAGTGCAATTCTTTGTGCTAAGTCTTTCAAATACATATAAGTTTAATATAAGCTAGCATTCATAAAACCTTCCATAAAACAATAATTTAAAACAATAAAATGTCTTTGTGCCGAACAAATCCCAAATGCGTTTTAACCTATTCAGGTCTTCCTCAGTGGGAACTGTAAGTTTTTATCAGCTAAGGCTCTTGTGCCCCTTTGGCATTCCAGGATCATGTAAACAATAAGTGCGACCTACAGACAATGTAAAGAACAAGTGTGGCCAACTATAGTTCAACGTTATACATATAAAAAGTATAAAAGGTATAGATAAGTCCCCCTTATACACAGAACACTCACTCACCTACACCTTTTCTATACAGATGTATACCTTGTGTAGTCAATTGAGACTGGAAAATAAATATTAAGGATCTAAAGTAAATTGTAAAAGAATACAGTTACAATGTATCACAATCAAATTTAAATTGTCTCTTCAAGGAGGCATGTTTCGAGGAGGAATGATGTAATAGTAATGGGGGACTTGAATTATCCCGATATCTGTTGGGAGACAAATTCTGCCAAACACAGTCCCTCCAAGAAATTTCTGACGTGTTGGAGACAACTCTCTCCTACAGAAAGTGGAGGAAGCAACCAGAGGATCAGCTATCCTGGATTTGATTCTAACCAATAGAAATGATTTGGTGGATCAAGTGGCAGTTACGGAAATTCTGGGAGAAAGTGATCACAACAGACTTGAATTCTTGATTTTAACAGAAGCAAAAGCTGAGAGTAGCCATACATGCACCCTGGACTTCAGGAAAGCTGATTTTAATAAACTCAGAACAATTGTAAGTATGGTCCCATGGCAAGTGACTCTAATGAGAAAAGGAGTCCAAGATGGGTGGGAGTTTCTAAAAAAGGAAATTCTAAAAGCGCAATGGCAAGCAGTTCCAACAAGAAAAAGGGGGGGGAAACAGCAGAAGAAGCCAATGTGGCTTCACAAAAAGCTTAGAGATGACCTGAAAACAAAATATACAGGAAACATACAGGAAGTGGAAAGAAGGCCCGGCCACAAAGGAAAAGTATAGACAAGTATCACGGAATTGCAGGGATGGCGTCAGGAAGGCTAAAGCTGAGAATGAGCTGAGGTTAGTAAGAGATGCTAAAAGCAACAAAAGCTTTCTTCAGGTACGTCCATAGTAAAAGACAGAGAAAAGAAATGGTGGTGCAGCTACTCAATGAGGATGGCAAAATGATAACAGATGACAAAGAAAAGGCAGAAGTGCTCAATTCCTACTTTGGCTCAGTCTTCTCCTTAAAAAGGGTCTATGACCCTCCCAGGAAACATGAAGTAGATGGGACAGGATTTGAACTTGAGATTGATAGACAAACAGTCAAGGAATACCTAATCACTTTGAACGAGTTCAAATCGGCATGGCCTGATAAACTGCATCCTAGAGTATTGAAGGAACTGGCTGAAGAACTCTCAGAACCGCTGTCTATTATCTTTGCAAAATCGTGGAGGACTGGTGAAGTGGAGGAGAGCTAATGTTGTCCCTATCTTCAAAAAGGGCAAAAAGGAGGAACCAGGGAACTACAGACCAGTCAGCCTAACATCAATCCGTGGAAAAACTCTGGATCAGATTATAAAGCAGTCAGTCTGTAAGCACCTTGAAAACAATGCAGTGATTACTAGAAGCCAGCATGGATTTATGAAGAACAAATCCTTCCAGACTAAACATATCTTGTTTTTTGATCGGTAACCTCCCTTGCAGACTGTGGGAATGCTGTGGGCATAATATATCTCGACTTCAGCAAAGCTTTTGACAAAGTGCCCCATGATATTCTGATTAGCAAGCTAGCTAAATGTGGGCTGGATGGAACAACTATCAGGTGGATCCACAGTTGGCTCCAGAATCGTACTCAAAGAGTGCTTATCAATGGTTCCTTCTCAAACTGGGCAGAAGTAACAAGTGGGATACCACAGGGCTCGGTTCTGGGCCCAGGGCTCGGTTCTGGGCCCAGTGCTCTTCAACATTTTTATTAATGACTTGGATGAGGAGGTACAGAACATGCTTATCAAATTTGCAGATGATACAAAATTGGGGGCACAGCTAATACCATGGAAGACAGAAACAAAATTCAAAGGGAGCTTAATAGGCTGGAACATTCCACTGAAAACAACAGAATGAATTTCAACAGGGATAAATGCAAAGTTCTAAACCTAGGAAAAAGAAACCAAATGCAGTTATCAGATGGGGGATACTTGGCTCAGTAATACGATATGTGAGAAGGATCTTGGAATTGTCATTGATTACAAGCTGAATATGAGCCAACAGTGTGGTGTGGCTGCAAAAAAAGGCAAATGCTATATTAGGCTGCATTAACAGAAGCATAGTTCCCAAATTGCATGAAGTATTAGTTCCCCTCTATTCTTCACTGGTTAGGCCTCATCTTGAGTACTGCGTCCATTTCTGGTCTCCGCACTTCAAGAAGGATGCAGACAAAGTGGAACAGATTCAGAGGAGGGCAACAAGGATGATCAAGGGACTGGAAACCAAGCCCTATGAGGAGAGACTGAAAGAAGTGGGCATGTTTAGCCTGGAGAAGAGAAGACTGAGGGGAGATATGATAGCACTCTTTAAGTACATGAAAGGTTGCCACACAGAGGAGGGCTGGGATCTCTTTTTGATCGTCCCAGAGTGCAGGACACGGAATAATGGGCTCAAGTTGCAGGAAGCCAGATTTCGACTGAACATCAGGAAAAACTTCCTAACTGTTAAAGCCATACGACAATGGAACCAATTACCTAGAGAGGTAGTGGGCTGTCCAACACTGGAGGCATTCAAGAGGCAGCTGGGCAGCCATCTGTTGGGAATGCTTTGATTTGGATTCCTGCATTGAGCTGGGGGTTGGACTTGATGGCCTTATAGGCTCCTTCAAACTCTACTGTTCTGTGATTCTATAATTCTCAGAATACCATGTTATCAGAAGATGTGTTCCACATAATGTCGGAATCAAGTTTAGTGTTGTGGCAGCTACCTTTTGGAACTCCCTCCCATTTCAAACCAGATGTGCACTGTATTGTCTTTTCAGTTTCTGTTGAAGACTTTCCTCTATCAACACACTTCTAAGTGAAGATTTTTATTCCAGTTGGTATCTGTACTGTATTTGAAGTTGCTTTATATATGTTTTATTGTATTGTGAAATCACTTGAAGATCCTTCATACGAAGCAATTCATAAGTGAAATAAATAATAGTCAAATAACTGGGACATGACCTATCAAGGGTAGCTATCAAGACAATGACCATTGTTTATTAAATTAAAGTTTATTAAACCATGGTTTGATTGTCCGAATACTGCCCAGTGACTTACTTATAACTTGTTTACTGCCAACCAACCTGATCTGATGATTTGTTGTTGAAACCTTGGTTTGTTTTAACGATGGCTTGGTGTTATGTACAAACCGGGCACCTTTCCTTAACCATGGTTTGTTTGGCCATCCCACCCCACCCCAGATATTCACCAAGCTATAAAGCCATGAGGCAAGAGCAGCTGAAAGCAAATCAAGCTTTGATTAACTCTTGGTTTGCTAACAAACCACAGCTTAGTGTAACGTGAACAAAGCTATTGTCTGAACCAATCCATTGACACTTCCTAGTTCACACTGAGAAATTATTTTTAAATGTCCCTAGTGATAGAACTAAGAGGAGCACATGGGCATTGTGATGGCCACACCCAGCCACTGGGTTCCTAGTCGCCTGGGGAAGGGAAGTCCAACCACAAGAGAGTGTACCTCTCTCTTTGTATCCTCCCACTCACCATTAAGAGCTTATTGCCACCAAATGAGGGTGATGTGATTATAAGCTGCCCCTTATTAATCAGCCTAATGATAATAATATTGCCCTTCCTTGGGTCTCTCTGAAGCCTCTTGTGTTGGCGTGGTATAATGGCCTCAGGTGTGGATGGTGGCGATAAAGAGTTTTATGAACAAATGAAGAATTTACCAAGAAAAAATGTGGAGTTTAAGCCAAGCAAAAATTATAGAGAAAGAAATGCAATGCTTAAAAATGCCACTGCATGTGACACAGAACAAATTACAGGAAACCCAGAATATCCAATACAGAACAAATTAGAGAAAAGTCAGTATGTTCCACATTGGAGCAAAAATACATTAAAAGTGGTTAAATGCAATCCCATTGCCTTAATCTAAACAGTCCCTAGACTCACCATGCCTTCAGTAGGCTTACATGCACATGAGTAGCCCTTTGTTCCTTGAGGCTTTCCTTGCAGGCTTAGCAACCTTCTGTCTGTCTCCCATGCATCTTATCACAATGAGAATCCATCTTGTTCTACCTAGTTCCAGAATAATGGAATCCTTAATAAATATTCTCTCTGTCAATCATATGTCCCACTCCAGTAGGCAACAGGATGTCATGAATGGTCCAGACTGGGATGTGACTTTCCACATATAGGCAATGGCAGATACACACTGCCTTGATAGTTGTGTCCCCAGGCCAGGTCATATGATCAGTCAGACCAGGTAATTTGAGCTGGTTTAACCTTATAACTTCCTAAACAAACAGACAAGTACAAACATGCATGCTTATATTATACCCTTATATGTTAGCAATCCAGGACAGCAAAGTCTAATTCATTTACAGGCATTAATGGAGAAATCAGTGAGTGGAGTGGCTGGAAACCTGAACAGAAGTACTCATACTGTGACATTTTGTTGTAGAGCCCAACTTGTCTAAGGAAGGTATCCATAAGTGATGATTTTATTTACTAAATGTATGTCCATAATGGAGAGCCAGTGTGGTGTAGTGGTTAAGGTGTTGGACTGCGACCTGGGAGACCAGGGTTTGAATCCCCACACAGCCATGAAGCTCACTGGGTGACCTTGGGCCAGTCACTGCCTCTCAGCCTCAGAGGAAGGCAATAGTAAACCACCTCTGAATATCATTTACCATGAAAACCCTATTCATAGGGTCGCTATAAGTCAGAATCGACTTGAAGGCAGTACATCATCATAATGTCCATAATGTTTCTAAAATAAAGTGGCAAACTTTGATTCTTTTCCTGCACAAATCTTGAACCAGTGGTAGTTTACTTTCTGTAGAACTAGTCACTGATTAAAATGAATAACCATGAGTGAGTGAGTGAGTGAGAGAGAGAGAGAGAGAGAGAGAGTATATATATATGTGCATATATGTATATATATATAAATTCTACCTGTTACATTTATTATACCAGACAGTGTTTACTTTTGAAGACCGAACAACTTGGATGCAGGCTGAATAATTTAATAGAGTAAGGAAATGGTATTCCTGTTGAACATTGTTTCAGTTCATATCATGTACATTATCTTAGCTGAATAAAATATTGCAGCTGATGAACACAGATATAATTTTGTCTTTATGCAAACAGTGAAAAGAAAAGCCAATGAGAAAAGTGGCAGCTGTAGTCATTGCCTGTCTTGTATATTGCCTAACAGCGCTACTATTCATTAAAATAACCTTCAGTTTGTTGTTAACACCCAAGCTATAAACAGTCAACTAAGGTTCTGGAGAACACACAGCCCCAAAAGTAAAGAAATGTCTGTCTTTGCAAAGTAATTTGTTGAGTTGAAGATTATTATTTTTCATCATGGTGACCCTGAGTTGCCTGACTGGGTGCATATAAAGATTAAGATAAATGCAGTTATTCCTTGGCTGAGGTCTGCCTCTTTCAGGGCACATTCTCCCTAATGACATGATTGATAGGCAGTCCCAAATCCAGAGAGGAACTCATTAATCATAGCACTCACTGAATCCAATCATCTGCTTCACCTGCACAGTGATGGACAGGAAAGGATACAATTTGGGTGCTGACACTGATACACTCCTTTGTCAGAGGGCCTCAACTTTTTCAATGTCATCCTCTAAACAGTTTGACATAAAATTCAGTTGTACCACTATACACCTTCAAAAGAATAAGCTAGCTTTACAATTTGCTAAGATTGTAAATATGCTTTTCTGGAATAGTTCAGATAAAATAAATAACAGCATTTACTGGTATTATTATTCAGCCAAAAACAGATTGCAGCTTTTAGTATTTTCACATTGTTTCCTGTCTAGCAAATTTTGAACTTCCATTTTGAATCTATACTATTTCTAATGTTTAGGAGGTGCGTAGCATTTCAGTGACCACATCAATAATTCTGCTGGAACAAACGTAATATTGGCACACTTTAAATAATTAATTGCAGTTTATTGCTAAAATCTACACAGTGCAATCTGCTACATCAGGCGTGAGGAAACTTCTTCAGCCTAATGGCTGCATTCCTTCATGGGCAACCTCCTGGGGCCACATGCCAGTGCTAGGTGGGACCAGAGGCAAAAAGGGTGGAACAATGGATGTGACTCTTACCTTTGTACAGTAGACTACATCCTAGCCATGGGAAGATCTTAGATTTCTACATACACATATCTCTCCATATTCTATCCAGATAAGCAAAATGCATTATCACATTCCAGCTAAGCAAAAGCACTCAAGGAGAGTACTGAGCAGGACTAATGAGGAGTGTGACTTGGTGAGGGGCATGGTTGAGAGAGGGAGGGAGGGCCAGGCAGAGAGGCCTGGAGGGTTACATTTGGTCCCTGGACGTGACGTTCCACCTCTCTTATACACCTCTATTCAAAAGTAAGTCCTATGGAGTTCATGGGAATTTACTCCTGGATAAGTGTATATAATTGCAGTCTTCAGCTCAGTCTTGCATACGTTTACATGAGAGTAAGTCCCATTGAACTCACTGGGACTTACTTCTAAGTAGAGATATATAGGATTGCACATTTTAGTTGTAACAGTAAACAATTAACTTGCTTTTCATTCAGAATGTTACACTGTAGGCTCTACGATGTTTACCATAAAGTTTGTAACGTGCATGTGCATCCTGTCAGTTTCAGGAGTTTCTAGCGTACCGAAGAAGGTGGTTTGTCAAAAAAGTTGAATAATATAGTAAAAAAATCAGATCATACTGCAATAAAATATTAATATTAAAAGGGAAATATTTGAATAAACTTCAGCCTTGCAAGTAAAAAATGAAGAGAGTGCAAGATTCTGATTCTCTGCCCCCCATCACCACAAAGCAACTAGTGATGTAAAATTACCCATAAGTAACCCATCAGAAAGCTTGGAAGATACAGGCTTTCTAACTTGCAGTTAGTATAATGGTTGCTTGTGTTGCATTTTAATTAGAATTTAAAATTTGTAGTGAGCAGTGAGATGTTGCCGAAGAACGAATATAATTTTTAAAAATCAGTACGATTTTTGGTAAAAACAACTGATAACTTTCAGTTTATGATTATTTTTGGTAAAAACAATTGAAAACTTTCAGTTCAGTTATGATTATGTTTATCTTGTTTTAGAGAGCCAGTGTGGTGTAGTGGTTAAGGTGTTGGAGTATGACCTTGGAGACCAGGGTTTGAATCCCCACATAGCCATGAAGTTCACTGGGTGACCTTGGGCCAGTCACTGCCTCTCAGCCTCATGAAAACCCTATTCATAGGGTCGCCATAAGTCGGAATCGACTTGAAGGCAGTACATTTACTTTTTTTTTATCTTGTTTTAAAAATAAAACGTTAAGTTTTCTGTGGATTAAGACAGTGTTTCAGAACAGCATCAATAGGGAAATAGTCATATAAATAAAAGAGGGCAGAAAAGAAATTATCAGCAATGAAAAGATATTTACTCTTTTCTGTTTAACTACACAAGGATCCTTACAGAAACATGTTTTTGTGGTTTTAGCTATTGCGGTTTAGATCTGTGTATATGACTATTTTACCGTTCTGGATTAATATTTTGAGTTTTGGTAATATTCAGCACTTACTATTTATGATACTTATGCTCCCTTTTTTCACTAGTACTGTTACTGCAGCTGAAGATAGCAGAAGCTTAGAAGAGGAAGCTATTGAGCTTGAATTGACTGAGCAGAAAATAAACATGATGGTCCTGGATATCTGCCACAAACCAGGTGGCAGTGAATACCTGAGGCAAATTTATCACATCATCCAGCTCAATGAGGTAGGGAAACGGCCTTTTTTACCGAGCAATTAGGTGTGTAGTGGCCTGAGGCAGCGTCTGCTGGCAGCTAAGGGTTAGTCAAGGAGGTGATAATGCTTTATAAAGTCAATACCTAACTCAATATTGCACTGTGTTAGACTTCAGTGTAGGCTTTTCTGCATTTATTTGGAAAAGGTTACTTTGGGGGAAATTATATGCCTTTTATTTATATACTTGAAGTCTGGCATGCTTCATTGATTTGTTTCTGAGTTATATTTGATAGGAGACAGGGATATGTTAGTAGTTAACATTTTAGAAAATTAATAGTGTGTATTATTATTACTATTATAACTGTGTTGTTTATTTTGTGGTAAATAGAATTAAAAGTAATAACCAAATTTCTTTACAAAAAGAAAAGTAAAACATAAATTTGTACATGCAGAATACGTTAAAACATTTTTACAGTAAAAGCCCTATTTTAAACTACCAACTTGTAATCAGTGACGATTATTTTACCAATGTAATAGCACAAAAGTTAGCAATGTAGAAATTGTATCTGCAGGACTGATGGCAGATAAAGCTGCTTCTCTTATTTGCCTTTTGATGCAGTTTTCTTTGTTTACTATCATGTTTATATCAACCTTCATTTTCTTAACCCAACACTAAGAAAACCATACATATAGCAAATCCTGTCAATACTTGCAGTTACAGATTAACTCTTTCTGGAGCATCAGATTCATATCCATAATTTTACAATTAAACAATGGAAATTTGCCAGCTTTAGATTGTTTGCTTCAGTTCTAGTCTTTTAGGACCCTAATGGCCAGCAAAGGTTTAAACGTGGAACATGAATTAATCAAAATAATTCTCATATTGTGAATTACATATCAACTTACCATGTCCAATTTTAGTTTGGAGGATATAGGCAGAATAAAAGCACAGGCTGACATGAAAGTGCTCTTGCGTTCAGGTCCTGCTTCCTGTAGGCATCTGATTGGCCACTGTGAGAACAGGATGCTAGACTAGGTGGGTCATTGGCTTGATCCATCAATCTCTTCTTAATGTTCATATGGTATTATGACTTCTTGCAACCAGTTCATTCATCAACAGATGGTTCTGCATCCCACACAGTGGTAGATAAATTAGTTCTTTTCAGAGTAGGGGTCTTCACAGCTTGCAAATTATGAGGTCTTGGCCATCTTTTCTTCATATAGACAGAGGAATTGTGAGTTAGTGGCACGGGCAGTAACAATTCTTTTCATCTTAGCAAAATTACATCTACCTATTTGATTTACAATAGTGCCTCTCATCTTCACCAACATTATTGGGTGTTCCATGCTATGCCACTGCTTTAGATATAATTGCTTATATCATTGTAATTAAAGTGGAATCTCATGCCATGAAAGTGGAGCTGAGGTTTGTTATTTATTTATTTGATTCTTTACCTCTCCTTCACCATAAGGTTCCAGGGTGGGTTACAACAATTTAAAAATACAATATTAAAATCCATTAAAACAAATCATAGTCAAGAAAAAGGAACAAGTCCTAAAAACATACATGTCAGTTGTCAAAGGCCAGGGTAAAGAGATGCATCTTCAGCATATGATAAAAGCTATATGATGAAGGTGCCAGGTACACCTCTGTCGGGAAGGAATTCCACAGCTTAGAGCTGCCTTCCCCAACCAGTGTGCCTCCAGATGTTGTTGGACCACAATTCCCATCTTTCCTGACCATTGGCAATGCTGGCTGAGGCTGATGGGAGTTGTGGTCCAACAACATCTGGAGGCACTGGTTGGGAAAGGCTGGCTTAGAGGCTGCTACAGGGAATGCTCTCTTCTGGGCTACCACCATTCAAACTTCTATGATGGTAGAACTAACAAGAAGGCCCCCTCTGCCGATCTTAGCACCCAAGAGGGTCTGTAGGGAAAGAGTTAAACTTTCAGATATTTGGAGCCTAAATTGTTAGGGCTTTAAACACTAGCTTGAGCACCTTGAATTGGACCCAGAAATGAACTGGTGACCAGTTCCCTAAAATTGTCAAAATACGCAGATGTATATTTGTTTACTGCACAAAAAAGTACCATGGCAAGCATCAGGATTACCTTCCCATGCTATGATTTCAGTTGCAAGTATCATGTGGGAATATTCTTGTGGATTCTAATTGGAATTTGAAAAATAGCCTTTGGGATTTTCTATTCCTTAATCTTTTATTTTTGTGTAAGGTCTGTAATGCTCACTGCTGTACTCTTCTTTTTTCTGTTGTTCCAGCAGAAGAAGACATACTCCTCAGCAATCCTTCAGTTGTAAATGTTATCACACCAAGATTCAGTGGTGCAAACTATTTGCACTTGCTTAGAGATGACTTTGGGTTCATAATGCTTATTTCTCATAAATAATATACATTTCTTCCTAGCTATTGTTTCCAGGGAAGTGTAAAGCAACAGAAAATTCTATTTGAATGTTACTTCAGTGCGCATACTGAAAAATAGTAAAATACTGTGGTCTCTCAAAAGCATATCAATTGAACCACTATATGTTTAGTTTGAATTTTGAAATGGATCTCTTTGAAATATGTAATATTTTAAGAGTAGAAGAACCTGCATTATTTAAATCTATATCTTGAATACTGTGTGAAACATATGTGATGTAACATATGGGATAAGTAGCCTTACTTTCAAACACTATTCGGGGTTACCAACCTTTTGGAGTCAGGGAGCACTTTTGGAATTTTGAGAACCATTAACAAAATAGTTGCCATAGGGGTGTGGCGCAACACAAAATGGCTTCCATGGTATGTGTGGCATAACACAAAATTACTGCCACATCTAAAAGAGTAGAAAAAAGAAACAGATAGAAAATGAATGTGATTTATATTCATCTTGGTTTCTTTTTTAAAGGAATATTTGAATGAACAGCTATCTTATGAAGAATCTTCTGGAAAAAACAGTGCAAGCATTAGATCTTTAAATGTGAAATTGAGAAGCAAAGAACAGCATCCTGGTTTTGATCCTTTCCATGTGCACTACTTGTATTGCACTAATGTGTTAGAAAAGGTTAGTGATTATTTGAGCTGCATGATGTTGAAGTAATTACTACCAAGAAAAATGATAGCCCTGTTGTTGTGATAAAAATATGCTAGCTAACTGATAAGATCTAATAAGCTACACTTCCCAAATATGCTACTCTCCCCCAGTATATATGCTCACTCCCACCAACCAGTGAGCTCTGCTTCTGGCTGCAACACACCTCTCTAGTCCTGACTACTTTGGACAGAAAAAAAACCCTTCAGTCTAGTTTCCTGATCATTCTGTCTTCAACAACCATCCTAAATTACCCACTTTCTCTCACTATAATTCTTCTGAAATCTTTCTTGGTCCCAGACTAATTACTCACATTATACAGTAGACTTGGAGCTTTTCTTTTTTTTAACAGTTGGGTTTGTTTGTTTGTTTGTTGGAAATAAATGCATAATGGTTTTTCATCTTATATGCAGCATTCACAATCAAGCACTACACATCTATTGCAGGGATATTGCATTTTCCAAGAGCAGCATTTGTGCCTCAGAAAATGTGCTAGCCCTTTCATTGCTGTTTTGTGGAATTCAGTTGTGCAAATATCACAATCACCCAATAGATATTTATAATGGTTCTAGAGATGAGTGATGACCCTTCATGCCTGCATCATTTGATGAAGCAGTTATTTAAGCTATTTCCAGACTTGCTATTTTGCAGGTGAGATTCAAATTCAGGTTGCAGAATTAAAGTGGATTGGTGCTCTTATGCAATAAAATACTTCCAAAAAAACCTGTACCATGAACATTTTGCAGGAAGGAAAGTTATGGGAAAATGCACTGGCAAGTGTGTGATGATTGATTGGTGTGATGTCCTATAACCTCCCTGCAAATAAATCAGAATGAATGCTCAATAAACAATAGATATCATATCACTTCCCTGTAAACTTTGTGTAAACAAATCAGGATGAATACTGAATAAATAGATAATCTGGAAGCGACCTTAGTTTCTTTTAATTGTATTTTTTGTTTGTTTTTGGAGACTCTGTGCTTTCCATCTTCTGAACTGCAGCAGAAAGGATAAGACTATCCTTCATTCTTCTAGCAGGAAAAAACATTTCCCCATTTTCCTACAGATATTGAAAACATGAAAATTGTTGCACAAAGCCTAAATTGTAGTCCAGGAACTCTTGCAGTGATTGTGCAGAAGACTCTTAGGTTAAATGTTTTTATATGTTAGTGCAATGGTTTAATACTATAAGATGCATTTGTGTTTTCATATCTTTTTATGAGTTAAAAACGTGGGGTTTCATCCAGTTGCTCTGATACATTTACAGACTCCAAGGTACAGAGGAATGTTCACAAAAAAGGACTGCAAGTTTGATGCAGTGTACCTACAGCCAGCATTGTTCATATGAATGTGATTGTCAGATTTAGCACCAGAGGGAACCATGGACAACAGAGGCTCCCAGTGCTTCCAAAATTGCCCCACTGAGTCAAATTCAAAGAACAACTACATAACCTGCTTGGTGTTATGCAGGCCAAAGTCTGTTGCTGCTGGTGTTCCTGAAAGCAAAGGTTTATGTCTCCTGGACAGCACCTACTAAGAAGCATGCACCTACCCAAAACACTGCCTGCTGCCCAGCAGTACAAAAGCCCACAGCACTACAAAGGCCATGTTGGAAATGAAATAATGATCAGGATTTACATCAGAACAGTGATCACAGGGGGAACCATCAATTCCAGGGCTCACATTCAGGGCTGGCACCGAAGGGTGGCCAGGTCAGGCCCTGGCTGAGGGCCCCTGCGGCCCAGAGGGGCCCCTCCTTAGGGTGTGGAGGTAGCGCTCCCCTTCTGTGATCCTCAGCAGGGTCGACTCCTGACCCTGCCACAGGTCACAGAAACAGAGCTCCTAGCCCCTGCCCCTACAGACTGTGCAGGCCTGCGGTGCCCACCCGCTCCACCTAACTCTCTTCCCTTTTTGTGAATGCCCAATGAAGATGGCACTGGAGGTATCAGCCCCTTAGAGAAGCCTCTTCCACCATTTTGGTTGATGGCAGTGACCTGCGCGCCCAGTGAATAGGGCATTCACAGAAAGAGAGAAGAGGTAGGTGGAGCGGTCCCACACGGTCTGTAGGGGGGGCTGAGGGCAGGGAGCCCAGCAATACGTGGAGCTAGCCCAGCTCACGTTCTTTAGATTCTCTGCCAGAAGATGCGGTGAGAGTCCTAGTGAACTATGTTTGACTGTCTGTAGCCAACTTATCATAGATAAGCTTTATTAACAAGGAGTCTGACTTCTAGGCAGTGACATCATGTGGTGGACCTGGATCACACATACCTTATGCAATGAGTCTCTTGACATTTTATTTCTTTTTTTATTTGTATTGTATGCAATGGTCTATGGCTATAAAAAGCAAATATTTATTGTAACACCACTAGAGAAGATGCTGCAACATCTCTGATTGGTGTCTGGCCTTGTGCCAAATGGCACGGGATTGAGAAGCTAGTCTGCCCTGGAAGAACACAATTCTGTTTCTGGATGGTAGCAGGCACTTACTCAAGGAGAGGTTAGTAGGTCCCAAGTAGCTTCAGTCCATAGGATTAGGTGAGGAAATAGACTGCTGCAGCAGCACACTGTTGTGGGGGCAACCTTGCCATACTGGATATCTGCCTGTTACCATAGGATTTCTCCATTGTGCAGGTAATGTGGATATCAATGTTATCTGAGTTTTTTGCATCAAGGAGGTTGAACTAGAGCGTAACTGTAGTCAGTACAACCTGCCATGCCCCTCAACCAGAAAGTGTGTGCTGAGAAGGAGCTAGAACTTAGATCTGGACCCAAGGGATATTCCAGCAGGTCCTTCTATTAATCCCCCCCAAGGATCTATAGAACAGAGAATTGCTGCTATATGCCTCTGTAGACAGACCCCACTCACAAATGGAGGATGATCTAATTGTTCTGGTGTGTAGTTACAGCAAGCATTTGGGAAACAAGCCAACAAGAGGGGAATGTGGCATTATGCATGCATTTTGGCTCCCACAGCTTGTGTGAGATGGATGTGGATGGTGGTGTGGGTAAGACACCCCACGGGCTGCGATCTGTCTATTACTTCATTCTAGAGTCACTCCTGCAGAGCTCCTGGCTTCAGTCAACCTACCTTGCAGATAATCCGCTTCTACTGTGACCAAGAACATTATTTTCAGCCATCAGGATAAAAATTTCAGTTGTTAGGACTAAACAACTCAGTATTTGTATTGTTGTATGCCACCCCAATCTCTAAGCAGTGAGAGATCTCCAGGGATCCCTGCGCTTGCCCAGGGTTTGGTTTCCTTGGAAAGAAGGTCAGCGGAGACTGTGGTGTCTTTATGAAATGGTTTATTTATTTACACACATTCCAACCTGAGCTTAAGATGGAGGGGGTTCAAAGCATCAGCAGTCCAATAGATCTTGCTTTTCCATCAGGCTTGTAGGAGGCATCCTAAAGTCATAGTGCAAGGAGCCAGCCTCTCTGCATGTCTCCAGTTCCTAGCCTTTTCTCCAGCTCACTAAAAACACAAGCCTCTCTTTTGGCTTCAGCAGGGAGGGGTGTCCTGAAGAGTTTCAGGAACAACAGGATCTCCCTGGCCCAGTTAATGGGCACTTGATAGACCCATTAGCTCATCTGGCCTCTCTATTAGACTAACAAAAGAGACTCGTCTGATCAGCAGAGCAGGTTTCTCACCTCCAGGTTTGTTGTTGTTATGTGCCTTCAAGTCGATTACGAGTTATGGCAACCCTATGAATCAGTGACCTCCAGTAGCATCTGTTGTGAACCACCCTGTTCAGATCTTGTAAGTTCAGGTCTGTGGCTTCCTTTATGGAATCAATCCATCTCTTGTTTGGCCTTCCTCTTTTTCTACTCCCTTCTGTTTTTCCCAGCATTATTGTCTTTTCTAGTGAATCATGTCTTCTCATGATGTGTCCAAAGTATGATAACCTCAGTTTCATCATTTTAGCTTCTAATGATAGTTCTGGTTTAATTTGTTCTAACACCCAACTATTTGTCTTTTTTGCAGTCCATGGTATGCGCAAAGCTCTCCTCCAACACCACATTTCAAAGGAGTTGATTTTTCCCTTATCTGCTTTTTTCACTGTCCAGGTTTCACATCCATACATAGAGATTGAGAATACCATGGTTTGAATGATCCTGACCTTAGTGTTCAGTGATACATCTTTGCATTTGAGGACCTTTTCTAGTTCTCTCATAGCTGTCCTCCCCAGTCCTAGCTTTCTAATTTCTTGACTATTGTCTCCATTTTGATTAATGACTGTGCCAAGTTATTGATAATCTGTGACAAGTTCAATGTCCTCATTGTCAACTGTAAAGTTACATAAATCTTCTGTTGTCATTACTTTAGTCTTCTTGACATACAGCTGTAGTCCTGCTTTTGTGCTTTCCTCTTTAACTTTCAACAGCATTCATTTCAAACCATTACTGGCTTCTGCTAGTAGTATGGTATCATCTGCATATCTTAAATTATTGGTATTTATTATTGATATCCAATTTTTACACTTCCTTCATCTTGGGCCAATCCCGCTTTCTGTATGATATGTTCTGCATATAGATTAAACAAATAGGGTGATAAAACACATCCCTGTCTCGCACCCTTTCTGATTGGGAACCAGTCAGTTTCTCCATATTCTGTCCTTACAGTAGCCTCTTGTCCAGAATATAGGTTGCTCATCAGGACAATCAGATACTGTGGCACCCCTATTTCCTTTAAAGCATTCCATACACCTCCAGGTGCAGGGTTCCAAATCAAAGGCTGGAAGGGGACTCATAGAAATCATCTATCTCAATCCCCAAACCCATAACAGTATGTTTGGTTTGTGAGATTCTTCCTTCTGTTACAGAAGACAAATATTAAAATATCTCAGAGGACTGTTGAAAAAGTATCCTTAAATTTTAGTGGCCAGTTGTAACTGTTTTAAGAAATAACAAATTAAAATGCATGAGAAACAGATAAAAATCAGTATAAATATTAGAACATAATTAACGACTCTATTAATTGTGCGCTTTTCTGGCATAATAGGGATTCTATGCTATTGTTTCAAAGTGGGGGGGGGACACCCAATTCAGCCTTCTGAAGAATTCTAATGATTTCAAATACTTTTATTTTTTTAAAAAATATCTGTACCTTGTAGTTAATTATTTGAAATAAATCAGTAAGAGTTTTCCCTCTTAAGATACCCTGAAATGTGTGTTCCTGTTACTTCTTCACAGGAAATAAATATATCTGCTTTCTTGTGTAGTGTTTCAGTAACCCCAATCTAGAAATCCTCACTTTCACTAATGAGATACATACACCCTGCTGGGTGTCAGGCTAAGCAGATGGTCAATGTTCTTAGCATTGTCAAAACTAATTGTCCATTGCATCAAACAAGTGATCAGCATTGTAAAAGCTGGTAGCACCCATGATGATCGGTGCTGCGTGCAGAACCCTGAACCAGTAAGAAATTTTGCACACATAGTCTTAGATGCTGGATATGGATCTCCACTCTATGCAATACAATTTAAAATGCCAAAGGATTTAGAAGAAAATTAGGAGGCCCAGGAATCTACTTGTACATACAGGCACCTTACATGCTGAAGTATCTGACAACCTTATCTTAGCTGCTCTACAGCACCACCAGGGAGGTGGGCAGAAGATGTACAGTAGCCTTTACCTGAATAGATCAGGTGTGCTGAGGAGCCAGTAAGATCCCATCTGGATTTATATAACCGCTGACTTCCTTGGCTCTGAATAGCTTGCCACTAAATGCAGACTAGGGATAGGTGAGGAGTTTTGTAGTTTAAAATTTGGCACTGGATTTTCCCTGTAATCTGCAATTTGTCGTCATGCTGACTGATTTTGTGTGCTACGAGTTTCTTCTGTGCATGGAAAAGCTGATATCAGGTGGGTTGTAGCTCCACCTAGCAGTTGAAGGCAGAAGAGTGCTAATGGATTTATTTTCACAAGTACTTCCTGCTCTGGGCAGCTCCTTCCTTCCAACAACAACAGTTGATCTCGCTCTTCTCTGCATTCAGGCCTGTATTGTTTGGTGTTATTCTACTGTTTTCCCATATTTTCCTACCTTTCTCTACTGTTTTCCCTGTGTCTTGCCTTAAAAAAGGGGGGTTAGGGGGGTTGTAGTTTAAGTTCCCCCCTGAGGCTTTGCGGCGGTGCTAAGCTGACTGCGAAATGATCACCCCCCTCCATTTGTCCTCCGAGACCCAGCCTTTTATTCTTTGATGGACCCAGCCCTCCTCCACTAGCTGTGTATTCCAAACATGTCGGTGCTCCCATACTGTGAAACGTCTGGTGGCCCCCATCCATTCCTGGTGCGAGCAGAGATGCAGATTGCGGTGTGTGGCCCAGGAAGCTGAGTGCTTGCAGCCTCTTCTCCATATTCTTCCAGTGGAAGGGCTCAGTGGGATGCTCCAGCTACAGGGGAAGCGCATTCAGCCTAACCTCCCCCCCCCCGCAGCTCAGCAGCATTTGGCCTGGCTATCATCACATCCCTTAGCCCCTGTAAGACCCGTAGCATGGTTTGCTCCTAATGGGGAAAGCAACACGCAAATTGGATAATCCACTAAAGAAACCCAAGTTAATCCAACCTCCCATTGGAATGGACATTGTGACACCACCATTATCTGAGCAGGCGTGGGCCTGTGGTGGGCAGGGTGGCTTCACAAGGACTAGCACCCAAGAAAAATAGGGGAACCAGTCACATCAGGTAACAGCCTGTTAATCCACAGGGGGCTGCAGGGAAGAACGCCCATAGCACCATTTCCAGGGCACAACGGGACCAGGAATCCCTGTCTGAGGAGGAAGGCACCGAGCTCCAGCCTACCTTAGACAAGTTTTTTTCTGCATCATCTTCTCCTGAGGATTTTACAGGCTTCCTGGAGACAGTTACATCTCACCAAGCATTTGAGGAGGCAAAGGGGGAAGCATCCATCGTTTTCCCCTCTTCACGTCAAGATCTCCAAATTCAGGGGGGGCACAATCCACACTGCTCTCATGCGCAACCTCTACAGTTGCAACTATCAGCGCACATGCTACAACACTTAAAGGAATATCAGAGAGAGTCCCTCCTAATGGATCTAGCCAGAGACCTGTCTATCAGTGGCTACTACACGACAACCCACACAGGACACACCAGCTGCAGCTCCCACTCTGCCACCTTCAAGAGCGCAAGTGGTGTATAGCCACACTACAGTCCGCTCTTCTGCAAGTGCGCTCCAACCACCGGACAGCCCATCACCTGATCCTTATGCCACCTCACAAGGCAGACATTCACAACTCTCGGAGGAGGCAACGGTGGACCCAGACAACAACCTGATTGTCCTCAATGAGGAAGAATGGAGTGGAGATCAAGGAGTCCGAGGAGATAGTAACCAATAGGATTTTCCAGAACGCTCATTTCCTCCCACTCCTGTGCAAGGCAATGGAATCTCATAACTTAAATTCCCTGGAAGATCCCCCGGGTCCTTCAGCATCTAGAATTTCGGCTGTGTGTCCAGATCCGAAACCCAAGTCAAGGATGTTAAACCTCCTATCACTACTACTTAAAATGATCAAGTCCGAATTTGGTGCCCCACTCAGTTCAAGAGATCTCTTGCAACAGCCAACAAATACACATCATGCACCAACTCAAGGTCCCACTGGTGGACGCTCCCATTGACAATTTACTGAATCCGTCCTTGAACCCGAAGGACTCAAATGCCCACCTCAAGGAGGTGTCAGAGTGCAAGCTGGATCTCAGTCTTAGGAGAATTCATGAGGCCAGTGTGCTCTCCATCAGAGCAGCAGCAGCCTCCTCGGTATTCGCAAGAGCATCCCTGCTATGGCTGGAGGACTTATTGGACAGCCCGCAGCAGGATCCATAGCGAACCCGGAAGTCTCTTCTGAAAATTGTGAGGGCAGTGACCTTTATGGCAGATGCATCCATGGATGCCATGCAGTTTTCGGCAGGGTCATTAGCAGTGGGTGTCTTCACTTGAAGGACCCTGTGGCTACACCATTGGGAGGCTGATACTGCAGCCCGCTCTAACCTTGCATTTGAGCCCTATGTAGGTGGCAAACTCTTCGGCGGTGACGCCTTAGCTGGAGTCTGGGAATTGAAGGAAAAGAAGAAAGCTATGCCTTCTGCCAAGAAACGAGATGATAGGAGATCATTTTGCAGACCATTCCATCCTTATTTGCTCTCTCAGTCCTTTCGGGGTTCTAGGGCATTTGGAAGAGCAAAGGTCTCCAGTACCAGCTGTCCCTTCTGGAATAGGCAACGTACCCAGTCTAAAGGCCAACAACCCTTCCCCAATAGATCAGGTTTTGGATCCCAGTCTTGAGGGAATAAGCATCAGTTCTGATGCCAGTGCCCCTCAGGTGGGAAGATGCCTTCAACACTTTGCCCACCGCTGGAGGGACATGTCTTTGGACCAATGGATACTGCACACCCTCCGATACAGACTGAAGCTGGAATTCACCTCCCTTCCCCCAACCAGATTCGTCCCCTTTCCCCTTTCATCATCTCCAGACAAACAGGAAAGGACCCTACAAGCAATTGCCTACCGCTTGCACATCGCAGCAATAGAACCTGTCCCAACAGTTGAGAGGTTTTCAGGAATCTACTCTATATTCTCCACCATCGCAAAAAATGACGGATCTTTCAGGGTGGTACTCGATTTGAAGAATTTAAATCAATACATGGAGACCTTGCTGTCAATCAAGGAGGCATTGAGAAAGGGAGATTTCTTCTCATTTTATCAATCTGAAGGAGGCATATCTACATGTCCCTGTTTTCCTGCCTCACAGACATTACCTCCGGTTTGCTGTGGGGGATAATCATTTCTAGTACAGGGCCATGCCCTTTGGTCTGGCGTCTGCCCCCAGAGTATTCATGAAGATCATGGTTGCTCTGGTGGCACACCTCAGGACATAGGGGGTTGATGTCTTTCCTTATCTAGATGACTTTCTGCTTCAGTTGGCTTCCCTCCACAAGGCTTGGGAAGATCTGCACATCACCCTAGCATGCCTGAAGGATCACGGATTCCTCGTCAACCAAACCAAGAGCTAGCTTTGTCGAACCCACCTCATATTACATTTGGGGGCCACCATAGACTCGCAGCAAGCAGTCATATCATTAGGACGAGACAGAGTGGACAAGATAATTACAGCCGTAACACAACTTCTATCCTCGTCTTTGGCGAACCTTATGCATCTGGCAGGTATCTTGGGGTTGATGGCATCAACCTACCAAACTACCCCATGGACCCGTTACCACTCCCGACGACTCCCGTGGGCGCTTCTACCCTTTCAACGTGACATTGCGGCCAGGCGTCACCGGAAGGTGGCTCTGTCACCAGCAGTCAGTCACTCTCTCCTATGGTGGGTGCAAGAACCCAATCTCCTATAAGGAGTGTTGTTCTAGGACCCTCCATGGACCATGATCACCTCAGATCCCAGCCTAACAGGTTGGGGAGCTATTTGCGATGGTCAGATGGTACAAGGAAACATGGTCACCACAGGAGTCAGCACTTCCAATCAATCTTCTGGATCTTTGGGCAGTCTGATTGGCCCTGAGGCACTTTGCGGAGATTAAACGGTTGGGGGCCGTGCTGGTCAGGACAGACAATGTATCGGCCAAATCTCATTTGAATTGTCAAGGAGGCACACACTCCCCACAACTACAGAAAGAAGCAACCCTACTGTTTCAGTGGGCGGAAACGCACGTGGTCTCGATCCTCGTGGAGTACCTCAAGGGGGAGGACAACTGCCAAGCGGATTGGCTCAGCAGACAGAAGGTACATCAGGGAGAATGGAAGCTTCACCAGATGACCTTTCAGGAAATAGCGAGACGCTTTGGCAAAGTCGAAGTGGACCTGTTTACCACTCACCTCAACCGCCACTCAAACAGATTTTTCTCCAGATACGTGACACCAGGGGCAGAAGGTGTGGATGCTCTGACATTTGCAGTGGCCTCAAGGACAACTCTACGCCTTCCCACCACTTCTGATCATTCCCAGGGTACTTCAAAAGATCCAAGTTGAAAGGGCAACAGTGCTACTGATAGCTCCTTGGTGGCCAAGAAGACCCTGGTTCCCGGAACTCCTCGATTTGTTGATAGATCCCCCGTGGCAAATTCCCCTCAGGGAAGATCAGTTGTTGCAGGGACAGCTTCATCATCCAGACCCAGGGTGGTTAGCACTTCATGTCTGGAGATTGAGAGGCGATACCTCTTAAAGTGAGGCATTCCATCTCCAGTGGTGCAAACTGTGATGGCCTCAAGACGGCCTTCCACGATTAGAATATATGAAACTACATGGGAAGCCTTCTCGACATGGTCACAAAAGAAGGGTCGCAAAAGAAGGGTCTAATTCCAAGGAAAGCAGGTATCAATGAGATTCTCTGCTTCCTGCAAGATGGCTTATCCCTAAGGCAAAACACCCTCAGGCCTCAGCCCTCTCAGCGGTCTTGTCTATATCTCCTGAGAAACTGCTGGGATCTCACCCATTACTCAGGCGTTTTCTCTGGGGGGCAATGGCATCGGCACCTCCTATGATCCACCGTTACCCGACTTGGGATCTCCACAAGGTGTTGATGGCCCTACAAAAGCCCCTTTTTGAACCCCTAAGTCAAATTTCTCTATGTCTCCTATCCTTTAAGGGCCTGTTTTTTTGTGGCCATTACTTCAGCCCGCAGAGTGTCTGAGTTGAATGCCCTGTCTGTCAACAAGAATTTCTGTGCGTTTCATAAGGATAGAGTAGTTCTATGTAGTGTTCCTTTCATCCTAAAGTACTATCTCCCTTCCACTGTCAGCAAGAGCTGGTGCTGCCTTCCTTTTGTCCTAATCCTATTCACCCCACAGAGAAAGCTTGGCATTCGCTGGATGTGCAAAGAGCCCTGAAAGTATACATCTCTAAAACAAAACACCTGCATCAGACAGATAGTTTACTTGTTTCCTTTCACCCAGCGTTGTTAGGGAAGAAGGTATCTTCATCCACCCTCACTAGGTGGATCAAGGCATATATCACGCTGGCCTACGCCTTACTAAAGTTAGCCCAGCTGACTATGATAGTGGCACACTCAACGAGGGCAGCAGCCACATCAGCAGTATTCTCACACCATGCATTGCTCATAGAGGTTTGTAGAGCAGTTATTTGGGCCACACCTAATAAGTTTATTAAACACTATAAGATTAACACATATGCCTCAGCAGAGGCAGCATTTGGTAGGAGAGTGCTACAGCACATTCTCCCAGATCACTAGTATACACTGCTCAGTGATATTCCCACCCTACATGGGTCAGCTTTGGTATGCCCCACCTGAGATCAGCTTTTCCATGCACAGCAGAAAGGACATTTGGTCTTACCGTAAAATGGTTTTCTCTGTGCATGTCAAAAGCTGATCTCAGGGCCACTCCCTAGGAGAGCTGGGCTGCCTTCACTGTTTTTCATATTAGGCCTACAGCAGAGAGTGTATGAGTCCTGTTGTCTGGTGTTTAGTTTCTGTGGTTCCTACTGTTTTTTCTTGTTGGTTGGCTTGTTATCAAGAACTGAAGTAAGGAGCTGCCCAGAGCAGGAAGTCCTTGTGACAAAAATCCATTAGCACTCTTCTGCCTTCAACCACTAGGTGGAGTTACAACCCACCTGAGATCAGCTTTTGATATGCACAAAGAAAACCGTTTTACAATAAGACCAAATGTCCTTTTTGTGACTGAAGTGACACCTTATTTTTCCTTGTTGAATGTGATATTGATATTGACAATGTTGGGGGAGGAAATTTTTTAAGTGTTTGCTGAGCCAATACTGTAGTTTTTGTTTGGCACACTCAACAGGAGCAGCAGCAACAACACACACACAAATACACACACACAAAAAGCCCACCCTGAAGCCCGCAGCCAGTGGGAAACCAATGGGCAGAGAGGCAAGCAGTTCTGCCCTGGGCTCCTGCTGGGAGAAAGGGCGGGATACAAATTAAATAAATAAATAAATAATATAGTCTTCCTTCCAGAAAGAGACCAGGGTGGCAAGCAAAAACCCTAAAAACTTATTAAAAGCAAAACATCTTGAAAACATCTTTAAAAATAAATCTGTATAACTTATTTAAAAATTGAACTCAATTATTGAATTGAAATTGAAACTTTATTTTTACCCCGCCCTTTTTCCAAACTGGAACTCAGGGCGGCTTACAAATAGAACTACAATTAAAATACAATTAAACTATGCATAACCTTAAAACCGTGAAAGGCACTTAAAAATCTAAAAACAATTTAAAATAATACAAATAATAATATAAAACAATAAAACAAGCCTTGTAAAGCCCAATCCTAAACACCTTCTATCCCAAAAGCCTGTTGGAATAAAAAAGTCTTTACTTGCCGACGGAAGGATGGCAAGGAGGGGGCCATTCGTGCCTCCCTAGGAAGGGAGTTCCAGAACCTAGGAGCAGCCACCTAGAAGGCCCTACCTCGCATCCCCACCAATTGCACTTGCGAGGGTGTTCGGACTAAGAGAAGGGCCTCTCCTGAAGATCTCAGGGCCCGGGTAGGCTCATATAGGGAGATACGGTCTGACAAATAGCATGGACCTGGGCCGTATAGGGCTTTATAGGTCAAAACCAGCACTTTGAATTGTGACCGGAAACAAACTGGCAGCCAGTGGAGCTGTTGTAACAAGGGAGTTGTATGGTCCCTGTAACCAGCCCCTGTTAATACTCTGGCTGCAGCTCTTTGTACCAGTTTAAATTTCCGAACAGTCTTCAAAGGCAGCCCCACATAGAGCGTGTTAAAGTAGTTTAAATGGGATGTAACTAAGGCATGCATCACCATAGTCAAATCAGGCATTTTCAGGAATGGGCGCAGCTGGCGCACTAGTCTTAACTGGGCAAAGGCACTCCTGGCCACGGCCAAGACCTGGGCCTCCAAGTTCAGAGCTGAGTCTGGGAGCACACCCAAACTGCGAACCTGTGTCTTCAGGGGGAGTGTAACCCCATCCAGCACAGGCTGAATCCCTATTCCCTGATCTGCCCTTCGACTGACCAGGAGCACCTCTGTCTTGTCTGGATTTAGTTTCAATTTGTTCGCCCTCATCCAGTCCATTACTGATGCCAGGCACTGGTTCAGGACCAGGACAGCTTCCTTGGCTTTTGGTGGAAAGGAGAAATAGAGTTGGGTGTCATCCGCATACTGATGGCACCGAACCCCAAACCCCCGGACAACCTCTCCCAGCGGTTTCATATAGATGTTAAATAACATGGGGGACAAAACTAAACCCTGAGGGACCCCATAGGTCAACGGCCAAGGAGTCGAACAGGAGTCCCCCAGCACCACCTTCTGAGTTCATCCCTCCAGAAAGGAATGGAGCCATCGTAACACAGTGCCCCCAAGTCCCATCCCAGCAAGGCGGTCCGAAAGGATATCATGGTTGATGGTATCGAAAGCCGCTGAGAGGTCCAATAGAACTAACAGGGACACACTCCCCCTGTCCAGCTCTCTGCGAAGGTCATCCACCAAGGCGACCAAAGCTGTCTCTTAACCAACCCATCTGTATATTTCTGGCACATAGAATGCTGCCTTATAACAAGTCAGACCATTGGTCCATCTAATTCAATACTGTCTACATAGGCTGGCAGGACAGACAGCCAACATTCCCAGCCTTACCTAGGGATGCAGGGAATTAAGCCCGAAATCACCTGCATGCAAAACAGATGCTCTGCCACTGAGCTTCAGCCTTTCTCCATTTACTCTGGGCTGCAATAAGCCGTTCCTGTTTACTCTGGTGAACAGAAAATATAAGGGAACAATTTATGTTGAAGGGGCCTAAAATAATTTTGGTAGAATAATTGCATTTCAGATACCTCAAATTTATAGAAAGATTTGCGTTTTCATACAGTTTTATTATTGATGCTTTTAATATATTTTGGTAATCAGTCTCTCAAGCATAGTTTCTGAGGTATCTCACAACAATATTAGAATAATAAATACCAGAAATTAAAATAAACATTCACACTGAGATAAAAACAACAATTTAAAACAGCAGCAAGATAAAATCTAGGGCTCTTTCCATCATGTAAGGGACTCCAATCCAGCACTGGCTCCCAATGGAAAAACAGGGTTTCCCCCTGCAGCCCATAGCACTACCTTCCATGATGTTCTGGAGGATCTGGAAGAGATTTTCAGGGGATCAAGTTGCTGCATAGGGTAGAGAGAATTGGCAAAAAACAATTTCCTCTCTTCTGCTTGTGGAACATCCCATGAGCAATGTTGCATTCAGGGGATACAAGCCTAACTCTTTTTAAAAGACTTTGAGTTGGTGTCTACATACAGTAAAAGATACAAAATTTAGGAACTGGAGAATGAGGACACCAGGTGAGGCATCACACCCAAAAAAGTCCTATTGCTGGTTACTGTCTGCGTCACCAAAGAAGGTGAGGCTACTCTGAATAGGGCCGCTTAATGCCGAGTAGGTCCATTCAGTTCTTTGCTATTTAATTATTTTAATTATTATACCTTCTGAATGTTAGTAGAAAATAAAATAAAAACAAAAATTAATTAAAATATTTTGATAGTTGTCCATAGTCTGATAACAAGATAGCATAGCAGAAGTTTCTGCAATCCAATATAACTATTACTTGTCACTTGCAGATTAATAGAGCACTGCAGTCCTGTCACACAGCAGAGGAATTCTGCCCTGAGTTGTCAGCATTTGAAGGTCTTATGCTACTACCGTATTAATGAATGAGAGAGCTGGAACAGACATGATAAAAATATTATCTGTATTCAAAATTAAGGTCTAGATTAATTTTTATCCTCTTATCTAAGACAAGCAATCCCTGAGTCCTAGTACTGCTTAGTTAGGACAACATGGAATAAAAAAGTCAAATCTCCAATTTAAGGTGAATTCATCTGAGGCCGAAAGATTATTTAGCTTTATGGACATCTTTTTCATGAATGTTGTTATGAGTCTTTTAAATGTAATACACAATATGAAAAGATTAGCGTTGGTTCAATGTTCAATGAACTTTTTTGTAGCAAGAAGGTAATTTTAGCTGGTCTGCAGTGTTCCCTGAAATACCCAGTTTAACTTTCTTTTCCTATTGCTTAGACTGAGGAATTGTTGTTTTCACTCTCTAACTTTGCTACAGTGGCATTGTTCCTCTAGTTGGTCTTCGTCCCTGAGAAATTTTGTGCTTTACAGTTATTGCAATGTGATCTGTATAATGTCCTCCTCTAGGATGCACACCTTAACGTGGTGAGGGGATTTGAGAGTGTGGAAGAAGCTGAGACCAATGCCATCAGGAGTCTAGACCAAGAGGCTAGACTCCTAGCAGGGGCACCCAAGGCGGAATGATCAAAGCTGAGACACCAGACTAAGATGCATCCAAACTCAGAGAAAGGCAATGGTAAACCACCTCTGAATACCTCTTACCACAAAAACCCTATGAACAGAGTATCCAAAATGCAACACGAGATAGTGCTGGAAGATGAGACCCCCAGGTCAGAAGGCACTCACTGGGGAAGAACAAAGGACAAGAACGAGTAGCGCTGTGAATAATGATGCAGCTGGGTCAAAGCTGAAAGGAAGCCCAGAGGCTGATGCGCACAGATGCGAAAGGAGAGTCTGGAGTTGTACGACACACACAATAGGAACATGGAATGTGAGAAGCATGAACCAGGGAAAGTTAGAAATCGTCAAGCAAGAAATGGAACGTATCAACATTACAATACTTGGCGTGAGTGAATTAAAATGGACAGGAATGGGACATTTTCAATCAGGCAACTACAAAATATTTTATGCAGGAAATGAGAAATTAAGAAGAAATGGGGTTGCTTTAATAGTGAGAAGTGATGTAGCAAGAGCAATTAGGAGCTACAACTCAAGGTCTGAGCGAGTTATATCAATGAGATTAAACGGGAAACCTATTAACATAACCATCATCCAAGTCTATGCTCCAATGGCAAATGCAGAAGAAGAGGAATTGGAGAGATTTTACGCAGAAGTAGAGGAAGAAATTGATCGCATACCAAAACAGGATGTGCTGATAATCATGGAAGACTGGAATGCAAAAGTGAGGAACAGAGAAGAACTAGGAATTGTGGGGAAATGGGGCTTAGGAAACAGAAATGAAGCAGGAGAAAGACTTATGAATTCTGTGAAGCCAATGATTTGTTTCTTGCAAACACATTTTTTGAGCAACCAAAAAGACGACTGTACACATGGACATCACCAAATGGTCAGTATAGGAATCAAATTGATTATATAATTGGTAGCAGAAGATGAAGTAGCTCCATACTTTCTGTGAGAACAAGACCAGGAGCAGACTGTGGTACAGATCATGAACAGGTAATATCGAAAATCAGAGTAAAGCTAGAGAAGAACAACAAAGCAATCCTAATGCCAAAATACAATTTAAATAACATCCCAGAAGAATATAAAGATCAAATAAGGAACAGGCTTGAGGCTTTAAACTTAGTTGATAGAGAACCAGAAGAACTATGGAGTGAAGTCAGAGACATTATCAGGGAAGAATGCAAAAAGACAATACCTCTAGTTAAAAAGAGAGAAAGACCTCAGTGGATGACTGAAGAAACTCTTAAAATGGTTAGAGAGAAAAGGAAAGCTAAAGCAAGCGGAGATAGAAACACAGTCAGAACCCTAAATGGAACAATACAGCGACTAGTATGTAGGGACAAAGAGAACTATTACAATAGTTATTGTATAGAAATAGAAGAGGACAACAAAAAGGGAAGAACAAGAGCCCTGTTCCAAAAGATTAGAGAAATGAAAGGGAAATTTAAACCACAACTAGGGAACACACTGATGGACCGAGATGAAATAAAAGGAAGATGGAAGCAATACACTGAAGAACTCTATAAAAGAGATGCCAGGTTGACAGATTCATTCATGGAGGAACCGTATGATGGAAGAACCAGAAATTTTAGAATGTGAGGTAAAAGCGATCTTAAAATACTTGGAAGGAACAAATCACCAGGAACAGATGGCATACCAGTAGAGTTCCTACAAGCTACTGAGACTGAATCTGTCCAAATTTTGACAAAAATTTGTCAAGAAATATGGAAAACTAAACAATGGCCCACAGACTGGAAGCGTTCCATATACATTCCAATTCCAAAGAAAGGGAATCCCAGGGAATCCAGTAATTATCGAACTATTGCCTTAATATCCCATGCAAGTAAAGTAATGCTCAAGATTCTACAACAAAGGCTCTTACCATATATGGAACAAGAAATGCCAGACGTCCAAGCTGGATTTAGATAGGGAACAGGCACCAGAGATCATATAGCAAACATATGTTGGATAATGGAACAGACCAAGGAATATCAGAAGAAAATCACCCTGTGTTTTATAGATTACAGCAAAGCCTTTGACTGTGTAGATCAGCCTTTCCCATCCTTTGGATGCCCAGATGTTGTTGGACTACAGCTCCCATCAGCCCCAGCCAGCATGGCCAATGGTCAGGAATGATGGGAATTGAAGTCCAACAACATCTGGGGACCCAAAGGTTGGGAAAGGCTGGTGTAGATCATGAAAAACTATGGAATGCTTTAAAAGAAATGGGTGTGCCACAGCATCTGATTGTCTTGATGCACAACCTATACTCTGGACAAGAGGCTACTGTCAGGACAGGATATGGAGAAACCAATTGGTTCCCATTTGGAAAGGGTGTGAGACAGGGGTGTATTTTATCACCCTATTTGTTTAATCTCTATGCAGAACATATACAGAAAGCAGGACTGGACCAACATGAAGGAGGTGTGAAAATTGGAAGGAGAAATATCAATAATTTAAGATATGCAGAGGATACCATACTACTAGCAGAAACCAGTAATGATCTGAAATGAATGCTGATGAAAGTTAAAGAGGAAAGCACGAAAGCAGGACTACAGGTGAACGTCAAAAAGACTAAAGTAATGACAACAGAAGATTTATGTAACTTCACAGTTGACAATGAAGACATTGAACTTATCAATACCTTGGCACACTCATTAACCAAAATGGAGACCATAGTCAAGAAATCAGAAGAAGGATAGGACTGGGGAGGACAGCTATGAGAGAACTAGAAAAGGTCCTCAAATGCAATAATGTATCACTGAACACTAAAATCAGGATCATTCAGACCATGGTGTTCCCAATCTCTATGTATGGATGTGAAAGTTGGATAGTGAAAAAAGAGGATAAGAGAAAAATCAACTCATTTGAAATGTGGTGTTGGAGGAGAGCTTTGAGGATACCATGGACTGCAAAAAAGACAAATAATTGGGTGTTGGAACAACCTAAACCAGAACTGTCACTAGAAGCTAAAATGATGAAACTGAGGCTATCATACTTTGGACACATAATGAGAAGACATGATTCACTAGAAAAGACCATAATGCTGGGAAAAGCAGAAGGGAATAGAAAAAGAGGAAGGCGAAACAAGAGATGGATTGATTCCATAAAGGAAGCCACAGACCTGAACTTACAAGATCTGAACAGGGTGGTTCATGACAGATGCTCTTGGAGGTCACTGATTCATAGGGTTGCCATAACTCGTAATCGACCTGAAGGCACATAACAACAATAACTGTATGATGTAGAAGTCTGAACTAATATAGCCGAATATACTTTAACTGTTAACTGTATACTGCAATGTAAACTGGTGTATAAGACTAATATATAATCCTGAGCTAGAATATATAAGACAGCTACTGGCTAAGGCCACTATAAGCATTATGTATGCCATTATGTGCTTGTAAGCAGTCAGGACTTTGACCTATATGATTCTGATTTACTGGCTGAATCCAGTTACATGTGTACTTGTATGTATGAAATGAATGTATACAAAAAAATATTTTAAGAAACATTGTAAATACAATCTGCTGTTGAACTTCTATTTTTCCTGAGATATTCTTAAACCTTAGCAATGTCTTTGGTGGGACCTCCAACCTTAGTTCTCCCAGACATACCTAACTTCTTGCAAAAACTGTGGAGGCTCAGGTGACCACAGTATTTTTCATATAAGTTGTCTGTAGATATGGACTAAGGGGAGTACACAAGAACCTTAAATGCAGTGCAGACACAAGGTAGATATGGTTGAAGGCCATTTCATTATTCTCAGTGTTCCCCTTGTAGAACTGAGCAGGGGGGAGGAGGGGAACAAAACTAGATTAGTTGGTTCTATCTGTCATTTACTTTGGCTCCATCTACTGTTGGCCTCCTTGCCTTCTGCTCTACCAGTTCCAATGGGCATCAGACACCCTTGTGCGTACATTTTTATATATGAAGGGGAGAGGGTGCCTGAAGTTGCACACTGGGGTGCACAAGAGCCCTGGGTATCTGTTTCTACTTTTGGGGAGTGGGGTGGTAAGTAGAAGTTGGGGAAAGAATCTGAACTCTTTCCCCCTTCTCCTGATCCCCTCATGTCATATTTGATGGAGAATATCCAATTCCCAATGTTTTACTTCTACATGTTTTAGCCATCCCGCATTAGTATGACTAAAAATGGAGTTGGCCATGTAAATTAAGGAATAGCACTATCGAGATAGGAGTATGTAACTGAATTTGTCTGCATGGAGGAAAGTAAAGTGCTGCACTTGGGTATAACCTCATAGTGTGGCGAACGTAGCTCTCTCCATCTAATCCTCATAGGTAGTATTTACTGAAATGGATGGTGTGTGAGTGGAGTATAGTGTCTTTCCAGGTGCCTCTGCAATTTAGAAAACCTTTTTACAGACATTTCTTGACTCAGTATGTCATAATTACATACATTTTAGCTATTATTTAATCATATAATTAAAGTTATGTAGTCACAATTTTTATTTTGTACAATGGAACCTCATTATAATGCGGGGATCAGGGGACAAAAGATGCACCTGTGTTGTAGGGGTTTCACGTTATAATGAATAGCATGGTACTATATACAATATTGTACTCTGGGACATCGTCATACCCGTGGTATATCGGAATCCACAGTACAGTGAACCACATTATAATGAGGTTCCATTGTATGTCATATTTTCTTGTGTATAACAATTTCTGGTAAAAATAAATTACATTATATAACCTAGAGACCTTTACATGATGTAACATTGTTTACATTGATGGAAATTTATATTAGCCATCTGGTGACTGGACTGTCTTAGTAACAGTAGATAAGTAAAATATCACACTAATTAAGAAATAGCATACACCCCCAATTCCAGTTACACTAAGGTTTTCTTATTGATAAACTTGTGCTGTTACTAAAAAAAAGTACATTGCTACAATACATAAACAGTTGTCAATTATTTTGCTTTTGTAACAGAATCAGGCTTTTGAAGTAAGTGGTTTGGCAAAATGCTGTTAACAGTTGGAGGAATAACACAAAATTGATTTATCTTTATATAAATAATGGCTACATCCCCAAATGGATTTATAAATTAATTGCTGTCTTATTAGAATAAAACCCTTCTTCTCTGGGCATGATTGATGTTATCTGTCTAAGTCTTTGTTCCAGCCACCCTCCTCTTTAGTTAGTTTATCACAGCTGGAGCTTTAATTTACTGATCATATTAACTCTGATTAATAACTAACCATATCTCTTTTTTATATATCAACAGTCTACCATTACTGAGTGCAAATGGGATTGGTCAGATTTGCTGCCACATTGTTTGGGACTCAATAAAATGACCTTCAGGGCATTACTGGCACACAGGTAATACAATTTTTTAAAACATTTATTCAGAGTTCTGTTAGAGTTTGTGTCCTATGCTGTCGTTCTTTATGTCAGGGGTTTCCAAAGTGTGGACTACCTGTGGTTTGCGAGCTTCATTCAGGTTGTCTACAGCATGCCTGAATTAAATATTCATCTTGATTTTTAGTTTTAATTTTATTGTTTCTTTTATTTCTTATATTTTATTTTATTACAATTTGAATTCTATGGAATGCAAATTAACACAACAAAATGCAAACTAAGAAATAAAAGAATAAACATACAATTAAAAGTCATGCAGTATCTAGCACAGTGCATTACAATTGCTATAACAGGAAGAAAAAAACGTTAAGTGGTCTGTCAAGACCATCAGCAATTTTCAAGTGGTCCATGGGGTAGAATCATAGAAGAGTTGGAAGGGACCTAAACAGCCATTGGGTCCAACCCCCTGCTCAATGTAGCAATCCAAGTTAATTCAAAGGGGTAAAAAACCCTTGCTTTATGTGATAAAAAGCAAAGCAACTTTAAAATAATGTTTAAAACTAGTTGACCAGAAGTTTAAATGTGAAGTTCTGCTTATGTAGTGATGATTTGCTGCCTCCTTCCCACAGAAGTTCCTTGTGCCTTCCTGAAAAGAAATTAGACTGACCCCTTACACAAATAAAGGTGCCTTCTGCTCATGAAAGGGGCTCTCTCGATACATGTCTAAATAAACAATAGAAAAAATAAATATGGAAGGATTCTGTAAGGGTTCTTACATGTGTTTGCAATGACCTCTGAATCCTTCTTGGATATCAATCCATACTGCCTGACAAACCAGTCCTGATGGAATGGTAACTGATGTGGCATAAGAAATTGCAGTCAGAAAAGTAAATTATAGAAGCTGAAAAATGTATGCATTGGTATCTTTACTGTATAATATTCTTTCCTGGTTTTGGTCTGCATGCCAAGTTGGCATGAGAAGAATGTAGGTTAAGTATGTCTATAACTGCATTGTGTTTATAATAAAACAATTGTGATTGTTTCACTGTGTGCAGAACACTTACTTTACACTTAACATGTTAACACAAGCTGCCAAAGTTATGTTAAGTGATAGTGTGATAAATGCTACACATTCTGTTTGTGGTGGTGAAGCAGATTTTTATATGATATAGAATACTGTAGAGTAAAACATGAGCCATGTGAGATCTGTTCCTTAACAATAAGGAGCTATTATTACATTCTGGACAAACCAGTGCACTCACTAAAACATGCTGACTGAGTTACAAGAAAGCTATGGATTGTTGTTCTCTATGAGAGCCACAGATGTTAGGTATATAACTAGAGCAAAACTTTTAAAATTGAAATGTGAATGGTTATTGAAAAATTGAGCATGGAAATCGTATTTAGTATAATATGATCAGATTTTCAGATTGCATTTTTGAGACATACCGAAACACCATCATCATCATCATTATTGATATCTAATAGAGAAGAGCTGACCAAGTAGTTTCTACCATTGTGAAACAGCTGTGCTGCCAAGTCCTAGGCTTTTGCTGGTGATTATGGAAAAATGTGTGGCATTTAGTAAAGCTGTTTCCTTCTGTATTATATATTTATAGTGGATGTTGTTGGACAAAATGGCAACATTTATTTCCAAAATTAATAGTTTCATAATTGCAAACTGCAGCCAGGTCATCTGTGGAACTTTAGTGTATGTAAACTAATATGAAGTAAAAATATTTTTCTTGTTTGGAATTATCACAGAGCAAAACTGAATAAATCATGTATATTTTAGGAGATACACAGACAGCATCTGTTGTGAATGTTAGCCATATGGTGAGCTATTTATGGGGGAAATGTTTACATTTATAATGTTTATTATGTTGTTGATTATCCATATATTCAGGAAATGCCGTTCTAAAATCTTGTTCCATCAACATGCTTAAAATCTTTTATTATCATGAACTTGGAAAGTATAACAGCAAGTTTAATTGAGCATGCAGAAGTACCTTTTTATGGCATCTGATCAGTTAGTGTAGCATGCAAAAGTAACTTTATGAGTCTGATCTGTTGTTATGTGCAAGTCGTTTACGACTGGTGGCGACCCTATGAATCAGCGACCTCCAGTAGCATCTGTTGTGAATCACCCTGTTCAGATCTTGTAAGTTCAGGTTTGTGGCTTTCTTTATAGAATCAATCCATCTCTTCTTTGGCCTTCCTCTTTTTCTACTCCCTTCTGTTTTTCCCAGCATTATGGTCTTTTCTAGTGAATCTTGTCTTCTCATTATATGTCCAAAGTATAATAACCTCAGTTTCATCATTTTGACTTCTAGTGATAGTTCTGGTTTAATTTGTTCTAACACCCAATTGTTTATCTTTTTCGCAGTCCATGGTATCCACAAAGCTCTCCTCCAACACCACATTTCAAATGAGTTGATTACAGACTCACACGTCACGAGTAACCCAACAAATCCAAATTGAGGATGGGGACAATTCAGAACTCAGGGAGGTCAGAATATGAAGTCCCCCAGTTTCAACATTCTTAGCTCAATCTTAAGCCGAGGCCAGACCCTTCCAAATTTGAGCAAATTATCAGAGCAGTTAGGCCAAAGTTTTTGGATTTTTTTAATCAAATCATGGTCTTTGTGTTGAAAGCATCAGGCTGTATCCAACAAAGCACTTAAGTCACAATCCCATCAGTGGAAGGATTTCTGCTTGCGCAACGGGACTTTCCCCCCCGCTCCTCCCCCTGTGTGCCCTCTAAATCTGTTCTAGGGGGTTCTCCCAACCCTCTAGAGCAGAATTGGGAAGGGTGCACAGAGGAGGGAGGAGAAGGGGAAGTCCCATTGTGTAAGTGGAAATCCGTGCACGGACAGGACATATTCATTGAACACCGTCCATCAGATTTGCCATGGGCATGCAGTGATAATGCTTAAACATTTCCTGATATGGATCCACCCTCACATCTACTCCTATTTTGAAATAAATAAGTTTTAATGTTTATACTGTTCATTTATAAATTAATGTTATTGGCATCAAGAGAATTCTCCAAATGGTTGTATTAAAGCCCCAACAGAATTAAATAATATAAAATGAATGTATATAGACAATAACCATGCCCCCCATCTTAAATAGCATGCCCGGTCTTGTACTGACTGTAGTATTGTCCTTCTAAAATCAATTGATAAAAGACCTGCAGTGACATAACTGGTTTACAACTCATGAAACTTGAGTTCATTGTTTAGGGTTGGCATTGGCTGATAGCAGGGATCTTGTGTCTTTAAGAGGTGTGTGGCAGGCAGAAATTTCCTAGAATGGAAATACAATTTGGGATAAAGTTTCACCTTTTGAGATTCTGGCAAACATCTTATTACTTATGTGTGGCCCCTGGTTTATTTTTGGGCCCTCCACCCCCAAAAGTTGACAGAAATTTGCATGTGATACAAAGAGTGTACAAATTTTATGCACATTTGTGTCCTCTTATGCCAGTGAGGTGGAGGGCCCAGTCCATGTTACATGGCCCAGAAAATCCTGTTGGCACCCCTCCTTGCATACCTGGTGCTTGTTGATTGTGTTTTGTACATTACTTACTGCTGATGGCATCTTCAAATTTACGAATCATCCTGGATACCTTAGGTTCTCCAGCATTCATCACTTCAGTGCTGAAAGGTTATCTGTCAGTCTCATTGCACTTCCTGCTGTTCATGAGCCTAATTTTGTGCAATGGCAGAGAATGGGCACTCCATTTTTCATGCCATAAGCCATCCAGAGCAGAACATTTGGTTTGATATGTAGCCTAAAACGTCTTCATGTCCTTCAGTGACTCAGGACACACTCCCTCAGATGACCTGTTTGTTGATCGTTCATTGTGATTTGCTTGCACTTACATGGATGTTAGATTATATCTAACATCCGCCCTGGGCTTCTACTGGGAAAAAGGATGGAATATAAATCTAATCAATCAATCAATCAATCAGGTCTTTATTGATTATTCATTCTGATTTGTTCACAGGGCAGTTATATGACAATGAGTATTCATCCTGATTGGCTTGTGGGGGTGTACATAACTTCCCATTAGTCATTTGATCATTCAACACTTTTCAATGCATTTCTCTGTCATTTTCCAAATTGCGAAAGATCAGATTCTTTTTAAAGTGGATTTGTTATGCTAGGGCAGATGTGTAATGTGTTCTGTGTGTCTCACAGAAAGAGGCTCTGGAAACCTGAAGCAAAAGAGTTAATCAGAGCAAGAGAGTGTGCCAGGTCTGCCAAGGTCAGCAGCTGGTTGGCAAGGGCAACCGCTTAGATAAGAAGGGGACTCAAGGCAGCTCTGGTGTGGGGGAAAGTTTGTATGGAAGGAGGACTGCGTTTGTTAACTTTAGTGTCAGTAAAAGACTCTTACAAAGTACTTTGCCTGGCTTGTATTATTCCTGTTCGGACCTGCTCCAGTGTCTCTGCACTGTACTGTATCAACACGCGCTGCAACAGTGCTAACACAAGATGCTGAAGAGGGTAGGAAGTAGAACTGAGCAGTGAAGACAGCAGTGGACCCTACACTGGAGGTTTATTGCAGGCACATTAAACCATATAGCAAGCACAAAACGTTTATTTATTTATTTAATATCTCACGCTTCCTCCTAAAGGAGCCGAGGGCAGCAAACCTTAAAGACTTAAGTACACATTTGTCACTCTCTTGCCACTTCAGGGGACATATTATTCTGTTATTGTAAGTACAATTTATTAAAAACAACTGCAAAACCTTTTAGGATGGGTTAATGTAGAAGTGTGCCAAGTTCCATACTTTTAACCCAAAATGTAACTGATCCACTACCTGACTCACACTGGAGTTTGTTCCTGTTGCAAACCAATCCTTCTTTTGTATTTTGCTGACCCTTTCTCATCTAGTTGTCAGACAGTGGCAGTGGTGGAGGTAAGGCTTCTCTGAATGCTTCAGTGTGAGACGGGCCACCCTGTTCACCTAGAATGCTGCAATGGTAGTGTTCCTGGAACAGGGAGCCCTGAGAGATGTTCTCCAGGACACACAAGCCTTTTTAGACTCTGGCATCCTGGATAAACATCACTTTTCAAGCTTTCGGGTACCTGGCCTGGAAAGCTGCACCATCCCAGGTGCTAGAGCCCTGCCTCCAAAGAAGCACTGCAACTGCATTGTAGCAACCATTAACATTTGGGCTGCAGGGTGGAGTTTAAGGTCATCAGGAGTGTGACAAGGTTATTGATCTTGAGGAAAAAATGAGTTCATTTTTTGGGACAACAGCTCTCCTATTCAGTCCCAATTCTGAATTAAGCCAAGGGAAGTTTGGTTAGACATCCTATCATTACAACAGGCCATGTACATATTAAATAAAAAAATGAATAAAGAAGTCTCATTATTCACTCAAGAAACTCAATGTAGCTCAGCTAATGCCGTTGGTATACCTTTGTCTTCTGACATTTGAGAATAAAGTTTTGTGACGAGTGATTATTGCTAATGCCAAACTCCACATCTTAGGCTAATTACTGCAGCATGTGTCTGCACAGCATTCTGTTTCCTAACTGGAAGACAAATCTGTTTATGTTGCAATCCTTTACATGTATACTTGGGAGTCAATGGAGGCCCCTTGTTAAGGGCAGGCGGGGCACTGCCCACTTTAACCACCCTAAACTTCCAAACCTATAGTCCAGTCCCTTCTTTGTTCCTTACATTCATATTCAATACATTAGCTATAGCCCAGTGCCCTTTCTCTCTGTTCGTTATAGGGTTGCCAGGTGAGAAGCATCCCAAACTCTGAGATTTCAGAGGCAGGCCCTAATGATGTCATTAAGCATGATACATTAAGCATCAACCACAGTTGCATGCAGCATACAATTCAAACAAAAACATTTCTCTGATCGGAAATTAAGATAGAAATCTTAGCTAAAAGAGGGTGTTCCCAGGTCTAGTTGAAGTGACGGGATCATTCCTTCTTACCTGCTTAGGAAGCCTGAGTAGGGGACATTTAATCTAGCCTACTTGCTTCTGGCAAAAAGGGTTTAAGTGCCCCCAGGCCAGGCCAGTCACCAGAAGGCCATTGTAGGAAGAAAGGAGCCTAGTGTTGTGGAGATGTTAGATGGGGACACTCAGGAGTAAAGATGGATGCCCCTGAAGGCTGCAATTCTAAAATCACTTATTAAGGGATTGAGCCCCATAGAACTAAATAGGACTTACTTCTGAGTAGATATGGTTTGGTTTGTGCTGTTGGTAAAGCTTGAGTAGGGATCCTCTGCAAAGATATCCATATCCAAGCAGGGTTGGCAACATCCTGCCTGGAATGCCGTGTCCCTGCCTTTTAACGAGGCTGCTGCAAACTTCTTTACAGATTTGACCCTTCATTTCAGAAATGAGTAAGAGTAAGAAGATCTCTACCCTTTTCTGTCTACCCTGTGGGCTGCTATAAATTCACTTTGACAGCCAACCCAATTCCAGTGAGTAATAACTGATAGAGAGATAACACCAGAGCTTGGAAAAGTTACTTTTTTGAACTACAACTCTCATCAGCCCAATCCAGTGGCCATGCTGGCTGGGGCTGATGGGAGTTGTAGTTCAAAAAAGTAACTTTTCCAAGCTCTGGATAACACACATGGTCTGGTCTACCTTTATAGGCAGTAGCTTTGGAACAACAGCAATTGTAGCCACACTTCCCAGTATGTGAATTCTCTTTTATCACTACTGGACAAGAAACAAACCATCATGCAACCAACAAGGTGCATCCTCAGTGGGTTTCAGGGGGTTGAGCTGAGCACATGGAGCCACTGTTGTTGCTTCTATGGATGTAAGGGAGTGAGGCTAAAGGTAAATCAAATGCAAATAGAAAAAGAAAGACAAAAGATAATGATGATTTCCTAAATGCAATACCATACCAAGCACAACAAGATTCTTATGAGCAAAGCAGAAAACTCGGCATCCCACAACCAGTCAGGGTTTCTAACCAAAAACCAAAAACTGAAAACATCTGGCTGCCATTCAGCCAAAGTCATAGAAATCCCCATGCAGCACAACCTGAAGCGGCGGCTGCAGTTAGTGCAGAATGCTGTGGCACAATTGCTGACATGAGTGAGACTAATACTGTAATGGCATCATGAGCTGCAGCAGGTATTCAAATTTCTGTTCAAAAATTATTTGAAAGATGAAATGTATAGCATGCTGTTTTTGCAAGTAATTAAAAACCCCTTTTGTTATAATAACTGAAATTGTTTACTGTGCATTCCTACCAAGATCCTGCTGTGATCTTCAGTTCTAGATTTCCTGGTATATTGTTGTAGAAAGGCAATATTGCTGCTGTTGAAAGTTATACACTCAACTTCTGATGTGCAGAGAAACAGGAAAAGGAAACTGTTTTCAGGATTTGCAATGGGTTCTGGCTATTGCCTGGAGGTCAGCACATCTCTTGTCGATCACAACCCTGACTTCACTTATCAGCTAAAAACCTGAAAGGGCAAGGATTAGAGCAGCTGACTTCTAACAGAAGTTGCATGGGGGGGCTGACATTTTGCTGTGTATCTCTTGAACTGGACCACCTAGAATCTTAATTTTTTTTAAATGAAAAAGTTTGGAGAGTAGGGTGAGACCCAGAGAGGACCCCCAAGCCAACTTTGGGCATAACACAAATGCACCAGCTCTTGGAGAGGAGCTTGCAGCTGCTTTGCTCCTCCTGCTCTATTTTTGCTACTGCATTGCACTGAGCGAAGCCAAGGTTTGTCTTAGAATGTCATCCAGACCTGGAGTCATGGTTAAGCTCTCTCCAGACTAACTATGAGCTGAAACCAAGGTTTGTTATTGGCTACAGCTTGTGGTTAGTAAGATGAGAGCATAACCACGAGTTCCGGTCCAGACGACATGCTAAGCTGAGCCTTGGCTTATCACTGTGTGACAGCAAAAAAAAACAATTGGGAGGAACAAAGCGGCTACATGCAACTCTCCAGGAGCTTGTGCATTCACACTAGTGTGAATTTCTAACTAGGCCTTTGATTAAATATTTGTTAAAGTAGTCAGATGGTCCATTTGTCTAGATAGGAGTCCCCCCCCCCGAATCTAGCAGTAAAGTTGTTTTCACAGCACAAAAATCTTTGTTGTAAGACCTGCACATTATAGTAAAGTAGAAACAGAGTATTGTTATTCCAAAAGTTTGCAATATGAAATATGTCATTGAGGAAAGCTTTTTTTATTAGTCTTTAGATTGACAGGTTATGACAAAACTGTATTCATGTTGCTTGAATACATCTTTTGTCTAGTTTTACATCCTTTTTGACTTGTCTAGAAAATGACATATTGAGGTTTTCATTTGCTTTAACCAGGTGTGGTTTTCTATATAGGAGATATCTTGGTAGGACTGCAGTTGAAAGCAAATGAACCAGTGAAGCTTGGAAAGGCCATGGCCCTTCTTCAGATGGTAGCGATAAGTTGAAAGACTCATTAATCAACAGCAGAGTCACAGGTGTGGTGGCTTTCCTACAAACTGCCAGCAGACTGTGAAAGTCATATCCAACACACAGTACTGTCAAAGTAGACTTGCAAACACTCTTAAGCCTTTCCCTCCTCCTCTCACTTTCAGTTGGAAAAAATGCAATTGTTTAATAAGGGAAAATTGCACTTCTTTTTATTTGTTTGAGGCTATTTTCATTTCTACAGGTTAAAGTAACTGAATAACTGCATCATTTTACATGCACTTAGTGGCTCTTGCTATGTATTTTGGAATGTCTTTTTTTAATCCTCAAAAGAATGAAATACATATTTTAATGACTAGCTTCATTTGTGAGATAATTGACCTCTAATATTAACAGAAAATCACTAGACAGTTGCCAGAAATGTGGTACTACGAGAACAGGCTTGTAGGGGGTTGGGTTTATATATGCATGGACCCCAATCTGAAGCATACGTTGAGTTCCACCCTAGTGCTTATGGGCTACAGCCCTCAGATTCAGGGACTAAACAAAAATCAAGCAGCCTGGTTGCCAGTAGGCTGATCTTACAAAAATGGATGGCCCAAATGGGACAAAATGTAGATCACTAGTCTTGTGACCTCTTGACCATTATACCCAATGAGAAAGTGACCTATATGCAAAGAGAGAATCTGTATAATTTGAAGATTTTCAAAGTCTTCCTTGATTTCTTTGGGAATTGAGTTAGGTATGTGAAAACTGATTACCTGAGGCAGCTGATGGAAAATCTCAGAAAATCTTTCCTCTTTTCTTCTTTCACTCCACTCTCCTTATCCATTTGTTAATTTTATAAGTGTGCCATATATTATTTGGATATCCTGAGGTTGGGGCTCAGAGAGGGTAGAAAGACATTTGAAGGGGGCATGAAGTTTTGTAAAAAAAAAAAAAGTTGGATGGTTTGGAGAAAGGAAAGATTGAATCTATTATGGACCAAATAATTTCAAATACAAGTTCTTTTACTGTATTTTAATATTTCAAATAAAATACTGTGAGTAAAAAATTAGCGATATCCAAATACCAGTAAGTAGACTTCCATGATAGGCAGTCTGGTGTGCTCTAATGGCTTCTACAGCAAATATTAAGGATGGGGTTTAATGGGTATGTTGAGATACTGTAGACATTGGGAAAGGTACAGTTGCATTAAGCCAAAAGCAAATGTGTAATTAAGAACACAAGAGCCCTGCAGGATCAGACCAAAGACTTTCCTAGCAACTGGTATTCAGAGGCATACTGCCTCTGATATTGGAGACAGTATACAACCATCATGACTAGTAGCCTGACTTGATGGCATTATCTTCTATTAATTTGTCAAATCCCTTTTAAAGCCATTGAAGTTGGTGGACATCACTACATCTTGTGGTAGTGAATTCCATAGTTGAATTATACGTTGTATGAAGAAGTACTCCTTCTTGTCTGTCCTGAATCCTGTTATTTTGCATAATTGGGTGATCTCAACTTCTAGTATTATGAGAGAAGGAGAAAAACTTCTTTGTATCCAGTTTCTTAGTGCTTAAAAAGCTATGGAATGAAGCTCAGCCAAAGACACTGGATATAAAGCACTTCTTTCCCCAGCAGCAGCCTCTTATATGTGCAACAGGAAAATTTCTGTGGCCCTTCCTAGACTGGACCCATTGTCATCAGCGTGGAAAGGAATGAAATGGTCATTTTCTGGTCTCTATTGTTTATGCTTTTTTCTTGTTTTAATTCAGTAATGAAACTCTGTTAAGAAATGACACACTAAAATAATATGGAAATTATCTTATTAAGTGGATTACTAAAGAAACTTATAGCTAGTTATATACAACCAAATTTTTACCAATGAAGTATTAATGAAATTAACAATAAAAAGATATATTATGTTCTGAAATAATTGTGTGGGTAATTTAATAATACATTTGCTTAAAAATGGAAAGCATTTGTATGATATAAAGCCAAACCTCTGTAAATGCTATGTTGAATCAAAGACTTTTTTATTGTTTCTCAAATACAAAGAAATCTTTTTTAATGCAGAATAGCAACATCTCTTAAAAGGTGAATTTTCTCTATCATTCCTTCCACTTTTAAATAGCTATTTTAATACTACTCCATATGGGGTTTTATTTTCTTCTCTCCCCCCTCCCCACATGAAAATAACATTAACCAGGTGTGGTTTTCTGTATAGAAGGCTGAAATGCTGTTCACATTTACCTGAGGGTAAGCTCCATTGAAAACAATGAAACTTATTTCTAAATAGATACGTACAGGATTGCACTGTTCGTATATTTGCCTCAACTTAATTTTTTTTAATATAGCTGTTCTCTTCAATGTAAAACTTTCCATAGATACCTAGCACTTCTATAAAACATTTAATGAAGTGCCTTAGAATTTCAGCATACAATCACTTGCTTTTTCATTATTTAAATGTAAAATATAATGATGATTGAAAGTAATTAGGAATGGAACTCTCAAGAATGACCAGGAAGGCATTTTGATATAAAAAATATGAGCTTGTATTTGATATGCAAATAATTATTAAAATTATTCAATAATTTTCTGTTACATTGTATCTAAATATGAGGCTTAGAGTTCTTAAGGTACTCTGAGCCAAGTCAGTAAGAAATGTGTTCCATATGTGCTAAACTTTGTACACTGGATGGACTTGAAATATTTGTCAAGTTGTGCGATGCCTACCCCAATAATTCTCATACATCTAAGCCTTGGAATTCTTTGTTTGGTTTCTTTGATGCATTGTTCAGAGATGACATTTTAGGAATATCCTAGGATTTTGGTAGCTGCATGTTACCTACTTGCAAGATAATTAAATGACTACATCTGCTTTGGAATAAAACAAGACAGGTATGTCAAAATCCCTAGAAACTGAATAGTCCTTATTTATGGAGTAATTTCTGAACAATTCAGGAGCATACAAAGCTTTGCAGAAAAGTAGTTTGAGAGTACAAGGTGATACAAGAAAGTAGAACAATAGGGAGAAATGATTCTCCCATTGAAGGTCTTGAATTTCCCTAACACAGGTAGCAAGGTTTAGCAGTTCTCAGAGCCAATGTTTGTCCTAATGAGACAATATACATTTGGGATGATTTGCTAGTGTCTGGCAGTGGTGGCAAATGATAGCTAAAGAACACTTGGCAAATGCATGCACAATTTCAGCATGGATTTTGTTTAACTTGAACAACTTAATACGTTATATTCCTAACTCCCCATGACATTTTATTTTATATTTTTTAACTGCCTGCCAAGGAAAAATTCTCTTTGTATAAATGTCTTATATCTAATGAATAATATCAGTGGATCAAAAAGCAGTGTTCCAGCAATATATATAAAAACAATATTTTATTTAGTATTATTTTATAAGATTCATTATTAAACGTGCTACCTACAAACAGATATTAAATGCATCAAAATGTATAAAAGGTTAAATGCACATGGGAGATGAAGTCATAGATACTATTCCAGTAAGTTATAATCTTGACCAATTTTGGAAACCAATAATTATATCATTTTGAATATAGTGATATTTTTATTTCCTTTAGGTCTGGTTTTATTCCCTCTCTGACTGATTCAGTTCTAAACATTCTGTTGCCAGGGCAAATAGAGAAGACAACAAAGGACATCTCTGCCAGGTTCCTCTGCCCAATCCCAATCCTTCTTGAAGATGCTAATCAAAAGCCTAGCCTTTGGGATTATATATGTTAATTTAAAAAATCTTATAAAATTTGGGCCTAGTCCAAACATTCCCATTGACTACACTAAAGAGGTCTGATTTGATTGAATGTTTTTCCTGAATTAATAAAATATAATGCAGTTGGTGTTCCCCTGATCTTGCTGTTTTATTTATCGCTTGGGTAATGTCCAACAATCTCTTCCATGTATTAAATTCTGTCTAATCCATACCAATATGTCCAGGTAATATTTAATTCACTCTCACTGGAAAAATTCCTACCAGCATCTTACATTCTTGGTTCAATAGTGCAGATCTGATGCTCTGGCCCCTGCCTCATCCCCTAATAACACTTCTGTCTTCTCTCCAAAGAGTTTACAATCTGAAATAGTCACATGGTGTGGCAGGAAGAAATGGAGAAGAAAATGCTGTTACACATACTTAAAGCCTGGTTACAATTGGGAATGAGAGTTAAAGTTGATTAAAGTTGATTGTAGCAGCAGTGTAATTAATTAAGGGCTGGAGGAGGTGAAGGGAGCCAGGGGAAAAAATGAAGGGTTTCAATGGTGAGTGGAAAGATGCCTGGATGCCAGGTCCACATATAGATAAACAGCAGGTCTACCTATTGAGAAAAGAGGAGTAGAACAATTTCTTAGAGGCCAAGTCTACCCAGGTCTCACCACTGCTCCATCACCAGATCTACCAGAAATGGTAAACCTATTTTCTAATGCTAGTTATGCAAATTTATTTATTTGTTTGTATTATTTACTTTGACTTTGCCCCTGAAAAAAATTGTGTGGATACTCATGAATCTAAGGTGTGCCATCAGGTGGTCAGAGTGAGTGGAGAGGTGAATATTTTTTGCAGTGCAGTTTTGGTCAGAGGTGAGAGGACTTGAGATGTCTGAGAGGAAGGCCAGAGGGAATGTTGCAATAGTCAAAGCAGGAAATGATGAGAGCATGGCCTAGAGGTTTAGTCCAGGGAAGAGAGGAATGAATGAAGTTTTTGTAATGTTATACAAAGAGAAGCAGTACAGCTTGGCAGCTGATTGAATGCGGTGAGCAAAGGTGAGAGAAGAATGAAAGATGAGTCCAAAGCTACATGCCTGATCAACAAAGTGAATGATAGTGTTGTCAACAGATATGGAGATAAACAAGGCCAAGGAGGACAAGGCTTGGGGGAAAAGATCAATAGTTCAGTTTTGGAAACATAGATTTTGAGGTGATGATAAGACATCCAATGGATATAGCAGACAGAAAGACAGGATTGGACAAAGACAGAGAGGCCTAGGACAGAGTGGTACAACATGATGTCATAAACATATAGATGATACTGAAAGCTATGAGATTTGATGAGGTCATCTAAGGAGAGAGTGTTGAGAAAGCAAAGTAGAGGAAAGGGAAACAAACCCTTCAGCGACCACATCAGAGAGGGAGAATGCAGAGGAGGTGCTGCTCCCAGTAGAAATGTTGAATTAGTGATACAGTATGAGGAGAACCATAACCATAAGGCTTGAAGGGAGTCAAGCAGGAGAGGTTGATCAACTGTAACAAGGGTAGCAGAGAGGACAAGGGTAGAGTAGAGATATTTGAATTTGGCAATGATACAATTATCTGTGATCTTTATAAGGACAGTTTCAGTACAATGCAGAGGGCAGAATGTAGATTGTAGGGGGTCAAAAGTGATGTTGGAAGAGAGAAGACAGCAGGTGTGTAGTCTATAAATTTGGAGGTAAAAGAACAAAGCTGGACTGACTGGTAGAGAGGATAAGGGCGGGTGAAGGGGGAGGGTATTGTTTAATGGAGCAGATCATGGCACATTTGAAGGCAGTAGGGAAGGAGCCAATCGTCAAGTTTTACTACCCATTATCTCTTTCAGAGAGGAAGGGGAGGCAGTTTCCTCTTACTCCTTCCAGCTGCAGTCCCCTGTGGTCCCCCAAATCCTGTTCCAGAAGTTGGACTGGCATTGAAGGCATCACAGGGGATTGCAGCAGAAGTAGAAATTGGAGAAAATTGCGTCCTTTCCTCTTACATTAGCAGACAGCTCTACTGGATCAAAAGCCATTCTGTGAGAGGGCCAGCAGGACCAGCAGCTCTGGATATCACCCCATAGTCCTGCATAGCTTCTGTCAATAAGCTGATTTTCCCCTCCATTCTCCTTTCTCTCTCCTGCAATTATTTTTCAGATTTTATTTCTTTCCTTTTAGTTTTCTTCCATTTTTTTCTGTCTCTTAAGTGTTGATTAGTACTGTAATTCCTTTTTTATGTTCTAATGTCTCTAAAATTATTACTCCCTAAAACCCTCTTCTTCTTTGTTAACTAATTTTCTTCTCACTTCTTTACAGACAGTGCCCACATATGAGCTATCCTCTTTGTTAAACAGTCGCCATATAGTTGTGTCCTGTGAGAAATCTTTTTCTTGCATTTAATGCTACTTTTATGAAAGGCACGAAGCAGAGTCAAAATAGGGGAACCTTTTAACCCCTCAGCTAAAAGCTGCTCCCACAGCCAATCTTTCAGGGGCACAAAAACAATGACAAAGTGTTTGCCCATTGTGGGTGCAGGGAAAGGGAATTTATTTTCATCTTGTTGAGGCAATTGGGCACACCCATGTCTTGCCAACTTGTGCTGTTGCCAAGTTGCGAAGCCACCCCACAGTGCAGTATAGGAATACTTGGAGTGTTTTCTAATTGCCTCAGCAGTACAGGGGTGTGTTGGGCTCCCCCCCATCCCAGTGAGGGCAGTGCTGCTTCATTTGCCTCAGTGATGACACTACATTTCTCCTGTGCATGGAAAGATGATATCAGGTGGGTAATTAGCTCCACCTAGTGGTTGAAGGCAAAAGAGTACTGCTGATGTTTTATTGTAGATCCCTTCCTGGTCTGCGCCTGCTCCGTGCTCAGTTTTCTCTTTTGCCTTCACATGAAAGTGGTTGGATCCTCTCTGTCTCCGTTGGTTCAGGCTTGTATTGTTTGTTTGTTTAGGTTTCATGTGTCATTTTACTGTTGTTCTTTCCCTCCATGTGTTTTTATTCCTCTTCCTTCTAAAAAAAGTTAAAAAAAAACAAAAACAAAACAGTTCCTTGTGTCTTTCCCTCAAAGCCTTTCTCCGTGGCGAGGAGCGACTAGCCCCTCCCCGCGACTCCTGGGGCCGTCGGCCTCTTCAGGCTCCCTCTCCAGCCGAGTTTGCTGCCGTTTCTCCTTGGAGAGCTAGCAACAGCGTTGGCAGCTTTAGTTTGGAGACGGGTTCTCTGGGGCTCAGCGTCCAAGCCGGCACCTAGTTTTTTCGTGCTCCTTTTGTGACCGGCTTTAGTTTTCCCCACTCTATAGCAGTGGGGGGGGGGGCAGACGCACAAACGCAGTAGGGAGGACGACTACAGCCGCTGCTGGTTTTTTCTGCTTTGCCCAGCCCTTTACCAAGACAGCACGGTTACTCACTGCCAGTGAGAGTCTTTCCTTCATTAACCGTATAAGTCCCGCAGTGTGTGCCCGCGATGGGGAAAGCCACACACAAGACGAAACACCTCTCGAAGGGGTTGAAACCGCTCCCCCGCATGCCTGCAATAGGTTCAGGGCAGTCGCAGTCTTCGGGGGATCATGCAGATATGGCGGTGGCCCGCCCCTCTACCGTCAGGCACGAGGTGGCTGAGGCTCAGGTTCTGGCGGGCAGGGTGGCTACGGAAGGCAGGTTGCCTATCCCATATAAGGGAACCTGTAGAGACAATCAGGGTCCTGTCCACCGTACAAGGGATCAGAGGGACCTGGAACCCCTGTCTGATGAGGAAGGCAGCCAGTCTCACCCTTCCTTGGGTGCTATTTTTTCTGCCACCTCCTCTCCTGAGGCCTTTACAGGGTTTTTGGAGGAGCCAATCCCTGTCCAACAGATCCAAGATGCTGAAGGGCACAGGCTCCACTCATCCCACACTCAGGCTCGCCCTATACAGTTACACCTATCAGCACATTCAATTCAACAACTGAAGGAGCAGCTTAGGGATGTCCTCTTAATGGATCTGGCTAGAGATTTGTCTTCTCAAGCTACATGGGGCCCACAGCCCTCACGGAACCCACCTGCAGATCACTTGAGGGCAAATCCACGCCCTTCCCCCAACCACACATCTCCAGATACCTATGCGGCATCTCAAGGCAGGCACCTTCAGCCCGCAGAGCAGGAGCTTATAGACACAGAACACGACTTGATTGTCTTGGATGAAGAGGAATGGAATGGGGAGTCAGAATCTGAGGAGATTTTATCTACTAGGATATTTCAAGAGCCTCATTTCCTTCCTCTGCTATGCAAGGTGATGGAAGCCCTTACCCTCACCTCTGCAGAGGATTCTCCTACTCCATCCTCCTCGAGAGTCTCAGCGGTATGTCCAGATCCAAAACCTAGGTCTAGAGTGTTGAAGCTTCCTTCTCTTCTCCCGAAGGTGCTCAAATCAGAATTCGACATTCCTTTGCAATTCAAAAAATCGGTTTCCTTAGCCAATAAATATTATACCCTGGAACAACCAATCATGGATCAGCTGAAGGTCCCACTCATAGACGCGCCTATAGTCAATCTGCTAAACCCATCATTGAATCCGAAAGACTCAGATGCGCACCTTAAGGATACCACTGAGCGCAAGATGGACCAGGGGCTTAGAAGGGTCCACGAGAATAGTGCGATATCAATCAGGGCAGCAGCAGCCTCCTCGGTGTTTGCTCGAGCCTCCCTTCTTTGGTTGGAAGATCTGCTGGATGGCCCACAGCAAGATGCAGCCCGGGTGCGCAAATCTCTGCTGAAGGTCTCTTGAGCAGTTACCTTCATGGCAGATGCATCTATGGATGCCATGCAGTTTGCAGCAAGGTCACTGACGGCAGGGATCTTCACGCAAAGAACCCTTTGGCTTCGACATTGGGAGGCAGACCCGGCAGCTCGTTCAAATCTTGCCTCAGAACCCTACGTAGGAGGCAAATTATTTGGGGACACTGCCCTCACTAATGTCTTGGAAACGAAAAGAAAAAGTCCATGCCATCCACCAGAAAAAGGGATGACGGAAGAACCTTTCGTCGCTCATTCCATCCTTATCATTTGGTGCAGTCCTTTCGGGGCTCACGTCCCTTTGTAATACAGAAGGACACCCGCTCCAGCCGTCCCTTCTGGAACACACAGCGCAGCCAGCTTAAGTCCCAGCAGCACCTTCCGGGTCGATTGGGCTTTGCATCCCAGTCACGTGGAAACAGGGGTCAGTTTTGACGCCTCCGCCTCGCCGGTGGGAGGCTGTCTCCAACATTTTGCTCACAAATGGAAGGACTTATCCTCCGATCAGTGGGTCCTACGCACCCTTCGATACGGCCTTCTCCTGGAATTTCCTTCCACCCCCCCGGCGAGATTCATTCCATCCCCTCTATCAGCAAATCCACACAAGAGGGGCAAAGTTTTACAGTCAGTTTCCCATCTCCTACGCATGGCAGCCATTGAGAAGGTCCCACCAGGAGAGAGATTCCTGGGAAATTACTCTCTGTTCTTCACCGTCGAGAAAAAAGATGGATCGTCCAGGCCGGTGCTAGACCTCAAGGGTCTAAATTGCTTCATAAAATACCGCAAATTTCGTATGGACACCTTACTTTCGATCAAAGAAGCACTGAGGCTAGGGGACTTCTTCTCTTCTATCGACCTGAAAGAGGCCTACCTTCACATACCAATCTTTCCCCCTCACAGAAGGTACCTTCGCTTCACGGTGGGACAAGACCATTATCAATTCAGGGCCATGCCCTTTGGCCTGTCGTCTGCTCCCAGGGCATTCACAAAGATCGTGGTTGCCCTGGTGGCACACCTCAGGACACTGGGGATTCATATCTTTCCTTATCTGGACGATTTTCTGATCTGCTCACCATCATTGCACAAGGCATGGGAGGACCTCCATGTCACCCTGACCTGTCTAAAAGACCATGGCTTCCTGATCAACGAGGCCAAGAGCCATCTCTTTCCGTCCAGACGCATTACACATTTGGGAGCGACTATAGACTCACAACATGGCCTCATCACGTTGTCCCAAGAAAGGATCAGCAAGATTCACAAAGTAGCGTTGGATGTCCTATCCTACCCCTCAACGGACCTGATGGAGTTGGCAGCACTTCTGGGTTTGATGGTATCCACGTTCCAAACGACGCCATGGGCACGTCATAATTCCCGCACACTTCAGTGGGTGCTCCTGCCCTTCCAAAACAACATAGCATCCAGACACCACCGCAGTGTAACTCTGTCGCCAGAGGTTCGGCAGTCGCTGTTCTGGTGGACCCTCGAGCCCAACCTGGAGCGAGGAGTTCCTTTCCAGGATCCACTGCACACCCTGATAACATCAGATGCTAGCCTATCAGGATGGGGAGCCATATGCCATGGGCAGATGATTCAAGGCACGTGGTCGTCTCAGGAATCCACACTGCTGATCAACCTGCTCGAACTACGTGCAGTTCGTCTGGCCCTCAGACACTTCGCGAGCACCAGATGGTTGGGGCGGTGCTTATCAGAACAGACGTGTCGGCCAAATCTTATTTAACCGTCAGGGGGGCACACACTCTCTCCTTCTTCAGAAGGAAGCCTTTCTCCTCTTCCAGTGGGCGGAGAACAATGTCGAATCAATAGCGGCAGAGTATCTCAAGGGGGAGGACAACAGCCAAGCCGACTGGCTCAGTCGGGAGAAGCTGATTCAAGGAGAATGGAGACTTCACCCAGAGGCCTTTCGTCAGATAGTGGAACGTTTTGGCCACATTCAGGTAGACCTGTTTGCCACCAGTCACAATCGGCAGGTGAAAAGGTTCTTCTCCTGGTATGTGACACCAGGCGCGGAGGGGATAGATGCGTTAACTTCTTGGTGGCCTCCGGGCAGACTATATGCCTTTCCTCCAATTCCAGTTATTCCCAGGTTGATCAAAAAACTTCGTGCCGAGAGGTCAGCAGTTCTGTTGGTGGCTCCATGGTGGCCAAGGAGACCTTGGTTTCCAGACCTCCTCGACCTGTCAGTGGAACCACCATGGAAAATTCCAGCGAGAAGGGACCTGCTATCTCAGGGACAGCTCCGCCACCCGGACCCAGAGTGGTTGGCGCTTCATGTATGGAACTTGAACGGAAGAGACTCTTGAAAAAAGGCATCTCTCCCCAAGTATTGGAAACCATGATGGCTTCTAGACGCCCATCCACACTTAGAATTTATGAAAGCACATGAAAGACCTTCTTATCCTGGTCACGGAAGAAAGGAATTCTTCCTCGGAAAGCGGGGGTCAACAAGATCCTGTCTTTTCTGCAAGACGGCTTATCTTTGGGTCTCAGACCTAACACCCTGAGGCGCCAAGTTTCAGTCTTATCGGCAATTCTCTCCAGATCCCTGGATAATCCAATCGGATCTCACCCTTTCATCAAACGTTTCTTCAGGGGAGTAACGATAACAGCACTACCTACGGTGCATCGCTACCCAACTTGGGACCTACATAAAGTTTTGACAGCCCTTCAAAGACCTCTGTTTGAACCTCTGAGTCAAGTTTCCCTCCGTCTTCTGTCCTTTAAGGTCTTGTTTCTGGTGGCCATTACTTTGGCCCGTAGAGTGTCTGAATTGAATGGCCTGTCTGTCCATAAGAATTTTTGTGTATTTCATAAGGATAGCGTAGTCCTACGTACTGTCCCTTCCTTTTGTCCCAAAGTGTTGTCTACCTTCCATTGCCAGCAAGAGCTGGTATTGCCATCCTTCTGTCCAAATCCTGTCCACCCTTTAGAGAAAGCCTGGCACTCTCTTGACATGAGACGAGCCCTTAAAGTTTATATTTCCAAGACAAAGCCAATTCGGAAAACAGATAATTTGTTTGTCTCCTTTCACCCAACATCCCTGGGGAGTAAGGTGACCACGTCTACGCTAGCCAGGTGGATCAAGGCGTGCATATCATTGGCATATGCCTCTCTAAGATTAGCCCGTCCTACTGGAATAGTAGCTCACTCAACCAGGGCAGCGGCCACATCAGCGGCCTTTTCCCATAATGCCCCTCTAGCGGAGATTTGTAGGGCAGCCACTTGGTCCACTCCCAATACTTTCATTAAACATTATAAAATAGACTGCTATGCTTCAGATCAATAGTAGCCACAGCCCAGCAGTATTCCCACCCTACATGGGTCAGCTTTGGTATGTCCCACCTGATATCATCTTTCCATGCACAGGAGAAGAGACATTTGGTCTTACCGTGAAATCGGTCTTCTCTGTGCATGTCAAAGATGATATCAGGGCCACTCCCTATGAGGGCTGGGCTGCCTTTACAAGCACTATTAGACCTTGAGCAGAGAGTGTATGAGTACTGTTGTCTTGTCTTCTTTGTGGCGTTTATTGGTCTTGTTCGTATGGGCTTGTCATTGAAAACTGAGCACGGAGCAGGCGCAGACCAGGAAGGGATCTACAGTAAAACGTCAGCAGTACTCTTTTGCCTTCAACCACTAGGTGGAGCTAATTACCCACCTGATATCATCTTTGACATGCACAGAGAAGACTGATTTCACGGTAAGACCAAATGTCTCATCTCTGACTGACTACATAGCATCATGCTGTCATTTGCTCAATCCATGACTCCTGATTGTCTAAAATCATGGAGTGAAAGAGAAGAAAATGAGAAGGATAAAGAGAATGCAAAAGGCCATGATAAAAGCTGGAGAATATATGTTTACTATTTTGTAGGGAGGCACTTTGCAAATGCAGTACAATGTAAGTACTTGTAAAGCTATAATTTAGGGGCAAAAAAATCCTAACTTCACATGTATACCAATGGGGTCTGAATTGGCAGTGACTGATCAAGAAAGAGATCTTAAGGTCGTAGTTCAATGAAAATGTCAACACAGGGTGTAGCTGCTATGAAAATGTGAATTCCATGTTGGGGATCACAAAGGAATCGAAATAAACTGCTGCTATTGTAATGCCTTTATTCAAATCTATGGTACAAATCTGGTTGCTGCTCCTCAAAAAGATATTGTAGAGCTGGAAAAGTTGCAGAAAAGGGCAACCCTGATGATGATGATGACAACTTTAATTTGTTACCTGCCCTTCACCCTGAGGTCCCAGGGAGGGTAACAACAGATCAGGGTGCTTGCCTGGAGCAGCTTACAACATTTGGGGCTGTTTATTTTAGAAAAAGGCTGAGCAAGAGTGGACATCATAGAGATGTATAAAATTATGCGTAGTGTGGAGAAAGTTGGATGGGGACATCCAATGAAGCTAAGCTAGTGGAAGATTCAAGGCAGACGAAAACTTCTTCACACAGCACATAGTTAAACTATGGAATTTGCTGCCAGAAGACGTGGTGATGGCCAGCAATTTAAAGAACTTTAAAAAGGGATTAGACCGATTAATGGAGGATAAGGTTATAAATGACTGCTAGTCATGATGGCTGTATGCTACCTCCAGGATCAGAGGGAGCAAGCTTCTGAATACCATTTACTGGGGAACAACACTGGGAGGCTGTTGTGCTCATGCCGTGCTTGTAGGCTTTCCATAGGCATATGCCTGGCCACTATGGCAGATTGGATTAGACAGGCCTTTGGTCTAATCCAGTGGGGCTCTTTTTATATTCTGACGGTGTCCTCCAAGCATTTTGCAGAGTACTGTTGCACTCAGGTCCTGCTTTCAGGCATCCCTTAGGCATCTGGTTGGGTGGAACCGATGGGCCTTTGGCCTGATCCAGTAGAGGTTTTCTTAAGTAGGTAAAGGTTTTGCACAGCCATATAAAGGCAAGTTAATGGTTTGCTTAATAAGACTCTTAGAGCTACTGAACATGTTAATTTCATTGATTATAAAAGTCCTTAATATTTACCAGTTACATAACAGCCAATTATTTCCCTATTGCAGAACAGCAGATCTTAAACCCTGCTTAATTATGAAGCTCACTGGGTAACCTTGGATCAGTCTCTCTCTTTTAGCTTAAATTGAGATGAGTTGTTTTGAGGTGAAATCGGATAACCCCATATATGCTATTCTAAACTTCAAGCGGGATTGGACCAAGATGAAGGAGGTGTGAAAATTGGAGGGAGAAACATCAATAATTTAAGATATGCAGACGATACCATACTCTTAGCAGAAACCAGTAATGATTTGAAACGAATGCTGATGAAAGTTAAAGAGGAAAGCACAAAAGCAGGACTACAGCTGAACGTCAAGAAGACTAAAGTAATGACAACAGAAGATTTATGTAACTTTACAGTTGACAATGAAGACATTGAACTTGTCAAGGATTATATCAATACCTCGGCATAGTCATTAACCAAAATTAAGACAATAGTCAAGAAATCAGGAGAAGGCTAGGACTGGGGAGGGCAGCTGTGAGAGAACTAGAAAAGGTCCTCAAATGCAATGATATATCACTGAACACCAAAGTCAGGATCATTGAGACCATGGTATTCCCGATCTCTATGTATGGATGTGAAAGTTGGACAGTGAAAAAGGCGGATAACAGAAAAATCCACTCATTTGAAATGTGGTGCTGGAGGAGAGCTTTGAGGATACCATGGACTGCGAAAAAGACAAATAATTGGGTGTTAGAACAAATTAAACCAGAACTGTCACTAGATGCTAAAATGATGAAACTGAGGTTATCATACTTTGGACATATCATGAGAAGACATGATTCACTAGAAAAGACCATAATGCTGGGAAAAACAGCAGGGAGTAGAAAAAGAGGAAGGCCAAACAAGCAATGAATTGATTCCAATAAAGGAAGCCACAGACCTGAACTTACAAGATCTGAACAGGGTGGTTCATGTCAGATGCTCTTGGAGGTCGCTGATTCATAGGGTCGCCATAAGTCGTAATTGACTTGAAGGCACATAACAACAACAACAAACTTCATGAACTGGAAGTGGCATAGATATGAAATGTTTACCTTTGAAATTATTTGATTTTTTTTCTTAAGTTTGTATTGTTGGCCTTGTCTAGTGAAAACATTTCACTTGCTTATTTACAAGTGTTTAAACACCTGCGGGGTTTTTGTTAAATATAAAAACTCTTGTCAAGTGGGAAGTGCAGATTGCTCTAGATAGTAAGGGTTTTCCCACAATAAAAGTGACTGAGCTTCTCTCTCTGTCTTTTTATGTGCACATGTGACTGATGTTAACGTGCTTAGAAACCAGAAAATCATAGTGAATGAATATTTTTGCCAGATGTTGTGTATTCAAATTCAACCTGTGGAAATTACAAATAGTGCTTTTAGTGTTGTTGAAGAGATCTCAGAAGAGTTCACATCCACATCCCCAGGAAGCAAAATACTAGTCTGTGCCTGGAAATGGGAACTCAGCTGTTGAAATGCAGCATAATATCCATTCTGCTTCCTTCATTGCTAATTTCTCTATCTCTACTCACCCTGCTGCCTCTTATTCCCACCTACTGCCCATATTCCTGACATTAGCTTCTCTAACTCAGTCCCATCTCTGTCTTACTCTCACTCTCACACGCACATACACAGCCTTTACGTATGCATGTGTGCATATGAAATCCTCTGGATTTCAGAATGGGAAGCTTATGTAAATATGCAGAGTCTCCTGCATGCCTCAAGTCGACTTGGTAGCTCAGCAGCAGCCTCATGGAGGATTTTGTTGTTATGTGCCTTCAAGTCGATTTTGACTGTTAAGGTGTAAAAATATTTAAGCTTGCCACTATAACAAGGATTTATGGAAAATATTCGCTGGGAGGAAATAGTCCTTGTAGACATTTCAAACAATGTATTATTCATAGTGTTAATATTAGTATTAGACTACATTGAATCTTGATCAGATATGGTGGCCGAATTTCAGAGCTTGGAAAAGTTACTTTTTTGAACTACAGCTCCCATCAGCCTAATCCAGTGGCCATGTTGCCTAGGGCTGATGGGAGTTGTAGTTCAAAAAAGTAACTTTTCCAAGCTCTGCCGAATTTCTTAAAACCATACTGATGTTGCGCTTGTTCCTTGTGTTTTATTTGGCCCCTAGGGGTATTCAAAAAGCTTCTTAGGCTGAAGCAATTTTTTACATTTGGACAAAAAATTAAATAAAAATGGACGTCTAATTCTTTGTTATTCTCCAGTGATTTAGCCATCTCACCAGCAGTGGGCAGAACAATATGGTTTATCTTCACATTGACAAGATCGCATGTTCTTTTCAGTTCTTTTTCAAAGTTTTTGGTATTTTTTCATACTATGTGTAAGAGAAATTGTTAGTATTTATTACTGCTGTTTCTTATTTTTGTCAACAAATGATTTGCCTGGCTTGTTATAATATATTGTTTTGTCAATTCTCACTGAGGTTTGCCTGACCAGATTGGTAGCATTCTCTAAGATCAATTCAGACACTTTTGTTACTTAGTGGATCCAATAGCATATAGTCCTCTGAGTTGGCCACTGGGAGAACAAGATTCTAGACTAGATGGGCCATTGGCCTGATCCAGCAGGATCTTCTTATGTTCTTATGAGTGGGTTCAATAGCATGTAGTCCATGTTTTGTCCATGTAGGCCAGACTTGGTCACTCTGATGGATGACCTTTATTGGGAGAAGGACAGGGGAAGTGTGACCCTGTTACTCTTACTTGATCTCTCAGTGGCTTTTGATACCATTAACCATGGTATCCTTCTGGGCCAGCTTGCTGAGATGGGTATTGGAGGCACTGTTTTACGGTGGTTCTGATCCTATCTCCAATGTTATTTTCAGAGAATAGCATTGCGTGATTGTCTTTCAGCCCCCTAGCAGTTGTGCTGTGGGGTGCTGCAGGTACCATCTTGTCCCCTATGCTGTTTAACATCTATATGAAGCCCTTGGGAGCAGTCATCAGGAGATTTGGGGTGAGGTGTCAGCAGTACACTGATGATACCCAGCTCTATTTTTCTGTAACATTTGAATTAGGAGAGGCCATGCACGCCCTGGACTGCTGCCTGGACTCGGTGGTGAGCTGGATGAGGGCCAGTAAACTGAGTCTGAATCCTAGCAAGACGGAGGTGCTGTGGGTTGGTGGTTCTCGAGTTCAGATAATTGGTCAGTTGTCTGCTTTGGATGGGGTTGTACTCCCTCTGAAAGAGCAGGTCTGTAGTCTGGGGGTGCTCCTGGATTCTGCTTTGTCACTAGAGGCCCAGGTGACCTCAGTGGCTAGGAGTGCCTTTTACCAGCTTTGGCTGGTGAGACAGCTGCGACCATTTCTGGACCGGGATAGCCTGACTACTGTTGTCCACGCACTGGTAACCTCCAGGTTGGATTACTGTAATGCGCTCTATGTGGGGCTGCAGTTGAGGTTGGTCCAGAAGCTGCAGCTGGTGCAAAATGCAATAGTGAGACTGCTCAGTGGGGCAGGGTATCGCCAACATGTCACCCTGCTGCTAAAATAATTGCACTGGCTGCCCATTTGCTACCAGGCCAAGTTCTAGTCTTGCTGTACAAAGCTCTATACATCTTGGGACCAGCATACCTGAAAGACCATCTTATCCCTTATGTACCCAGTCGATCACTGCGCTCTGCAGGTGAGGGCCTCCTGCAGATTCCATCTTATCAGAAGGTCCATTCTGCACAACATAGGAAACAGACCTTTAGTGTGGCAGCACCTACTCTGTGGAATTCCCTACCATTAAATATTAGACAGGTGCTATCTCTGTTATCTTTTCAGCACCTTTCGAAGACTTTCCTCTTTCAACAAGCCTTTTAAGTTGAGACCTTATCTCAGTCTGCATTTGTGTTGGAATTGCTTTTTAATATGTTTTTAAACCTTTTTTTTAAACAATGTTTTAAACTTTTCTGTTTTTAAAGATGTCTTGAAACTTTAAAAAATGTTATTAAAGATGTTTTGTTTTAATGTATTTTAAAGTCTGTTTTTATGACGGTTTAAAGTGTTTTTAGTGCTTTTGTTTGCTGCCCTGGGATCCTGCTGAGAGGAAGGGCGGGATATAAAACAAACAAACAAACAATTTTGTGTATGTATGTATGTATGCTTTACTGCTAGTTGCTAATGTATATAATCTTTGTTCTTTGCCAAATAATTAGATTTGCCAGGGCTTTTGATTTGCCATTAGGGTTTAGCATGGTTTGTGAACCAGGCCAGACTCTTCATAATTCTTTGACCTTTTTTCATGCCTGGTTGAGATATAAGCAAACACATTTAAACAATATATCCAGGAGGTGTTTTGGGTGGCCATTAGAGATGTTTGGAGGTTTTGGATATCTATCTGAAAACTTCACCTCTTTTCTATGTGCCACAATCTAGCAGGGACAGGTTGTTTGTGTTGTCTAGAACATCCTAGGAAAAATCTGTATAAATATTTAATAAGCTGAAAAAGTATCTGTAGATCTGCTCACAAGTGGAATGTTGTACTTCCAGGAGAAGGGCAAGATAATTATTCTGCACAATTTTAAAGTACTTGCTGACACTGTTTTGAGCCTGGGTATGACATTTTATAGAACCTTGTAGTTAAGTATTTCTGGCATGTTGTACTACACTAACTTGAATCCTGCCTGCCACTGGGAAACTTCTCGTCCCCAAATCCAAGATTAAAGCATCCGAATATAGAACTTTCATACCCGTACATTCTATTGTATGTGTGGTTTGCTTGTTCTCTGCTAAAATACTGGTCACTCTTTTGAGACAGACTTCATATTTTTATACAGACTTCATATGTGTGATAGATGTAATGAGAGCCAGTGATGTCCACTTTTCAGACTTTTCTAGTAATTAGAGTGACTAGGTAAATACAAGAATGTTAGCTTCCTATTGAAGACTACTTAACTATTTTGATATCTCCTCCATTAGTTAAATCCTTTAAATATGTGATAATTGGAATATACTCAAGCAGCTATCTTTCCACATATTACAGTTCTGAAAATTAACCTATGATAGTGTCAGTTAACTGTATTCATCATGCATAGAATTATAATTCAGAAGCCTTGTCTTAAACATTTTGCTTTTTAAGTCTGCCATCTTGAATGGGTGATGCTTCTGTTCACTTTTGAATGTTTTCATAAATATCTTCCCTGCTTCTTTCTTCCCCTGATGATTGTTGGTTTGTGATTTTTGTTAAAGTTCTCCAACTAAAGTAGTTCTTGTTTACCTGACTTTGTAATAATATAGTTGTTGAAGATTCATTCTAGGATTTGTATATTACAATAAAGAGAGAGAATATCAAATATTTATCATTAGAGTCAGAATGATGGGAATGCTGTTCCATTCCATCCAAACTCTTTTTGAGTTTCTCTAATGTAAATAAATGCATGAAACTGAAGAAGCTATTTGGAAACATCAGTGACAATACATTTTCTATTAGTCGTATCTCAGTTTGGACATATTATCATGGTTTTTGTAATAACTGTTGTAATAACTGTTTTTTGTAATAACTGTTTCCTTTATTTCTATGTTTCTATAACGTCTGTCAAAAAAGAACAATGCTGAATGCCATTTTTTGTTCTGCACATCAGTATTTGTTAATATTATTTATAATAGCACAGAGACTCTTAGTACAGCTAAAATTAATTAGTTGTACAAATAAATATAAAATGAGGTAGAATGTTTGTCAGCTACTCTGAGATTCATTTTTTTTATTTCTGCGTATCCAGAATCTGTCAAAAATGTGTTATTTTCTTGCAATACATTTGTCAAGCACCCAAGTAATCATCTAATTTTGAAATATATATACACTTTATTTTCAGTCTTCAGCATTTGCACTGGATGCGTTGGCTGTTTTTTCTCTAGAGTTTAAATGTGTGGGAACATTAGATGAGGATCTTTTTTATATTTAAATGAGTGAGCTTTCTGTCTAGCAAGTGTCTCATTGTCGCAATGTCACTACGTCTCAAGATTTGACCTTTTGCACCATATGGATTCATGATAGTCCACGTATTTTTACAGACCAGATTGCTTTTGTACCCCCGCTAGGGGGTATCAAAGCCTTTTGGACAGGAATTTTCAACTACTGATAGATTTGAAAAAACAGAACTAATTTTTTACATATTCTTCACACCGCCAGATGTCGCAAAGCTTTCATTGATGAAATGTTTTTTATCCAAAATGTGGCACTACTGGTATTGTGTTTGAAGGGGCAAGAGAGGTCACTAGATTGTCCTTCAAACATTTGATTTACACATTCACGAATAGGTCAAGATGAGAAGATAACCACATGTCTGACATGGATGTTACTAACGTTTAGACAACTGATGCTGTTATGTTAGTCAGTAGAATCCTTATTACTTTGAAACTATAATTTAGTTTTCCCCTTCTTTTAAAAATAATGATTACTAATATTCACTTTTTAAAAGTTATACTTCTTTTATAGATTCGTGTTACAAATTTTGTTTTTCCTAGCTATTATTGGCTGAAATGTATAGGCCATGCTTTAAAAAAAATCTAGATGAGATGTATTGCAGAATGAATTTCAGCTTAGTTTAACTGTGTATGTATAAACTGATAAGTAAAATTTGGAAATAAGAATTTTACTTTTTTTTTAATTGAGGTAGAATGAAAATGATATTGGATAAAGCGATCTTCCTCGTTAAAAGAAAATATGATGTTTTCAACATGTCTCCAGAATGAATAGGTGACTTGTAAAAAAAGCTGTGCAGCACATTATATCTCTTAAAAGGTGAATTAACATATCACTTAGTTTATAGATCAAATTTCCCTCTTGTCAGTTTTATTCAGAATATCATAAACTTTATATTGTAACGTTAGTGTTATATGAGGGAAGGAATATCCACTGAAATTCATTGTACATTTGAAACTATGTTTAGCTGAACAAATGCCAGTTCAGCAAATCTTCCAAAATTTATATTTATATGATATCTTTGTCAAATCCCAAGTAACTTTAAATACTTAAAATACATTATTAAAGAAGTGACTTCCTCTGCATTTTTGTTTACTGGGCTTTGCTTATGTATGTTATAGGTGTTGAGATAAAAATGAAACATTCATCACTTTAACTCAGTTATGATTCCTCAAAAATAAATGGCCTTTGATCTTACTATTTTTAGTATAATATATTGATCATGCAAATGGTTAATGTTAATTTATTAAAGCTTCATCTAAATGGCTTTGATGTTACCATATTAAAATCAATGGGTCTTTTACTGTTAAATTCAGAGCTGGTTTATTGTATCTTAAACTTTGCTAGCCAAAATTGTTTGATAGTTGTCAGTATTTATTTGCATCTTATTTAATTTTATGCAAGGCTTCTCTCTCATGGTGCAGTTTACAGGGTGAAACCATATAGTTTTTAATTGTGCTTTTCATTGTTGCACATTGCCCTGATATTTCATGATATGGCACAGAAGAAATACTTTTATAAATTATTATACATATATGTCAAAAGTAAGGTTACATAAATGTCTCTCCAGTCTTTAGCAATTCAGCACATTAGCCTTTATTATGTTTCGTCAAATGCTGATGTTCAGATTCAGGGTAGGTGAACCTACACTATTTGTATATCTCTGTATGTAGAGCATGTGTGCACTTCTTATATGGTTATTCTAATACATGTTGTATCTATATGTAGATAGATGGATGAACATATTGACATACTGACACACTTTAAAAATAATATGAACAATAATAAAAATGTATACTTTCTATAAAAATACTTACTGGTTTCCAATATAATCATAAAACCATAATATAATCTATAAAAAGCACAAATACATGAAACAATTTCTAAAAGCAAGAACAAAGAACATAATACACGTATATGTTGTACCATATGTAAAAAATTCAGTGATGATATTTACCAGTAATTCTCAAGATTCAAAAAGGCTCAGTGAGAAATACCAGAAACATAAAAGGGGGGAGAGCTTTTCAAACTCCTGGACTATGAGAGCTGCAAGTATAAATATAAATATGAAAAAAGAGAAATACCAGAAAATTCTAACGTTTAACATTAAATCTAAAGCTGAGTACTTTCAGTAAATCTCTAAATGTCATCCTCATTTCTATTATTTACTGGTAAAAGTTGTTTATCATATCTTGGGTATAAATATAAAAAACAAGCTTTGTGACTTAAACCTTTCTGTCGTTTCCTGCTGGGCCTCCTAATGAATTAACAGTTAGTGTCAACATTCACTCCAATTTTGGACATTTATCATATATTAATACATAATGTTCATGTGCACATCATATGAGCTTTGCTATACAGATTGTCGAAATATGCACAGACATTCAGAAGTTATATGTGCATGTATGAACAGTACTAAATACTAACAAGAGACAGACAAAACACCTGTTAATATTGGAAATCTTACAAAATTGATTGTAATTTTATTTTATCTTTTATCATCACGGATCCAATCAAGCAGAGACTTCTGCTGGCGGATGAGGGAGAGGCAATTTTTGCTGCTGCTTCCTACATTATGCTCCAGCTGTTTCAGAGCATTCCCCAGTCCTCCAGAACAGATTTTCAAGGGGCATAGGGTGCTGAAAGGAAAAGGAATATCCTTCTGTAAGCAGGAGTCCCCACTGGACTGGAGCCTATTGCTACAGTTTTAAACTAACAGGTTCAGCACAATACCTTTTTGTTTATCCCTATATATGAAATCTGTTGTTGATTAGTGTTGCATAATGTTTATAATACCCACACGTCTATATATAGATTAATTCTTCTCTCTTTTGTTCCAAACATTTTTGGATAAATGATTTAACTATCAGGTTGTAAGAGTATAAAAATGGGTGTGCATATTAATTTAATACTGATAGTCTATAATCCCTTATTTCTAAATGATAATGGTGTTGATAATGGTGTTGAAACACATGAATATTTTATAATGTATATTTGAAACATTATGAAGTATGGTACAGACCACGGTAATCACAAAAGTGAAAGTGGACAACTTAAAAAAATTATACCAACTTTTTCCCAGCTTCAGATAATACAGTTGATTGTGTATGGTGCTATTTTGAAGTACATTAATCTGGTATATATTGTCACTTAAAGGTTTCTCTCTATAAAATATTGATCAGTGTTAGTTTAATTATGATACTTGAATGATGTTAGTGTGGGTTTGGTAGGAAAGTAGGATGTATCAACAAGACAAATACAATCATAGCATAATTAAATAAGAGTAGCTCCCACTGAACTCAGTGGGATTTACATCTGAGCAAAAGATTGGGCTATAATTTTTTTGTGACTCATTAACTAGAAAATACATTTAAAATTGATAGGAATAAAGAATATTTATTTTCTGATAAGCTATTGAATTTTTTATTTTTTTAAACTCTTCTAATTAAAAAACGCATCTCCTTTATCTGATAGAAGGGCACCTGCATCAGAGCATATTTGGTTATTTAGTTCTATATTATTGTTACCTTGCTTGAAACACATGGTCTCTTTTAATATACAAGAAAAAAGCTGAATCCATTTCAATAAATTAATAAGGATGAGAATCCCAGTCCATCCTTCTTTTCAGAGGTTCACATACATTGTAATGAAATGCATTAGGAGTTTTCTTCACTTGAAATCCAAATGAGACCCTTTTTGGCTCACACCCTTGACAGTCTCTTTTATGAGCACTGCTGTCTTCTGTTCATGTGTGGGCTTAGTAGAAAGGCTTCCTTTGTAAGATGCACAGAGACAATATAATGCCACGAAAGACGAAGGTGTCAAAACACAAAGTTAGAGGCAATCTAATCAATGCCTCCTGATTTTTCCTTTGAAAGCCCTCTTCATTAAAACTCTTTAATTGTGAGGCTTATCTGGAGGTAGAGTTGTTACTTAATATTTTCCAGTGTCATTCTTCGGACAGTCATTTGTACCTTTTAAATATATTTTCAGTATTCATTGTTTAGTAAATTGGATGTCTTATTAGCATGGTAGTGGTAGAATGACTTCCATTAGAATTATTTGGTGTAATGAGGTATGGTATTTATCCCCTCCCTCCCACAAAAAAAGTTGAAGAGCTTTTAGACTACATCAGGATAAAAACATAGTGTGAATTTTTTTTAAGATATTCAATTTTTTTAAAAAAATATGCATTCTCATGTATATTTTCAATCAATTTATGATCCTATAAATAATAGTGTGATTAAATATGCTAGTGTACATAATTTATAATATACCTAAATATAGCTGCTACATATTCCATAGTATATTCTGTTTTAAAATAGTACATTGTGTGCTATTTCATTATGTTAGTAAATATTCTTCCAAATTAGTCTTACATTGCACCTGTGTTTAATAATAATCTTATTCCAAGAACCAACATGCATTTGTAGAATAACCTTTTTTATAATTTTTCAGAAAAATGTGTTGTATCCCTATTGCTTTATTACATTACTGTCAGGAATATGAAATAATTATAAAATAGGTGGAAATAGTCATATAAAACACAGTGGATTGTTTGTGTAGACATGATTTAAAAGGAACATATTCAGGCAACTTTGACCTGATTTCTAAATGTCTAGTATAGTGAGTACAGCTGCTCTAGCTTAGTAATTATTTGTGATAGGTTGTTTTTGAGTCCCATATGTATAAAAGCTCCAGGCCCAACTATCTCATTTGTTGGCACACAAATAGATTCTTCCAGGTGCTGAATATTAAATTTTAATATATTATTTAAATATTAAGAGAATTATAGTTTTCGTAATTTTATAGCTACAGCTGCATTACAAAATGCGGCTGCTACCAACTAGCAAAAAGTACATTGGTTCAAAATACTTCACAGAAGTAAATGTTTGATTATATTGGTTATACTTCATGCAAAATATATTAAAATACTGTACAATTATTTCCACATGTAACCTCTGTGTGTGTGTGTGTGTGTGTGTGCGCGCGTGCGTGTGCATATACTACAATTATAGTATACACAGAGTTCATAGGAATTTTATTTTCTTGTGTGCAAAAGGCCAGCCCAAGACCTGTGTATATACTCTCATGGTGAATTTGTTCATTAAAATGTCACATTTGTAACTGCAATTTATGATATTGATATTGAATCTTGTAAGCTGTTTGGGGCACAGTCTTCTGGAAAAGTGACATATGAATGAATGCATACATGCATGAATGTTTTAGAGGTTTCCTTGCAAGCATATGCCCAACTGCATAATTAAGGATAATACACAGTGGTGCCAACTTTTAATATGAGGCATACCAGGGCAGAGACAGAACCGTGATGGTTGAAGTGTGAAGCCAGGGAGGAAGCCAGGGGATCTTCAGTGGAACTTGGTGGAAACTGGTTGGTCAGATAGACAATGTGAGATAATGGACTGAGTTGGTGTGTCCAACTGCAGTCAATATTTTAAAAAGTTTTCTTTGGCCAGCTCTGAAGTAATATTTAATATAGTAACTGATTTTCTAGATCTTGATACTGATTACATTCTAGAGCACAATTTACTGGGCGGACCAATAGAAGGATAGATGGATGGTAACCCTAATAACACACTAAACAAGGCAGCATCTGCTTTTCTCAATCTCACTCAAACCATTATAATGGTTGAACCTAAAGTAAAGCTAACCCTTCTGATAATCTGAAATGTTAAGTATCTATCATCATTGAAATGTAACCATAGGCTGGGTACTACTTACATTCAAACTTCAAGATATGTGAGACTTATATAGTACATATACTTTGTAATAAGGCTCTAGATGATGTGGCTATTTTGATTTTTAAAGTAAGAGAAATTCAATTTTGAAAGATAGTAAAACATTTCCATTATTGAACTATGTGGGTTGAATCCAGATTCACCTTTCTGCAAATGGAAGGGCTCCATCCACTTGCAGAATATGATTGCATCACCTACCATTGTATTCCGAAGACCTTCCTCAACCCTCTGGAACTGCTTGCACAGGGGTCTGCAGGGGCAGGGGGTTCTCTTTCCTTCCTCCAGAGGAGTGTCCTGTGACAGAAATCACCATCCTCCACATGTTGGGAGCTGAACTAGAGATGTGAAGGCCCCCCGAGGGGGATGGAAAAAATTGGATTTTTCCTCTGTCCCTCCCTGCCCAAATTTTTCACACAAAAACTCACCCACCCACACATACACACACCCCAAAACAAAAAAGGCTTTCGGGGAAAAAGGGTTTCCCCCCCAAAAAAATCCAGTTTTTTTCCAGGCTTTCACATCTGTAGGCTGAATGTCTGCAGTGGGGAATCTTTGTATTCCTATAGTCATAATATTGGAAAAAACAACATATGGTTGCACCTTGTTTTCAAAGTGATTACTTCAAAACGTTATAAACAAAAAAATCTCTCAATGAACCTATCAACTTAATTTCTAAAATAACTTCATAAACAAAAGTTAGCTTTGTTAACTTTGTTTTTAAGCCACTCTGAAACAATTAAATTGGCACTAATTGGCATATTTTGTAAATATCCAGTACCAGTCGTCCTCTGAAATGTTTTAATTTAAGTTCTCTATCCCTTTTCTTTTTAAAAGAGAGAGGTAGATTTTCACCTATTCAACAGCTATACATACATTTTACCTTTAAGCTTATGCAAAGCACCTGTTAATTATTCAATTTTATTTTGTATTTATTTTATTGTTATTTTTATTTATTATTCAATTTATATCCCGCCCTTCCTCCCAGCAAGAGCCCAGTTTTGTATGTAAATGAGAATATTTCACCATAAGTTGTGAAATAATATGCAGGAATTGAATATACTGAAAAACAGGAGGTCTGAAACCATCTCGCTTAACTACTACTTCCACATGCAAAATTATGTAATTATTCGCAGTTTGTTGGTGAAAACATACACTATAGCTTAACTATTTCAAATGCTTTGTAACTATCAGAACTTATTTTTAAATCGCTTTTGCATCTTCACATGTAGGCTTTATATGCAGTGGGATGTAGGAGTTGTCATTTGGATTATATTTCTATGCAGTCACTCATGCATATAACCTCAAATGTGAACTGGTTTATGCACATAAATGCCTATATGAGTAGGCCCTGCTGCTGCTCAGTTCCTAACTTTTTGGGTGAAATGGTATTCTTTCAGTAGATATCCAATTGTGCAGCCCATTTGCACAGTAGACTCCAGTCACACATACTGGACTTCTGTTATCCCCCTGCAGCTCTCCCATGCCCTCAAAACCTGCTCTGGAGGGTTGGGGCACACTCTGGGAGAACAGGAGGCTGCAGTAGGTGAAGAGGAAGGGGAAGTCCCATTGCATCTGCTGGGATGAAGTTGGATCTCACCAACTACTTTTAAGCACAGGCACTGATTATGTGGAATCTGAAATTCACACTAGAGAGTGTGCATCCTTGAAGTTTCCCCTGTTATGTGTACATTTTACATTCAAGTCCCTAGTTCCCATTAATTTCACTAGATCTTAGTTCCAATAAGCAAGGGTAGATTGAAAGCAAAAACAATTCTGTATTTCAGCATGCTATGCTTGAATTTCTACAATAGGTTTGTAATTGCTTTTAATATAAATAATGTGTAATCAGAATAGCTCAAGACTGAAAGGACTGAAAAAATAACACAGAGACACAGGTTGTATGTTCTCTCTTGAAACAATAATGTCTTTTTGAATGTAATACTGTATAATTTAAGGTATCATCAAGACAACACTCTCATACAAGAACTTTGCCTATCCATTTTTTCTCTTGCAGGTCATTTAGTTATGTTTTTTCTTTTTAAAAAAAGTTAAAGTAGCCAAGGACAACTTTAATCTTGTCAACAGTACTGGACTTGGATGTTCTGCACATTTCAGAAGTGCCAGATATATTTAGGACCCTAACATCAATTGCTAGTAGGGGCTTGTTGATGCTGACTCAACTTGCTCATTGGAGTGAGGTCCCAGAAACTACTGAATGTTCCACCTTAGAAGTAAGACTGGTGCAGCAAAAGACTATTCTCAGAATATACAGACATACCCCGCTTAACGTTGCTTCACTTAACGTCGCCTCGCTATAATGTGCATGCTCCATATGCCTGTATTTCTCCAGAAACGCAGTGCAGCAGCAGAGGCTTTAGCGCGTGGGGGTGGAAATAGAATAGACGTGATCGTGCCACCGCAAATCATCTGGGAGGCGTGATTGCGATCAGCTGGGAGGCGCGGCAGCACAGCAGCAGAGGCTTTAGAGCGCGGGGGTGGAAATAGACACAATCACGCCACTGCAAATCAGCCGGGAGGCGTGATCGCGATCAGCTGAGAGGCACAGCAGCGCAGCAGCAGAGGCTTTAGCACGGGGCTTTGAGGCTCCACATGAAGGAGAGGTAAAAGTTTTAAAATGTAGTGCTTCACTTTAAGGACATTTTCAGTTTACGTACTCGCTGTGGTCCCATTGAGTACGTTAATGAGAGGTATTACTGTATTGGGTTCCTGTTAGGTTTTGTGCTATGGGGATCCATGCAGATATGGATGTTGGAGATGTGGAAGTGAGGAAACAAATCTATTATTCCCTTATCTGCTTGTCCAATGTCAATCCTTTCTTGATATTATTATCATTGATGTTGTTGTTGTTATTGTTGTTATTATTATATCTCACCTTTCCTCCCAGCAGAAGCATGGGAGCAGACATGTATAAGATTGCATTGCACATATGGTTTGTCCACATCAAGTATTCTGTGTTGTCTTGGGTTGAACTCCACTAGAATGGATATTTTTGATGCTTCACATATGGTTTCTAAGGACAACATTGAGTGAATAAATGTGACAAGTTGGGTGTTGAAATACATCCTCAGAGACCTGTTAGATCAGGTGGTGCATGAACAAGAGACATTGATTAAAAGAGGCAACAACAACAAATTTGAAAATACATGACAGTACTTGCTGGGTCTCTTTGGAGATAAAGGAATGAGGATGTGAGTGTGGATGCCTCTCCTGTCTATATCTCAAGCACAATGGTATGACCAGGAAAGTAGGAGCAATGAGTTAGTATGGGCGTATTTTGTTTTATTTACTGATAAAAACATAAGAAGAACCCTGCTTGATAAAACCAAAGGCCAGCTAGTTCAACATCCTGTTTTTCTTAGTGGTCGGACACATGCCTATGGAAAGCCCACAAGCAGGACATGGAGCCAATAGTCTCTGCTGTGCTGCCCTGGAAACAGGTATTCAGATATCTGGAGATAAAGCTTGCTCCTTTGGTTGAGGAAAGCATGGTTTGCATATGAAAAGTTGTATCTGACACATAATAAGTCTATATTGGTCATCAGAGGCCTGAGGGGGATTACCGAGTGGAAAACATGTTAAATGACTGTAAAACAGAAATTTTTCCCAATTTTTTTATATACCACTTAGAGGTATTTACATTCAAGTGGTATATAAATTTTGTTAATTTTGTTAATTAATTAATTAAATTGTTGGTTTTTTTAAAAAATTGAAATATATTTGGTATATTTAAATAACTACATTTCTAATATTTTATGTCCTTTAAGAATGCTTGAAGCATAATAAAATGTTACCTGTTCCCATTCATACATGTTATATTCTAAGTGCCCCATCACAAGAGGTTTTTTTTGGGGGGGTAGATTTCTACCAGCAAATGGTAGTCATGATTAACTCCTTTTTGAAAGCATTTAATTGTATATTTTATTTTCAGTATGTCTTTGTTGTGATTAATTTCCCCAGGTTGCATACAAGGTGTATAGATATATATAAGGAGCATTAAGAACATGGTGTATTTAATATCCTGAAAGATGGATATATCATATTAATTCCCTACACATCATTTCTGAAAACATTTAATTGGGAATATGAGCACTTCACATCGTAGTCCTAAAAGAGTCTTTATATACTTAGAAGCTAATGACTGGCTGTGATAGCTGTTGGTTCTAACAGGTAATACTATCAGCAGGAGAACCTTGATTCAGTCATCTCTTCTTGTCTCCAAACATACACATGCATGTCCACTCAGTAACTAATCTTCTAGTAGCATGACCATACTTCTAGCGCATAGTGCTTGTTTCTCTCTGATGCTATAAGAATGAATGGATGGTTTTCTTGAGTAGTCACCATGGCCATTGCACTTTCAACATAAAAAGCATAAAACAGCAGTGTACAGGGAAATCAGAGTTTAATTATACCACTTACATCATAGATGTTGATTAATTAAAACAACAAAATAAAAGGAATTAAACAAAGATGGCCATACTCAACAATCAATAGCATTTCAATTAACATAATGCACTCTTACCCTCACAGCCTGAAGAGCAAATTTAGTAACAGCCCTTGTAATATATTTTTTGTTAATCTTTTAATAAAAAAGTAATCAACATGCCAATAGCTTTGTCCATAATTAGCCAAATGGTGCTGTAAGAAGACTCCCCATAGTGTTAGAGATAGAGTGGGCAGTTGGTTAGGGGGAACATTACGGGAGTTAGAATAAGACTGTCCTTTTGATTGTGGCATCAGTCAGAACCAATAGCTGCTACAGTCAGCTAAAAGGAGCTGACCGTGTGGCATCAGTGAGATTTAAAATAGTAATGCTTTGGACTACAGCCCAATTTTCTAGTCTTAAATATCTATGTTGGTAAATCTCCTTGTCATATTACTATAATATAACAACACCAGCATCACATTACATTTGTTGTGCACTGATAAAGCTATATATACATTCCATTGCAAATACTCTCTGGTAGAGCAAGTTTTAAAACTCACATACACATTACTCTTGCTATAGGGCTGCTGCTGAAAACAGCATGCCTGTGGTGTGTTCTCAACTCCCCTTGCTGTAACACTGACAGGCTCTCGCTATGTGCTGTGCAGCTATCATGTAGTTTCCCTGCTGCTTCTAGTGGCTGCCAGGGAAGTGGCATTGATAGTGATAGTGAGGTTACATTATAGCTTGCTCAACATGGTAAGAGCTTGTAAACATTGCAGTCCAGTGTGGAGAATTTGCAAATGTAGATGCTATGGTGTTGGTGTTTCTACTATAGCAACATTAACAAGTGTAACAGATGCTCTTGGTGTTTGAGTTGATCTCTATATTATGGACAATGAAGTGGGAGCTTCAGGACTGTACCACTTCAGATTGTAGGTGAATGCTCATTTTAAAAAAAGCTCTGTGCGTATTGGGCTACACTAAGGCTTTCTTGCTGGTGTCCTGGTTTTCTACATATAGTTTTTAAAAAATGTTTATATGGGAAAGCATTTGAAGTATTTCCAGTCACTCACAGATAATACTGTTCTGCCTGAAGGAGTTGAGTAGGAGCACCATTGTGTCTGGCATTGCAGAAGGGCAGAACACAGACACATCATTGAATGAATATATGCTGTGTCTGTAGAAGCTGGCTTGTGGATGGAGCTGGTTAGTGGGCTTTTCAGGCTGCTGATAAATAGATAGAGTCATACAGAGGTACCGGGCCCAATGGCAGGAGGGTCCCAAAGCTGCAGCTGACTGTCTCTTTACTCATGAGTTGCTCCAAAAGGATTGGAAACCTTTTTGTGGTGTTCTAGCCACTGGAATGGATAGGAATGGGAGGAACGAGGAAGCAGGGGTGGAGCAAGGAGGCAGAAGGAGCACCAATACTGAGCCCCCTTTCACCTTGCAAGAGCTAGTCAGCCAATCAGAAGCGAGCCAGCTGGAGGAATCAAAATGGCCCACACTGCAATGGCATGAAGCAGCAATGCCTGCACTCACATGCTGCACTGTGTCTGTACTTCTTGCTGCACTGTCTATACTCCGTGCACCCTCACATAGGAATGGGCCAGCCAGAGCTACTGAGTGAAGGTGAAGCTGTGGCACACATGACCACTGGCTTCTCCTCACCATCTCTCTGCTTTTTGATGCAATTGGCTGCAGGGGAGAAAAGCAGCAGCAGCATGACTCACCTGGAGAACAATGGAGAGTTCTGAGGATGCAGGTGGGGTATGTGGGGGTACTGTAAAATATTTTCCTCTTGTTTCCTCTCTTCACTGTTTTGTGAGTTGTGAAACTGAATGCACTCTGTTATTTGGCAAATCTTTTTCCCTGTAAAATATCAGGGATGTGTAATGTTGCCGTTAAAACAAATTGGGGAGGGGACTTCCTAGCATTGTACAAGTTTATTTCTCTCTACATCAGCGTTACCCAGCCCTTTTCGACCCAACGCCCCTTTGCAAAATCTTTTTGTGCCCAACACCCCCCTCAGATTAAGTATATGGCAATGCTTCCTATTCTTCCCTTAAAATATGAGTAATGCATAAAGGTATTTTCAATTATTATTACTAATAGTTTTTATTATGCCTTTTTATTGCACTTAAATTACACATTGAATTCTTAGTATGATTTATTAATATACATACATAGTTATAGAAAAGTAAATAAAATGAGATTTATTATAAAATACTAGTGTGATCCTTGTGCTTGATGAGTTTTGGCTAACTTCACAATATCTGGAGTATACTTGGATAGTAATAGTCTTAAGTCACCACGACTAACAATATCCAAACGGTTTTGATTCTTCACTAGTATGCGATTCACTGCACTAAGCAAACGTAAGCAAAAACTAATTAAGTCCACACAGTATGAACCAATAGAATACACTGTGTTACTTAACAACAAACTCATTCAGTTTACCGGCATTTTTTCATTAAACAATTTCACTTAAACATCACAGAAACAACGGGTAGGGAGTGTGTCCCATTCCTGAAGAAAACCAGCAATTAACTGTCTGCGTCACCCGTTTGCACACGGCACTAATCTGTTGGAATAATGCGCCCTCCACCAATACACCCAGCTTATCAAACACTCTCTCGTGATTGGTTCCAACATCCCTCAAGACAGCATTGGAACATTACCTAGTGCCGGGGCGTGGCTAATATCCCCATTCCTTGATATGACACTGGGCACTATTCAGAATTTCTTTACTAAAGAGCACACACTATTTATAGTGTTATTTCCATGAATTGAGACTATTAAATACATTCTAATGGGACAAAACAGTTTAAAAATTAATGATATGTGCATTAAATAAAATTGAACTTAAATGCTTCAACTGTCGCATCAGACTGCCAAATGTCAACGCCCCCCTAATGAACCCAAACACCCCCCTAAAGTTTGTAGTCATGCCAATGCCCCCCTGAAAGGCTGCAATGCCCCCCAGGGGGGCGCTACCACCCACATTGGGAATCGCTGCTCTGCATAGTCACTGGGACTATGTAGTCACTACATACACTGGGAGAAAGGGCAGGATATAAATCCAATAAATAAATCTCTGAGAGGGACAGCTAACACATGAAAACTTTGCTTACAACTTTAGTTAAATCTGTACACCAGGAGAAATAATTATTGTTCTAATTTAGTAGGAAAAAACATATTGAGCATAAATTTTAAAGTGTGCAATTAAATAGGTGTTGTCAAGACTAGTATATCATAGTAATTAAAACATTTGTTGATATAATTCCATGAAACATAACAACTTTACAAGAACCAAATCTTTAGTTGCCATTATCATTATGACAACCTTTCATGTTTCCATCTAAAACTTTTTAGTACAATTTTGCTGCCGTGCATATAGGTGACAAGTTTAATCCTTTTAGTTATGTGTTTTTTTGGCTCATTATAGCCTATGGGAATTAATTGAAGATAAATATATAAAGCATTGAAAAAATCATCTTATCTCTAGATGCTGTGCTTGCATTTGCTCTCTCTTGTATATTACATAATTTATATGACTCTTCATTTAATTTTGTCTCATTGTCCACAAACTCTGAAACTGAAATCTGGGTTAAATAGCTATAGACATCACAGTGAGAGATATTCCTGATGGTATGTTCCTTCATAATGCTCACATGTGTGAATGAACTACAGACCCTCCTCCTTTTCAGAAAAGTGACAAATATAAAATATATAAGGTTAATGAAAATCTGCACTGTGATCTCCACTCCCTTGCAACTGACATCAAGTCATGTAAGTTTCGAGTTTTAACATTTCCTACAATATTGAGATGTAGAGAAATTGCCTTTAAAGGCTGATTCACCTGTAACAATAAGCTAAACTATGGCTTAGTATGTATGTGCAAGTGTGCTAGTGCACAGTTAGAAATCACAGCCACTTTGCTCTTCCCCTGTGCCTGCTGCTGTGCTACCAGGAACTAAGCCGTGGTTTGGCTTAGTGTTACGTGTGAACCCAGGCTCGTGGTTTGTCTCACTCCAAACAAACAAACCAAATGTAACCAGGGTTACAAGCTGTAGCCAAGGTTTGCCTTTGTCTTTCCCCCTTATGGTTTGTGTGAGAAAAACAAACTACAAGCCCAGGTTAACACATAATGCTAAGCCCAACCATAGCGTGGTAGCAGCAGGAGTGGCGGCGAGTAAAGCAGCCATGATTTTCAAACACCATTATGTTTGCTCCTTTATACTTAGCCATGGTTTAATCTAATTGGAGGTAGCATAATGTGTCTCACTGAATTAATTACATACTTCAACTACAGGTGGGGAAACCTGTGGCCCTCCAGATAATGTTGGATTCCAGTTTCCATCATTTCTGGCCATTGGCCATGTCGGCTGGGGCTGATGTCAGATGGAGTCCAACAATCTCTGGCAGGCCACAAATTCTCCTTCCCTGACTTAGAAGCAATTCTATCCCAATACATAGCAGAGGAATATAGTATTTTAAAAGTCAAGAAACTAATTTCTAGGGAAAATAATACCTTAATTAATATCAAACTTTTATTTCAAATTACAAATCAGAAACATCACTCATTTATATGCTTTTCAATGTTTTTTTACATTCAAAATATGACCTCAAGTATTGAAATAGTGTGTTTCTAAGATTGTAGAGGCCTACAAAATGTATGTTCAACATCTATTCTTTTTCATGCTCAGTAATTAAAAATGGCTGTGGGCATTTTTTTATCCTCTGAGATTTGCCAACTGCTATAACTTTCAACATTTGTAGAATGATTTCTTCACCTGCTTCAGTATGAAATTAACCAAATATAAAAATAGTGTGAGGAGTTTATGGGGGGAATTTCATCTTTTGGCTTCTGGTTTTTAGCACACAGAAGTTTGCAATTCTATTAGTTTCTAAATTGTAAGAAAAAAGTAATTAATAAGTCTTTTGTCATAGATAACAAAGAAAAGACACCCTCTTAGTATTTGTATGTCATCATGCCAGGCCTAGAAAATTAGCCTAATTTATTATTTAAAACACTGGTGGGATTCCTAATTGCATTCATCATTAGATATGACACGTTTAGACCGAAGAACTGTATCCAGTGAGAATTTTCCAGTTTGAATTTTGAAATAAAAATATTTTTCAAGAGATTCCCTAGCTATTCCTTGTTACCATGACAACAGCCCTATTTGTCTGAGAGCTCAGTCCATGGCCAATGAGAGAGCAAGCAGCATCAACTAAACATACGAATACATCAAAGACAAATTCATATACTCAATCTGATCAGCTCAATTAATGTAAGAACAGAAGCTGAAGGGGGTTAAAAGAGGGCACCCATTCAGGATAGATGGAGCCCCTTTTAACAGAATACATACACTGGCCTTTGGGGGAAGGAATTTAGCACACTGTCAAAAACATTATCAGAAAAGGAAAGTACTAGGCCTCCTACACCTAACAGATATGAAGCTGTCACGCAAAGAATAGCACTATTCATTAAATGACACTTATTTTCTCCCACTTTACAAGAATACAGCGAACAAAACAAGCAGGGGAGCAGCTGAGAAAGACACTTTTTCTTTTCCTAGTGATGACAGACATGCAGCAATTATGGTGATAACTAAGGAATACTAAACAAGAAGCCAGACTCCATTCTGTTTATCACCTCAAATTTTATGTTACTAAATTTGCATGCAACTCTTGTTTTCTTTTATTATTTATGTCTGGGACAAATTGGATCCTTTTGTTTTTAACATGGTGCTTTCAGTTTTAGTGAAGAGCTCTTCTAACTATACACGTTCTCTCACTTTTCCTCTTAAATGGCCATATCAAGTTTGAAGTGCTTTTTGAAGTAAGACATTTTCAAAACACAACAAAACTGCTTTTATCAATGGGGGAGGTGAACATTAGTGTACTGTCAGGTATTGTATAATATTTCAGTTACATGTAGTTTAAAGGAGCTATAGTGAAAGTTTTATTAATTTCTACTTTCTGGATACAGTATAGAGAGTAAGACTGCATGTATGTAGTAGCGTTTAATGGATTCATTTTAGCTATTCTAGAAAGCAGTAGGTAATAGAGGATGCCAACCTTATATAGTTTCTAGCACTTGAAAGTAAAAAGGAGATCCCTCTGGATTAGTAGGTTTAATAATTTTATGTTTAAACCAAAATGATTTGATTTCCAACCCATTATCAATAGTCTGCTACTTATATCTGCATGATCTTAGACTGATTGATACCGACTTTGTAACCATGTGCTCTATAATGTGCTGTCAGGAAAAGCTGACAGTTGCAATCAAAGAACAATAAATGTGGGACAGAAGGTCCAGCTAGGCTGTATGAAAACTGATAGCTGGGATATTGGCTCCTGTGTAACCATATATACCAGCACCTTTGAGAATTTAGTTTGAGTGAATTAAAATGGTCTCCTGATACATGGAAGAAGAAGGGGGGGTGTCTTCATTTAGAGAACCTGCAGAGTTTGCCAAAATACTGTACTAAGAGAGTGGAGCCAATATATAAAAAAGAAACAGCCTTTCTCAAAAATCTGTGCAAGTCTGACACCTCAGAAAAACTGACACTTGAAAAATCAATAAACATATAAGCATGCTATACATTGAAAGTATGTGTAAATCTTTGGCAAGCTTGCAGTCTTAAGCACAATTGCTAAAGAAGCCCTGTAGGCTTAGAAGCCCCATTGAAATCAGCTGGACTTTTGAGTAATGATGAGCTGGGTACTCCCTATGCTGTTTTTGGTTACTGAAGGGCAGAGCAATTCAGTGATCCAGTTATGATAACCACTGCTATGCTGGTGCTTAAAGCAGCTGACTAGTGATTCTAGGCTCCATAAGCAGAAATGTCAAAAGTACAATAAGACCAGTGGGGAGAAAAGTAGGGAGAAAAGTCAGCATAGCAATGATAGCCACTCCCTAGCAACTCCATTGTCATGCCCCAATCACAATGATGCTCTTCAGAATTTCCTCTCATTAGTTATGCATGAAAAGCATCCATCACTGTCGCCTTGGTGGAATCATGGAAATAATGTCATATAAACTATGCTATACCTACTGCTACATACTGTGCTTAAGCATATTCCAGAAGCAAATTCGTGCCACCCTCACCACAGGTCTCCATAGTGTACCAGGAAACAGGGCTGTAACTGCTATATGCAAGCTCCTGGATTTCCTAAAATAGGTTTGAAGAATCCCTTTGCATTCCATATATAGCCAGAAGCAGTTGACACACTGTCCTTTTTACAGAGACATAGCCAGAACCAGACAGGGAAAGGAGCAGTGCCATTCCAACCACAACAGCCAATCGAGATGTTAAGTAGTCTCTATGTAGAACCTATAGACTACAAGCTCCCAAGAGAAGGCTTGGAATCCTGCTGCAGTATTGATTTATTTATTAGCCACCCTTCACCATGAGGTCCCAGGGCAGATGACAACAAATAAAAAATACAATTTTAAAACACATAAAACTGTTTTAAAATGGAACAGAGCAATATAAATTCAGGTGGGTCACAAAAAAACAAGCTACCTTAACTACAAGGCCAAGGTAAAGAGGTGTGTCTTTAGTATATGGTGAAAACTGTACAATGAAGATGCTAGATGCACCACTGTGAAAAGGAACTTACACAATTTAGGGGCTGCCACAGAGAAAGCCCCCCCCCCCGGCTGCCATTCCCCTTACTTCTGAGAGTGGCAGAACTACTAAGAGAGCCCCCTCTGCAGATATTAATGCCCAAGAAAGCCAGTAAGGATGGAGACTGTCTTTCAGATATTTGGGATCTACAGTAAGTTGTACTAGTGCCCACCCAGACAAAGCACAAATGACTGCACACATTTGTACTGGTGGTTATGTGAGGTGAGCAAACATTTTACAAGAGGATGAGGGCCCCATAGTCACTGAGAATGAACACTTAAATGCATCACCAAAAAAGGGAGAACATATTTGCATGAAATCTGCATAGGATAATTTATAAGTATAGATGTAAATTAGACATAATGTTCATATTTTAAATAGAAATACAGTACATTTCACTATAGTAGGAAGTCTGTGGCCTTGAGCCTGCTCATTCTGCTGTGTAGATGCTAACTGTTAATGGGCAACTTCAAGACCCCCGCCTTCCTTTTTCTAAACTGGATTGGATCAGACAGTCCTTCAAATTGAGGCCACCTTTAAATAGAGGACTGTCCTCTGTAAATTAGGACACATGGCCACCCTATGGACCCTGCAACAGTAAGGTCACACAGTGCAACACTGTAAGCTGCCTGGTTGCCCAGTGGGAAAGAGCAATGCAATAGAAAGTGAAGGTGTGAGTTTAAATCTCATTTGTGGAAGATATGATTGTGAACTCCACAGTGAATGCCCTTTTTTGTGTCTTGCTGGCAACAATAATTTTACATGGGAAAGGAAGAGGAAGTGGGATCTGAATCCAGTCCTCTCAATCCAGAGAGCAAAGCTCAAAGCCCAGCCACAGAATATGCTCATGGTGGAGACTGTGTTGTTGTACTACAACTCCCATCATCCCTGACTGCTGGTAAGCTGGTTTGGGGTGATGGTAACTGGAATTCAACATCTGGTGACTAAAGATTGGCAAACTGTATTCTAAGGGACCTAGCTAACAACATGCTTCCTTTTCTGCTCATGCATGGAACCCAGGACCCCAGCCTGATACACCAGTACTAAAGGAGCCCTATATGAAGCCAAAGTTCACTAGTGCAGCTAGGCAATTTTAGATCCTGAGGCAGTATTCAACTAACATTTTGCATGAGCACTAGAGCAACTGGTTTCCCCCCTTCTCCCCCCATGTGCACCCCCAGAACAGATTTAGGGGGCGCATGGGGGAAGAGAGAGTGAGATAAATCCTTGCACTGATGAAATGATTGCCTTAGTACTGTGTTGAATATGAAACCTGGTCTTAAAGAATCCCCGTTTAGATGGTCATGTGTAGTACTTCCATTGTGGAGCAAACAATTGACAGTTTCTTTTCTCCCGCACTTCCATCCCATGTTTTACAACTGCTTCTGTGTTCCTGATGTGTTAGATCAAATATCTAAACAAAAAGAGTTTGTGAACGTTGATAAAGAAGAAATACTCTGAGCATGTACATCATCATGACTACAGGAATAGAAAGGTGTTTGCCCCAATGCTAAATACATTTACTTGTGAATAAGCGCCATTTTATTGTTGAAAAAGATATTTTTTAAAAAGTAAAAATAATAAAATGAGCAGCTGTAGCACTGTGCATGCCTGGCCATTCAGACTATAAAATGTTTTTAAAAACAAGAAGAAAAAAAGGATGCAATGGTTATCAACATTAGCTCTAGTGTCCCCTAGCATGACAGTTCTGGCCTAGGTGCTAATTTTGGGCCTGTTTGTTGATGCTGTCCTCACCTCCTCTCTCAGTGGTCGTTGGGGGAGCCCAGGGCCTTGGACTTTGGCCCTGAGTTCCAACCCTAGCTGCACACACCAGAGACAGTGCAGTATGCTAGTTAATTAGAGCATTGTTCTTCAACCTTGGGTCTCCATATGTTGATGGACTACCAACTCCCATAATCCCTGACCATTGAGTGTGCTGTCTGGGGATGATGGGAATTGTAGTCCAACAACATGTGGTTGGACAAGGTAGAAGAGCAATAAATTAGAGTGACTGGCACATGGACCTATGACTTCATCAAAGAAACTGCACCAGTGTAGTTCAGTGGTTAGAGTGTCAGAGTGTGGCTCAGAAGACCTCAGTTCAAAAACCCCTTCTGTCATGATGCTCACTAGATGATCTTGGGGCAGTTACCATATCTCAACCTAATTTCACAAGCTTCAGGGCAGCAAGAGAACTATACTACTCTGAAGCAGTGGATAATAATCTCATAAACAAACTAATTTAATGCCTTGGGCATTTTTCAGTTTGCTCAGTTTCATCCATCCCTTCCAACCATGTCTTTGTATTCATTTATTTACCTGTGGACCCTGCCTAGCAGTCCCTCCCAACAGCCAGGATCAGAGTCCCAACAACATCACATTGTGGCAGCAACATTACTTGGTTTATTACACCAGCAGAAACCCAGATAGCTGAGCCAGGTAGACAATGAGCTGTTGAGATCTCCCTGTTATCCTTGCTTGTGCTCCAGAAGTAGGGCTTTCAACAAGAAGCAAACCCTTAGCCCGGGTGGGTTGTTGTGGTAGAAAGTCCATTATCCTGTTACCTACTGTGTGTCACATCATGGAGACATCAGAGATAAATACAAATGGTGGGAGGAATAACAGAGAAATGCTTGAAAAAAATCACAGCTGTAAATGAAATGGGGGTGCCACAGCATCTGATTGTCCTGATGCACAACCTATACTCTGGACAAGAGGCTACTGTAAGGACAGAATATGGAGAAACCGATTGGTTTCCAATCGGAAAGGGTGTGAGATGGGTGTATTTTATCTCCCTATTTGTTTAATCTATATGCTGAACATATCCTATGGAAAGCGGGATTGGACCAAGATGAAGGAGGTGTGAAAATTGGCAGGAGAAACATCAATAATTTAAGATATGCAGAGGATACCATACTCTTAGCAGAAACCAGTATGACTTGAAACAAATGCTGAGGGAAGCACAAAAGCAGGACTACAGCTGAACATCAAAAAGACTAAAGTAATGACAACAGAAGATTTATGTAACTTTAAAGTTGACAATGAGGACACCGAACTTGTCAAGGATTATCCATACCTTGGCACAGTCATTAACCAAAATGGAGACAATAGTTAAGAAATCAGAAGAAGGCTAGGACTGGGGAGGACAGCTATGACAGAACTAGAAAAGGTCCTCAAATGCAAAGATGTATCACTGAACACTAAAGTCAGGACCATTCAGACCATGGTATTCCCGATCTCTATGTATGGATGTGAAAGTTGGACAGTGAAAAAGGCGGATAAGAGAAAAATCAACTCATTTGAAATGTGGTGTTGGAGGAGAGCTTTGCGCATACCATGGACTGCGAAAAAGACAAATAATTGGGTGTTAGAACAAATTAAACCAGAACTGTCACTAGAAGCTAAAATGATGAAACTGAGGCTATCATACGTTGGACACATCATGAGAAGACATGATTCACTAGAAAAGACCATAATGCTGGGAAAAACAGAAAGGAGTAGAAAAAGAGGAAGGCCAAACAAGAGATGGATTGATTCCATAAAGGAAGCCACAGACCTGAACTTACAAGATCTGAACAGGGTAGTTCATGACAGATGCTCTTGGAGGTCACTGATTCATAGGGTCGCCATAAGTCGTAATCGACTTGAAGGCACATAACAACAACAACAAAGTCTCAACTTCTTAAATTCCAATCCAATAATCATATGTTTTTGAAAGGCACAAGAAGAAGAAAATGGGGAGGCACCTTTGTTTATAGCACAAAACTGTTATATATTTTCAGATTTTGAATACAATCAGTTGGAAATAACAATTAAAAACCAAATATTCCTTCTAAATTATTTAAGTCATAAGAATTGATCTTGTGGCTATAGTTATGCATGCAACTTTTCAGGAGGCCAACAAAGCAGTTTGCTATAAGTAAGGTGCGATGACATAAACCTATTAGACACAGGAGGTCACCCTTGTTACTTAGTTTAAATTTTTACAAAATATGCAGGCTTGTCTTTTTATATACTGTTATGTTTGTGGACTTTCTGGAAAAGAACAACTACATAGGGCTGAACATAATTCTGAATTCAGCTAAGGTCAGAAAGAACCATCTCATTTCTTTAAAAAAAGCTTTTACATTCATTTTTATTAAGGTAAAGAAAACTTTTTTTTTAAGTGTAAGTTATAACACAAGAAAAAAAGAGAAGAAAAAGAGGGCATTATCTTAACATTTCCATTCAAACAACTTATAGATAACTACTTTTCCATAAATCTATCAGTCTATATTCCTAAGGAACAAGTTACATTATCTATCTCTATAATAAATACAAAGTAATACAATCTTAAACGAGAGAGAGAACATAGACAGTTTTAGGTCACTTCATGGTTCACACTGAGAAGCTATTTTTAAATGTCCCCAGGGATGGAAGACAGTTGTCCATAGATATCAATGGAGAAAATAAAGAATTTAATGTAACTTGGATTGAAAACAAGTGTATTCACACACAAAGCCAAAATCTCCCCAACAATTTCTACTCTAGGTCAGTTTTTATTCAGTCTGAAACATTGGACAATATTCAGCTAATGTATACCGTCAGTGCAAGGATTTCCACTTGAACAGCAGGACTGTACCCCTCTCCACCCCCTGTGCTCTTCCCATACCCTCCCCAAATCTGATCTGGTATGGCTGGGGAATCTCTAGAACAGATATGGGAGGAACACAGGGGGAGGGAGGAAGTTCCATTGCTCAAGCAGAAATCATTGCACTGATGGGACCATGGCTTAGTGCTATGTTAGATATAGGGTTGCCAGGAAAGAAGCATCCCAAATCTTCAGATTTCAGAGGTGGACCCTAGTGATGTCATTAAGCATGATTTGTGAAGCTTCAACCACAGTTGCTTGGAGCATACCACTCAAACAAACAACAAATCGTAGCTAAATGAGTGTGTTCCCAGGTCCAGCTGAAGTGACCGGATCATTCCTTCTTACCTGCTTAGGGAGCCTGCGTAGGGAACATTTAATCTAGCCTACTTGCTTCTGGGAAGAAGGGTTTAAGTGCGCTCAGGCCAGGCCAGGCCAGTCATTAGAAGGCAATTGTAGGAAGAAGGGAGCCTAGTGTTGTGGAGATGTTAGATGGAAACACTCATGAATAAAGATGGATGTCCCTGAAGGCTGCAATTCTAAATGTACTTACTAAGGGCTAAGCTCCATAGGACTCAAGAGGAATGAGTAGATATGGTTTGGATTGTGCTGTTGGTAAAGCCTGAGTAGGGATCCTCTGCAAAGATATTCATATCCAAACAGGATTGGCAACCCCCTACCTATAATGCTCTACTTACCTTTTAATGTGACTGCTACAAACCTCTTTACAGACTTGACCCTTCATTGCAGAGAGAGGTTTGAGAAATGAGTTAAAAGTTAAAAAGATTTTCTACCCTTTCCTGCCTAACCTGTGGGTTGCTATCAACTCACTTTGACAGCCAACCTAATCCCAGAGAGTAATAACTGAGAGGGAGAAAACACACATGGTCTACCTTCATAGGCAGTAGTTCAGGAACAATAGCAATTGAAGCCACACTTCCCAGTATGTGAATTCTTTTTTACCACCATTGGACAAGAAACAAACAATTATGCAACCAACAAGGTGCATCATCAGTGGGTTTAAGGGGGTTGAGCTGACCTCATGTAACCACTATTGTTGCTTCTATGGATATAAGGGAGTAAGGTCAGAGGTAAATGAAATGCAAATAGAAAGACAAAAACAAAAGTCAGTGATGATTTCCTAAATGCAATACCATACCAAGCACAAAACGATTCCAATGAGTAAGACAGAAAATTCAGCATCCTTCAACCAATCAGGGTTCCTAACCGAAAACCAAAACTAAAAAATAAATCTGGCAGGCAGCCAAGGTCACAGAAATCCCCATATAGCACAACCTGACCTGGGGGCTGCAATTAGTACAGAATGCTGTGGCACAATTGCTGACATGAGTGAGACCCTGTCAGCACATAACATCACTGCTCTGAAATCTGTACTGGTTGTCTATTTGCTACCAGGCCAAGTTCAAGGTGTGCTTTCCATGTTAAGGGTGCCACATAGTACTTGTTCTGCTCTTGTAAGGAATCGATCCTTTAGTATGGCAGCACCTATGCTTTGGAACTCCCTGCCTATTGACATTAGGCAGATGCCTTCATTGTACTCTTTTTGGCACCTACTAAAAACATTTTTGTTTAGGCAAGCTATTGTTTTTTTATCTATTTTTAACTCGTTGGTTTTATTATTTTGAGTGTTTTTAAATACCTGTCTTTAACTGTTTTTGCCAATAATTTTATTGTTTTTGTTTCTTCTGTAAACCACTTTGAGGTTTTTTACAATAAAACGATATATAAATGTTGTAAATAAAATACATAAATAAATTTTGAAGTCACTGTGGCCCTTGGGTCTCTTTCCTCCTTTAGGAACAAAGGAATCTCCCTTATACTGACTCCGGCCATTTGGTACCATCTAGTTCAGTACTGATGACATGGACTAGCATTGGCTCTCAGGATTCCAGGCAATAGTCTTTTCCAGAGAACATTTTGGACCTTTGCATGCAAAATATGTGTCCTACCACTGAGTTAAAAATAAAGTGGTAGAGAAATGTTGTAAGTAAATACATGAACAATTTTCAGAGTCACTGTGGCCCTTGGCCCTTGGGTCTCTTTCCTCTTTTAGAAACAAAGGAATCTGCATGTGCCCTATTACTGAACTATAGCCTTTCCCCTATTTAAAAATTATCTTTTAAAAGTACTCTTTCCAATTCACTAATGAATGCACAATATACCTATGGCAAATCCACACCATGCATTTAAACCACATTCAACATACATTTGAAGCACATGAATCCCACCACAGAATCATAGGAACTCTAGTTTGTTAAGGGTGGTGGGAACTATAACTGTGAGGGGAAACTAGATTTCCCAGCATTCTTTGGGGGAAGTCATGTGCTTTAAATGCAAGTTGTTTGTGCTGTAAATGTATTACATGGATCTTCATTACCTCATAAACTTTGCCTGCATGTAAATCATTTTAATTATTTTATAAAATGAAAGTCAGCTACAAAGCTTACTGGTGACCATGGGCTACTCACCATCTCTCAGCCTAATCTGCCTTCAGGGTGAAAACAATAGAAGGGGACCATGACCACCCCAAGCAAGAAGGGCACATCTAAAATGCAGAGGAAATAATAATGTACAACCATAGTGTGAAATCAGATACATATCAAGACATAGTATGAAAAAATATTTATATAAGCATATATGTCAAATATGTTTATTATTTACACAACCTATAAAGATATTTATAGTGCAATCCTATGCATGTTTACTCAGCAGCAAGTCCCAGTGTATTCAATGGGGCTTTCTCAAACAGAAGCATGCACAGGACTGCAACCTCATGATAAGGAACGTCACTCACCCAATCCAAAATTCAGAAGCCACTTCAAGCTGTTTTGCAACAGTTTTCTACTTGTTTTATGGTTATTGGATTTTAAATGGATTTATTTCTTGTTGTGAGCTGCCTTGGTTTCCAGCCCTTCCTCACGGGGTTGTTGGAATGATTCCATATGCACACACACGCAAGATGTAAAAATACATATACCCTATATAATATGCACACACACCCTATATAATAGTTTATTGTCAAAACCAGTTGGTCATTGCAGAACATTTTTTTAAAATGTTTAAAAATTAGTATTGGTTTCCTACCAAATAAAAGCATTGACCTTTGGGTGAAGGGTGGGCAATAAATTCTAATTCTAATAATTCTTCTAAGTAAGCCCTGCCTAGTTGCTTTAAAAAAGGGATTGGAGGGGGAGAGAAAGATTTACAACACAATCCTTTGCTATGTTCACTCAAATGTCCCATTGATTTACGCACAATCCTAACCATGGCTACTCAAAAGTAAGCCCTACTGAATTCAATAGGATTTACGCCCGGGTATATGGGATTAGCATTGCAGCTCTACTCCCAGAAAAGTGGGAATAGGATTAAAGCTTCATATTTGGAAGGTTTTCAAAACAGGCTACGAATTAGATAAATAAACTGCCCTCTTCAACAGCCCAGGAAAATTTAAACTTGTTTGACTCCTTATAATTAGAAAAGTATAACATGTTATAATGGTATCATAAGCTGCAACATGTACACTTTTTCATATTTCTGTTTAAAAATTATTTGAAAGATAAAATGTATAATATGCTATTTTTGCAAGTAATAAAAAAAACCCTGCATGTACACTTTTAATATAATGATGATAACTGAAATTGTTTACTATGTACGCCCACCAAGATGCTGCTGTGATCTTCAGTTCTAGATTTCCTGGAATATTATTGTAGACAGGCTATATTGCTCCTGCTGAAAGTTATACACTCAACTTCTGAAGTGCAGACAAACAGTAAAAGGAAACTGTTTTCACGATTTGCAGTGGGTTCCAGCTATTGCCTGGAGGTCAGCATATCTCTTGTCAATCACAACCCTGACTTTATTTATTGGCTAAAATGTGAAAGGGCAGAAATTAGAGCAGCCGACTTCTAACAGAAGTTGTGGGGCGGGTGACATTTTGATGTATATCTTTTGAACCAGACCACTTGGAAACTGTCAGGGTGCAGGGTTGGGGTCCTGGGGATTCAGAAGAACTGGAGGGAAGGGAGGGGGTCACTTCACCAGAGTGGAGTGAAGACGAAGCAGAGGAAATTCCAGAGATAGAGTTGCCTAGCAACGGGGACCTTGAAGGCTTCACAGTCTTAGAGCCTTCCCTTGAAGTTCCCACGCCTCCTCTTCTCCGAAGTTCAGAACAGATGGGGGAAGAGGGAGGGCCGCCCAAGACAGAGACAAGCAAAGAAAAAACGCAAGACAGTTTAAAACCTGCCCCCCCTTTCCCCCATACCGGAGTCGGAGACTTCAGAAGAGGAGGGGCCCGTGCTTCCCCCGTCGCCGCGTACTCGAAGACAGTTGAAAAGACAAGAAAGGAGGGGGGGAAGGAGGGTGGTGACTGTGGGTACGTTGAGGCGGAGTGAAAGACTTCGCGCCCGTTTGGCCCCTTCTTAAGAGATAGGCGGGATAGCAGTCCCTTGCTCTGTCAACTCTCTTTCTACGTCGCAGGACCTGTAACTCTGTGTTGCTTCATGAGAAGGCGCAGTCTCTGTTTGAATATTACCTTAATAAAAACTGAATTGCTTTCAACCACCAGTCTGGTTCCTGAGTCCCATCCTGGGCCTGACAGCTTGACAGAGCCACCTAAATCACCCTCAACGCTCTCTCCACTTGACCGTGACAAGATGGAAAAGGGAGCGGCGGGGGGAACGAATCCCACTTCTGATACGGAAGAAGTGAGACTTTTGAGGACTAATGTGGCTGATTTGCAGACGGATGTTCAAACCCTGCTGGCAGCAGTCAAGGCGCTGAAAACGGATAATCAGGCCTTGAAAGCCACGATCGATCGGATGCGGACAGCCCCTCCAGCCGCTGCGGTAAAGGTTCCCATTGGATTACCCCCAAAGTATGCGGGACAGAGTGATCAGTTGGCAACTTTCGTGGCTCAATGTGAGTTATACTTGGATGTCAGGAATGCAGAATTTCCGGGTGATGGGGCTAAAGTGGCCTTCGTGATCAGCCTCCTGGAGGGAGAAGCTGCAAAATGGGTGACTCCGTACCTGGTGAGAAAGGATGCCCTCCTAGAAAGATACAGAGGATTTATACAAGAAATGACCGAGATGTTTCAAGACCCGCAAAGAGCTGAAACAGTAGCGCGGCAGCTAGGCGCTCTGAAACAAGCAAAAGGGACTGTTTCTGAGTACACTAATGCTTTTAAAATTTTGTCCCAGGAAACTGGTTATAATGATGCACCCTTGATGTTTATGTACCGGAGTGGACTAAATGCTGAGATCCTGGATGAGCTGGCCAGGACCACCACCCCCACGGACCTGCCAGGGCTAATCCGGCTGTGCCTGCAGATCGATCACCGGCTGGAAGGAAGACGCCTGGAAAAGAAACAGGAGGTCCTGAGATATTCGGCCTCGGCATCCCGCAGCAAGGCCCTTTCCACTTCAGGAACGGCAGGTAATGCAACAGAGGGACAGGGAGGGGCTAGGCCAAGACTGTCAGAAGAAGAAAAAGAGAGACGACGTCGAGAACGTCTATGCTTTTATTGTTCGAAACCAGGCCATGTGGCCAGAGACTGTGGACTGAAAGGGGGGAAAGCAGAGCCGTCGGGAAACTAAAACACCCAGTTCACGTGCAGGCCGGTGGACTGGGGGCAGCTTTGTATAAAGGCCCTCCAGTGATCCAACCTCCCTCCAAAGGAGTGTTGGTCCTACCTATTCGGATTGCAACTTCCCAAGGAGTGGTGATTAATTCTACTGCATTAATTGACAGTGGGGCCTCCACAAATTTTATTGATGCAAAGTTAGCCAAGCGTTATGGAATTTCTAGGTGGAAACTGGACGCTCCCCTATCTGTGGAGACCATTGATGGGAGACCCCTGAAGTCAGGAGGGGTGACGCAAGCCACAGAGGAATTGAAACTTCAAATTCCTGGGCATGAAGAGTTCATTTCGCTGGGACTTCCGGGAAGGGTGACTTAGCCTGTGCCTGCTTTTGAGACGGGCTCCTGCCTCAAAAGAAGCTTATTCAGATATATCAGTCAGTTTTTTCTTTTTTTTTGACTGATTAAACTTCTCCCGGGTAGGGAGAAACGAAGAGATTAACCTCAAAGCCTATTTTTGTTGGGACGACCAGATCTCATTAATTTATGGGACGAGGTCCAGCCGACGAAGGTGGGACGGATTTTCAACAGCAAGCTCTATCTGGAAAAGCGAACGTTCATCTTATCTTCTAAGAGAGAACGCACTAACAGGCAAGCACCCTTCTTTCTATATTTTTCTTTTACTTGACTTAAATTGTTGCTGTTTAAAAGAGATTTGCCAGATTGATCGGTTTTTGACATCTCACTGGGGAGCCGTAACTTCTCTCTGCTACGCACTAATTAATAGCTTATCTCTGTTTTTGTTGCAAAAAGCTGTCCTGGATTTGCATTCTAAAGATATACACAGAAGAGGGATTTCTATTCCAGATTTTTATTTTGAAAAATATTATACTGTTTTGAGACTACTCTCTTTTTGGTCTATTTTATTTTGACGAATCTGTTTCTTGACGATTGCCATTAATTGTTTCGATCCTGGGAACTGCATTTTGTTTACTTAACTATTGGAGAGATAAGGCTGTCTGCTCTGTCTATACTGTGATGTCACCAAGTTTGGAGTATTAACCCAATTGTTGCTGAAATAAGAAGTGGTTTTTCTATATTTTTCTTTTAAAATGGCAATTAAGAAAGTGGCTGAAAATCTGGAAATAACTATGTTTCAGAAAATAATGGATGAGATTGAGATAATGAAAATTGAATTGAGTAAAATGAAGCAGGAGATTAAAGATATAAGGGTCCCTGTGAGAGAGGTGACCCTGGAAGGGGTCCCTGTGAGAGAGGAGACCCCGGAGATTGGAACAGGGGTCCCTGTGAGAGAGGTGACCCTGGAGACTGGAATAGGGGTCCCTGTGAGAGAGGAGATCCCGGAGATTGGAACCAACGTGGAACAGGAACAAGATTTGGAGTCTATGGACTTTAGAAATAAAATCTATTGTTTGGAACTCAATGTTATCTCTGAAGAAATGAATGAAGATTCTAGAGATAAAGTTATCAATGGCATGGATAATCTTCTGGACTGGAATGATGTGATGGAGCCCAATATAGAGAAAATCTATGGAATTAACTGCAGCCATGTGACAATGGAAAAACTTTTAAGAGATGACCCAGTGTATTTTGAAAAAAAGAACAGAGATATGATTTTACAGCAGTATTTCAGCAACTTATTCAGAATGGATGGCAAGAAAATATTTGGGATAGAGGTAATCCCCATCAGACTCTTACTATATGACTATGGCTTTGACAGCAAGATTATTATGGAATACTGATAATGGAAGATTGGATATTGAAATTACTGGACTTAACAAGACTACTGAAGATGGAAGATGGAAAATGGAACTAATAGAGATAATAGAACAATGGCTACTGAAATTATTGAACCTAACAGATTCTGATGTGATGGATTAATTGAAATGTTTATTTTGACTATGGTTATGACAATAAGATTATCATAATTAGTAATGAGATGGATTAATCGATATGCTTATCTGGAAAAAAAATTGATAGATATATTTCTTAAAGAATTGAAACCTCTCTTTGACTTTTTGTGGAAAGAATAAAGTAATGTTTATGAGATTTGATGATTAAGTAAGATAACTACTGGAGGAAAGTGATTTTATAATATGACTTAAGAGACAGGATTGTTATATATTATAGACTTATAACTGATTTGATCTTTGACAAATGGGAAGTCAATATTTTACTCTTTATTTTTTATTTTTGTTTTTTTTTTTTCTTTTTTTCTTTTTGTTTAACTATTTTTGATTTTGTTTTTTGTCTTTGAATGTTTTATGATTTTGTCTTGTATGTTTTATGAAAATCTGAATAAAAATTATTGAAAAAAAAAAAAAAGAGTTCATTTCGCTGTACGTGTCAAATCTCTTGAACTTTGAGGTGATTCTGGGAATGCCCTGGCTAGCCAAGCACGAACCCAAAATAAGTTGGAAGGAGGCGGTGGTGTGGTTCACCTCCCAGTATTGTCAGGAGAACTGTCAACCAGAAGGAATCAAGAACACCTTAGCGGGGGCAGTGCAAGAGATCGAGCAAGTGATCCTCCCTTTGAAGTACGAGGAATTCAAAGATGTATTTGATGAAAAAGAGGCAGAGACTTTACCCCCCCACCGCCCTTACAACTGTGCGATTGATCTCGTGCTAGGAGCCAGCATCCCATCGGGAAGAATTTACTCTCTCACAGAGACTGAGAGGGAGGCCCTGAAGGAATTTCTGGAAAAGAACCTGAAGCGAGGATTCATACGTCCCTCACAGTCCCCTGCTGGAGCGCCCCTGTTTGTGAAGAAGAAGGGGGGAGCTCAGGCCTTGTAACGACTACCGTGCATTGAATCAGATCACCATCCCTAACAGTTACCCACTGCCCCTGATTTCAGAGCTGCTAGACCGACTGCGCTCAGCAAAAATCTTCACGAAGCTGGATTTAAGAGGAGTGTACAATCTGATCAGGATGAAGGAGGGACATGAATGGAAAACAGGATTTCTGACTCCTTACGGACAGTTTGAATATTTGGTCATGCCATTCGGGCTTTTGGGGAGCCCAGGCGTGTTTCAAAAGTTCATGAACGACGTGTTTAGAGACCTGTTGGACACGTATGTAATTTGTTACTTAGATGATATCCTGGTGTTCTCAAAGAATCAAGAAGACCATGATCAGCATGTGAAAACTGTGTTGAGGAGACTGAGAGAGAATCATCTGTATGCTAAGCTAGAGAAATGTGGATTTGACCTCAAGTCTTTGGACTTCCTTGGGTACCGAATCTCAGCGGGGGGAGTGGAGATGGACCCAGGGAAAATAAGTTGTATATTGGACTGGGGTCAACCCGTCACCAAAAAGGATGTACAATGTTTTCTAGGGTTTGCCAATTATTACAGAAAGTTCATCCCAGGGTTTTCCAAATTAACAGCTCCTCTGACTGACTGTTTAAGGGGAAAGAAGAAATTTCAATGGACAGAGAACGCTACAAATGCCTTTGAGGAGCTGAAAAGAAGATTCACTACTGAGCCCATTCTGCGCTTTGTCAATCCAACCCGCCCCTTCGTAGTGGAAGCAGATGCTTCAGATTTTGCCATCGGGGGGGTCCTTCTGCAGTTAGACCAAGAAGGGAAGGAGCTGCACCCCTGCACATACTTCTCTAGAAAGTTAAAGCCTGCAGAGAAGAACTATACAGTATGGGAGAAGGAACTACTAGCCATCAAGGATTCTTTTGAGAATTGGAGACAATATTTGGAGGGGGCCTCTCATCAGATTGAAGTGCGCTCCGACCACAAGAACCTGGAAAGCCTCCAAACCGCCAGAAAGCTGAACCAGAGACAGATAAGATGGTCCCAGTTCTTCACTAGGTTCAACTTCAAGATTACTTATCATGCCCAAGCCAAAAACCAGAGAGCAGATGCCTTATCCAGACAGCCACAATTCAAAGGAAGCGAATCCAATGACCAGCCTCAGTACGTGATCCCGCCAGAGAAATTAACGTTGGGATCATGTCAGCCTTCATGGGAAGAAGAACTCAAAAGGGCACAACAGGAAGATGCAGGTATGCAACGATATATTCAGGAGACGGGACAAGATCAAGATCCAGAAGTAAGTTTCCACTGGCGAGATGGACTGTTATGGTTTAAAGCAGCCAGGTATGTGCCAGAAGGGGAATTAAGACTCAGAGTCCTACGTCAGTGCCATGACTCCATCACCGCGGGGCACTTTGGGATTTACAAAACCATTCAGAACGTGGCCAAGGATTTTGGTGGCCTAAAATGCGTCGGGATATTGAGGACTATGTAAAATCCTGTTCTGTCTGTGTGTGGGCGAAAACACAAACAGGAAAACCAGCAGGACTGTTACAACCACTACCTGTCCCAAACGAACCCTGGAAAGACCTTTCCATGGATTTTATAACTGATCTACCAAAGTCACAAGGAATGACGGCCATCCTAGTAGTGGTAGATTTACTCACCAAAATGGCGCATTTTCTTCCTTGTTCAGGGGCCTTAGAGGCAAAAGAATTTTGGAGAGCAATGTGGAAACAGTTGCAGACGGAGCTAAAACTCTCTTCAGCTCATCATCCCCAGACAGACGGTGAGACGGAATGCCTGAACGCTGTTTTGGAAAGATATTTACGTTGTTATGTGTCCTACCAACAGACTGACTGGGTGTCATATTTGCATTTTGCAGAGTTTGCCTATAACAACTCCTTGCACTCCAGCACTAAGCAAACCCCGTTCTTCGCTAATTATGGATTTCATCCTAAAGCCTTCCCAAGCAGCTCAGAGGGGGTGCTTGTGCCGGCCGCAGAAGACTTTCTGAAGGAATTACAGGCTGTGCAACAGACGTTGAAACAGCAGCTAAACAAAGCCAAGACAAGGGAGTTGCTGATCTGCACAGGAGAGAGCCCCCCCCCTTCAACCAGGAGACCAGGTATGGCTGTCCACCCGTTTCCTTCAGATGCCAGGCAAATGTAGGAAATTACAAGACAAGAGGGTGGGGCCTTTTGAAATAGAGGCTCAAATTAATCCCGTGGCGTACCGACTGAAGTTACCAGACACGTTTAAAATACACCCTGTGTTTCATCGATCTCTGCTAACGAAAGCAGCCCCTCCCAGTGATTTACGGCCAGAGGAGCCTCCAGGAGCTCCACTCATGGTAAATGAGCAGACTGAGTTTGAAGTAGAGGAAATCCTGGACTCCAGAATAAGGCGTAACAAATTGCAGTATTTGATTCACTGGAAGGGTTATGGGCCAGCCGATAGATCTTGGGAAGTTGAAACTGATGTGCATGCTCCAGATTTGGTACAACTTTTTCACCAACGTTTTCCCCATTGCCCCAAGCCAGTCGGGGGGGGAGCACAGCATGGGAGAGGGGATGATGTCAGGGTGCAGGGTTGGGGTCCTGGGGATTCAGAAGAACTGGAGGGAAGGGAGGGGGTCACTTCGCCAGAGTGGAGTGAAGACGAAGCAGAGGAAATTCCAGAGATAGAGTTGCCTAGCAACGGGGACCTTGAAGGCTTCACAGTCTTAGAGCCTTCCCTTGAAGTTCCCACGCCTCCTCTTCTCCGAAGTTCAGAACAGATGGGGGAAGAGGGAGGGCCGCCCAAGACAGAGACAAGCAAAGAAAAAACGCAAGACAGTTTAAAACCTGCCCCCCCTTTCCCCCATACTGGAGTCGGAGACTTCAGAAGAGGAGGGGCCCGTGCTTCCCCCGTCGCCGCGTACTCGAAGACAGTTGAAAAGACAAGAAAGGAGGGGGGGAAGGAGGGTGGTGACTGAGGGGACGTTGAGGCGGAGTGAAAGACTTCGCGCCCGTTTGGCCCCTTCTTAAGAGACAGGTGGGATAGCAGTCCCTTGCTCTGTCAACTCTCTTTCTACGTCGCAGGACCTGTAACTCTGTGTTGCTTCATGAGAAGGCACAGTCTCTGTTTGGATATTACCTTAATAATTGCTTTCAACCACCAGTCCGGTTCCTGAGTCCCATCCTGGGCCTGACAGCAACTTACTTTTTTAAAAAAAATTAAAGCTAAGAGTCTGGAGATAGGGGTGACACCTGAAGACCAGAGAGGACCCAAAAAAACGAGTCTGTGGATGAAAACCAGAGATCTGGCAACCATAGATACAACTCATTTTTTTAAAAAACACTGTAGCAGTTTCCAAAGCAAGTGCACTTCTTCGTTCCCAAAGTGCAGTTTGGAAGAAGCTGTTGATAGACCTATGACATGGGTGTTGTGTAGTCCAAACTAAATACTGCACAGCCCTGCAGTGGCTATTACAGGTGAGAGTTGGGCTGGAGCTGGGAGAGTAGCTTACAATAACTCTGCTGTTTTATGCTTTTATTGCAACATTGCAGGTTGGGCTAAGGGAGTAATTTCCTGTTGTAACACTGGTACAAATAGTAGGGTTGTGCCAAGAAAAAGTAGCTTGTAGTAGCTCTGCCATGTAGTCCACTGTTGATATTGCAGGCCACTGATAGGGCTATATAAATTGCCCCTTCAGATCTCTTTCCAGGCCAAATCAAGCACTTAATTGCATGGAGACATCTGCATTGACTTCCATGAAGACTGGTTGCACTTTTTTAATGTTCAAAAACTAATTAAACAACTAATTAATTAATTAAAATTAATTAATTAAAAATTAGAAGTAAATTTTACACACGAAGGAAAGCCCAAATTAAAGTTAGAAGTCACTTTTTTTTTCAACTGCCTCATCCACATGCTGAGGTAATTAATACACACATGCCAGGGAAGCACTGCAGCATTTTGTTCTGGGGCATTGCTTGTTAAAATACCGATAGTGAATACTTTCAAAGATACCTGAATTTCTTAATAGTGAGTGCTCTGTAGTTTATCCTTTTTCCTCTTTATAAATCTCACTGTTTCAGAGCACTAATAACTTGATAAGGAACTGTTATGTGCACTATGTATAGCAATAGTCATCCTTGTGACAGCAATGGCAAACTGGTAATTGTTTGGGCTTTTGTCTGTATAGTTTGAAATTAGGTTAGATTTATGTTAAGGTTAAGTGAGCTCTCTAGGTTTCAGATTCCATAGCAGGGATACATTTAGCTGATTTGCTTTCATAAGTAATAGTCCTACATTAATATGGTTATCCCACAACTCCTACCATTCTATGAGTTGGAGTCTGCTACTACATGCAGGAGATAAGCAGCCTCACCACTGCTATAAAGCGGTGGTGGAAGCTAGAGTTGCTAAATTCCTCCCTGTCATGGTTTTTAATAGGTGTCTATCTAGTATGCCTATCAAGTGTGGTATCATCAGGAGCCTAGGATCTTAGAGAAGTTTATATGCGCCACTTAGAGATTTTTATTTATTTGTGTATACATTTAATGAAATCAATAACTGGGGGCCTGGGGGCTACCAATATGCTTTTTATCAGCTATACCTTAATAGACAAGTTCACAATTCATGCTCTGAACAATCCATATTCAAGTCCAAATCAGCAGTGTGAGGGAGAGAGAGCAAATATTAGAATAGGATCCTGAAGTTGTATGAATCTAGAGAGACCTGGGTAGAAGGCAGTATTACTAGCAAGGCAGAGTGGCTTGTAAGGTTATGCACAAAGTGTAAACCACATCTTCAGGTCTGGTGTATATATAAGACTCTACCCTTACTGAAAACAAGATGCCTTTGCAGCCTGCATGAGGCTTAGCTGAATTTGATAGGAAATAGTTTTGTATGTCTCCTTGCTTGTCCAGTGATGGATCACTGTTTAAGAAGATATTGGAAGATTTTGCCCTCCCTCCAACCTAAATATTCCCTGCATTCCCACCAACGATCCCTAAATATGTCCTGTCCTATCTTTCTTTGGTAATACCAGCACCCAATCCCTGTCTACTCACACAAAAGAGTTGTCTGGATCTACTGAAACAAGGAATGGTTGTGTGCTTCTCTGCTGGATTCTGCACCTTTTCCAATCCCATTTCATTTTTGCTTGGCTGGTGAGCCTCCCTTCCAAAATAACTACATTCATCCCCAGCTATTATATGAAATAAAGACCAGCAGACATGTTGAAGTCAGAAATTAAGTGCCTCTCCCCAGAAAATAGTCCCTCCTTTATTGAACTCCATCTCCTCTTCCTGTTCACACTTTAACCTCTGAAGAACCAATAGTATATTGCACCACATATCTCTTTTTTTACTAACACATTCTTTAAACTATCATACCCTTCCAGAATCTATATCAGAAATGTGTTAACACAGGATCCACCAGGTGGCGACCATCGGAGCAACAGGGTAAGCTGTGAGCTCTGCTAACCCTGCAGCCTTTTCTTCGAAAAAAGCCTTGACACAAATTCCAAAACTCCTCTTAAAAATATCTGATGGAACCAGGAATACCTCCTGCAGAGTTAGATCAACAGCAGTACTTCTTACCTGGACAGAACAACCTCTTACTGGACACATCATGAATCAAAGAAACCCGAAAACCTTAAAATGGCGGCGAAAACATCAACATCATCAAAAAGTGAGTTAATGCAGCCCTTAATCCCTGACTCAGAGCAAGACTCAGCTACAAGCCTCCTCTCTACGCAAATTGCCTCCTTACAAAAATGGGACGATAGCTTTAAGATCTTAGATGAAAAAATCTCATCCCTGGCAACCAAAATGGCCGACGTTGCTAAAACTGCAGATGAGGCCTTAGATTTAGGCACTCAACACACAGAGGTGATCAAACACATTATTCTCAATCAAAAAGAAATATTAAACCGCGTCGATGACCAGGAAAATCGAAGCCGTCGCCGGAATTTAAGAGTGCGTGGGATTAAGGAATGGACTGATAATAAAAATATTATTCAGGTTTTAATATCTTGGTGGTCAGCAACCATACCAGAAGCAGGCATTATTGCATCAGACATAGAACGCGCACACAGAAGTCTGGGTCCTCGCCCAAAAAATAATGCTCCTCCTAGAGACATTATAATTGCATTTTATAATTTTGCAAAAAAAGAAGAACTGCTTAAAATTGCACGTACAAAAAATCAAATCGAATTCGAAGGCAGCCCTGTCTTATTTCTACAGGACCTGAGCACTGCAACACTGCAAAAACGTAAAGCATTTTGCCCTGCTACAGAACTACTAAGAAAAGAAGGCATCAAATATCGATGGGGCTTCCCATTTGCGCTAATAACAGAAATTGATGGCATTCAACATAAAGCATCAACTAAAAAAGACATGCTAAATTTATTGACACTATTCAACATCAACTCTCCGTGAGACGAAGAAGAAACAGAATCAGATGAGCTGTTTAATATGTTACTGGACTGCGACAATTGGAAATCCTTCCCTCATACCATGAGATGCAGAAGACATCCAAGAATGGACACAGTCAGCAACTCAATAACTACTCAAAGAGCACTGAGATCCACAAGAAAAAAATGAACATTCACGGATGGAACACTACAAGAATCAACATACAAACAGATTTCTCAAGGACTAAATCACAAATTTCTAATACGCACAAAGGCTAAGTTGGTGCAATTTATCACAGGCCAGGGTTGGCAAAAACATAATGAGCTATTTAGTTAAAAGTTTTATCTATTTGCTACTATTCAAATTTATACTATTTTATTCTTCTCAGAGGTAATAAACCTCAGAAATTCGACCGACTAATACAGGGCTGTCAATGACAACACCTGTAAGCAGAGTAAGTTTACTCTGTCTTTTATTAGTCAGGTACGGGGGTTACATGTTGGGGGGGAAGTTATGTTTTATTTGGGGTTTTCAGAGCTACACATTCAATACAAGTTATAATATATGGCTAAACACAGAAATGTTAAGATGGAAATGGTACAAAGATAAAGGATATTGGTATATTCAGGTGATCAAAACAATCAATGTACTTACCTCTAATGGCTAAACTTAAAATATTAACCCTAAATGAGAGGGGCATGGGAGACGTAATCAAAAGACGGAGAGTTTCAGACTATATCAAAAATAAGCAACACTCAATTATATTTCTTAAAGAAATATATAAACCAAAACCTAACTATCATCTTCTTCCACATAAATATTTTGGTAAGCAATTCTTAGCTACGGGAGGAAATCACTCAAGAGGAGTAGGAATTATTTTTGCTAAAACATTAGATTTCCAGATTCAAAAACAATACATAGACCCAGAGGGCAGATATATATTCCTTTCAGGACTACTACAAAATCGTAATTACACCCTAGCTTCAATTTACTCTCCTAATACTAATCAGCTACATTTTCTATCTAAAACACTCAAAAAACTTCAGAAATTCACCTCAGGTGAAGTTCTTATAGGCGGGGATTTAAACATGAGCAGTGACCCTATACTAGACAAAAGCATACGACTACCAAAATTGCTTGCAAAAACGTCATCCCCCATGCAGTCTCTACTACAAAAACACGGGTTAATAGATGCATGGCGCCACATGAATACTAATATCAAAGATTACACATATCAATCACCCAGATTTAAAACTTTCTTGAGACTAGACTACATCCTAGTATCTTCAACACTCCTCACTAATATCACCAAAGCAGAAATATACCCCAGATTAGTATCAGATCATGCTGCAGTAGGAGTAAATTTAAACACCCTAAAATACACCCCATACAACTCAATATGGAGATTTGATTCTTCCCTTATTACTGATTGATCAGTCACTAACATACTACAAGAAAAATTTAAAAAATATTTTGAATTCAACACTACCCCTGACATTACGATGAACATTTTATGGGACGCAATGAAAGCAACAATGAGAGGTCACTGTATAAATGAAATGGCCAAAAAAAAAGTCACACCGACCCAATTAAAACCCAATTATTAAAAGAAGTGGACAAATTAGAATCTCAACATAAACAAAATAATTCAGACATCACATTAGGAGAATTACAACAGAAAAAAGAGAATTAGAAGCTATAGATTCTACGAAAATAGCTAAATCACTCTGGTATACTAAACAAAAATACTATGAATGGGGAAATAAACATTCCAGATTACTAGCCCATGCTCTAAAATCACAATATACAGCTACTACAATTTCAACAATTTCACATCAAGAGAACACAACCTCTGATATTAAAGAAATCAATAAACACTTCATGGATTTTTATAAAAAACTATATAATACCACACCTATTAAAACAGAGGAACTTCAAAATTTTCTCCTTGACTTCTCCCCACCCAACCCTTCAGATGCTCAAAAAACACTTCTAAATCAAGATATACCAATAGAAGAGGTTTCTACGGCAATCACAAACCTCAAACACAATAAAGCACCTGGACCAGATGGCTTTAATAGCACATTTTATAAAACCTTCAAAGACAAATTAACTCCACATCTCACACAATTATTTAATTATATCTGGTCAGGTGGAATTATCCCAGAAACCTGGAAAATATCCCGTATAATAGTTATACCTAAACCAAATAAAGATAAATCAAAAGTGGAATCCTACCGCCCAATAAATCTTCTTAATCAAGATCAAAAATTATTTACCTCTATATTAACAAATAGAATCAATTCAATGATAACTGATCTTGTTCATGTAGATCAAACAGGATTCATTAAAGGAAGACATATATCTGATCCCATCAGAAGACTGCTTAACATCATATACCACGCCAAAACAAACAAAAAACCATTAGGTATTTTATCTTTAGATATATACAAAACCTTTGATTGTTTAAACTGGAACTACCTAATTAATGTACTAGATAAATATAAATTAGGAAATAGGATACTAAACATGATTAACCGATTATATGATATCACCACTGCAGTAATTCGCACTAATAATCTGGATTCTGACCCCATAATAATACAAAGAGGAACGAAACAAGGATGTCCTCTCTCTCCATTACTATTTGCTTTGGCTCTACAACGTCTAGCCATGAAATTACGCTCACATACTCAAATACAGGGTTATAAAATTAATACCACTGACGAAGAACATCTATTAAATTTATATGCAGATGACATGACATTAATGTTTGGAAACCCACCACAATCAGCCTCAGCACTTAAACTGATGCTTGAAACATTTACAGAAATATCTGGTCTTAAAATAAATTTCAACAAATCCTCTATAATGTTTTTTCATGTTGGCCCTCAAGACCAATTGATCACCCGCAAAATATTGGGAATTAATATATGTAATTCTGCTTTTAGATACCTGGGAGTCTTAATTCCCAAAAATATATCAAAACTGTTTTATATTAATTATTCCCCTTTAATACAAAAAATGAAATTAGATCTCAATAAATGGAAAAAACTCAATGTAACCATACTAGGCCGCATAGCGACCGTTCGCATGAAAATAATCCCTAGATTTCTTTATTTATTTCAAGTACTCCCTCTACTTATCACACATACTACTATTCGCAAATGGCAAACCATGATAAATAACTTCATCTTTCAAAATAAAAGACCAAGACTAGCCATGACATCCTTTTACACACACACAAATTCTGGAGGTTGGGGTCTTCCGAATTTACATTTATATTACATAGCATTTCAACTTCGCCAACTTAGCTTCATCATAATGAAATCAAAAAAATCTTGGATTAGACTAGAAGAAAATACGCTATCGAAAGGCAAGTTATGGAATCTACCATTCTTACCAATCACCCACACATGGATTAAAACTAATTATAATCCATATACAAAATCCACATTCTACATCTGGAAACAATGGCAATTAAAATTATCTTCAATCTACTCGCCTTTAACTCCCTTACCTGCTTACCCGAAAGCAGGAGATGATTTCTTGAAAAAATATATAGAAATAGGAGAGGAGAAAAATTATTTTAGATTGAGAGATTTTTTTCCACAAGGTAACCCAAACACTATTCAACAACTAAAAATTGATATTCCATCTTGGAATTTAGACCGGTTACATACATACCAATTACAAACTATCCTAAAGGACCCTCAAATCAAAACATACGCTACTAAAAATATCACACAATTTGAAAAAATGTTACTAGATAGTGGTCGCTCTGGTAAAGGAATAGTGTCTAATTTATATAAACTATTATTAGAAATTGAAATGGGAAAACTGACAGGTCTGAAAAACCAATGGGAAAAAGATCTGGGATATCAACTAGAAACATCTGAATGGTCTTCAATTTTTCATTCTAAACACAACAAAACAATCTCTGTAGCACACAAAGAAACTATGCTGAAAACAATTCACAGATGGTATTATACACCAGTACAACTCTCTCATATATCTTCATCAACATCCACCTTATGTTGGAGAGGATGCAATCAAAAAGGAACATACTTCCATCTATGGTGGAGCTGCCCACAGATCAAAAAATTTTGGACTTCATTACATACCGAACTTAACAACATTACGAAAGAAAAAATACAATTAACACCGGAACTATTTTTATTATCTTTATTTAAAGATGAAAACAAAACGTTAAAATCAAAACATCTGCTATGTAAACTACTCATGGCAGCAAAACTAACAATATTACAATACTGGAAAAATCAAGATGAACTTAACTTGCAGATCTGGTCCAACAAAATATGGACAATAGCTATACTAGACAAAATCACGCTGCATCTTCGATTCCTAAGAGGCGCGGCAAAACCGGAATTGTTCACATCAGTATGGTGGAACTATATGGAATACACCTCACAACGAGACCCACATACCCAGCTTTCTCCATCTGCAAAAACTATCTGGTTTTCCTAAACAAATAATAATACCTCTACAATTTCAAACCATCTCATGATAATATTGTATTTAATTTTTATTCACTACAATAATCACCTGTATACCAATACTCACCAATATACTTTCCATAACATAGCACAAAAACCGAATCAAAACAGGAAATGGCTCTAAAGTGGGGGGAGGGGGTATTAAAGTTAAATTGATGTATCTTTGTATTATTATATTATTCATGTTAAATTACTATGAAATCAATAAAAACAATTAAAAAAAAAGAAATGTGTTAACACCCCCTTTGCTCCCAAATATTATTACAGTAGGTATTTATTTTGCTTTTAAAAGTCAAATCTTTGAGGTGGTTGGATGGATTTTCCAGATCGTGTCTGTACTGCTGAGGTGTTTTTGACATTTTCTTCTTCTTGGGAGATTCTTTCAAGCTGTGATTCCTCAGGTGCCTGACTCTCTGTCTCTTGTGGTGGAAGGTACTGGAGATTTCTTCAAACAATCCTTTGTGGGTTTTTATAATGTACAACCTAGGGAGGTTTCCTTCTTCTTGTACAGTCCCTTGTTCTTGAGCACTATGTATCCAAACTGTGTCCCCCGGAGACAGTTTTGGTAATGGTTTCACTCCATGTCTAATATTAAAATTATACTCTTGTTGTCTCTTCCTTTCCTTGTCCCACATTCCTTGTCCCAGAGCATTCAACAAACTCTTCGCAACTTTTAAACATAATATCAGCACTGTGTTTTGGCATTAACTGAAGTGTTGAGAAACTAGCATGCCCCAGCTTCCTGTGGTAATCGTGAATACACCCATCGTGGGTGGGTTTATTTAACACAACATTTACAGTAGCTGTTGGATCTTGTGCTATGACATACAGTGCATTTTGTAAATGCCCCTTCGCTTGCACTTCTCCCTTTTTGCTTACGATGCAGGTCCCTTTTGCAAACATAACATCATAGTTCATACTGTTGAGTTTAGACACAGACATTATATTCATGTCCATTTGTGGAACATACAACACATTCGACAGAATCGTTTTTAAACATTGTACATAAACAGTGCCCCTCCTCATTACCTCACGTTTCGTTCCGTCAGCCAAAATGACTTGCTCACGTGTAGAAGACAGCACTTTAAATTGTTCCTTTTTATTTACGAGAAAATGAGTAGATCCAGAGTCTACCACCCAAAAAGGGGAGTTCCCTCTGACTTCCTTACTTGTGTCGCTTTTAACTACTCGTACAGACATAAAGTCTTTTCCTTTCTCTGGTTTTCTTGGCATTTCACAGTCTTTACGCAGATGTTTCGTAGAACCACATCTGAAGCATTTCTTTACATTCGTGTAGTCTTTAACGATGTCCTTCCTTTTAGTTGGATTGGCGGCGGCTTGTGTTGTGTTGCTTTCACGTCGTCTCTCCGTTTCCTGGAGTAATTTTTCAGTAACATACATCATATTCAGTTCATCATCAGGCAATGCCTCCAGCGCCGAAATTGCTGTGTCATAAGAGGCGTCTAAAGATGATAATAACACATAAACCTGTTGCTGGTCAGAATAATAAACGTCTCTGTCTTGCAACTGTGCAAACAGGCTACGTACAGTCTGAATATGGTCGTGCATGCTTATGCCTTCCTTTAAATGGGTTTGAAACAGCCTTCTTGCAAGTAACGCTTTGCTGCCAGCCGTAGTTCGTACATGCACGTTCCGAAGTGCCTCCCATACATCTCTCGCTGTCTCTTTGTCTCTCACATCTTGCACTCCCAGGATTATAGTGGCTTTTGCCCTCTGGTCTTGGCGTTGCCATTCCTCCGTGGGGTCGTCTGGAGCGTCTGCCTCAACGACATGCCATAAATCTTCTCGTATAAGAAGCATTTGCATTTTAATTCTCCAACTCGCATAGTTGGTTTCGCTGAGACGCTCTAGAGGCAGTCCAGATGCATAAGACATCGCCATCCTAGCCTCTCTCACCAGGAGCTCGATAGTGCTTGCCTTCTTGCCTGTGTGTGCTCCTTTTCCCAGTTCGTCTGCTTACTGGTTCTGTTGGGTCTGGCTGTAATCTGGGCCCATAACCCTATTGTTAGCGGTGGCCTTTCAGGACCAGGTAGAATGTAATAGGCAGACGTACACAGGAGCGTTGTAAAGAAGAACTTTATTTGTAGCACACAAATAAGTTCTATAAACAGATAGAGACACACAGCACAAGCACTTTCGGCAACAAACTCCACATCGACTTTTCTCCTCAAACCCCCACAAAAGGATCAGGATTCGGCATGGTGCTGTCAAGGCAAAGGGAGTAGCTGATGGCATCATCTTTATTTTGTATTCTCATGGTATTTTGCCCAAACATGTAAACACTATTGGGTATATTTATTTATTTATTTATTTATTTTATTACATTTTTAGACCGCCCTATAGCAATAAGCTCCCAGGGCAGTGAACAGCATAATAAAACAGATTAAAATACATGCAGATGTAAATACAATACAGTACACAATAAAACATAATTAAAATTTCCAAATTTAAATTCAATGTTAAAATTTTTAAAATATTTGTGGAATATTTCATTTATTTTGTGTAATACTATCAAGATATAGCTATTGTATTATGGGTAATCTCAGCAGGGGTGCCTTGTGGGCTTGTACTACATACACAGGTTGATGAAGTACGTTCCCCTCCTTTTTCAGTTTTGCCTGAATCTGGCCTCAGACATTCAATGTGTCATTACCAGGTCTATAGAGAATTTACTTGGTGGTTACAAGTGTAAACTGACTGCGTCTCTCATTCTCTGATTGTGATGTGGATTTATGCTGTACTTTTGGTCTAACTACCTTTTCTACAGCTTTATTCTTGTTTTTACAGTGTCCACATTATCTGGAACATATGCACTTGTGGGCCTATTCTGTAGGTCTATCTGTTGTTTAGTTACGGTTTCACGCATTCTCATTTTTGCTACTGCAGTGGCTAATGTGAGATCAGGATCAAACTTCCAAGTTGTGCTGATCAAGTTGTGTTGACAATTTTGCATCTTTAATGCCCGCAATGATCCTGTCCCTTATTAGCTCCTCTTTTATTGCTCCATAATTACAGTGTTTGGCTGGGGTTTGTACAGTAGCAATAAAAGCTTCCACAGTTTCCCCCTGCTCCTGTCACCTCCTGTAAAACATTGCTCTTTCATATATAACATTTTTCTTTCCTATGAAATGATTATCAAAAGCATATCTCACTCATAACTTTCTTGGTCTTCTACTGTGAGGGCTAGGCCACATAAAATATCATCTGCAGAGTCTCCCATTGCAAAAATGAGAACATTCACTGGATGTTCTGGTTTCTGCATTAACCCAGAAGCCATCCTATACCATTCAAATCTCCTAATCCAGCACAGCCACCTGCTTGGATCTTGAAAATCAAATTTCTGAAGTTGAGCCATCTATGTTCAAGGATCCATAGCTTTACAAATTTCTTTCTTTTAATTCTCCTTGACTCTATTTTCCTCTGTCTTTTGCTTTGCAGTGATTGTTCCCTGCTCTGTTTTCTCTGATTTTAAAATCTTGCTTCTGTCATTTCTTTTCTGGTTAGATTTTCCACTCACCCGGGGACTTCCCGGAAGATTGCTCCGCCTGTGGCTGCCTCTGAGATGAGCTCTGTCTCAGAGGAAGCTTTTTTCAGTTTAAAATCAGTCAAAAGGGAACTTTGACTGGTGTAAATGTTCTCCCAGGCAAGGGTGAACCGAATAGATTATCCACAGAAACTTCGTTGGGCTGTCGGTGGCTGGAATTGATCAGGAATTCCCTGGGAAAGGAAGGCATACCTAGCAGCCGAGGATGGAGTTAGGACTTCCAGCAAGCTGGGCTGAAAAAAGCGAGACGTTTTTCTTTTAAACGATCCACAACGGGCGAGCTTTCTTCTGTCTAATCTTATCATTTGGCTTAAATTACTACAGTAAAAGAGATTTGTTTAAGAATCAGCAATTAAGATACCTGGGTGAGTTACACTTCTCTCTTTTATACAAGGAATTAAGGAGGAGGAAAGAAAATTTAAAAAGCTTATCTTATTTTTTATGGCAAAAAGCAGGCCTGAATTTGGAAACTATAAAGATTAAAACGGATAAGGGGCAACTTACCCGAAGAGAAAATCTGATTTAGATGATTATTTGATTGATATATGTCTGGGACTACTTTTTCTTGGACTACTTTCTTTAGACGAATCTGCTGTTCGTGTATGTTACTAATTGTTCGGCGCTGTGAACCAAATTTGTTTTGCATTCTTGGACGTGCGGGAGATAAGAACTGTGCTGGCCAGATGTCAACAGGCCTGGAATATTAACTCCCTTATTGCTGGAAAAAGAAGCAAATTACTCTTTGCTTGGGAATTGTGGCTATATTGGAAATTTGAAGGGTTTTTTTTTCGGCTTTAAGAATGACAATCAAAGAAGTGGCAGAGACCCTGGATGTACCTCTGGAAGGGTTTTCCCCTCTGGATATGTTTCAGAAGATAATGGATGAGATTAAGATAATGAAACAAGAACTGGGACAGAGTAGACAAAAGATGGCAACTGAATTTGGTAAAGTGAAACAGGAGTTGAAAGAAATAAAGGATTATATGAGAAAAGAAGCAGATGGACAAGCAATAGAATATGAAAAAGAAATTAAAGGGAAGGAGCAAATTCTGGAGATTGGATCAGATATATCAAATGTGGAATTGGAAAAAGATTTGGACTTTATGGCAAAAATGGAAGGGAGGATGCAAGTCCTGGAGATTGGAACAGATATATCAAGTGTGGAACTGGAAAAATATTTGGAGTTTGTGGATCCTGGAGATAAAGATTACTGTTTGGAATTCGGCGTTGTCCCTGGAGAAATTGATGAAGATATCAGAGATAAAGCTATCAATGTTTCGATGGAATTTCTGGACTGGAATGATTTGATGGAACTTGAAATAGAGAAAATTTATAGAATTAATTCCAGATATGTGACAATGGAAAAACTCTCAAGAGATGTGCTAGTGCATTTCGTAAAAAAGAGGAACAGAGATATGACTTTACAACAATATTTCAGCAACACATTCAGAATTGATGGTAAGGAAATATTTGTGATGAAGGAAATTCCCATCAGACTCTTACTATATGACTATGACTATGACAGCAAGATTATTATGGGTGCAAGGATGGAAGTTGGAAGATGGAATTAACACTGATAATGGAAAAATGGCTATTGAAATTACTGGTCCTAGTAGACTTGATGAGATGGATTAATTGACATGTTTATTTGAAGAAAAATTGAGGGATATATTTCTCAAGGAGTGGAAACCTCTCTGACTTTTTGCGGAAAGAATAAAGTGATGTTAATGAGATTTGATGATTAATTAAGATAACTACTGGAGGAAAGTGATTTTGTAATATATTAAGAGACAGGTTTGTTTTATCATAGACCTATAACTGATCTGCGACAAATCGGAAGTCAACATTTTATTTTATTAATTTGTTTCTTTTTTGTTTTGTTTTGTTTTGTTTGAAAATTTGAATAAAATTAATGATAAAAAAAAGATTTTCCACTCACCCTTCTTGCAGCATAAAATCCTTTTCTTTTTCTTCGATCAAAAAATCCCCTCTTCCCTTCTGCAGCCACTTGTGTTCCCCAAAAAGCATCTCTGGCTTGCATAATATTCATCAAATATAATGGGCCACAGTGGCTGCTGGGGTAAGGGGGAATTGGCAAAGTAAGGCAAAAGTCAGCTGAATTTGGGTGATTGCCCTCTCCCCTCTGTGCCCCATCACACATTGTCGAGAAGGACCCACAACCCTCCAGAGAGATGTTATGGGGACATGGGTGTTTAAGGGTATGTGTGGAAAACTTCCCTGCTGTGAATTTCCTTAAGTTGACTTATCTAAGAATCAAAGCCAGTCTATTTTATCCCTTGACTCACATACAAAGGGGTATGATTATGTATAATACCTCTGAACAGTGGCAGAGGTAAATATGGATCTATCACATTTAGTTATGCATATATCTTTATAACAGTAGTTTTTCACTGAGTATATTTTAAATGCAGCAGATATTAAAATCATATTCTCCTATATTGTTTGCCTTGCATAATATGTCAGTAGCTTAATTTTCTTCTGCTTCATCTATTTCAGTTTACAGTTTGTTTTTAATATATTGGATTGTAAAGTGAGTATATTGTACTTTTTTGTTTTCATATTTCCTTTTTAACATTCTCCAACATAGTATTCAACTCAATTATTCACATTGCTGTATGATTAAATGGTAACCAGCAGTAGACAACCCATTTAATTATCTTTGTTTAAAAATACTTAAGTCTGTTGTTGAGTCAGACAATTTATTCAAACAATCTTATAAATATCATATTTAATAAAGACCAATCCAAAGCAAAGAGCGCAAATGTCTTTATCCATAAGCAACCAGATGAGAAATGGATTTTTATTCAGTCACATCTTTTTAGTCAATGAAACAGCACATTCATGCATACTGCACTCAAGTGATAATTAATATAGTCTAATTCAGGACATGATGCTTGAATTGATGTACTGTCATCGATACCCCATGTTAGAATCAAACCTTGACAGGGGTTTAATACCCTGGAACAGGTCATCATATGATAATACTTCTTTTGCTTTTCAGTATTTGTCTTCAGCCAAGCAAAGTATTACAAGATGGATTTAAAAAAAGGAAATAATTACAAATGAAGAATGACGCAGGCTGTGAATAGAACATATGTTAGGCAAGGCAGAGGCATCAATGAATTATATCATTTCATGATGAAGCAGCACTGGGGCTGAACGGACCTATTTTAAACCTTGATGTATTTTATGTCTACTGTATTTGGACTGTCATCTTTGGAGAAAGACTTTGTGTAATTGAGAGTCAACTCCAATCTGCATGACTTGAGCATGAAGTGTGGGCTAGATGAACAGTATTAGGGAAGAAAGGGAAGCATCTAATAAGGTATAAATGAGTTATAACTTATTATACCACAGACTTTGAGCCATATATTGTAAAATATTATTTTCAGAGATATTAATTTCAAATGTGATTTTCATAATATAACATTTTAATTTTGTTTAGTTATATTGCTATAATATGCTCTAATTTGTACATCCATCTTTAGAAAGACAAAAAAATAAAAACACGAGATAGTGTAGTACTGAAATCATTTCGAATGAAACAAATCTATACTATTTGAGCCATGTGGTAGGGCAAAAGTGTTTACATATTTTTAAATAAAATTCATGTCAAGATTAACAGTTAGGAAGGAAGTTGAAAGGTTTTGGAGCATTAAAAACTACATTTCTTTAGAGTGATATCTTCCAAGAAGTAATACACAGTGGAGCAAAAATCAGTCCTGCAAACCTAGCATACAGTTTGAAGCTGTATGTACTGCTTTCCTGGTCTTTGAAGCCATACAAGTAAAAATTAAAAAAATGTGCTCACAGGAATTGCCAGTCTGAGTCATAAAATACTTGATCTTAGAATTAAACATTAAAGTCACACAATATGTTAAAAATATATATCCCTGCACAGAAATACAGGAGGATGAGCTTGGCAGCCCCACTGAGAGTATCTGGATTAAAATTAATGGGAAATAAAAGGAACATGATGGTTGGAGTGTTCTATCGACCATCCAATCAAGGAGAAGACAAGGATGAAACTTTTGAAAAGCAAACTGCCAGTGTCTCAAGGAGGCATGATGTAGTAGTAATGGGGGACTTAAATTACCCCTATATCTGTTGGGAGACAAACTCTGCCAAATACGACCCCTCCAAGAAATTCCTGACTTGTGTTGCTGATAACTTTCTCCTACAGAAAGTGGAGGAAGGTACTAGAGGATCAGCTATCCTTGACTTGATTCTAATCAACAGAGATAACTTAATGGATGAAATAGCAGTTACAGAAACTCTGGGGAAAAGTGACCACCTTATACTTGAGTTCTTGATTTTAAAGGAAACAAAAACTGAGAGTAGTCATGTGCATACCCTGGACTTCAGGAAAGCTGATTTTAATAAACTCAGAACAGTGATAAGTAAGATCCCATGGCAAGTGACCCTAATGAGAAAAGGAGCCCAAGATGGGTGGGAGAATTCTAAAGACATAATAAGAAGAGCCTGCTGGATCAGGCCAGTGGCCCATCTAGTCCAGCATCCTGTTCTCACAGTGGCCAACCAGGTGCCTGGGGGAAGCCCGCAAGCAGGACCTGAGTGCAAGAACACTCTCCCCTCCTGAGGCTTCCGGCAACTGGTTTTCAGAAGCATGCTGCCTCTGACTAGGGTGGCACAGCACAGCCATCATGGCTAGTAGCCATTGATAGCCCTGTCCTCCATGAATTTGTCTAATCGTCTTTTAAAGCCATCCAAGCTGGTGGCCATTACTGCATCTTGTGGGAGCCAATTCCATAGTTTAACGATGCGCTGATTATAGAAGTACTTCCTTTTGTCTGTCCTGAATCTTCCAACATTCAGCTTCCTTGAATGTCCATGAGTTCTAGTATTATGAGAGAGGGAGAAAAACTTTTCTCTATCCACTTTCTCAATGCCATGCATAATTTTATACACTTCTATCATGTCTCCTCTGCCCCGCCTTTTCTCTAAACTAAAAAGCCCCAAATGCTGCAACCTTTCCTCATAAGGGAGTCACTCCATCCCCTTGATCATTCTGGTTGCCCTCTTCTGAACCTTTTCCAACTCTAGAATATCCTTTTTGAGATGAGGTGACCAGAACTGTACACAGTATTCCAAATGCGGCCACACCATAATTTATACAATGTCATTATGATATCGGCTGTTTTATTTTCAATACCTTTCCTAATTATCCCTAGAATGGAATTTGCCTTTTTCACAGCTGCCACACACTGGGTCGACATTTTCATCGTGCTGTCCACTACAACCCCGAGGTCTCTCTCCTGGTCGGTCACTGCCAGTTCAGACCCCATGAGCGTATATGTGAAGGACACAATTCCAACAAGGAGAAAAGGTAGAAGATGGCAGAAGAAGCCAATGTGGCTCCACAAAAAGCTTAGTGATGTCCTGAAAACAAAAAAGGACACACATGGGAAGTAGAAGAAAGGCCAGACCACAAAGGAAGAATACAGACAGGTAGCACAGAATTGCAAGGATAGTGTCAGGAAGGCTAAAGCTGAGAATGACCTGAGGCTGGCGAGAGATAAATAATAATAATAATAATAAACTTTATTTCTACCCCGCCCTTTTTCCAATAGGACTCAGAGTGGCTTACAAGTAAAAACAACACCAATTAAAACATACAAAGTATACTATTAAAAAAGAATTAAACTATGAGAAAAATTAAAACCATAAAAAATAGGTTAAAAACAGCGGACAATTAAAAAGTATAAAATCATATAATGTAGTCACCAAACCTATGACACTTAATCCTGGTCGTTCTCTATCCCAAATGCCCGTTGGAATAAAACAGTCTTTACTTGTCGCCGGAAAGACAGCAAGGAGGGAGCTGATCGTACCTCACTTGGAAGGGAGTTCCACAGCCTAGGGGCAGCCACCGAAAAGGCCCTATCTCGTGTCTGCGTCATATGTGCTTGCGAAGGTGTGGGGAACACAAGAAGGGCCTCACCTGAAGATCTCAAATCCCGGACAGGTTCATGTAGGGAGATACGATCTGTCAAATAGCCTGGACCTGAGCCGTATAGGGCTTTGTAGGTCAAAACCAGCACTTTGAATTGTGACTGGAAACAAATTGGCAGCCAGTGGAGCTGTTGTAACAGGGAAGTTGTATGGTCCCTGTAACCAGCCCCGGTTAGCACTCTGGCTGCAGCTCTTTGTACCAATTTAAGTTTCCGAACAGTCTTCAAAGGCAGCCCCACGTAGAGCGCATGCATCACCCTAGTCAGATCAGGCAGCTCCAGGAATGGGCGCAGCTGGCGCACCAGTTTTAATTGGGCAAATGCGCTCCTGGATACAGCAGCAATCTGGGCCTCCAAATTCAAAGCTGAGTCCAGGAGTACACCCAAACTGCGAACCTGAGACTTCAGAGGGAGTGCAACCCCATCCAGCACCGGTTGAATCTCTATTCCCTGATCTGCCCTCCGACTGACCAGGAGTACCTCTGTTTTGTCAAGATTTAATTTCAACTTGTTTGCCCTCATCCAGTTCATCACTGATGCCAGACACTGGTTTAGGACCTGTATGGCTTCCTTGGCTTCAGGTGGAAAAGAGAAATAGAGTTGAGTGTCATCAGCATACTGATGGCACCGAACCCCAAAACCCCGGACAACCTCTCCCAGCGGTTTCATGTAGATGTTAAACAACATGGGGGAAAGAATGGAACCCTGAGGAGATGCCAAAAGCAACAAAAAAGCTTTTTTCAGGTACATCCATAGTAAAAGAAATGGTGGTTTAGCTATTCAATGAGGATTGCAAAATGGTAACAGATGACAAAGAAAAGGCAGAAGTGCTCAGTCCCTACTTTGGCTCAGACTTCTCTCGAAGGATGGCAAATGTGAAGTACAACTTAAAGGGACAGGATTGCAGCTTGAGATTGATAGACAAATGGTCAAGGAATATTTAATTACTTTGAACAAGTTCAGATCTCCAGGGCCCAATGAACTGCATCTTAGAGTAATGAAGGAACTTTCTGAAGAACTCTCAGAACCACTGTCTATTATCTTTGCGAAATCACAGAGAATGTGTGAAGTGCCGGTTGACTGGAGGAGGGCTAATGCCCCTGTCTTCAAAAAGAGCAAAAAGGAGGAACCTGGGGACTATAGACCACTCAGCCTGACATCAATCCCTGGGAAAATTCTGGAGCAGCTTATAAAGCGGTCAGTCTGTAAGCACCTTGAAAACAATGCAGTAATTACTAGAAACCAACATAGATTTATCAAAACAAATCCTGCCAGACTAATCTTATCTCATTTTTTGATCAGGTAACTGCCCTGATAGACTGTGGGAATGCTGTGGACATAATATTTCTTGACTTCAGCAAAGTGCCCCTTGATAGTCTGATTAGCAAGCTAGCTAGCTAAATGTGGGCTGGATGGAACAACTGTCAGGTAAATTCACAGATAGCTAAAGAATCATATTCAAACAGTGCTTATCAATGGTTCATTCTCAAACTGTGGAGAGGTAACGAGCAGGGTACTGCAGGGCTCAGTCCTGGGCCCAGTACTCTTTAACATTTTTATTAATGACTTGGACGAGGAGATGCAGGGAATGCTTATCAAATTTGCAGATAATACAAAATTGGGAGGGATAGCTAATATCCTGGAAGACATAAACAAATTCAAAGTGACCTTGCTGAGCTGGAGCATTGGGCTGAAAGAATTAAATTTAATAGTGATAAGTGCCACATTCTACACCTAGGAAAAAGAAACCAAATGCACAGTTATGAGATGGGATACTTGGCTCAGCAATAACTACATGCAAGAAGGTTCTTGGAATTATTGATCACAAACTAAATATGAGCGAACAGTGTGATGTGGCTGCAAAAAAGGCAAATGCTATTTTAGGCTGTATTAATGGAAGTATAGTTACCAAATCATGTGAAGTACTAATTCTTCTCTATTTGGCACTGGTTAGGGCTCATCTTGAGTTCTTTGTCCAGTTCTGAACATTACACTTTAAGAAGAATGCAGACAAACTGGACCAGGTTTGGAGGAGGGTAATAAGGATGATCAGGGGACTGGAAACAAAGCCCGCTGACAAGAGACTGAAAGAACTGGGCATGTTTAAGCCTTGAGAAGAAAAGACTAAGGGGAGATATGATAGCAGTCTTTAAGTACTTGAAAGGGTGAAAGGAGGGCTGGGGTCTCTTCTCAATCATCCCAGTGCGCAGGACACGGAATAATGGGCTCAAGTTACAGGAAGCCAAATTTCAGTTGAACATTAGGAAAAGCTTCCTAACTATTAGAACGATACAACAATGGATCCAATTACCTAGGGAGGTGGTGGGCTCTCCAAAACTGGAGGCCTTCAAGAGGCAGATAGACAGCCACCTGTCAGGTATGGTTTAATTTGGATTCCTGTGTTGAGCAGGGGGTTGGACTTGATGGCCTTATATAAGCCCCTTCCAAATCTACTATTCTATGATTCTAAGTAGAATTATTTTTCTAATATACTTGCCTGCATTTTTTTCAGTATCTAGGCACCATAGTAATAATTTATCATTCACGTAGCACTTTATAATGTGCTATTGTTTTATGTTCTTTTTCTCTTGCTCATTCTCAAAAAATCACTAATTTTACAAATGCGAAACTGAGAAAGAAAAAGTGATTTACCAAAGACTACTCAGCAATTTCAAAGTTGAACTAGGAGTCAGCCTTGAACTCAGGTCTCCTAACACATTATTCCCTGGCCTAAAATGGCTTTTAAAAACTTGGTGCAAACATTAGATAGAAACTGATAGTGCTGCATAAGTCGTCAAAGGCAATATGTACTATTTGGCTTTACTTAATATAGCACATATCTTATAATGGAAATATACTTTAACTGAACTTGTCAGAAGTATGATGAGGAAATGTGAGAAATCTGAAAATCTTCTGTAAAGACTAACCCAAAACCATAACTGCTTGACAACTTTTCGTTTTCTTAGATGCTCAGGGTATGTTATGTATTTGAGATTTCTCATGAAGAGGGGTTTATAAAAGTTTGTGTAAATTGTCAGCTGCTCTTAATTAGTAATATGAAGTAGAAAGAAAGCTAATGAAGCAGGAGGGCTATTGATGTACTTGCTCGGGGCTCTGATTTTCTAACCATTCACCAGCCCAAGTTCCACTGATTTAAAATTCAATGGTATTTCTGCTAGTAGTGTCTTTTGAATACTGTACTATTGATCTTCTCTTGAAGCTCTATTGAAAAAGGATAAATGCATGCTTGTCAGGTGGTGAGCTTAGGCAACGAAGCACTCTCTCTCCTTCTCTCTCTCTCTAGGTTGGCATTTTAGTTCCTGCAGTATCCTCCATCCTGAAGTATGCTCTACCGGTCAGAACCTTCAGTTATCCACTCTTATATTATGACAGAAAGTCTTGGATAATATGTTTTGCATTTTCAAACAACAACAACAAAACCCTCAACAACAACAGAAGAAGAGGCCTGCACTTGAGAGAGTTCCCTGGTTAAATTCTCAGAATGTATACCTGTATTACTGACAAGTGACATAGTAGTAACAGTGACAAATTATATGGTGTCAGAACAAATTAGCAAATGTTCAAGTTGTTGTGAAAAGACATCAGAATGCAGAAATTGGAACAAGGTAGCAATGATGTACACTGGGCAACCACTGTTAGTTACTCAAGCCCATTCTCGTCTAATAGTATTGAGGGCAAGCTTCTATTCAGATTATAAGACCAACCAGCAAACAGCAATGTAGCTGGGCATCTTGCTAGTGTTCTTGGAGAGCTTCCTATGTGTGTCTCTTCAAAGGTCTCAAAGGGAATTGGGTAGGCTTTGGGTAATTAATTTCTCAACAATCTATTGATTGGCAGGGCATGTAACTTACATGGAGAGTGATGCTATTTATTAGGTTTATATCTAATACATGTGGATGTGGATTGAATATGAATTGAGTACTCAAGAAAGGGAGCTGTGTTGGAAAGCTCTCAGAAAATGTCAACTCAATATGCTGTAGCAGTGGAAAATGCAAATTCAGTGTAAGAAACTATTAGGAATGACTGAAAGTAAAATGGCAAGTATCATGATGCTATTATATAATTCTATGGCATGATCACATTGGGAATTTTGTGTACAGTTCTAGCCATTCCATATAAAAAACCAGGAACTGCCCCCAGTTTTAATGGGCATTTTAAGAAGGTTCATGGGGCAACTTCTGGGGGGTTACATTAGTGATGGGCATTGAAGTCCTTTACTTATATATCTTCAAGAATGCTTCTCCTCCTATGACAGCCCATCATACGCATAGATTTTAAAAGGATTTGAGCAGAACACTTTGCAGAGTTCTCATAATGAAGAAAGTTAGATATAGTGTGGAAAAGAGCATGTCATTTTCTGTTTTTAGGCCTGGTTTGGGCACAAAAACAGCTTTGGTTGCCCTAATGGTGATCTCTACTGACAGAAGAGTAGGGGAACTGTGACCCTACTAATTCTCCTGGATCTCTATTGATACCAAAACCCATGCTATCCTTTTGTATGGGCTATCTGGCTGGTTTTTAGGGGCAGTGCATTGCATTAGATCGGCTCCTTTTTTCCTTGACACAATTGTTTGCCATTGTGCCTTTAGAATTTCCTCTTTTAGAAACTCCCACCCATCTTGGACTCCTTTTCTCATTAGGGTCGCTTACCACGGAACCTTACTTACCATTGTTCTGAGTTTATTAAAATCAGCTTTCCTGAAGTCCAGGGTGTTATGGCTACTCTCAGCTTTTGCTTCCTTTAAAATCAAGAACTCTAATATAGCTTGGTCACTTCTCCCCAGAGTTCCTGTAAGTGCCACTTCCTCTACCGAATCATCTCTGTTGGTTAGAATCCACTCAAGAATAGCCAATCCTCTAGTTGCTTCCTCCAGTTTCTGTAGGAGAAAGTTATTTACAACACAAATCAGGAATTTCTTGGAGGGGCCATATTTGGCAGAATTTGTCTCCCAGCAGTTACCAGGGTAATTGGAGTCCTCCATTACTACTACATCATGCCTCTTTGAAACATTGGCAGTTTGCTTTGCAAAAGTTTCATCCACGTCTTTTCCTTGATTGGATGGTCAGTAGTAGACTCCAACTACCATGTTCATTTTATTCCTTGCCCCATTAATTTTAATCCAGATACTCTCAGTGGAGCTCATCCTCGTGTATTTCTGTGCAGCAATATATATTTTTTAACATATAGCACGCCTCCACCTCCCTTTCTATTCCTTCTGTTCTTTTGAACCTGTTATATCCTTTAATCACTGTATTCCAATCATGGGATTCATCCCACCAAGTTTCACTTATACTTATCAAGTCATATTTATTCTCCTGTATTAAGAGTTCAAGATGGAAGCAATACACCGAAGAACTCTATAAAAGAGATGCAAGGATGACAGATTCATTCATGGAAGAACTGTATGATGAAGAAGCAGAAATTTTAGAATGTGAGGTGAAAGCTGCTCTTAAAATACTTGGAAGAAACAAATCACCAGGAACAGATGGCATACCAATACAGTTGCTACAAGCTACTGAGACTGAAACTGTCCTAATTTTGACAAAAATTTGTCAACAAATATGGAAAACTAAACAATGGCCAACAGATTGGAAGTGTTCAATATACGTCCCAATTCTAAAGAAAGGGGATCCCAGGGAATGCAGTAATTATCGAACTATTGCCTTAATATCCCATGCAAGTAAAGTAATGCTCAAGATTCTACAACAAAGGCTCTTACCATATATTGAGCAAGAAATGCCAGACGTCCAAGCTGGATTTAGAAAGGGAAGAGGTACTAGAGATCATATAGCAAAAATATGTTGGATAATGGAACGGAACAAGGAATTTCAGAAGGAAATCACCCTGTGCTTTATAGATTACAGCAAAGCCTTTGATTGTGTAGATCATGAAAAACTATGGAATGCATTAAAAGAAATGGGGGTGCACAGCATCTGATTGTCCTGATGCACAACCTATACTCTGCACAAGAGGCTACTGTAAGGACAGAATATGGAGAAACTGATTGGTTCCCATTCGGAAAGGGTGTGAGACAGGGGTGTATTTTATCACCCTACTTGTTTAATCTATACGCTGAACATATAATACGGAAAGTAGGATTGGACCAAGATGAAGGAGGTGTGAAAATTGGAGGGAGAAATATCTATAATTTAAGATATGCAGATGATACCATACTCTTAGCAGAAATCAGTAATGATGCTGATGAAAGTTAAAGAGGAAAGCACAAAAGCTGGGCTATAGCCGAATTTCAAGATGACTAAAGTAACGACACCAGAAGACTTATGTAACTTTAAAGTTGACAATGAGGACATTGAACTTGTTAAGGACTATCAATACCTTGGCACAGTCATTAACCAAAATGGAGACAAAAGTCAAGAAATCAGAAGAAGGCTAGGACTGGGGAGGGCAGCTATGAGAGAACTAGCAAAGGTCCTCAAATGCAAAGATGTATCACTGAACACTAAAGTCAGGATCATTCAGACCATGGTATTCCCAATCTCTATGTATGGATGTGAAAGTTGGACAGTGAAAAAAGCGGATACGAGAAAAATCAATTCATTTGAAATGCGGTGTTGGAGGAGAGCTTTGCGCATACCATGGACTGCGAAAAAGACAAATAATTGGGGGTTAGAACAAATTAAACCAGAACTATCACTAGAAGCTAAAACAAAACTGAGGTTATCATACTTTGAACCAGAGCTTGGAAAAGTTACTTTTTTGAACTACTACTCCCATCAGCCCAATCCAGTGGCCATGCTGGCTGGGGCTGATGGGAGCTATAGTTTAAAAAAGTAACTTTTCCAAGCTCTGCTTTGAACACATAATGAGAAGACATGATTCTTTAGAAAAGACAATAATGCTGGGAAAAACAGAAGGGAGTAGAAAAAGAGGAAGGCAAAACAAGAGATGGATTGATTCCATAAAGAAAGCCACAGACCTGAACTTACATGATCTGAACAGGGTGGTTCACGACAGATGCTATTGGAGGTCGTTGATTCATAAGGTCGCCATAAGTCATAAGCAACTTGAAGGCATATAACAACAACATTAAGAGTTCATGTTCATCCTGTTTGTTGCCCATACTCTGTGCATTAGTATACAGACTTGAAAGACCATGTGATTTACCACCTGGCTTCTTTCCTACATTTTTATGAAGACTATTACTGGGCCCCATTAGAGCAGCTTCCTCAGTTCCTCTTACAGTACACAAGCATTTGTTAGTCGTTACCGCCAAGTTTACATATCTCTCCCCCTTAGGATTTGAAGCTCTCCTGATGAATTTCTCTATGCTGTGGACAAACACATTCTTCCCAGGCCTTGTGAGATGCAACCCATCACTTGCCAGCAGTCCATCTTCCAGGAAGTGTAACCTGTGATCCCAGAATCCAAATATCTTGTGCCAGCACTACGTTCATAGCCAGTCATTCACCCAGAGTGTTTTTCTTTCCCTTTCCACTCCTTTTCTAAGTACCAGAAGGATGGACAAGAAAACTATCTGGACCCCAAAGTCCTTGACTTTCCTTCCCAGAGCTTCGAAGTGTGACATGATTTCTTTGTAGCTCTGCTTGGCGGTATCATTTGTTCCCACATGGATGAGAAGAAAGTGATATCTGTCATTGGGCTTTATGAGCGATGGCAACCCTTCCATCACATCTCTAATCCTTCCTCCAGGGAGGCAGCATACCTGGCGGGTCCATGGATCTTCTCGGCATACTTGGGTTTCAAACCACATAGTAGGGAGTCTCCCACCACTACTACTACTCTCTTGTTGTTGTTGTTGTGGAGTATGGATTTCCTCTGCTTGACTGAGCTTCAGCCTCTCACTTGCTGTCATATGGGGTCTCCTGTAATTCTTCCCCTCCAGACTAGTGTCATCCTCAGGTGCCTAGAAACAGTTCCATAGTTCCACCAGTGATGGATGTCTTCTTGCTCTTCTGCTCCTAACAGTCACCCTTTTCCATGGAGTTTCCTCCACTTCGTTGTTGCTCTCCGCAACAGTGTCCTCTTCTGCTTCAACATGCTGTTGTTCTTCCACCTCCTGTACTTCTCTTTACTGTTGTTGTTCCAGCGTTCTATCTAAGAACTCTTCATCTTCTCTTATACTCTTCAGTGCGGTCACCTGCTGATCCAGGCCCCTCACTTTTTCTTTCAACAGTACCACCAGCTTGCACTTGTTGCACGTGTATGCCATGTTGTTCTCAGGCAAGAAAACAAACATTGCACATACCTTGCAGATCACCATGACTGGAGTGTCCTTCCCATCCATAGTCTCTACTGTCTTTTCTTTCTTTTTTTCCAGTTGTATTGGAATGGCCTGTGCTTTGTCCTGTCCTCCTTCAGGGTAAACAGGAGAGTCCCACTGGTATGTGGTGTGCCGTACAAGGGAAAACATTTTTAGGGACCTCCTCCTTGACCTTCCCCACCAAACTCTTCTGCCAAACTCCTGTTTGCTCGCTCTCTGAGAGCTGGCTCGCTTGTATCTCCTCTGGACTAGGTGACACAGCTCCCTCTGCTCTGCTCAATTAGGAGTCAGGAAACAGAATGGAAACTCCCAGCCCACACAGCTGCTCCTAGTTGCACTCAGCAGCTATCAGGCCATGCCCCTTCAGCCAGCAGCTTCCAGGCCATGCACTTTCCAGTCAACTTGCTATGGAGCCCTTCAGAGCACACAGTCAGAGCACAGGGCTTCAGAACCCTCTTTGTCTGTCTCTAAAGAAGATGAAGACTAATAAACTAATGCTCAGTCCTGATAAGATGGAGGTTTTTTTGGGGGGGAGGGGTATGGACTGACGTGATATGCAGCCTCTTCTGGATGGGGTTACACACTCTTTGAAGGATTAGGTTGATAGTCTGTAGCTCTAATCAATCCAGCTTTGTCACTGGAGGCACAAATGGCCTCCATAGCAAGTACTGCAGCACCTGAATAGAAATAGCTTTGCCTTATCTGTCCACAGCATGCTGACCTCCAGATTAAATTACTGTAATGCATTATATATGGGACTGCCTTTGAAGATTTCCTGGAAACATCAAGTTAGTGCACAATAACTAACTTGGGCCAACCCTACAGAACCCATTTCACCAATTTTAAAACAAGTCCATCTTGTGGTCCCAGAATCCAGTGCTTACTAGTCCAAGCAGAATTCACTGTTTACCAATCCAACTGTGACCACATTTCAAAATGTTGGGGTTTTTCATTACGTAGATACCTTCCACATACACCTGGCCATGTACTAAAATTGTCATTAATGCTCACCTTCTGGGTGAAGACCTTTTCATTTGTGGAATGGTCTCCCCAGGGAGGTTCAGCTGGCACTTACTCTTATGTGTTTTTGGTGCCAGGTGAAGAACTGTTTATTTTTCCATTTTCTTTTAAAATGTTTACTGGATTGGTTTTGTTGTACTGACTGTGCCTGCTATTTGTCTGCTGTTTTCACCTGCTTTTTAATGCTGCTTTTATTATTATTGTTGTTGTTGTTATTAAACTTTTCTTCATAAAAATGAACCCAAAGCAACATACAAATGTTTTTGTCTGGTGCCTAAAGATAAATAATGATGGTGCCAGGTGTGCCTCTCTGGGGTGAGTGTTCCATAAGCGGGGGGCCATCGCTGAGAAGGCCTGTTCTCGTGTTGCAATACTCTGTACCTCCCTCAGGAGAGAAGGGCCTCAGATGAAGAATGCAGGATTCTGGATGGTTCATATGTGAAGAGGCGTTCCTTGAGATATTGGGGTCCTGAGATATACAAGGCTTTGTAGGTCAAAACCATCACTTTGAATTGAGCCCGGAAACTAATTGGTAGTCAGTGCAGTTGTGCCAGAGTTGGTGTTTTGTGCTCAGACCGTCTTGTCCTGGTGAGTAGTTTGGCTGCCATGGCTAGTTCTTTATGGTGATGACAGTCTTTATGCAGTTGACCATGTGGGTCATGAGGTCCTTTATCTCCTCCACAATAATTTAATTAAGGTTGTTACTAGTGCTGGTATTTATTTTAAAGATTTATGTTTCACTGTAAATTGCCCTGAGGGTTAAGCTGATATGGCAAATACATTTTCTTAATAAAAAATTAATAAATATTTGACTGTGGGTTATCTTCTGATCTTGTACAATTAACCCTTTTATGGTATGGAAAAATACTGTGTTCAGATAGCCACTGGACCTTCCTTTTGTCAACTTCTTCACTGTGCTTTATGAGGGGTGGGGACAGAGCGTGCAAGCCAATGTCAGTATCTGCTGCCTGCACCGAGGTGATTAATGGCACTGTAAAACAGTTAGCCAGCAGCTACCTAAGCAGGGGCTTGGTTGTAAGGCAGATAAACAAGGGAGAGGGTCAAGGAGTCTCAGTGCACGTACCAATTTGTATTGACAAAGTCAGTTAGCAAAGCAAAGGTTTGATATTCCAACAAGGCAATCTAGGTTTCAAGACTCAACAGGGCATGGCTGGCGAGGGTCTGACGTTGATGTCTGATGCTGCTGCCAGCGGAGGGCACTCTTTTAAGCTCCCTTCCCTGGTCCAGGTGCTAGCAATCAGCCCTCCTATTCCTGGGAGCTTGTATCCTTAAACAGCCAGAACACCTGTGTTACTGTGCTATTTGTAGGCATCTTTGCTCTGCAGGGAGCAGAGGGGTCTCCTGTTCATTCTCTGAGTCTGACTGAGGAGGTTCAGCTGTGTTCTGAATATCTTCCAGTGATGGGAGGTCTGGAGCTGCATCTTGGGTGAGTCTGCTTGTTCCATCTCCTGGGTCTGCTGTTCTAACCCACTGCTGCTCATCATCCTCTGAGGACTCATCTGATAGAGGCGTGACAGTCCACACAGCTCTAAGACCTACTCCAAGCATTTGAACAGGGCCAAAACTTTCTAATAATAGATACTAACGAAAATAATCTCTTAATAATCTAGTATAAAAGTGTTTCCCTCAAGGCAAATGTGGGATTTAATTAGCATAGATTATAGATTTCATTGGCATTCATTTGGAAATATGCACTCTTTATTTAAGCAAACTATTCTTGACAAAGTACAGAACAGCATTTTTTCTGGCTAGGGACAGTGTCATGCCCTCTATAGTGATAGAAGGATGCTTTCAAGGTATACCTGGTGACCAGAGATTTTTTCCATATGTCCAAGGTCCTGTTGAGACTATAGCACACATGCTTCTGTATTGCAATTTTTATATGGGCGGAAGGAACAGAATGCTGTACCCCATCTTAGAATGGTTTCCTGGTAGATCTGATGCAATTCTTCTGAAAGAATGTTTAAAATAGTAATAGTTCTTTTGTTACTTTAAATGTTGCCAAGTTTTAAAATATTGTTATTGATACTAGGGCTAAAATGATCGAAGATCAACAGTTCATGGAATAACTGGTTTTGTAATGTTTGCTTGATTAACTGTAATGGACGATGGATCAATAAACTTTTTTTGTGTGTGTATAATAATTAGAGTACTGGGCCACTTTGAGTAACAATTAAATTAGTTATGTCATGATGGGTTCAAATATCAGGTAGGTGGACAATCTTTTTTCTTCTAGAGATCCTCAAGTGTAACCCTGATACCATGAAAGAATGGGGCAGCTTCAGGAAATATTGGGGCCACATAAACTGAGGTTGGAGTTGCTTGTATCCCACATAGCACAGGTTGTCCACCTGTGCTGAAAGAGGTACCAGTAGTGCCTCCTGTGGCAAATTACTAATCCAAGAAGGTGTTTTTTATCAGGACTGATGCAGATTGGGAAAGAGCTCTCTCACCATCACATGCCAACACTATTTAACACAACAATGACAACAGATACATAGACAGAGTAATCCTAACACCACCACCACCACCACCACCACTACTACTACTACTACTACTACTACTACTACTATTATATTTATATCCCATCCTTCCAACAAGAGCCCAGGGCGGCAAAGAGAAACGCTAAAAACACTTTAACCCATCATACTATGGGGTCGTCTCTCAGAGTGGCAGAACCACTGCTGCATCTGGAGCCCTGCAGAGCTTTTTTCTTTTTCTTTTTGCTGTGCCAACTCCAGGTTGGTGGAGCAGAGTACCTGGATTGGGCCCTCTCCTGCCTAGGATCCAGTGGATCCTTGACTGGCCTTGCTCTGCCTCCTCCCCACCTTGGATTCTTGTGCAGTGGTAACTCCAAAGCAGCCTGCAACCTCGGCAAGCACAGTGGGGCCAGGCTTCCATGCTGGTGGAGGTGCCCCCCTTCCAACAGTCTCCAGTGGAGGGATACTTCCAGAAAATCCTAATTCCCCACCCCTTCAGCAGCACAAATTGAGGGTTTGGATTGCTCACTTCATGTGCCATATAGCTTGATCTCCAGCCAACCACTAGTTTCTAGGGAACTCTGACTGGTTTTGATATATTTTTAATTTTCTAATGGAAATAAATTTGTTGTTTTATTTAGCCTATTTTCAGTAGTAAGAAACAAGTGTGCTTTCTAATTAAGCCTAAAGCAGGACTGTTTTCAAAGGTTTAACATTTTCAAAAAGAACTGTCCTGGACTCATTGACATACTATTGCCACATATTCCTTCATGAAAACAGTCAGCGCTAGAGTTTTGATTATTACTTTTAATAAAATGGTTATGCACAGTGGCTCTGACCTGAAGAGAAATTTAACTTTGAAAAATGAAGAATAGCACAAAAATCTTTTAAATACATACATAAAAAACAGTTTTCTTCTTCTGCTTGATGGGGTCTACACTGTAATGACTCAGACAATCAAACTGAGAATCATTCTGTGATCTTTTATTGGAATTTTAAACCATATATTCTTACCAACTCTGATATATATGTGTGTGTGTGTGTGTGTTTGAATTAATTTTAAATTCATGTTTTTATATATCTATACAGAATTTGAATAGAAAATAAAATAAAAAGCATAGTATTGACAAACCAGTAACATAATGGTAAATAATTAAGCAATTTATGGTTAATTATTTAACAATTAATACTTCCAGGCAATTAAACAATAGATAAAATTAAATAATTTTTAAAAAGTAAATATATATAGAATTATTATCAATATAGTTAGAGTAGGTAGGTAGGAGGGTGACATTGGAATAAGTGTATTATATTTATATACTTTTAAGTTTATTTTTAATTCACAATTTATAATTTTAAATTCCAAATCTGATTTTTGTTGAAACTTTAAAAAATGGTTTTGAAAGTCTGGTGAGCAAAAAAGATTTAGAGTTGTATCCAATGAAGTTATCGTGTTAGTGCAAGGACTTCCACCTGCACAATGAGATTTCCTCTCCCCTTTTGACAGAACAGATTTGGAAGAGGAAGTCCAATTGTGCAGGTGGAAGTCCTTGCACTAATGGGATGACTTTGCTGAATACAACCCTAAGATCTTCTTATATAGAAATGGATGGATATGTATGGATAGTAGGGATGGGTGAATCTGTCAATTTCAGTTTCTGATTTTTCCAGTCAAGTCCTCATGAAAATTCATCAGCATTTTGTTCTAAATTTCTCATAATATACACATTTTATATGAACTTTTCTGTAATATACGCATTTTTGCAAAGCAACTTTGCCCAATATAATTCCCTGTTGTACATTATTTCACCTATATATGCATTTTTATGGACACTTTACTCCAGTACATACCTTTATAAATAGCATATGGATTTTTTTACATCTTAATTGCTTGGATAACTGCATTGTAAAATTCAGAGAAATGTCAAGATGGCTGTGTTTCGGTTCGCTTACTGTTTTGGAAAGTGAATTACTTTAGGTTTCCCTTTAAATGCAAACTGAATCAAATTACTCCCCCATCTCTAATGGATAGGCATACAATATGCATGTATAGATTTGTAGGCAAATGTGTTCCAGGATATTTTTTTTCTTTATGTGAATGAAAAGTAAGGTACATTTTCCCAGTATAAAAAAATGATTGGTAACTGTGATTCTGTCACTTTGTCTCTCTCAATAGCACTAGGGCTCTAACAGAGAGAAAGGGATGGCAGCTATCTTATACTGTATGGTAGAGATATAACATAGCTTTCCGTAGAGAAATCGTTAAAATAAAGGTCTCCTCATCCCTACCCTCTTGCACAGCCATTCCCCTTCTCATTCCGTTTCAAAGCTGTCTATGGCTGGTGTTACATCTGCATTATCATTTCGGCTAACCATTACTGAGCGCCAAACAACAGTTGCAACCATGGTTAGCAGAAGTTTTTCAAACGATGGTTTGGGAATCAGGCTAGTAGCCTTCCCTTAGATATCTGTTTCTCTTTGTTATGCCTTTTTTCAGGGACTTCTTTCAAGACCCCCCCCCCATCATCTTGCATTTTGGCTGTGGCAGCCACAGTTGCCCTGTCTCTGCCCTGTCCCTCTCTCTAGCCAACATTTTGTATGCCTCTCCTCAGAAGTATCAGATTTGCTTGTCACATGGGCAAGTGCTCAGTGGAGACACTGAGAATTGTTTTAAATGTGTAAGTGGGCCCCATGCATATTGTGTGTTAAGCATTTATGCTATAGAAATTTCTGTGGCACTCCAGTTTGAATTAGGCTTGCACTGAAGAAAAAATAAAATAAAACATCAAGAAGCATTCAGTCAAGTGGGCACTGATTAGGAATAGTCCTTTGGTTGGGCACTGATTAGGAAAAGTCCTTTAATAAGTTCCTTTAATAAGTTCAAAGTGTACAAAGCCCTATACAGCTTGGGACCAGGATACCTGAAATATTGTCTTACCCCTTGTGAAGGTGTCCTGCAGATACCGTCTTATCAGAAGGTCCATTCCGCACAACATAGGAAGCGAACCTTTAGTGTAGTGGCACCTACCCTTTCAAATTCCCTCCCCTTAAATATTAGTCAGGCACCATCTCTGTTATCTTTTCGGTGCCTACTGAAGACCTTCCTCTTTAACAAGCCTTTTAAGTAGAGACCTTATCCCAGTGTGCTTCTGTGTTAGAATTGATTTTAAGATTGTTTCTAAAGCTTTTTTAAAAATATGTTTTTAAAGATGTTTTGTTTTAGTATGCTTTTAAAGATGCTTTGTTGTAATCTAAAAGTCTGTTTTTATGATGTTTTAGAGTGTTTTCAGTGCTTTTGTTTACTGCCCTGGGTTCCTACTTGGAGGAAGGGTGCAATATAAATCTAATAAATAAAGTTACTGAAAATGAAAATTCTTTTCAGGGCAGATTGTTTAAGAACAAATTAGATAGGATTGTGAGTGGCAAACTCATGCCAGGATTGGGTTACTAATTATTGATGCCCTAAAAGCAGATGAAGTTTTACCATGCAGTGTGGGCATACAAGCAGGAGGAGCAGTCAGACATGGGACTCTGAGCATTACTGCAAGGATGCACTTCATCCCCTTTAGTCCACACTGGTAACATTTCACCCTTTTAAGAAACCAAAATTGTTTCATACTATGATCAGTAACTTTTTAATAATATCTAGCAGTCTAGAAATGCATCCCTTTTCTCTTCATAGTCTACATATTGTGGGTTTAAAGTTGGTCTTTAATTCTCATCTTTTTTCTCAGTATCACAAAGTACTGATGAAGTACAGCAAACTATTCCACTTTTGTTCAGCTTCTAACAGGATTTCCTTTCCAGATTCCAGTATCATAGAGCAGCTGGTCACATTTAGTGACCGTCTGCACTAGTACCCTCATCTTTTTAGCATTAAAATTAATTTTCCTCAACTTGGCATGTAAATAACCTGAGTGTGCCCCTTAACTCATTACCTGAAATTTTACAGTGGCACCAACAGCAGGAGATGTTGTGGGGCAGTTTTTTTGAAAATCCAAAATAGAAGCACTGGGAATATTAGCATCCATAGACTTTGCTGAGGCAGCCCTTACACCCCTTAAATGTGATAACAAGTAGTTCCTCAGTATGTGCCAATAGTTTCTCCTGTGCAGATAAATTTCATGCTGTGCTCAGTGACTATTTTGGCTTAGAGTTTCATAAGAGCAAAGAGAGAGATGTTTTTGTATCTAAAATCTACATCAGGTGTACATCACTAATTGGCAAGCTTGTTGGCAATCTCCACATATGGTTCAAGGATTGAAGGGGCCCCTTCACCAACTGAGGGAAACCCAAGGGGCTAAGACAACAAAGCCAGAAAAATGAGGTAGTGTGGGTGAATTTTGTACTGATGGTGGCTGTGCAGAATGATAAAGGAAAAAAGATATTCTTCTGAAAAGTGAATACTTGTTCATATACACTGAATAAACACTAACATTAAATGTTGATTTTTTTTGCAAATTGTGAATTAAAAAATATGTTTTAACTTGTACAGAAATGAATTCCGTTTCTAGCTGTACTGAAACACTCTATGGAAATAAAGACATTGCCACAAATCCCAGCTTCAGTAGAGCTTAAGGTGATTCAGATAAGAGACATAATGGACATAGCATCTTTCTAAACTGTAGAAAAGAGTATGTGCCTTTTGCTCTTCAGTGTAAAGTATGATAACTCCAGGAGTGCACTACTTATTTCTGATATTTATTATTTGATTTATATCTCACCCTTCCTCCCAGTACTTCTGATAGTTCTGTAAAGATGCCATTGCAAACTTACACATTCATTTAATATATATATATATTGTGGGCTGTTCCTGGACTTAGAACTATCAATAATTATTTGCATGTCACACCCTTTGAATTACATCCTGTTCAACAATACATGCGGAAGTAATATTTCCATGTTAAACATCCCAGAATTCAGAAGTTTGATACTCAGGATACCTGCTTGTTGTGTTTCACAACACTTGCAGAACCAGAAATTATTCCAATCCCTGCAATAATAATTCCCTTGAGATGTCATAATGATGTAATAAATGCTCCTCCCATCTTTTTAAAAAAACCCTCTGGAAATAGAGGCACCTGTCAATCCAGTGGGAGGCATCATCCCTAACACAGATAGTCCTCCACTGCCAACATCAAATAGAAATTCACAGTAAGTAAAATTTCCATTTTTTGGGTGCCAGTGCCCAAACTTTCCTAGCAATAGAAAACATTTTCATATATTTCAGTATAGCTTGCTGCTCTTCACAGAGGCTCTGGTAAGCAGTTGTTCTTCATTTTCCTTATGATTAACTTACACATTTGAAATGTATCAGAGCAAAGAAAGTATTGTTTTAATTACTGATTCACATAACAATAATAGAGTTCTGTCTGTCTATCATCTATGTGTAAATGCACACACACACTATCTCTCAAAATATAAACATTTGCTCAAACATCTAATAATAAGTAGATTTGCTTTTTTACAATATTTTTGTTATCCTTTTTTATGTATATATTTCTATCCTACTCAGGAAGGTAGCTTTCAAGAAGACAATAAAAATAAACCAGATTAAAATCTTACTACATAAAGAATGAAGCTTCTAAAACACAATTGGAAAAATAATCTAATTCACAAAAGCAACCTTTAAAATGTGGACAATGTGCTTTTTCCTGAAAACTAAACCAAACAGTGCACTGATTCACCTCTAGAGCAAGCCCAGTCTGCAGATTTAGACAGCAACAGAAAAGGCTCCTTTTCACACAATATCTAACTTATTTCATTATGACAACATTGCACATTGTTCTACTCAGACCTTTTTAAAATAGATGTGTGCAATAGGGTATCATAAGAGGAGAAGTATTCTCAGAGATATGCAAGTCCAAGACATGAAGAGCTTTAAAGTTTACATCTTAATTTAGACATAGAATTTAATTTAAATTTCAGATATATTGGCCAAACATTCGTGAGGTAATGGAATGGGTAGCAACTTATAAACTATATAAATACTGTTAAAGCAAACTCAACATGAAAATGTATCATGGATATTGGTTCCTTCTGCCTTATTCCTGTAACAAAAGTGATTTTAGAAATGTAGCACTGAAATGTGTGAATCTTGGCTTACCCTGGGTGAGTAGCTTGACCACGGTATCCTGTTGGACCGCCTGGAGGGATTAGGCATAGGGGGCACTGTACTGCAGTGGTTCCGTTCCTTCCTCTCTGATAGGCACCAAAGAGTAGCATTGGGGGATGAAGTTTTGGATCCTTGGCCTCTCACCTGTGGGGTGCCACAGGGCTCCATCCTCTCCCTGATGCTATTTAACATCTATATAAAGCCGCTGAGGGCTATCATTAGGAGATTTGGGCTGCAGTGTCACCAGTATGCGGATGACATGCAGCTCTATCTCTCATTTAAATCTTCACCGAGGTTGGCTGTAGAAACCTTGTCCAACCTTTGTCTCTTCCCAAAGCTGGAGGACTGTTGCTACCAGGGCCGGTTCTAAAGGGCGGCCAGGTGGGGCACTGGCCTGAGGGCCACAGAGCTACAGGAGCCCCTGAGGGGCCCTCCCCTTGCCTTCCTCGATCTGCTGTACCATCCGCAGATCACAGGGCAGGAGCTTCCGCCTGCCTGCCATTCCCTTGCCCCATCTACCTGTCTCCTGCCTTTTAGCATTGCCCTTAATGAAGATGGCGGCCGCGGCTTCCCTAAGGTACGGAAGCTGCTGCCTCCATCTTAGTTGATGGCAGAGATGCGCGCGTAGCACGCACGTGTGCCATCAAGAAGGATGGTGGCAGAGGCTTCATCTCCTTAGGGAAACTGCAGCCACCATCTTCATTAAGGGCAATGGTAAAAGACAGGAGACAGGTAGGTGGGGGGGGCTGCACGTGTGCACACACTGGGGCCCAGGGCAAGCTGATGCCCAGGGGCCCCAGCATGCCTGGAGCCGGCCCTGCTCCCACCACTCTCAAACCTAGGGGCTAATCCAATGTCAGTTCAAAAAGTCTCCCAGTTCAAAAAGTCTGCCAGCAGCCCTGAATAGCGGAGTCATAAGGAAAAGCCAAAATCAAACACAGCAGAGCAATCCAATGGAAGGTAGGCAAGATTCCACTAGCAAGGGTCAGTAGCAAAGGTCAGTCAGGATAGGAAGCAGGACTCAAAAAGCTGCATTACACAGAGATAAGGATCTGTGTTGTTCCTGCAGTTAACAGTCTTTAGCTGAGAGCTTATATAGCCTGATCATCTAGATCCACCCGACCCAGCTTCAATTGGTTAGCTGAACCTTCAATGTTCCTTTCTCCTGAGGAGGCCTCAGGAACCTGGTTTTCTTGGTCTTGAGGCATGCACTCTGCTGACAAGTGGCTACCTGTGCCTGCGGCACATTCTGACACTGATGTTCCCGGGGACTGGGAGATACTTTGATTTACCCCTCTTAATACATATGTGAAGGAGCTGCTGCAGGTGACTCAGGTCTTTTAGACTTTCTGTCATTGGGGTCTTCATTGGAGGAAGAGACATGCTAACTCAGGCCTGGGTCAGGCATGACATAAAGAGAACAGGAAGGGGAGGAGTGGGAGTGGGTTTGGCAGGAATTCTTTATTGGCTCTGATTTTAATCCTAGCCAGACAATCCATTAATCCATTCAGGAGATCCCAAAGCTTACTTCTGTCGGCCATTTTATATGTGAACGGGACAGATGCATGAACAACAAATATGGCTGTGCCTGCCGTGGATAATTTGGCCCTTAGAGTATGGCTGAAGTCCCAGTTCAGTAAGGACGTGTGTTCTCAGCATCATGCTTGACACCAATACAGCAAGCTGGGCCAGGAAATGTGCTTTATGTGAGAGTAGCCAGTAAACCAATACAATCCCCAAGCAACCTACTGTGTGTTGTTTGCCCACTTTAAGCTTACTGTAAATGGCAAGCTTGCCTATGGTATTACCTTATTGCCTGTGGTATTACCATGCCACCCTGGTCTCCTCCTGGGAGGAAGGGTGCAATATAAATTAAATAATAAATAAATGAAATAAATAAATAATACCATATTGCTTCTGTATATTGTTACATGTCCTTCAAGGTAACATCTTAGGTGTCTCTCTGAAGAACAGAATCATCAACCTGAATGAAAGCTTTGGAATTTATTGCTATAAATATTGTTTCAAATATTCCACATTTATTAGTCTAGCAGCCACTATCATGTGGAATAAAGGCTCTTCTGTCCTATCAGTTTTAGAAGACATTCCTTAGGACATGAAGGTATGTTAACACTTAAAATTCCATTAATCTTATTGTTTTTGTTTTGGAAAGTTTCAGCTTTATCACAAGATCACCAGTGACACATGCTCTCCTTTCACTTTTAGACACTTCAGAAAATAATAGCTGTATTTCAGTCAAATATAACCAAGATAACATTGAAAGATGTTCTATCCTTTCAAGAGAGTATTTTCTAGAGATAAGACAATTAAAATATAATTTTCTACCTATCTTAAGTTCTTTTTATGTTGCCTTGCTAGCAGTTTGTTAAAGACAGTGATTTTTTTTTACTTTTTAAGTCTTCCCTTCCTTTTATAGGATCATTCCTCTGAGTCTCCAAGTTAGACATCTACATGTTAGTGAAGATATTTCATGTTTCCTGGTATGCTTCCAAAGCTGTATCATGCAGTGAAGGTTTTATAGTCAGTGTGCAGTGCAGCAGATGTCATTCCATTTGCCTAAGTCCTGCTGACATTTGGAGATGTGGATTAATTGAGCTACAGAATGAAATTTAATTAAAATTAAATACAGACTTGGCCATTGTATCTGTTCATTTCCAGCACTCTAGTGTGTACATTTGCAGTCAGTGCCATAGTTAATTTGTTTAATCAGGATGCTATATGGGAGAAGCTGTACTTTCTTTTAAGCTGAAACACTGAAAGTATGGCAGGTGCCATGCTGAGCAGTATCATTACAGCTTCTATGAAAGGTGAACCTGTCATGTCTCTGGGAACCACTTGGCCAGTGCAAGATAATCATTTTCTGACATGGTGGAAAAATAGCTACATAAAAAAGGCAAGTTTTTAGAAGGTTATCAATCTACTGTCATAAGAAAATGTGCTCATCCTATGTATCTTCCAGCTGATCCTTGAAGCCATTCTTTACTACTTAGAAGTCATTTTGGAAACTGCTTAGAAGTCATTTTGGCAAGTAACCGGTATATAAATAAAGTTAACAATTCCTCTGAGGCAGGGGCTTGTAGAATCTGATTTAAGGTTGCTAGAACCCAACCACAGGCCCACAGTAAGTCTTTTTGAGGCCATTGCACTGATGTCTCCTGCTTATTTATAATACCTTTGTGTGGCACATGTGTTATCATGCTGATCTGGCAGGGGCAGAAATACTTGTCTTCTTTCCTATTTGGTGATATCTCATGGGCCTTTTTATTGTTTTTCATCAATTTAAATGGAGGGTTAGACTGTTTTATAGTAATGAGTGTGACTTGTTGGGCATCAAAGTTGGGTATACAAATGAATAAGCAATAGTTGTGCAGCCCAACAAAGATTTTAAGTTGCCAGCATACACTTTTTAAGTTTTGTAAGTTGATGCTTGTTTAACCTGCTGTTGTTTTTAGCGGCTTGATTTGTTTGACATTGTATTTTAGTGTGCAGTGTTATTTATTTTATAACTTGGTTTGTTGTTTTTTACTTTGTTTCTGAACCCCACTCTGGTATCTGTAATGATAAAGGACTAGTTATAAATATGTTTTAAAAATAAAAATGTACATGAGGGGTACTAAGAGTAAGAGGGATGATGATATCCAGATGAGAAATTAGATCATGCTTCATTTGCTCTGTATGGCTGCCCTTTAAGATGCTACATGGGATAACACCATACTGCAATCATCATACAGTATTATGTGTTATAGTGCTACAATTTTCTTTCATAAAAGAAATTATAACCAGAAGAACATTTTAGTTTTTCCAACCTCTGGATACAAGGATATGCAAAGAAACATTACAGTACTTGTAAATGGGAAGGAACAGCCTGGAAGATAATTTCTAAAAGCCAGAATTTTTCTATTTTACTTTAACTCAATGATTGAGAAAAAAATTGGAATCAGCTGTGAGGCTGATCAGGCATGAGTAAAACATCATAACTGTGTGGCGGTGAAGGCAGCAAAGAAGGCCCACTTCTCTGCCTCCATCGCTTCCTCAAGTAGCTGTCCAGTGGAGCTTTTCCGTATTGTCAGGGGTCTGTTGACATCAACTCCAGGAATGGCATTTTAGACGCTTCGGAGGCCCACTGTGAATTGTTTGCAAGGCACTTTGAGGGTAAAGTTGTTCACCTCTGTAGCAGTCTTGATGCCCCATCCACATCTACTGTGATCCTCAATGAGGTGTCCAGTGCAACGTCTGCTGCAACTTCTTGGGAACGGTTTCACCTGATGCAGCCTGATGACATAGACAAAGTGCTTGTGATGATGTGGCCACCAACATGTCCTCCTGACCCTTGCCCTACTTGGCTTATTAAAGCTTGCCAAGGGGGGTTGACTGAGTGGATCCAGGGTGCGGTCAGTGCATCATTGTGGGAGGGAGTGGTTCCAGCTGCCCTGAAAAAGGCAGTGATCTGACCACTCCTAAAAAAGCCCACTCTGGACCCATTGGTCTGCGACAATTATGGACCGGTTGCAAATACCCCCTTCTTAGGGGAGGTGATTGAGACGGTTGTGACACATCAATTGCAAGTACTCTTGGATGAAACAGATTATCTTGACTCATTCCAATCTGGGTTCAGGCCTGGTCATGGGACTGAATCGTCCTTGGTTGCCCTGATGGATGAACTTAATCAGGAGAAGGATGGGGGAGTGTGACCCTGTTACTCTTACTTGATCTCTCAGCAACTTCTGATACCATTGACCATAGTATTCTTCTGGGCCAACTTGGTGAGATGGGTATTGTAGGCACTGTTTTACAGTGGTTCCGATCCTATCTCCAAGGTCATTTTCAGAGAATAGCATTGGGTGATCGCTTTTCGGCCCCCTGACAATTGTACTGTGGGGTGCTGCAGTGTACCATATGAAGCCCTTGGGAGCGGTCATCAGGAGATTTGGGGCGAGGTGTCAGCAGTACATTGATGACACCCAGCTCTGTTTCTCTGTAACATCTGAATCGGGAGAGGCCATGCAAGCCCTGCACTGGTGCTTGGACTCGGTGGTGGGCTGGATGAGGACCAATAAACTGAATCCTAGCAAGATGGAGGTGCTGTGGATTGGTGGCTCTCGAGTTCAGATAATTGGTCAGTTGCCTGCTTTGGTTGGGGTTGTACTCCTTCTGAAACAGCAGGTCTGTAGTCTGGGGGTGCTCCTGGATCCATCTTTGTTGCTAGAAGTCCAGGTGACCTCAGTGACTAGGAGTGCCTTTTACCAGCTTTGGCTGGTAAGACAGCTGTGGCCGTTTCTGGACCGGGATAGCCTGACTACTGTTGTCCATGCACTGGTAACCTCCAGGCTGGATTACTGTAATGCGCTCTATCTGGGGCTGCCCTTGAGGTTGGTCTGGAAGCTGCAGGTGGTGCAAAATGCGGTGATGAGACTGCTCACTGGGGCAGGGTATCGCCAACATGTCAACCCGCTTCTGAAAGTATTGCACTAGCTGCCCATTTGCTACTGGGCCAAGTTCAAGGTTCTAATCTTGGTGTACAAAGCCCTGTACAGCTCGGGGCCAGGATACCTGAAAGACTGTCTTACCCCTTATATACCCAGTCGATCACTGAGCTCTGCAGGTGAGGTCCTCCTGCAGATACTATCTTATCAGGAGGTCCATTCTGCACAACATAGGAAACGAACCTTTAGTGTGGCAGCACCTACCCTGTGGAATTCCCTACCTTTAAATATTAGACAGGTGCCATCTCTGTTATCTTTTTGGCCCCTATTGAAGACCTTCCTCTTTCAACAAGCCTTTTAAGTAGAGACCTTACCCCGGCCTGCGTCTATGTTGGTATTGCTTTTTAATATGATTTTAAACTTTTTTTAAAGAACAAGATTTTTAACCCTTTTTTAAAGATGCCTCGAAAGCTTTTTAAAGAACATGTTTTTAAAATGTTTTATTTTAATGTATTTTAAAGTCTCTTTTTATGATGTTTAAAGTGTTTTTAGTGCTGCTGTTTGCCGGCCTTGGCTCCTGCTGGGAGAAAGGGCAGGATATAAATCAAATAATAAATAAATAAATATACTTTTACTATTTGCAGTGTGAGCATTAGTACGGTAACATTCTCTTGGGACTACCAGAGGGCATTCCTCAACATGTGGATGGCACCTCCCCATGAACAGATAGGAAGGGTCAACAATTTGATGTGCTTCTCCAGAGGAAGAGGTCACGCTGCCCCTACATTGACCTTGCCTAGTAAAATATCACTTTAACAAAAAGGTCTATTTTTAGTGCAATAAGATAAACAGAGATAACTGTTGATGACTGAAATTGAAAGAGGATTATATAACGTTGGGCTAACAAATGTTGGTCCTTTGTCAAATTATGAATGGTTAACTGGAATATTTCTATTATTCCTCTTTTGTTTCATGTAGTGTTTGGCACCTCTGGCACTTGCTCCAGAAATTGCTCTGTGGGGTTCTCTGCTGCATACGTTGGATCTGCCCCAAGATTACTTAATTACTAAAAAAATATTATGCTGTCATTGACCTGATGTTGGAGATTAATATTCTAGTAGATGCAACATATGCTTGTCCTTTCACATATTTTTTCATATTTTTTATTTCACAATTATTGCTGGTCCTTTTTCAAGAAGCACAGACAGACAAGGCACCTTATTTTCATTAATTAGTTGCAGATCATAAAATCTTCAAAGCATAAGCATCTTTAGGAATATGGTCTAAGAGGATAAAATAAATTCTGTAAATTCTATAAAATAAATAAAGACTGCTCCTAAAAATCACCTTCACGTTGTTTTAGTCCAGATGACTGATTTATTGTTTATATTATATTATTACATGATCTTGGTATACTAGAATGCTAGATATATTTTTCCCTATATTGGAGATTGTATCCAGTGTATTTATTGTGGCAGTAGGACTACAAACTGATACAAATATTGATGCTGGCTGTTAGCTGCCATGGGAGCTGAAGTTACGACAGAAGTGCTCCTTTCAGAAATGCCATGCAGATTTTACTTGTATTGTAGTTAGAGTTGCCAGGTCAGAAGCATTACAAACCCTGAGATATCAGGGGCAGGCCCTAGTGATGTCATGGGGTGGGCCCTGGGTAGATACCTACCCTTTGGAATTCCCTTCCCTTAAATATTAAACAAGTGCCATCTCTGTTATCGTTTTGGTGCCTACTAGTGTTGGCAGGTCAGAAGCATCCCAAACCCTGAGATTTCAGGGGAGGATCCTAGTGATGTCATTAAGCATAATACATTAAGCATCAACCACAGTTGCTTGGAGCATTCCACTCAAACAAAACTAAAATCTCTGATTGAAAATCTTAGCTAAATGAAAGTGTTCCCAGGTCCAGCTGAAGTGATGGGATCATTCCTTCTTACTGGCTTAGAGATCATTTAATCTAGCCTACTTGCTCCTGGCAAGAAGGGTTTAAGTACCCTCAGGCTAGGCCAGTCACCAGAAGGCCGTTATAGGAAGAAGGAATCCTAGTGTTGTGGAGCTGTTAGAGTGGAGCACTCAGGAGTAAAGATGAATGCCCCTGAAGGCTGCAGTTCTAAGCACACTTTAGAGACCAAGCCCCATAGAACTCAACAGGACTTCTTAGTAGATATGGTTAGGATTGTGCTATTGATAAGGCTTGACTAGGGATCGTCTGCACAGATATCCATATCAAAGCAGGGTTGGCAACCCCTTGCTTGGTATGCTCTACCTGTCTTTTAACGTGGCTGCTTTAAACATCTTCACAGACTTGACCCTTCAATACAGAGAGAGGTTTGAGAAATGAGCAAGAGTTAAGAAGATTCTCTACCCTTTTCTGCCTACTATGTGGGCTCCTATAAACTTACTTTGACAGCCAACCCAATTCCAGTGAGTAATAATTGACAGAGAGAAAATACACATGGTTTGGTCTACCTTTACAGGTAGCTTTGGAATAACAGCAGTTGAAGCCACACTTCCCAGTATGTGAATTCTCTTTTACCACTATTGGGCAAGAAACAAACTGTCATGCAGCCAACAAGGTGTATCATCAGTGGGTTTAAGGGGGTTGAGCTGACCATATGAAACCACTGTTGTTGGTTCTGTGGATGTACGGGAGTGAGGTTAGAGGTAAATGAAATGCAAGTAGAAAAACAAAAGACAGTGATGATTTCCTAAATGCAATACCATACCAACCACAACAAGATTCCTATGAGTAAGACAGAAAACTCAGCATCCCACAACCAATCAGGTTCCTAACCAAAAAAATCCTGGCAGCCAGTCAGCCAAAGTCACAGAAATCCCTGTATAGCACAACCTGAAGGCTGCAGTTAGTGAGTAATGCTGCAGCATGATTTCTGACATGAGTGAGACCCTATCAGCACATAATACCTCTGCTCTGAAATCTGCACTTGTTACTGATTTGCTACCAGGCCAAGTCATGTGCTTTAAATGCGAGTTGGATGTACTTTAAATGTATTATGTGGATCTGCATTGCTTCATAAACTTTGCCTGCATATAAATCATGTTAATTAAATTTTAAAATGGAAATAAGCTACAAAGTTTACTGGGTGACCATAGGCTATGCACCTTCTCTCAGCCTAATCTGCCCCTCAGAGTGAAAACAACAGAGGGGGACCTTGAACACCCCAAGGAAGAAGGGCACACTTAAAATGTAGAGGAAATAATAAATTGTAAATAATAATTTACAAACATAGTGTGAAATTAGATACATATCAAGACATAGCATGAAGAAATACTTAAAGAAGCAAGAATGTCAAATATGTTTATTATTTACACAACCTTTCAAGATATTTCTAGTGCAATCCTATGCATGTTTACTCAGAAGCAAGTCCCAATGTATTCAGTGGGGCTTCTCAGAGAGGGAAGCATGCACAGGACTGCAATTCAGTGATAAGGAACTTCACTCATCCAATCCAAAATTCAGAATCATGCCACTTTAAGCTGTTTTATACTTGTTTTATGGTTATTTATTTATTTATTTATTGTATTGTGCTTATATACCACCCCATAGCTGAAGCTCTCTGGGCAGTTTACAGTGGTTATTGGATTTTAAAGGGATTTATTTCTTGTTGTGAGCTGCCTTGGTTTCCAGCCCTACTTCACAGGGTTGTTGGATTCCGTACACACACACATACACATTGGAGATGTAAAAATACATACACCCCATATAATAGTTTATTGTCAAAACCAGTTGGCCATTACAGTTAAAAATAAAAGTATTCGTTTCCTGCCAAATAAACGTAGTGATACCCAGGTAAGCCCTGCCTAACTGCTTTAAAAAAGCATCAGAGGGGGAGAGGAAGATTTACAACACCATCCTTTTCTGTATTCACTTTGGTCCCATTGATTTTCAGCACAATCCCAAACATGTCTACTCAATAGTAAGCCCTACTGAATTCAAGGGGGTTAGCTCCCAGGTATGTGGAACTAGCATTGCAGCTTTACTTCCAGAAAAGCTTCATACTGGGAAGGTTTTCAAAACCAATTAAGAATAAGACAAATAAACTGCCCTCTTCAACAGTCCAGTAAAATTTAAACTTGTTTGACTCCTTAATTAGAAAAGTATAACACTGCAGCATGTACACTTTTTAAAACTTGTGTTCAAAAATTATTTGAAAGATAAAATGAATAATACGCCATTTTTGCAAGTAATTAAAAAAACCCTGCATGTACACTTTTATTCCTATCAAGATCCTGATGTGATCTTTTGTTGTAATGTAATCCTATGCATGTTTACTCAGAAGCAAGTCCCAATCCTGTACAGAGAAAGTACTCAACATGCTGCTGAAAGCTATATATTTATTGAATTCCTGATATGGGACGAGCAGGAAAAGGAAACTGTGGGTCTATCTATTGCCTGGGGGTGAAAAAATCTTGTCAATCACAACCCTGACTTCACTTTTTGGCAAAAAACCTGGAAGGGGAGGGATTACAGTAGCCAGTACTCCAGGGGGATGGTGGCTGATACTTTGGTTTATATCTTTTGAACCAGACCACCTAGAAACTTAATTTTTTAAAAGGAAAGTAAAGAGGCTGCAGATTGAGGTGACCCACCCGGAGACCCGGAGAGGACCTCCAAAAACCGGAGTCTCCAGGTGAAAACCGGACACATGGCTACCCTAATCCATCACATGGTTACATATGAATGAGTGATTATAACCAGGTAAGGGATAAAGTGCTTCACCTTCTGGGTAAGAGTAGGATTTAGCTAGACTGTATCTTCACTGACCATTTTTACCGAAGCTAAAAGTAAAAATACAACTTTGCTTAATTGAGCAGTCATTTTTGCATGCCAAAGGCCCAGGAGTTGTAAACTGCTATTTTTGCAGGCATGCTGATAGGGTTAGATTAGTTGCCCTCCTTCAACAAATATTAGTGATTCATTTACAGATTCAAATAAAAGTAGGACTAATAATCTACTATGCTATAACTTTATTGTGTGAATGGTAGCTTTGGCTAATTTATTGTCTTTCCCAAATATTAATTCATGTGAAACTTCAGAGTTCCATTTTAGGGTGCTTTTCGTGTTTCACTGTATTTGTGGAGTCATTAGGAGGATTAATGAGGCAGCATAAAATGAAGTGTTTCCAAAAAGCCAATGACATTCAGATAGGTGTTTCCATTTTTTCTCATCCAAGGGGTACAATGGACTATTTCTCGGTATATGGCTGTGACAAGCTATGACATTCAAAGGAGTTCGCCAAATTAACACAATTTACAATTGTAGTTCCTTCAGCCCAATATCAGAGATTTTAGGCCTTTGACAAGAGGTGCCATTTATTTGTGTCATGTCTTACATTTAGTATCAAACATTCAGCTTTTTCCTATTGTCTTGGGTGTGTTGTGATTGGATATTATGCTACTATCTTTTTTGCGGGGGGAAATAGTAAGGGCTTTTCCAGATGAGTAATTTTAAGAAATGTATGTGCAGTTCTTAGTAATTTGTTTCAGGAGGGTTCAAGATATCTTTCCTTCAAGTAATGCTTTTTTGCAGAGGTGTTGTATGCTCCCAGTACTTTACAGTGTTTTATTTCTAGGAGAATGTTGTTCTCACCCCTATAGTGTATATACTGGTATTTTGCCTGCTGTATGGACTGTAGTTATGTAAGTGCTACAGCATCTCTTGATTCTTACTGTGATATTGCTGATGAGAAGTGATACAGCTTCTTTCATGCCTTCAGTTTTATCTTTTAAAACCCCTTTTGACGCTGAGCACTTCCTTGCCTTTATAAATAGGAGCAAATGTACTCAAGAACAGCAGCTCCCATGTTCAAGAGGGAGCCTTGCTAAATCAGAGCAAAGGCCTACTTAGTCCAGCATCATATTCCCACAAGCAGGACGTGAGCACAAAAGCACCCTCCTGCTTGTGATCCCCAGCAACTGGTATTCAGAGGCAAATAGCCTCTGATAACAGGAGATAATATAGCCGTCATGACGAATATGCATTGATAGCCTTATCCTCCAAGAATTTGTCTAATTCCCTTTTAAAGCAGTCCACGTTGGTGGGCCACCACTACATCTTGTAGGAGAGAATTCCATAATTTAACTGTGTGGTATTTTGTCTGACCTAAATTTCCCAAAATTATGCTTCATTAGAAGATCCTGAATTTTAATACTATGTGATATGGAGAAAAAATTATCTGTGTCTACTTTTGCCTGTATCTACTATATAATATTATACATATCTGTCACGTCTCCCTTACTCACCTTTTAATAAGCTATAAAGCTCTAAACATCATAACCTTTCCTCAACAATGCTTTGCCCTTAGACTTTTGCTATTTCCCCCTTATAGTTCTGTAAAGACTTTGTGCTCCTCCATGATGAAACATATATTGTCACTCACAAAAATGGGGGGAAGGGAAGCATTGAACAGAGCTAGGCTCCCTGCCCTATAGTAAGAATATCTTCCTGCAACAAAACCACACAGGCTGGTGTTGTAGAGGGGCAAGAAGAGTGGGCCATTCTGGGGATCCATAGCTGCCAGCATTCTTCCAGAAAACATCCATTTTGGGGCTTTCCATGTTCTACCTCTGTCAGGCCCAGGATGCGACTCAGGAACCAGACCAGAGGTTGTAGTTAATTCGTGTTTTATTAGAGTAATGTCCAACAAAGACTGCGCTTTCTCATGAAGCAATACAGGGATACAGGTCCTGCGACATTGGGAGAAAGTTGACAGAGCAAGGGGCTGCTTCCCGCCTGTTCTTTAAGAAGGAGCTAAACGGGCGCGCAACCTTTCGCTCCTCCTTAACTCCCCCTCAGGTACTGCCCGCGTTCCCCCCCTTCTCTCCTGTCTTTTCAACCGTCTGCGTGTGCGTGGTGAGGGGGGAGGCATCACCTCCTCCTCTTCTGAAGTGTCCGATTCCCCTATGGGTGATAAAGGAGGGGCTGAGGGTAAACCATCTCTCCGCCTTTCTGCTGTGATCAGCCCTCCCTCTTGCTCTGAGCTGCGGAGAAGGGAGGGCCTGGGAATGTCTGGGGGGGATTCTAAAACTTCAAGGCTCTCAGGCTCCCCATTGCTAGGCGACCCTATCTCTGGCATGTCCTCTGTTTCGGCTTCGCTCCACAGAGGGTAACTTCCTCCCTCCTCCCTCTGCCAGCCATCTGAATCCTCTTCTGACAACCCCCCAGGAGCCCAGCTCATCCTCCCAACAACCTCTAGTCATTCATCATCAGTGGCGATCACTCATGGCCGGCTAAGATTGTCTTCCAAGATAATTTGGTTGGAAGACGCCTGTGTATGAATTTTTTTTTATGTGGGGAGATTGGCGCACAATGATCAACACGCAATCTTGACAGAAAAAGGCTTTGATCCAATGGCATGGATACCACAACAATTGAAAGTCTTTTATCTGCCGCAGCCTTCATCTGCCTTCATAGCCGTAACATACACATTGTTATCCTCTGCCTGCTGTTATCCTCTGCCAGCAGTAGCTTACCACTGCCCGGATGAAACTTGGGGCCTCCACTGTGGAGAAGCCCCCTCAATGGTGGTGCTCCTTTCTGCTAGTTAACGGTTCCAGCATCAGCATGCGTGGGTGTGTAGGACTGCACTCTTAATTCTTCACTGTTACCTGGAGACCAAGATACTGCAGTAGTGGCACTGGATCTAGGAACAAATCAATCTGCCATACTGAGTAATACTATTGGTCCAGCTAGCTCAGTACTGTCTACACTGACTAGCAACAGTTCTCTAGCATTCCAGCCCTATCTGGAGATGCCAGGGATTGAACCTGGGCCCTTCTGCATGCAAGGCAGATGCTCTACCGCTGAGCTTATGGCCCTTCCTTATATTAGTATGAGTACAATGCTAATGGAAGAATGCAAGAGGGGGAATACTCATCTGGAAAAACTCTTTGTATCATGCTCACCAATTTGTTCATACAGTGTCATGTGAAGATCAATCTCTTGCATCACATCCATTTGGAGATAAGGACCAGATGGAGTGCAGTGGTACTAAGAAGGGGATGTTCAGCTAAGTTTTTCTTCACCTTAAAATTATCGCATCACACCTAGACCTGGGTCTAGAAACTTTGGCATCAACAATATATTTAGATAGAAATAGCAATATGCTCCATGAACTTTTTCCCCCTGCTACCCAGAGTTTTCCTCCTTTACAATATATTTTAAAAATATCTAAAATGGTTTTCAAATAGTGAAATTAGATCACTAAACATAATGTAAAATACTGTTTGAAGGAATATAGTTAAAGATAGTGTAGTACCAATGTTTAACTTTATTTCTCCATTCAGAGTTCTTATGTAGGAAGCAGTTGGAAATGATGATCAAATTAATTTTGTCTTTCTTGTTATATAATGTGCTGTTAGGATGAAGAGTATACTAATGTTATAGGGTATTCCAAATTCAGAAATGTAGATGAGAAAATCAGAAATATTTTAGAAGACTCTTTGAACATGTGCAGCTCTCTGTAGTTACTGAGGCTGACTGTATTTTGGTGCAGTTTTTGTGTAATATTCTTCAGAGTAGAACCTGTTTTATGTAAGAAGTATGTTTAAAAAGCTAATTTCTTTTCTCCTTTCTGCACTGCAATCCACAAAGTGTGACTAATAATAGATTTAAATTTGCTAAGTGCATTTACTCCTTTGTGCCATCATAAAGAGAATCTATTACTGTAAAATTGAGGCTTAGTTCCAAATTGCGCCATTATGAAGTTTTCTTCCAGCAATGTTTTGTCTCTAATACACTTCCCTCATTGTAATTCTATTGCAAACCTGATGTCTAGCATCAAGTCTCACAATAATTATTTTAAATTGCTACTAGGAACAGTAGTCCTGGTGGGATATATTACTACCATTCTAACAAGATGAATTTCAATGCACTTGTAACCATATTATAGAGTATTATGAAAGAAGGAGGATCTTTGAGTAGAAGGTAGACAAGCATACAAGGAACACTGGAAAATTATTTTTATCAGCCTCATTTTGCAGATAATATTATGTTTTATAAAGTTAATTTAAATATCTTAAATGGTATAGTCACGTATAATAATGCATTAGAACATACGCAGTTATAGTATTTTCATGTACTACTTACTATCCAGGTGCAATGATATTTGTAAATCAGATTAGTAATTTTATTATTGTTATTACTGTCCTTAATACTATAGAACATTGAAACAGTGAAAGGTTAGAGAATGTAAACTTAACATTAACTAGAGTGAGAATTAAAACACACTAATTGTACATCTTTAGGCTTTTAGCATTCCAGATAATTGTGTCCTAGAACCATTAATCCCTGCCCGGAGGGGTTACAAAGGGCAACACACGATGAAAGGCAACATGTGAAGGCTGTGTATGCACAAAAGGACCCTTGGTGCTGGGTATGCAATATTGGTGGCATCCATATCTACCCCTCAGGAGCAGCGTATGTGTGGAACCTTCCCCTTACCATAAAATGGTTATGTTTTAGCTATTGTTTTGTATTTTGTTACCTGCCTTGAATATTTATTTTTAGAAAGGAAATATAGAAGTGTCAAAAATAATTAACTATTTCCCTGTGTGTTGCACATTTACTTTCAATTAGGCTGCAGTACATCATCCAGCCATTACCATTGTGGTGCTGCAAGCCTCCAGAAATCAAGCTAGTAGTTTCCTCTGCCTTTTAGCTGCCAGTCAGTGTAAAGAAAAGGCCCTGCTGCCAGATTCCTTTGTTTGAGGCTACTGGTGTATTGCAGTCCATCTGTCTCTGACTAGTCAACAATCAGCCCATTTACTTCCAAAATACCTGCATGCCCTCAGCACAGGGTTATTGGTGCAACCTCATTGCCTAGCATCAAATAACAGGGTGCAATTTTTTGTACTGAAAGTTTTTTAAAAAATCATTAGGGAGGTGACTTTCAGGTGTTACCTTCATCTTAGTTTATTTATGTATGTATTTAGTTAATTTTTATCCTAGCTCTTCAGCTATTATTGTCAATAATGAAGACAAAATAAAAACAACAGATAAAACACAACCGAATAGTGGCTGGGAAAATAAAAAAATCTTTGCCTAGTGCTAAAATGACATCAGAATAGATGATAGGCCAAGCCTTCCCGGGGAGAGCATTTTCTAGGCAGGGCATTTTGTAAAATATACCTAAATGTTCTTATGATCTGTTCCATGTAGAGGAAAGGAAGTTATGTATTACAAGGAACTAGAATATTTTTTGCAGTTGTTATCACAAAATACCATCCATATGCCTACACTATCCCAAATACTGGGATTCCAGATCCTCCCTGTTATACTTACAGTAGTATTATAGCTTCAGATATCTCTGCTCCCACTGCTTTCCAGATACCTTTCTCTGGATGCCTCTAGCATTTTCACTATACTTTATAAATAATGAAACGATTAACTACTTAAAATTGAAAACAAACACATCCCAATGCTGTGGAAATTCAAAGATGCAAACAAAAACTTTCAAAAGATTAAGAGCAGCACCATAGACAAATCACTTTTGTAATGATTTCATAATAAAAGATTGATATCTTCTTGGAATTCATCAATGAGTCCCTACTTCTGGGGCTCCTGGGACATGCTGTACTCGAAACTTACATATTTTTATTCTAAATGTGTTTGGAAAACCAAACCAAAGGAAAGAATATATTTCTCAATTAATGGCGGCCATGAATTATCTCTGTAAATGCATATATCATACACAAAATCAGCTGCAAAATCATTGCCCACTTATGATGGAAGGAATGTAATGGGATGATTACAAACAGAAGGTGTCTTCAGTTTATATTCTGTGCTTTGTTCACTTTTTAACATTTTATAGTGCTATACTAATATATTTTCCTTCTCTTGAATTACATACATTATTTCTGTCAATCCAGGACAATGCCACTGATCTAGAAGAGGATATTAAAATGTTTCTCCAAGGATGTGATATGGAAAAAAATGCTACTTGTTTACAATACATTTATTAAAGTAGGGAAAGAAAACATGCATTATTTTCATAATGTCCCAAGTAGAATTTCCATATTTTCTTATTGTTTCTTATGCTGTACACATTGTAAAGTATCTAATTTGTAGCTGCAGTAGGAGTGAGTGAGGAAGGCAACAAGGGAGCCATTATGAAGAACTGAGTCAACAGATTACATTTAAAATTGAGCCATCCAGTGCCAATATGGAACTCCAGCAATAAAAAATCCCCCCCTCTCTAAAATTTATTTATTTATTATTTGATTTACATCCCACCCCATCCTCCCAGCGGGAGCCCAGTGCAGCAGTAGATTGGGCAGGATTTTTGAGACTAAGAACATTAGAAGAGCCTTGCTGGTTCAGACCAAAGATCCATCTAGTCCACCATCCTTTTTTCACAGTGGCCAACCAGATGCCTCTGTGAAGCCCACAAGCAACTCATGAGTGCAACAACACTCTTCTCACTCTTGTTCTCCAACAATTAGTATTCAGAAACATTGCTACCTATGATACTGGAGGCAGTACACTGCTATCATGATGAGTAGTCCTTGATAATCTTATCCTCCAGAAACCAAGCAAATTCTTACGTAGGCTTATGGCACAAAGTTGTGATCCGAGTTGGGGGTGGATGATACTGCTTTGCAGTAGTTCCAGTCCTACTTGGGTGGTGATTTTCAGAGGGTAGCCCTGAGGAATGTTATGTGGCCCAGTGGAGCCTTCAATGTGGGGTCCTGCACATTTTGATTTTATCCGCCATGCCATTCAGCATATACATGAAACTGCTGAATGGGGTGACCCAGTGTTTTGAAGTACTTTGTCAGCAATATGCTGATGACACATGGCTCTACTCTACATCTGCAGGAGCGGCAGTGAATATACTAGATCAATGTCTTATCTCCGTAATGGACTGGATGAGAGCTAATCATAGAATAGTAGAGTTGGAAGGGGCCTACAAAGCCTCCGAGTCCAACCCCCTGCTCAGTGCAGGAATCCAAGTTAAATCACACCCAGCATAAACTGAAACTTAATCCAGACAAAACTGAGGGACTGTTAGTGGATGGTTCCCTAGATCAGATGGATGGGACATGGCCCACTCTGGATGGGATTACACTCCTGTAACCCCATCCAGAGTAGGCCACAGTAAGGTAAACTCAACCACTCATCCACTGAAATTCTAAAGTACAATGTGAATGAGGATGAAAAACAGAAGCTTTTTTGTGGGAAAAGAAAACTAAAGAAATTGGAGGATCTATTCTATTTCAGAATAGCATTCATGTTGTCAACTTCCTGCTTCTGTGTAACATCTGTTATGATAAAGAGCTGAACCATATCTTTGAGAAGCATTTTGAATGTCATTCAGGACATTTTGAGGGGTCTGGTGAGTAGCAAGTTGAATATCATGAATAAATATAGTGAGAAGTTCCTGTGGACTTTCAAGTATTGAAAAATAATATATCTAATCCCAGTATGTTACTTGGCCACAGTGAATCATCCCCACCCAGCCTTGCAATGGTCTTTTCAGTCTGGCTGCATTTGATTTTTCTTCATCCTTTCATCTCAACCTCCAGCTTTTATCCTTGGAGATTTCAGCATTAACTCTGATGATTCCTCAGCATATTGATTTCTCTCTCACCATGTCATTTGATATCAACTATCAATTTACCTCTGCAACTCACAACTATTATCATGTCCTTGATTTCATCCTTGCCAAATACTCTTCTATCACTGACCTCTGTTTTTCTAAATTTAGCTTCTCTGACCATCACTTAGTCTCCCTTTTGACATCTAAAGTAGAATATGACAGACAAAACTCATACATTTTCCATCAAATCTTCTCCCTTTCCTCATTTTTCTGTCACTTTCCTGCCTTTGATGCATGCAACCATGGAATCATCCTTTGACTCATCTTCGTTATCCTCCTCTTGCTGTAGATGTTACTGTTTGTTTCTCAACATCACAAAACTTGTTCTTTTATCTCTATATCTGTTGATAAGACCCTAGCCCATGTTGTTTCTCCTAGATTACTATAGTGTCACCTTCCCCCCACTAACCCACCATTCCCTCTTGCTGTACTTAGTCTGTCCAGTTAATAAGGAATGACTCGCTGCTGATTTCACCTTACTCACCTGTCTCTGTTTTCCAATCTGTCTTTTAAGGCCTTTTTTAAAAATATCAACTTCAACATTCTAGTCCGTACTTTTAAAGCCCTCTACATCTCTGCCCCCAATACTTCCTCCATCACCTTACATCCCTACTTGCTCCTTCTGCACCAGTCAGATTCATCTGGTGATGGTGTTTGTCTCCTACTCTTCAATTTCTCTCATATTATCTGCAGATTTAATTTGTCTAGAACAGTGCCCCACCCAATTCCTCAGACTGCCTCCATCTCCCTTTAAAGTCTGTCCTCAGAAATCCCTTATTGAACAGACTTTCCAAATCATCCTAGCCACATTATCTACTCCTCCATTTCCCTGACTCCTCTCTTCCTCCCCCAGCTTGCTATTAATTGTCAACCTCTCAAGTATTTTTCAGCTAACCTGTATTATTAAAAATATTGTGATTTGTGTGAGATTCCTGCTGTTGCAATATTTATTTATTTATTTATTTATCTATCATTTTATTTATATCCCGCCCTTCCTCCCAGCAGGAGCCCAGGGCGGCAATAACAATATGCATAGACCCTATCAATGTACCATGTGAATAATCACTTTTATTTGGGTGACTTCTGAAAGTTGATATTGAGTGCTGAAGTCATAATGCTAACAAATGAGTTGAGACCTCCCCCAAATAGAAAAAATAAATAAAAGTGCCATGATACTCTACAAAAATTGGTTATAACATAGTGATTTCACCAGCCGCTTTGACAAGATTTCTTCTTCTTCTTCCTATTATTATTATTATTATTGTTGTTGTTGTTGTTGTTGTTGTTGTTGTTGTTTATTACCCGCTCTTCACCCAGAGGTCCCAGGGCAGGTTACAATAATTTTAAAACACAATTACAACAGTTAAAAACAACCTAAACGTCATCACAGAAAATAAGGTGGGTCCTAAAAATATACTGTGATCTAGTCGTAAAATAAACTGTTTTGTCTACCATTGCCTCACACTATGAATGTTATGACTCATCTGAATCATCTATCAGACTTTGATCTCACCTTTTAGAAGGCTATAGAGCTATAGAGATTTATATTCTTAGACCTATATTTTATTTGTTTATTATATTTTTTCCTGCCTGTCTCCCAAGACATTCAAGGCAGTTCTCCACTCTCCGTTTTATCCTCACAACAATCCTGTGAGATAGATTAGGCTTAGAGAGAGTGCCTGGCCCAAGGCACCTCCAACTTCATGACTGTGCAGGTTTTTGTTCTCAAGTCTCCCAACACTCTAACCACTACACCACACTATTGCTACACCACACTGTATTGCTTAATGTAAACAGGGCTTGATCCACTCACAGTGCAGATGTGATCATGTGTCAATGATTCCCATGGGGCTTAGTAGAAGCCTGTTTCCTCCCATCTACCCACATGCAGGCAGGGTGGCCATACTTTTGAATGTTGTATATTTTTATTGTATTTTAATATGTTTGATTATATTTTTGACATTCTGATTCTAAATTCTTGTAAGCCACTTTGAGTGATGCATAGGCACTAGAAGAGTGGAACACAAATATCTATTTAAATAAATAAAGTAATTAAGGGGAAATGGAAGTCCTTTGTGTATATCCTATGTCCCCATTCAGCTGTCCAAACCAAGTTATGCATTCTCTGGAGCATAAGGAAATAACTGACAGAGATAGGGGAACTGTGCACAAGTCTGCCATTTCCCTAATTGTTATTTACAGTACCTGCATGCATGCACACAGCTAGAGGAGGGTGTGAAAGTAGAGCTCTGTTGAGCCTATGGCTGTAAGTGGTTCAGTGGGGCCTAAATTATTATATCATTTTATCATTTATTATTTAGGTACTAGGGACTATTATAAGGTAAGATGGAATATGATTTCAAACAATATACACAGGTTGCTGATTCATAGGGTTGCCATAAGTCATAGTCGACTGGAAGGCACATAACAACACCACCACACAAGAAACAAATCAGTTTTGTTTTCCTTACCTGGACTGAATTTTCCAGTGTAACTAAGAACTGATTGTTCTACATGTGGCTTCTTATGAATCTCACCTGTTCTCTAGAGAAAAAAAAAGATGGTCAGAACTGCTGAAAACAGGTTATTCCTCAAGCATTTTGCTTTTGTCAAATGCTGATAGCAGGAAGATAAAGTGAATTTCATAATTGGCCCTCTGAGTATTAATAAAGTTTGAAAAAAAAATAAAGAAAATGAAAATGCATAGCACTACAGAAAAGACTCTTAAAGTGCTAAATAAAAATGCCTTACGAGTGAGCACCTAACGTCACCTCTCAGGACTGATCACATCCTTTCACTTATAACATGAAGTGAGCCTTAATTAGAAGTTGAAATTGATATGTTTAAGTAATATCTATTTATTTGAAAATAGATTTATCTGCTAGCTCAGAAAAAACAAAGAAAATATTGTGTGGTTCTAACAGTTGATGTGCCTGTTCTACATTCCAAGATTTCTGAACTGATTATCTGTCCAGAAACAAGCAACTGAAATTTAGTACAGCTGAAATACTGGAAATTAACTGCATGATGTGTTAACCCGAATAATAATGTTCCTGATGTAGGGGGAAATGATGGAAATTAAATATCTAGTTATGCATACTGTGTGTGCACAATGTGCTGCATGCACTGCATGTGTTAGAATTTCTTCTGAGATCTTTTTTTAATCTTTTATTCATAGCATTGCCGGTGATGAAAATTTTATGCCTTGAGTCTGGCATTGAAATTAAATGCAAAATGAAAATAGAAGCAGTTTATACTGACAGCTTAAATATCTTTATCTAGCATACTGTTATGCTATAAAAATCATTGGGTGATGACTTTTAAAATTTCCCAAGTGCAAAAATTGAAGAGTTGTACAATAAAGAATTATGGTATATATACAGATCATAACAATAAAGTTGTATATCATTAATAGTGGGGTTAAATAACTGTTTAAAAAATAATACAAAAGTACATTTAAGCTTTTCCAAATCCTGTATAGCCTGTTACACAAGTCACATAAAAATCCCAGAGGCAGAAAAGAACTGATTTCATATTATGTTATATATAATGAGTTTGATATTTTCTTATGTATTACATATGAATAGCACATCTTCCGGAAACCTGAATGTAGCCGTTGAGGAAAGGTTAATTATTCAGGAGATCCAGTTCATTAATCAGAATTTTTAGTATGTTTATGTGGTATAGGAATGTCAACAGTTGCTACTATAGATGTGTTTCTAAAGCAGATTTTTATCTAAAGCTTTCTTTAGGCATCCTTAAAATGCTCACCATGCTTGAGTTTATGTCAGCAAGACTGTGATAATCAATTAACTGTCTTTAAAGTTTTCCTGTTAACAGAAGGTGATCGGTAAATTGTTCTTTTACACAATTGCCCTTGCTCTGGGGCTTTTCAGTGTTCTGGGAATATTGCTGGTAGAATAACACTGAACTACTAATTCATAATGCACATTAATAAGAAGGAAATGATAGCTGCTATCTTCAGTGAATGCTGCAGTGTGACACATCTAAGAATTGCATAACTTCATACAATCAAATTAAGCAAATCCACAAAGGAGTTATTTAGCAACTTAATAAAGAGAGTTGGAAATGTTAGGTGGCTGGATGTAATCACATAAAACACTATAAAACAAATGACTGATTCAAGTCTGTATTTTGTAGGTTATAATGTAATGCTTACCATTTTTACCTCTGATTTGTATCCATTTATGTAAAAGTGATTTGTATCCATTTATGTAAAAGTATAATTCTGTAGATAACAGTATACAATTTAATTGTCGTAAGAGTGCTCTGAAAATGTATTTGATTCAGCCATTCATTTGCATTTTAATGATTTTCAGAGCATAAGGTTACAGAATCAATTTGAAAGACCTATGACTCTTTATAGCATAGTAGGTAAAGTGTTGTGATACTTTTATTGTTGCATAGCACTCATAGAGTATTACAGATTTTGTTAGTAAACATAAAAAGTAGAAAACACATACCTTGATAATTAGTAGCAACTTGTATGTAAATCCAGTTTACATTTCATAACTTTGCAGCATTAATATTCAACTGTTCTATATTTTGAAATACAGGGCATTTTAAAACTAACCAGTCTTGGTCCATGGACAGATTATTCTGTTTTTGTGAATAGATGAAAGATTTCAAGTTTGATTGGATGGCTTGCACTGTAACTTTTTGTGAAAATGCCAGTATGAGAAACAAACACTTCTTACTGTATCTGTTGGGCAGAAGATATAATCTGTTGTGCTTGTTAGTGAGCGGAAATGAATGTGCTCTAACTTTTACAAATACATGGAGTAACATATTCCACTCTTCTGTATTGACCATTTTAGATTTTCTGTGTAATATTTCTCTCATTTCCTTTATCACCTACCAATTTAATATCAGCATGAATAAATCTAAATTGTTTGCTTCTTTCTTTCTAATTCTTGAAGCAATGTAAAAGCCTAGAGAGGTTTGAAGTGACAGGATTACAAGCAGTCTTTTGCATACATGGCCTTTAGGGAAGAGCGGCTACCTTGCATCTAATAAACAAGAAAGTGAATTTGTTGAATAATGAATTAAGTGGCATAAGTTGTGATAATAAGGAGCAAATGTAACTTCAGACGAATGGCATTTGCTTTGTGTGGGGTTATCTGAGAGGGCTGAAGCTCTGCCAAGAGAGATCGAAAAACGGCTGATTATATTAAGTTGTTCCTTTGCAGAACACAGCTTAAAATGAATTTGCTTTTTAAAAAAACAAAACTCTTGTATGTGTTTCTATCAAATCAGCCATCTCCACCAGGGGGATAACTATGATTCTTTTAGACCTTTGCATGTTGTGTACAATAAAAACTCCTAGAGGGTTTTAGATGGGTCAACCAGTGATTAAATAGAGATGTCTAATTGGTTGATCCATATTAGGGTCAGCAGCTGGTTACAAAATAAAAGCTTGTGGTGCACCACTTGCATAGTTCTGAACCAAATTAAATTATTAATCTATTCTTTGCTTCACAGGGATTCCTAACCTGCCATGCCAAATGAAACAGAACTACTGCTTTACATTTTCATTATGACAATTTATGTTTTAAATTTTAAATGCTCTCCTATTTAGCTTGCACCACATAGCTCAGTCTGGGTCTAGAATTTACTTAGTATTGTTTCTATTTTTTTTTTATAATAGTGTGGGTAAATAAATATAATGAGCACAAACTTTGTTGGTGTACAGAATTCTAGATTGTGTTCAGAAAATGTCAGATTGTAGCAATTTAATGGAAAGTGTAACAGGAAGTCCTAAACATGCTGGCTTAGAAGTATGTTTACAATCCATCGAAACAGTATTTAATATTTATTCATATACTAGATGCTAAGTCATTACCAAGTAATGTGGTTATGACTGTGATAATGTCTTTCGGCTTAAAAAAGAGAATACTTTTTTGTAAAAGTGACTCTGTGTATTGTTAAAAGCTGCAAATTAACAACTGTCTAATCCTCTTGTAAAGCCATCCAAGTTGCTGCCTATCACCATATCTCTTGGGAGTAATTCTGTAATTTAACTGTGCACTGTATGAAGTAGTACTTCCTTTTGTCTGTCTTGAATCTTCCATCATTCATTGGATGTCCCTGAATTCTATTTATTTATTAGATTTCTATCCCACCCTTCCTCCCAGTAGGAGCCCACTGTAGTATTATAAGAGAATTCTAGTATTGAGAGAGAGAGAGAGAGAGGCTCTATCTACTTTCTCCCCATCATGCATAGTTTTATACACCTCTACCATGTCTCCCAAACTGTGGTCCATGAGCTTCATTCAGGTGGTCAGTGGCATTCTGTGGGTTTCTAGTTGAAGATGTGAGGTGGCACATCTACTGCACTGAATAATATTGATTTTTTCTTGTATTTTATTGCTAACTTTTATTTCTTATACAGTATTGTATTTTGTTGTATTATTAGGGGGCTCTGCCCCCCTGCTCACTTCACTTGCCAACCTCTTACCCCCAAACATACCCACAGGGACACACACGTATACCAGGACTCACACATGCACACATACATATATACCAGCCACTTCCAAACACACACACACACACACACACACATGCATGCAAATATGCCCCCCAGCACTTGCAGACCCCTCAGATGCCCCCGGCACTCCACTCACCTCACCAACCCTCCCTTGCAGTTCCCCCCAGTAACTCCAGGCACTGGCACATGCCAGCTGCCATAGGCATACTAATGCTCCTCACCTGTTCCTGCACTGTGTTGCTGCCCCCATAGCTTGTCTCTGCTACTTTCCTACACTGCAGCTTCCCTCTCAACAAATGCCATTGTCACACAGCTCCACGTAGCACCATCTCCCAACCTAGGGTGTTTACCTGCATCCCACCCAGGCTGCTTCCTCTGCTCCACATTCCCCCCCCCGGCCACTTGCTTGCTTGCTCCACAGCTGCCCACTCACCTTGCTCATTTACCCATCCCATAGCCACCCATTCACTCTAGCTCACCCTATACCTTGCCACCCTGTTTGCTCGCTCACTCACCCCCCTGCCAGCCATCCTTGGTTCTATCATGCCCTCAACTCACCCTGTCCTCACATGGTGCTACATGACAGCATGATGGCTTAGGAAAATATTCTGTAGTTTGACAATTTGAATTCTATGGCATTACAATGGCTACAACAGAAAGAAAAATCATTAAGTAGTCTCAGCAATTTTCAAGTGGTTAATGGGAAAGGAGTTTGGAAACCACTGCTCTAAACTAAAAAGTCCCAAATGTAACACTTCCAATTCTTTTGCATAGAAACTGGCATGTTTGTTCTGTGTAGAATGCAGAGGGTCATTGTTGGCAGATGGTGCTGTATATCATATTGGAAGATGGGCAGGTGAATGAACCCCTGATGTTGTGGATGGCACTATTATATCTCGTGTTGCCAGAGTAGACATGAGGACAGAGTCTGGTCCCTGTGTCTGGATCTCTGGTTCCTGTGTTTGTATATCTCTATTGTGTGACCTGAGGAATAATAAATAAGCCTAATAAAAAAAAATAGTTGTTAGTCTCTCTCAAAAGAATCTAAACAAATATGGTTGTATTCTGCTATAGTACTCTGCTGTAGACAAAGGATTATGTGATGTGTTCTGGGTGGACAATGGAAACATGTAAGCAGTGGCTGCTGGTGCCCATTGGGGCTTGTGGGGCAGAATGCAGAGAGATCAGCAGTAAGTAGAGCCAGAGCCAATGATATACAGAGCCCATCCTGTTCCCTGCTGAGTTTTGAAAGGGGTAACCCTGAGACTAATGAGGCGTAAGCTGGCTGGCAGTAGCATTCCTTGGACTTTTTGTAAGTAAGAAAGCAGGCAGGTGGGGGGGTCTGGCTGAGGGCAAACTGAGGTTGGTGGGGCAGTGTCCCATTTGCCCTAATATACCAGCCTCCACTGCATATGTGTAGTCGTTAGTGAGTTTGCTTTATAAGATGGTACTTACGTTGCTGCACAGGAGTGACCAGAAAATGACTAGACTAGGCTCAGGATGATGGGGGAATGAAAGTTATTAAAATCATGGTGAAACTGTACTTTATGTGCTGATGGATTCTAGTCCATTAAAACTTATGCTATAATAAATTTGTTAGCCTTTAAGGTGCCACAAGACTTTTGTTCTTTATAGTTCCCAGGTAATTATTGGAGAGGAAAGATAGTAGCAGAAGAAGGAGTTCTGGCAGTTCTCCCATCTCCTGCATTTACTTAAACCCAAATGACTGACTACTTTTCTTGTATGGAAAAACGAAAAACGAATTTAAGTATACTGCAGGGTAGTTTGAAATTTCTAGAGACATATGATGAATTGCTGTACTGATTTTTCACTCAGAAATGTCTGTCTAATTCAGATTAGGACCTTCAAGATTTTCAGGCATTTGACAGGAATGCTCAGAGACCCATTTGATTTTCAGGACTAGCACCAGGCTGCTTGCCCATAATTGCTAGGTGCTAGGAGATAGTTGCAAATTATCACATAACTTAAAAGATTCCCAGTTAGAAATAGTTATAAACTACTTTCCTCCAAATCCTAACAGTGTCATAACAGACCTGTCATGAAAGAGCATTTCTGATGTTGCGTGCCTCAACTGCGAATTTCAACAAAGCTGAAAAGCAGGGAAAGAGTCCTCTGACCTGTGATCCTGGTTACAATGCAATATACAGTGGGATGGAGTGAGCCCCCAAGTACAGTAGGATTAGAAGATGACTTGAGTGAGATATCTCCAGTCCGGATGATACCTGACTAACTAAGGCATTGTTTGTAACAACACATACCCTCCAGTGATAGCTCCCACATGCTGCGTAACTTCTCACTCAGTTGGGTCTTAGCTAAGATGATGGCAGCTTCATGAATGTTTCAGTCATGTGCATACTGGGAATTCCACTGTGAGACAAATATATTCCTGACCTTGTAGAAACATTGGATAGTTTTTTTAATTTCTTCAGGCTGTGTCATTTAAGAAACTCTAGGATTTTTTCTTTGGAAAGAATAGGAGTTTCTTATCAGGCTTTGCTAGACCACTACATACTCTGGACAATGCAGGCTGGGGCCTCCTTAAGAGTAGAGCTCAGCTGTTGCAGCAGCAGCAGTTTTAATCAGACTGAGTCTTAAATAGAAGCTGTAGCTGTATCTCAATTCCTAGCACTGCCTACGATGAGAGGAGCCTCTCTATTTAAAGGGGGGCAACTTGCTTTAGTAGCAGTCATCTACTCTGATGGTGGGATGGAGACTTTGGTTCCACTACAGTGGAATTCTCTGGGCAGAGCCACACAATGTCTTCAAGATGGAAAGGACAATGAGATCCTCTTGTGCAATTGCTACTGCTTAGTTGTACTGTATATATCTGGAACTGGCCCTAGGGGCAGGTCTCTCTCTGAATCCTTTGCCTCATCCCTTGGAGAAGGAGTCGGACCCCAAGATCGTGACACTATGCTGTTCATGAATAAGGATGGTTCCCTCTTATTTGAGCATGGATTATTAGAGGACTAAATATGATAATGGTCCAAAACTAGTGCTCCCTGCAATTTGTCTCAGAGCTCCTGAATAGACTGTCTACTTGAATTTTTGAAAAATTTGGACTGTGTAGGGATAGGCATCCAATCCAAATCACAGAAAAGGATGTATGGAAAATGACTTTCACACATCTTATGGATATTTTGAGCATGTTCTTTAGTTTAATACTTCAAGTAATGGTTAGAGTGTTTGATTAGTACTTGGGAGACCAGGGTTCAAATCCTCACTCAGCCATGAAGCTCAAGGGGCCAGTCACTGCATCTCAGCCTTATCTGCCTCAAAGATTTGTGAGGATCAAATGGGGAGCGGGAGAAACATGTATACCACCTTGAACTCCTTGGAGGAAAGGTGGAATATACATGTATACATGAGTAATAAAATCACTTTAATCCAGGACTTAATCCTGGATGAGTGCGCTGACATTGTGTGTATTACTGAAACCTGGCTAAATGACCAGGGTGGAGTGGGACTTTCCCAGCTCTGCCCTACAGGTTTTGTGGCATTCCAGCAGCCCAGATCCAGGGGACAGGGAGGTGGGGTGGCAATTGTCTGTAGGTAATCTATCTTCCCTGTCAGGTATCCTGTCCCTAACTCCTCTGGCTTTGAGTGTGTGTGCCTGGCGTGGGCTCAGGGTGACAGAGTTGGGACTCTGTTGGTGTACCATTCACCCTGCTGCCCAACAATCTCCCTCCCTGAGCTGGTGGAGCTGGTCTCAGGTTGGTGTTGCAGTTTCCCAGACTGATGGTCCTGGGTGATTTCAACATACATGCTGAGGTTAGTCTCATAGGTCCAGCTCAGGACTTCATGGCTGCCATGACAACCGTGGGGCTGTCCTTAATATCTTCTGGACCAACTCATGTGGCAGGACACGCTCAATCTTGTGTTTTGTTCGGGACAGGAAGCTGGTGATCTCAGGGTGGAGGGGTTCTTGGTGACTCCATTGTCATGGTCAGATCACCACCTGATTAGGTTTAGACTTTGTGCCCCTGATAACCTCTGCAGAGGTGATTGGCCGATTAAGATGGTTCCTTACGGATCCTGATGGTTTCCTGAATGCTCTGAGGGATGTTCCCAACATGGTTGGCACTACTGCCGAAGCCCTGATCAACCCCTGGAATACGGAGGTGACCTGGGCAGTGGACACTATCACTCCCAAGCGCCCTCTCCCACCAGGAAAGGCCTGTAATAAACCTTGCTTTACTTGAACCTTGGGCCTGATGAACGGCAGGGACGATGGCTAGAGCGACGATAGAGAAAAACTCGATCTGTTTTTGACTGAACATTGGTTAGAGCTCATTTTCGAGTCTACCATGTCGTGGTGATGGCGGCAAAAAAAGCTTACTTCTCTGCCACCATTGTGTCTGCCCAGTGCCTTCCAGCAATGCTTTTTTAGGTGGTCCAGGGTCTTTTGGGCTCTAACCCAATACCAGACTCTGAACCATCAGTTGCTTGCTGTGCAGTGTTTGGGAGGCACTTTGCAGATAAAATTGCTCGCATTCAGATTGACTTGGACTCCTCGTTAATTACAGTTATGCCAGATGTCCCCGTTGCTCCCTCTGGTCATTTTTCCATGGATACTTTTCAGCTTGTAAAGCCTGAGTATGTGGACAGGAGTCTGGGAGAAATGAGGGCCACTACCTGCTCGCTTGATCCTTGCCTATCCTGGCTAATTAAATCTGTCAGATTGGGAGTGGCTGGTTGGTTGACATATCTGATTAACACCTCCCTAAGGGAAGGCTCTATGCCAACATTGTTTGTAAACCACGCAGAGAGCTTCGGCTATGGGGCGGTATGCAAATGCAATAAACAAACAAACATTGTTGAAGGAGGCTATGATTAGACCTTTGTTTAAAAAGCCTTCATTAGATCCTGCAGATCTTAATAACTTCCGGCCAGTCTGTAATCTCCCCTTTCTCGGCAAGGTGGTTGAGAAGGTGGCAGCGGCTCAACTCCATGTTTTCCTGGACAAATTGGATTATCTAGACCATTTTCAGTCAGGCCTGGTCATGGGTAAGAGACTGTCCTGGTCGCCCTGCTTGATGACAGGGAGAGTGCATCCCTGTTGGTGCTGCTGGACCTCTCAGCGGCCTTTGATACCATCTATCATGGTATCCTTCTGAGCTGTCTTGCTGGGATGGATCTAGGAGGCACTGTTTTACAGTGACTCCATTCCTACTTGATGGAGAGGACCCAGACAGCGGTGCTGGGAGACTACTGCTCGACCTCCTGGATGTTGGCTTGTGGGGTACCGCAAGGTTCCATTCTGTCTCCCATGCTCTTTAACATTTATATGAAACCGCTGGAAGAGGTCATCCAGAGATTTAGAATGCAATGTCATCAATATGCTGATGACACTGTATCTGTCCCTTCCATCTGATGGCAGGGTGGGAGTGCTCATCCTAAACTGGTGCCTGGAGGCTGTGAAGGGCTGGATGTAGGCTAACAAACTGACACTTAATCCAGACAAGACGGAAGTGTTGCTGGCTAAGGGGAAAACTGCCCCAGGCATAGTGTTGTAACCTGTTCTGGATGGGATTGCACTGCCCTTGAAAGAGCAGGTCCTCGGTTTGGAAGTTCTTCTGGATCCTGCCCTGCTGCTGGAATATCAGGTGGCTGTGGTAGCCAGGAGTGCTTTTGGCCATCTCAAAATGGTCTACCAGCTGCATCCGTTCCTGGAAGCAGCTGACTTGGCCACAGTGACACATGCATTGGTGACATCGAGGCTTGATTACTGTAATGCACTCTATGTGGGGCTGCCTTTGAAAACAATTCGGAAACTACAGTTGGTCCAAAATGCAGCAGCCAGAATGTTAACGGGAGCATGGCGCAGGGAGCATATCACCCCTGTGCTCTATTGACTCCACTGGTTCCCAATTTGTTTCTGAGCTCAATTCAAAGTGCTGGTTTTGACCTTTAAAGCCCTAAACGGCCTTGGACCAGTGTACCTAAGGGACCACTTATGTCCATATGTTCCTACTCTGGATTTAAGATCATCTGCCTCTGGTCTCCTCTGCGTGCTTGGAAAGAAAGAAGTTAGATTGACAGGCACACGGGAGAGAACCTTTTCAGTTGTGGCTCCCAGACTTTGGAATTCCCTGCCCCAAGAAGCCCACTCTGCTCCCTCCCTGATGGTCTTCCGGAAACGTGTAAAAACTATTTTGTTCCGGATTGCCTTTGGCTGGGACTGATGGGTCAGCCTGACACTGTTTAAAGTTTTTTATCTTTTATTTTTATCTTCTAAGTTTTTTTTCTCACTCTCTTATATGTGTATGCACATATATACATGTATGTATGTTGGTATGTGTGTGTATGTGTATGCATAATGCATTTTATGTATTTTAATTGTATTTTATGCATTTTAATTTACTGTAATGTTTGTGTTTTTATTGTGTATTTTACTATATATGTGTGCTATTTTATTGTAGCCGCCCTGAGTGCCCTATTGTAGGGTAGAAAGGTGGGATAGAAATATTTTAAATAAATAAATAAATAAAATAATAAATAAAATGTAATATTTATTTATTTATTTATTATGTGATTTATATCCCACCCTTCCTCCCAGCAGGAGCCCTTATTATTAAATTAAGTGTTATTAAATTAAATAGTATTATTAAATATTAAAAATACTAGTGACTGCATGTTTGAGAAGTACTGTCCTGGTAATGATAGCACATTATACACAATTAAAAAGGAGTACATTTGTCTATTCATGAATGACAATCTTGGGGTTCATCCTGTTTATGGACAGCCTTCAAATGAATCCCAATAAAGTATCATCATTGGAGGAGTAGGTAGCCATCTGAATAATCAAATATATTCATGTATCCTAGGAAGACTTCATTGCATCTAGAACGTAGGGGTGGGAGAGAAATTTGTTTGGTTTACATTTTAATGTGGACCTTCCTAATTTGCACTTTCCACACCAGTAGGTGAACTGAAGCACAGCTATCCTTCAAAACTCCAAATTCTCTGCAACTAAAAGATACATGCATAATAGGGAAACATGCACACAAAAATGCATGATATTAGGCATAATTGTATATAAAATTGTGTATGAAAGGCAAAATTGCATACAAAATGAGTATATTAAGAGAAGCACAAAAATGAGTACATTTTGCTGATTTTTTATTTTAAAAAAACTGCAGGCTGATATGGAAATGAGTGGACTGAACTTAGATTGTAAAAATAAGGAACTGAGAGAAGCCAAAAGTAACCAATTTCATCCATCCCTACTAGAATGCTAGTCATAGGGTTGGGGATAGATTAAATAATTTATTGTATTCCTTGAGGAAAATCTGATAAAATAATTCCAGAAAAGTTATGCTTGCATGGTCTGCGCCATCAAGGGAACAATGTAAAACAACCATCAGAGATCTAACACCACAAACAGAACTTTCATTATCTCTGCACACAATTTCAAATGCAACACCTTAATTTTCAATGAAGGCAATTCCCACATTCAGCTTAAAGTCATTCAGTATTGAATATCAAATTATATAATGCAATGTGTGAATCAGTCCTAAATGAACAGATGTTTTAACTGAAAGCAAGTGTGCTAGTGAGGATTTGTCAGTGTGCTAGTGGTGTGACTAAGTACTGTGATAAGTGGGATAATACTTAAAGACTGGCTCATTGCTAAATGTGATTGTTGCCATAATTTGTCAATGTAAGCATCCTTTTTTGTATCATGTTATTGCTTTTATTATATCCATAATACTGGGTATACTGACCCTTCTAGTATTGACAGCTCAATCCTATCTGTATTTATTCAAAATGAAGTACCACTGATTTCAGCCTTACTCCCAAGTAACTGTGTGTAGGATTTTGCATTACCAGAGAGGTTGTTAACCTGTGACCCTCTAGATATTGTTGGTCCAACTCCCATCAGCCCCAATCAGCATGGCCAATAGTTAGTGATGATTGAATTTGCAGTCCACCAACATCTGGAGGCCACAGGTTAGCTACCTTTCATTTAGTAGCAGCCATTATTTGGCCTTTCAACTGAGTAAAAGGACTTTTGGAATCAAATTCAATTGCTTTTAACTTCTGCCAGCTGGTTCTGAGGCTACAGTCCTATGCACATTCACTGGTAAATCTTATTTTAAGGAACTTTACTTAGGCACATATAGTACTGAAGTTTGAGTTTTTCTTGACTGTAATTCTAAAAATGCAGTAAAATAGAAAGTTATAAAATATATACTTTAAGTATTATGAAATGCATAATTAAGTATTAAGTATTATTGGCATAGTGTTTTCTATCCTTATTTTTATAAATGTTTATGACCGAGTTTTTAAAAATTACTATCAAGAAAGAAATGTAAGGATTATAAAGGATTATCTATATGAGGAATGTAAATGGAAGAAGGCAGCCTTTTATAAACACTGTTAGATTGTAAATAGTTAACTGTGTGAAAGGGGATTTTCCCCCATTCCTAACTGAAGCTAAAGAGATACATTGTATTTAGGTCCAGTGGGCAGTCTGCCAAGAAGCAGGCACCGTTGCTGAAAAGATTACTTTTCAACTTGATGTTTCAGTTATGATACTTGGCTTTTATATGATTCACTGGACTTCAAAACCAAAAAATGTGATAAGTCTTCTTGTGGACATTCCATTCAAAGTTATTGGTCCATAATTATGTAGAATTCCAGTGAGAACCTGGCTGGAGGTTTCTGACGAGAATAAAAGGTCAAGCTCAGCACTGTTTAGGGGTGTCAGTCAGTTTTGTAAGACTGTGAAGAAATTAACTGAGGGACTTTAAAGAGACTATGGAAAAGCCTGAGAAAGTTTGGAGTGGAGAACAGCAGCAGCTGCCACAAGGGGAACTAGCTAGAGTTCAGAGAGGGCTAGGAAGTCAGAAATCCTTGTGGCAGCAGGAAGTTAATGAAGAGAAAGGAGCTTAATGCCTTAAAGCTGAAATCATTGAGGGCAGAAGCTAAGTAGGTCCACCAAGTTTTTGCTACCAGTAGTTAGCCTCTCTACCAGTAGAGAGCCAGTGTGGTGTAGTGATTAAGGCAGCCTTTCCCAACCAGTGTGCCTCCAGATGTTGTTGGACCACAATTCCCATCTTTCCTGACCATTGGCAATGCTGGCTGAGGCTGATGGGAGTTGTGGTCCAACAACATCTGGAGGCACACTGGTTGGGAAAGGCTGGATTAAGGTGTTGGATTATGACCTGAGAGACCAGGGTTCAAATCCCCACATGGCCGCAAAGCTCACTGGGTGACCTTGGGCCAGTCACTGCCTCTCAGCCTCAGAGGAAGGCAATGGTAAACCCCCTCTGCATACCACTTACCATGAAAAACCTATTCATAGGGTCACCATAAGTTGGAATCAACCTGAAGGCAGTCCATTTCCATTTTTTTCAGTTAGCCTGAAGAACCAGTGAATCCCTGTCCAAAGAGAAGACTCTGGGAAAAGAGCTCAGTAAAGCCTGGGTTGTAGCTGTTGGGAAGAGAATCTGACTAGAGAGGTCCCAGGCTATAGTCTGAAGGCACGAGGCCACCATCTTGCTGAAGTTAAGCAGGTCTGGGTCTGGTCAGTGCCTGGATGAGAGACCGCCTGGGAACCACATGTATGCTGCCTTGGGTTCCATGGTGAAAGAAAGGCGGGGCACAATAAATGTAACAAACAAATAAATAAATAGAGAGAAGACAAAGTCCTCTAATCAGTCTGTGATTTAACTGGGGTGAAGATTGAATAGATAGTTGGCTAATGGTTTAGTATAGAGGGAGATAGGGACAGGAAGAGCAAATCTGTAAAGCAATAGTAACACTTCTAAAGAAATAGTAGTATCTTTAAGCAGTTGTCAAACTAACCTGCAAATAAACTTATTCTTCTATATTATAGTAAGTGGAAGGTGCTGCCTAGAGCATTCTCACTCACAGGAGAGCTGCTGCCTCAATAAACTATAGAGGCTTTCTGAGGCCTACAGAAGGCTGGCTGGTCTGATCCAGTTGTTGGCCCCATTCCCTCTGAGGACCTCTTAAAGGGCCATTGCATAATTATTTGGCTCCTACAGTGTGGGGGCAGTGAGGACTGCACTGGGAGTGTATCTCCAAATCCAACAAAGCCCCTCTTCTTGTCAAGAAACTTCTGGTGTATGGAATGACAATGTTCAGATTGGTGCCTCCTCCCCTCCATTGGTTGTATTCAACTAAGTCCTACTCAGTGTAGGTCATTGAAATTAATGGACCCAAGTTAGTCATGCCTATTAACTTCAGTGGGTCTACTCATTGTAGGACTAGCATTGATTACCAATCCATATTTAAGACCAACAAATCAAACAAGTTCATACAGTGAGATGCAATCGTACACTGTAACAAGCTGATATTGCAAAGCATCCTGGCTGTCACAAAAAGAGAGGAAGATGGATTGAAGCAGATTCCAGACAAGGAAACTTATTTTTGTTTTTTTACCTTTGAACTTTTTGTGCCATTAAAGGGAGTCTTGACTTTTTGCTTGAAGTTGGCCAGGTTAGTAGGACTGTGTAAGCATGTGGGTTCCCTGTTTTGCTCCTCCCTGGTCATTTTTCCTTTTGCATCATTTTTTAAATTTATTTATTTATTATTTGATTTATATCCTGCCCTTCATCCCAGCAGGAGCCCAGGGCTCCACCATGCTGAACTAAGCCAAGGTTTGGCTTGGTTACGGCTCGTGGTTAGTGAAGGGAGAGCTTAACCACAAGCCCTGGTTCAGTGCACACTAAGCCAAATCTTGACTTGGGTCAGCACAGCAACGACTGTTTTAAAGTGTTTTAGTGCTTTTGTTTGCCGCCCTGGGCTCCTGCTGGGAGAAAGGGCGGTATATAATTCAAATAATAAATAAATTGAAAAGTGCTGGGGAGGACCACAGTTGCTCTGAACTCCTCTTCGGGTGCCCACACACTTGTGTGGTCTTGTTAAACCTCAGTTTGGGTTAGCATGACATGTGAACCAGGCCATTCTCTAGCAACTCACCATGATTACCAATACAATGTAATACCAATGTTGAGATCAATAATATGACTCAGACTTTAGCAAAGATTTACAATTCATTTATTTTAAACCTTTATATCTCACCTTTCTGCTTTGGTTTAGAAGTGTCCAAGGCAGCTTACATCAAAAGATGGGGCTGACATGGAGAGGGCACAGTATGACTGGGGAATTACCGGCACATTCATGACCCAAAAGCCACTTTGGCCTCTATAGAATCAATTATAATGATGCAAGAATACATTATCAACATCTGGTAGTAAAATACTATAATGGGCTTCCAAGAGACCCAAAGCATTACAAGATGAACCTGCCTCACTTCCCTTAGAAAGGTCTCTTAGAAAAACTGTTGGTGCATTGTCATGGCAACCTGTGTTTTAAGTGCTGTAGTAGTAAAACATAAAAATAGGTTAAGTTACAGTTGATCTCAATCTCCTTTTGAATTATTTTGAATGATTTTAAGATTTTATCTTTAATTCAGCTAGAATTTTCCTAAAGAGTGCTGAAACTAGATGTTTTGACATGGACATAATATGACGAAGTATTTTCTGTTTTGGGGAGATGACATAAAATATGTTACAACAGTGCATAAGCTATTAGCATTTGTATTTATTTATATGTTTTCTTTAGGGAGGAAACAAACCAGCATGTATAAATACATAGTAAGTGTGAGTCGCTGAGTGCATTGTCTATGCTGTTTAGGAATTCCCTTGCATTCAAGGAGTTCCCATCTGGCAAATTAGAGTAGCTGTCTGGATACTTTATAAAGCCTGGGCAGTGGAAGACAGCAAGAACAAGTGCATTCATTTATTTCATTCAGCTGTCTAACCCTTATTTAGATATGCATGCAATTTTCTCTATAATTTTCAGATCCACACTTTGCTAATCATGTTTTGAATTGTAGCAAAGCAAAATCATTATAGTAGTGCTATTGGCACGGAATAACTAGATGTTTAAAAACAAAATAAAATCTTTACAAAGTAATGTGGAAACTGCTATGATAACTTTTAATATGTTTTGTTGATGATACTAGAAGAGTCTGTCAAACATTTTTCTCTTGTAGAATTCAGCAGGAAGTGGAAACACAGAATAGTATAACCAGTTTGTTTAAACAGCTACAGTGATCAAAATCAATGTCTTAAGCAAAATTTGAATCTTGGGATCAATTCAAATAATTGCTCATCAAGTCAAGAAGATGATTGCACTGATAAATTATTGTAAAGTAAATAAGTGCATTTTTATTTACTGTTAAGTAAATAAGTGCATCTTAAATGGAATATATTGCATCTGATTTATAAGTAACAAAAGAATGACTGATTTTGTTAGAATTCAAAGCTGCCTAGTTGTGTTTGAAATGAAACACCCCGTTATTCTGTACAGGTAATTTGATAACTTTTAAGAACATAAATTACTTGCAGAATTTTTAGAAAGTAAATACTACTCTGCAAGATCTTATCATTAGGTTACATCCAACTAAGTTCTACTCAGGGTGGGCCCATTGAAATTAATGTATGTTGAAGGATTTCAGAAAGCAAAAATGGGGAAAATTTCTGGTTCAGAAATTTCTGCTGCCAGTCAGAATTGATAGTATTTCCGTAGAAGACCATTGGTCTAACTTGGCATAGGGCAACTTCTAATATCCTTAGCGAAAATAGAATATAAGGCCTGTGCAAATTTGGTGAAGTCATCTTTACAGCCTATTTTGTAAATAGTAAATGGGATAGGGTTCAAATTTTACTTCTGCTTTGAACTAATAAGGAAGAATATACTTTGACGAACAGAACAACATTGTTAGGTCATATAGAAGTTATGCCACCTTGATATAATTCTATCTCAGAATTCAAAAGATACAGCAGATATCAAAAAGTCCTCCATTCTACTGTTATGAACAACTTCTAAATCTATCAGACCTATTAAAAGTTATTGGTATATAGTTATGTTCATTTTTATGCCTCTTATAGCTAGCTACATGTTTATTTGGCCTATATGGTTGTGTTTGTTGGTTTTCACAAAATAAAATGAGTTGGTCTTTGGTAAACAAAACAATAAATATGGATTGAATTTTAAAATCTTCATAATTATGTTCACAGGATTAGGCTTTAACTTTTTTTTAAGGAGCTAGGTTAATCAGAGCGGTTATTTTTAAAGGATTCACTAACATTTCAAAATTATTGGGCATAGCAATCTAAACAAATAGAGGGAGTGAGAACCAAAAATGGCTGAACCACCTTTTCCTATACTTTGTCAGATTTGCACCAGCAGGGTATGGGGGGGTTCCTTTCCCCCTTCCTGCCCCCTGTTCCATTTAAAACACACACACACAGTTCTCCCCTCGGATTCCAATGGGAGGGCAATGAATCACACCAGCTCCATTGCTACCATAGTTTGTCCCCCATTTGAGGGTCATATTGAGAATGAGAACTTTGGAACCTGTGCCCTATTTGACATCAGCACTCAGAGTAACACCAGCTGTGGATATTTTCATGAAGAAGGTCAGGTCTCCTTCTCCTCTACCCATGCCTTCAGAGAGGGAGATCCAAAGAATAATGTAGCCCCTGGGGCAGTCTCCCAGGGGCATAGTATTGCAGCAAAGTAAGTCCTCCTCCTACCCCACTTCTTTTTTTTCTACATTAAGGTTGCTAAATTGCTCTTGTGTGTTTAACAACAATTTGATCTGCAGAAATCAATAAAATAAGATGTTCAGAAAGTGGAGATCAGCAGTATCACTTGCTATGGTCTGCTGTTGAATGTACAGGGCAGAGGTTGGTAAAACATTGAAACTAACTTTTACTATATGGCATTATCTCCATAATGAAGAAATGTATTAAATAAACACAGAAAGAAAAACCTGACAGAAAGTGATTGTAGGACAGGTGTTTGGCATCTCTGGCCATTGGTGATGCTTGCTGAGGGTGATGGGAGCTGTAGTTCAGCAACTTCTGGAAGGTCAAAAGTTCCCCATACTTGTCTTAGAAGGTGATTCTCCTAATTTATTAATACAGTAGAGAATTTGCATTAGCAGGGGATTCATTCTACACGTTTACTAAAAATGATTCCAACTGAGTTCAGTAGGGCTTATTTCCAGATAAGGATGCATAGGATTGGAGCCCATGATATTTAGTTCTCTGTCTCAAATCATAGGATATTTCTGTAGCATAGCTGTTGTGCTACATGTCAGTGTTAGCATTGCTGCAGCTGAATAAATCTATATATTATTAGGATATCAGTGATATTAGAGTTGGGATGGGGAACCTGTGGCCCTCCAGATGTTGCTGGATCACAGTTCCCATAATCCCTGACCGTTGACTAATCTGCTGGGACTGATGGGAGCCCAGCAACATCTGAAGGGCCACAGGTTCACCATCCCTGCTGAAGAATGTGCATTCACTGGAGAGTGGTGTGTTGTTGTTCTGCCCAAACTCAAGGAACTCAGACTCAGACACAGCTGTAGTTTTTTCTTTAATTGAAGTAAGAGAAAGTTTCAGTTCAGTGCGCTTCATGAATCTACCTACTGCTTACTCAGAACTCAGCATCCCTCTCTAACTAACTAGGCACAACTTGGTGGCATTAAGACATTGACTCAGCAACTAAGTCTCCACCCTCACCCCCCTGCTTGCATGTACCCCGAGTCATGGTTGGAGGCGGGTGTGTAAGTGTGAACTCCTCCTGAGCTGGGCTTGTTGAATCTCCCGCCACAACTGCCTCCCAGACCTGGGTAAAGGTGGGGTCTCGGCATCAGTCCCATCCTCTCCTTCCGCAGAGGGGGAGCTGTCTGGCAGTGGAAGAGGAGGAGGAGGAGTAAAGGGCCAGTCTGGGGATCCATCTCAGGGGGTGTCTGGGATGGCTGAAGGTGGCTTGTCAATGCCCGGAGTGGGGGCTGCTTTGATACAAAGTGTTTAGATTTTTTTCCCTGTTTTGTTTATATCTGAGGTACGTATTATTAACATTTTAAAAATATTTATAATGTATTAAATATTTAACCTTTAGAGTTCAGCAGAAGCTACATGAAATAAGAAATAAAGACAATGTAAGTGCACTGACTTTACAGAATAATATGATCCAGGTGAAAATCTTGATAGCCTGCTGATTTATAGTAATTCTTGACATTTGAACTTTCACAGTCTCTGATATAATGTTGGTGAAAGAAATCTCTTACATGAATCCAAAACAAAACTTAGTCCAATATCTCTGCCAAATTATTAGTCAAATTACTGACTTTACTCTTTAAGAAACCAAATGAGATGGATTTGGCCTTTGTATCTTTGAGCAGTAATGGATTACTTTGGAGAAGTTGCCAAGTAAGACTTTGACACAGAGATCAGGAGTGGAACCCCGAGGCTAGATTAGATGGACTCCACTTTCCCGTTTATGCAAATCTGTGTTTTGAATTCTGTCCTTGGAAACCTGTTAAGTCGTCCAAGTAATTTCTGTGTTATTTATACTGATACCATATTTACACATACAGTTTTTATTATTTGCAGGACATAATCTGTGTAAGAGCATGAAGATATTGAACAATAGAACAAAAACTTACACTGACTATTATATTATCAGTATTGTCACTGCATTAGTAGTCAAAGTAGGCAGATTAATTTACTTACGGTAAGCTAAGTGCATTCTTGGCTCATAAAGGAAAATCATTTGGTCTCTTAAGCCAGATATCCCACTTTTGACGGCAAATGTCATTGCCTGGATTTCCCTTTGACAGTTTGGCAACCCTGTACCCCTGTTATAGTATCCATTTATTTGTCTTGTTTTCAGCCAGATTAATCCATTCTGTTTTGACAAGTAGACTGATGGGTAATTGATAACTGTGATAGACACAAACAGAAGAGTTGGATGCTGAATAATTCAGCACTTTTCAGTATCAATAAGAGAACAGGTTGAAGAATTTGTGTCTCTATTTACACTTAAACTAAACTAAGTCAGCCCAGACATTTATGCTGCCAGTCTATCAGAAAATCAAACAGTGTACATTTGGTTTCCACCCGACAAAATGTTTTATAAGCTTGTAACAATATGTGTGAAGCTGCCAGAATAATAAATAGGTACAGCAGCCCATGCATGCTAATGTTATGTTGTAAGCAGTTTTGTTGACAAGTGCTAATACTTCTTTCATACTATCATCAAAAGCAGCTAATACAACAGCCATTATTTGCTGGTTTTCCAAGCAAGACATGATGGATTGTGACCTTAATATGGGTTAGCCGAGTTTTGAAAGTTAAACAACTTGCAATAAATCATAGAATTATTACAATGCAGTTTAATTGGTTAAGGACTGTTTATTTCCTAAACAGGGTGAAAAATTTCTGTTTCGGCACTTCTAATTTGCAAAGTGCATTTTCATTATGAATGGCAGTTTAATATTCTGCTCTTTTGTCATGCAAAATATGCAGCACACAGGCAATCTATTAATTGGACAAAAATGCATTGCAAGCTTAAATTATCCTTTATATTATCACTTGTGAGCATTTACATCTATTAAATGTGCTAAATGGAACATACTTGCAGTATCCAACATGCAGGTTAGTCTTGAAACTTAATTCAACCTCAAGATTATTATACTGACCTTTATTTTTGACAAAGTAAAGTAATTAAGTAATTGTAAACACCTAGGGCAATTACCTTTTCCCTAAAGGCCTTGGTGGGTATATTTTATTGCCTTGGCACTTTATGCTGGTATTCTTCCGATACGTAAGAATCTTAGTTTAGATATGTGTGTTTTTAGCTTTGATTTATTTTCTTCCTAACAAATTTCAAAATAAAGCTCCAAATATATGTAAAAGGAAAGGTTCCAAAAACATTTGAAGTTTATACTGTATGGTGTGTTTAAAAACAAGGCCAAATATGAAATATTTTGTTGGTAATGAGCATAGCCTTCTGTAATTACTTGACTACTTATGTGTTGGGTGTATTAAAAAAGCAGTGGTATAATATTCTTCATAGATTGTAGAAAATTGTCGTCATTTTAAACTATGTACTGCATAGTCTAAAATTATTGGACAGAATCTACAGAATTTTATTTGTAGCTTCCTATTTCTGCTTACTACACCAGGAGCTGCCTTGCAGACTCCCCTGATATGAAGGTGTGGTTTTTCAGAGTTGTTGGGACACTGTAGAGGAAGATGGCCTCGAATTCCAATAAATGCACCTAACTTTTCTGCATGGATCACTAAATTCTAGCTGGTATAACTAGTTACTTAATGTTCAACAAGGGTGCAGATGTTTATATGCAGATCTGATAAAGGCCTTTTCTGGTGAACTAAATAAAACGAAATCCTGATTCACTGCCAATAAACTGAACTGTGAGACCATGAAAGAATTCTACATCCCCTGCATATGAACATGCTATATATATGTATAACATTTTATTGTATGTTGTAGCACGTTCAGTTTGATCAACTAAAGCCTAAAGAATATAGAGAATAAATTACTTGTCTCTTACGTTGTATGCAAACTACTTTTGCAAGGGTACGTAGTCATAGCCATTTCTTCTCTAAAGCGAGTCTGGTTCTGTCCACACATAAGATGATCTCCAATTGTGCCCATCCCCCAATGGAACAGACTTCCATTTGTGCAACAGGACTCCTCCTTCCTTTCTTCACCCCTGTAGTTCTCGGCGTCCCAGAAATTTGCTCTAGAAATAGAAGAACCCTCCAGAGTAGATTTGAAGGGAGTCATGGGAGCTTCAGGTGAGAAGGAAAGGAAGGAGAAGTCATTTTCCAGAAGGAGAAGTCCAGTTATGCAATGTTGGATTTCATCTGTAGTTTAAATTTTGGAATAATGATACTGAAACTGATGTAGTTCCCCCAATCCTTAAAACGTTCTAGAAGTAACAAACCTATTCATTTTGTGTAGCATGCTTACTGCTTAATGTCAAGAGCGCTGGCCTAGTCTTGTAAAACATTAAGTTATATAGTATAATGGAAAAAAATATAATTTTGAATAATCCATTTCAAATACCTATTGACATAAAAGATTGCATGTTTTTTATTAATCAACAGTAATTGGTTATTTAGGAGGAAAACTATTTTCTGAAATATTCCACAGTATATATAAATTGTTATTGTTGTATGCCTTCAAGCTGATTTTGACTTATGGCGACCCTATGAATCAGCAACCTCCAATAGCATCTATTATAAACTGCCCTGCCTGGAGATGAAAGAATTGGTCTGAGGTGAAGTGTTGTCTTTTTCTCTTTTTATTAAGGTAATGGTTACATCCAAAGTTGTGCGCTTCAGATAACTGTCTACTCTGGCTCACTACTTTCCCTAACTATTATAACTAAGCAGTCTCCGCAGCATATTGGGGAAGTTGACTCAACACTTAAACCTTGAAAGACATCAGCTTAAGTAGGGAAGGTTTTCGTGCGTAAGTGGCAGCTCTGCCTCAGTTTCACATTTTGAAAGTCTCTTTTCTCACGCCTCCTCGGCTGAGGTGAGGGAGGATGAGTCTCAGATGACACCTCAGGAAGGGGGGCTTCACTAGGTGATGAAACAGGCTCTGAAGCCTGTGCGCTGATTGGCTGAGAAGTGTTTGAAGTGCCTGGGAGGGAATCCTGCATGGCCAGGGCCAGCGCGACCGTAGGAGCATCCTCCAATCGGTCTGATGGCAGGCTCAAAGGGACTGGTTCTGCATTCTCCAATGTGCTGGGCTTGGGGGGGTTGAGTGCTGTCAAACCCCTCCCTGTTAAGCTCTCTATCTCCAGGGTTCCAAGTCTCTTCGTCCTCATCAGTCTCCTCCCCCTGCTTTTGCTCCTGTTCTAGCTCTCCCCCAGTCTGGGTCACAACAATAAACCACCCTGTTCAGATCTTGTAATTTCAGGTCTGTGGCTTTCTTTATGGAATTAATCCATCTCTTGTTTCACCTTCCACTTTTTCTACTCCCTTCTGTTTTCCCCAGCATTAATGTATTTTCTAGTGAATCATGTCTTCTCATTATGTGTCTATGATAACCTCAGTTTCATCATTTTAGCTTCTAGTGATAGTTCTGGTTTAATTTGTTCTAACACCCAGTTATTTGTCTTTTTCGTGGTCCATGGTATCTGCAAAGCTTTTCTCCAACATCACATTTCAGATGAGTTGATTTTTCTCCATCCATAGAAATCGGGAATACCATGGTCTGAATGATCCTGACTTTAGTGTTTAGTCATAAATCTTTGCATTTGAGGACCATTTCTAGATCTCTCATAGGTGCCCTCCCCAGTCCTAGCCTTCTTCTGATTTCTTGACTATTGTCTCCATTTTGGTTAATGACTGTGCCAAGGTATTGATAATACTTGACAAGTTCAATGTCCTCATTGTCAACTTTAAAGTTATGTAAATCTTCTGTGGTCATTACTTTAGTCTTCTTGACATTCAGCTGTAGTTCTGCTTTTGTACTTTCTGCTTTAACTTTCATCAGCGTTCATTTCAGATCATTACTGGTTTCTGCTAGTAGTAGGGTATCGTCTGCATAAATTATTGACATTTCTCCCTCCAATTTTCACACCTCCTTCATAACATTGGTTATATGTAACACTGTGCACAGTTGCACCTTTTCCTTGATCTTCAAAAGACACCATGTTCCTGGGCTTCCTTTCCATAGTTGTCAGTGGAACCACTGCAGGCATTGTTTTCATGATATATGTGCCATTTATGGTTATGCTGCCTTTGACCAAAACACCATTGTTCTCACAGGGACCTGCAGGCAGGAGATCGTGTGATAGCATATTAGTATCACTCAGAATTTAAATATTTTATTCAAATCCCTACATTCTAAATTTATTTATTTGTTTGTTTGTTAATTGCATTTGTATACCGCCCCATAGCCGAAGCTCTCTGGGCAGTTTACAACAATTAAAAACATTAAAAAGAAATATACAAATTTAAAAACCAATTTAAAAACACATGCTAAAATGCCTGGGAGAAGAGGAAAGTCTTAACCTGGTGCCAAAAAGATAACAGTGTTGGCACCAGGGGCACCTCATCAAAGAGATCATTCCATAATTTGGGGGCCACCACTGAGAAGGTCCTTTCCCTTGTTGCCAGACTCCCAGCTTCCCTCAGAGTAGGTACCCGGAGGAGGGCCTTGGATGTTGAACGTAGTGTACGGGTGGGTTTGTGTCAGCAGAGGCGTTCCATTAAGTATTGCGGTCCTAAGTCCATTGTTGCAGCCAAGCACTGGTTCAGCACATTGACAGCCTCATCTGAACAAGATGAAAAGGAGAAATGGAGCTGCATGTCATCAGCATACTGATGGCAATGCACTCCAAAGCTCTGGATGACCGCACCCAACCATTTCATGTAGATGTTGAACAGCATGGGGGACAGAACTGACCCCTGGAAATCCCATATTGGAGAGTCCAGGGTGCTGAGCAATGTTCCCCAGGCACCACCTTCTGGAGCCGACCCACCAAGCGGGAGCAGAACCACCACCGTCCAGTCCCTCCCACTTTCAACTCAGCCAGTCTTCCCAGAAGGATACCATAGTCAATGGTATCAAAAACCACTGAGAGATCAAGGAGAATCAACAGAGTCCAAGAAATCGGGACAAGGCTGTGCTCTGGATACCCCGCTTGATTTACCTGCTATAACACTGGAGTCTAAGTCCTGGCGGATGCTAAAGATTTTATCTTGGAAGTGCCTAGCAAATTCATTACAGTGGGCCTCAGCTGGTTCTACCATGTCCTTGAGGCCAGCATGTAATAGCCCCCGACAATTCTGAAGAGCTCCGCTAAATAACAAGAATTTGAGATTTAGTTCTTAACCTTGAGGCTTGAATATAGTATTTTGGTACAGTATTATAATCATTAAACCTTAATGCAGATTCAGAAAAAAAAATCACACTGCTGACCTAGGGGTATATTTATACCCTAAAGGGATTTCCAATGGAAGGATGGGGTCCTTTTTGTATCCCAGACACAAATGTTGTCTTGACAATACAAAGCAAGAGAACTGTAGAGTTAAAATCTACCTTAACATGTACACTATGTTACTCCAGAAAGTGAAATAAAAATACTCATAAAAGTGCACATACAATAGTGCATATAATAAAACAAAAGCGGCCAACGGGCAAATTCTATGTAGGACCCATGTCCATACAAGATAGAGGATGAGAAAATCAAAACAGTACCAAACTGTTATCCTAAATTGACTGCTAAGCAATGGCCTATTAGCAAAACTCAATACCCAGAGGATTCAAAGTGCATATGTTGGCCACTTGAAGAGTACATGTGTAATTTCAACATTTATGCTGTATTCCTAATGTGTGGGTGTGGGTAGGTGAAATCCAAAAGCAATTCTGTCACCTTATCCAAAGCCCTGGTGGGCTCAAGTCAACAGGGCAGAAGTGAGAGCAGAGGAATGCTCTGAATTCCTCTGCCCATTTTCATAACTTTTTTTTAAAAAACCACAACCTTTTTGTCTGTTCTTCCATTGGAAACAATGGGAAGGAGAGGTTTAGACATGCTCAGAAGCATGTCTAATTTTTCCCCTGGTTTGGGAGCATGTCAGAGGACTGGAAGGGCTTTGGATCCTCCAGATCCAAGCTGCTTTCTGGAACACCCCAGGAATGCTCCCTGTTTGGCCCTACTAATGTCAGAGCTCCAACATCGGTTAAGCCAGGGCTTTGGAGAATATCCGAGCTCTGCTTCAACAGAGTAGATTTGATCTATCCAATGGCCTTGGGACATCCTCCCAGATTCATCCTTAGTCATTAATAATTCTGTTCTTCAGAATGAACTTTTTTTTTTTTGCTAGGAAACATTGCTTAGATCAGTTGTCTGTGATTTCAAAGTTTGTATTAAATTGCTTTTAACAATAAACAATAATTTATCAGTGGAGACTAAACCAGATTCTTTACTCTTAATAGATCTAATACAAATGAGATGCAAATATCAAGAGTTCCCACTCACAGGAGTAACATTCTCTAGATCTCCATACAAGAAGTTATAAGTACAAGCTGGGAACTACAAGCACCTTGACAAGTTCTGTTTGATTGTATATTTAGATTTTGCCAAACTTGAACTTGCTTTATTTATTCTAGTGAAAAAACACACTTTCAAAACCAGAAAAATGTAGTAGATTCAACCCAGAAAGTTTGATAAGTGCTTTGGGAAGTCTCTTGAAGTTAACATACGCTTTTTCAAGGGAAATTTATCAATTAATATACCTTTGTATTATAAAATCTTCATGGTAATATTAAAGACATTTACATATTGATATTAAAACAATCGAAAAGAAAAGGTTTCTAAAAAAGAAAATAACCCCACTTACTCTAAGAGTTATCTAAAGTCATGTGTGAATATTTTGGGAGCATGCAGGGGGCTACAGCAGGGAGGAGAGGAAAGGGAAGTCCTGTTGCAGAAACAGAAATTAATGGCGCAGTTGGGTGGGCCACGTTGGTTGTCCGTCATTAAGTTTAAACACACATATAAAATGCATATTCTTAATCTTGAGATGTAAGTGAATAATTTTTATATCTTTTCATATCTTATTTTTTATATCTTATATCTTATATTTTATAACTTATTTTTATTGGATAAAAAAGTAAAATAAAGAACAAAGACTTCACATACCCAAAAATATATTATGGCTACACACAGGATGGACCTTTAAAATATGTATAAAATATACATATATATATATGTGTGTGTGTATTATGGAGTTTTAGACCCTTCAGAAGTCCACTGTGAATAGTTTGAAAGGCACTTTGAGGGTAAAGTTGTTTACCTCCATAGCAATCTTGACACCGCATCCACATGTACTGTAATCCCCAGTGAGGTGTCCAGTGCAACGTCTGCTGCAGCTTCTTGGGATTGGTTTCAGTTGATGCGGCCTGATGACATGGACAAGGGGCTTGTGATGGTGTGGCCAGCAACAGGTCTGCTCAACCCTTGCTTTTCTTGGCTTGCAAATACCCCCTTTCTAAGGAAGGTGATTGAGAGGTTGTGGTGCAACAATTTCAGGTACTCTTGGATGAAATAGATTATATTGACCCATTCCAGTTTGGGTTCAGGCCTAGTTATGGGACTGAACAGGCCTTGGTCACCCTGATGGATGACCTTCATTGGGAAAAGGACAGTGGGAGTATGACCCTGTTATTCTGACGTGATCTCTCAGTGGTTTTGGGGCCAACTTGGTGAGATGGGTATTGGAGGCACTATTTTACAGTGGTTCCAATCCTAGCTTTGAGGTCATTTTCAGAGAATAGCATTGGGTGATTGTCTTTCAGCCCCCTGGCAGTTGTGCTGTGGGGTGCTGCAGGGAACCATCTTGTCCCCCATGCTGTATAACATCTATGTGAAGCCACTGGTAGGGGTCATCAGGAGATTTGGGGTGAGGTGTCAGCAGTCCGCTGACAATATCTCACTCTATCTGTCTCTAACATCTGAATCAGGAAGGCTGTGCAAGCCCTGGACCGCTGCCTGGATTCAGTGGTGGGCTGGATGAGGGCCAGGAAACTGACTCTGAATCCTAGCAAGACAGAGGCGTTGTGGGTTGGTGGTTCCTGAGTTCAGATAATTGGTCAGTTGCCTTCTTTGGATGGGGTTGTACTCCCTCTGAAAGAGCAGTTCTGTATTTTGAGGGTGCTCCTGGATCCATCTGTGTCACTAGAGGCCCAGGTGACCTCAGTGGCTAAGTGTGCCTTTTACCAGCTTTGGCTGGTAAGACAGCTGCAGCCGTTTTTGAACTGGGATAGCCTGACCACTGTCCATGCACTGGTAACTTCCAGGCTGGATTACTGTAATGCACTCTATGTGGGACTACCCTTGAAGTTGGTCCATAAACTGCAGCTGATGCAAAATGTGGTGGTAAGACTGCTCACTGGAACAGGGTATCACCAACATGTCACCCCACAGCTGAAATAATTGCACTGGCTATCTATTACCTACTGGGCTAAGTTCAAGTACAAAGCCCTATACAGTTTGGGACCGGGATACCTGGAAGATCATTTTGCCCCTTACATACCCAGCTGTTCACTACACTCTGCAGGTGAGGGCCTCCTGCAGATACCAAGAGGTCAAGAGGTCCGTTCTGCACAACATACAAAGCAGACCTTTAGTGTAGTGACACCCTTTGGAATTCCCTCCCCTTAAATATTAGACAGGCGCCATCTCTGTTATCTTTTTGGTGCCTACTGAAGACCTTCCTCTTTCAACGCCTTTTAACCTTATCACAGTCTGCATCTGTGTTGGAATTGCTTTTTAATATGTTTTTAAAGCTTTTTTTTCAAAAAAAAAAGATGTTTATAAAGCTTTTTTTTAAAAAAAAGTTGTTGGGAATGCTGTGGACATAATATATCTCGACTTCAGCAAAGTGCCCCATGATATTCTGATTAGCAAGCTAGCTAAATTTGGGCTGGATGGAACAACTATCAGGTGGATCCAGAATCGTACTCAAAGAGTGCTTATCAATGGTTCATGGAGGACAGGGCTATCAGCGGCTACTAGCCATGATGGCTGTGCTCTGCCACCCTAGTCAGAGGCAGCATGCTTCTGAAAACCAGTTGCTGGAAGGCTCAGGAGGGGAGAGTGTTCTTGCACTCAGGTCCTGCTTGCGGGCTTCCCCCAGGCACCTGGTTGGCCACTGTGGGAGCAGGATGCTGGACTAGATGGGCCACTGGCCTGATCCAGCAGGCTCTTCTTACGTTCTTATGGTTCCTTCTCAAACTGGGTGGAAGTAACGAGTGGGGTACCACAGGGCTCGGTCCTGGGCCCAGTGCTCTTCAACATTTTTATTAATGACTTGGATGAGGAGGTATGCACGCTTATCAAATTTGCAGATGATACAATATCATGGAAGACAGAAACAAAAGGGACCTTGATAGGCTGGAGCATTGGGCTGAAAACAACAGAATGAAATTCAACAGGGATAAATGCAAAGTTCTACACTTAGGAAAAAGAAACCAAATGCACAGTTATAAGATGGGGGATACTTGGCTCAGCGATACAACATGTGAGAAGGATCTTGGAATTGTCATTGATCACAAGCTGAATATGAGCCAACAGTGTGATGTGGCTGCAAAAAAGGCAAATGCTATATTAGACTGCATTAACAGAAATATAGTTTCCAAATTGCGTGAAGTACTAGTTCCCCTCTATTCAGCACTGGTTAGGCCTCATCTTGAATACTACGTCCAGTTCTGGTATCCGCAGTTCAAGAAGGATGCAGACAAACTGGAACGGGTTCAGAGGAGGGCAACAAGGATGATCAGGAGACTGGAAAAAAAACCCTATCAGGAGAGACTGAAAGAAGTGGGTATGTTTAGCCTGGAGAAGAGAAGACTGAGGGGAGATATGATAGCACTGTTCAAGTACATGAAAGGTTGTCACATAGAGGAGGGCCTCTTCTCGATTGTCCTAGAGTGCAGGACATGGAATAATGGGCTCAAGTTGCAGGAAGCTAGATTTCAACTGGACATCAGGAAAAATGTCCTAACTGTTAGAGCCATACAACAATGGAACCAATTACCTAGAGAGGTGGTGGGCTCTCTGACACTGGAGAATCACTGGCTCATGTTGCGCTGGCCTCTTATTGGCTGAGGTTGGCTGACATGGATGATTCTTGCCTTCCAAAAAAATGCCTTCTTGAGCAATTACGGTCACCCCTCTTAACTACGTGGCTAAGTCGGATAAAACCTATAATGGCAGCCTACGGGATCTCCATTGACCTTTTACCGACTCAATTATCATCTAGGGCCAAGAAATTGTTAAGGGATAGGATACTCTTATATACCCAAAGATGGACTCTCCACTCAGCCAACCAATCTCCTTTTTCACCGGGGTACTCATGGTATAAAACATCATTTAACATGGAGCCCTATTTTGCCCTCTTAACAGTACCCTCTCTGAGAAGAGCATTCACCGCCTTACGACTCCAGACTATGCCTACAGCCCTGTTAGAAGGCGCTATGCTAATACTCCCCCTCATCTCCGAGTTTGTATATGCCAATCGGGGGATGTGGAGGATATTATCCACTACCTCTTGAGATGCTCCCTCTATAAAGACCCTAGGCACAAATTCTTATACCCTATAATCCGCTCTATGTCTGGAAGGCCGACCATGGAGCAAATAGCTATCCTATTAGTGAGCAACGACACCTATGTAACACAACAAGTGGCAAATTTCGCTCTGGCAGCTGGGAAAATTAGGGCTAAGTATGTTAAACACTTGGCCTCAGCTCAGGATCAGCTTTTAAATATTTAATATTATATTCTTAACTATATATTTTGGGCATATACGTACACATACTTATCTACTCCTTTTTATTTTGTAATACTTGTAATATTTGTATATCCCTATATCTGCTCTTGTATTTTATAGTATTTTATCGTATTTTATTGTGATGGCAAATAGCTCTGAGCAATTAAAGTTGACTTACTGGAGGCATTCAAGAGGCAGCTGGACAGCCATCTGTCAGGAATGCTTTGATTTGGATTCCTGCATTGAGCAGGGGGTTGGACTTGATGGCCTTACAGGCCCCTTCCAACTCTACTATTCTGTGATTCTATGTTTTGTTTTAATACATTGTTAAGGATGTTTTGTTGTAATATCTTTTAAAGTCTTTTTATGATGTTTTTAGTGCTTTTGCTTGCCACCATGGGCTCCTTCCTACTGGGAGGAAGGCCGAGATATAAATCTAATTAATTAATTAATTAAACATATGAGTTGTACTGTGAATGGGTAAAAAACACATTTAATTTGATTAATCAGTTGAATGGTAAGAAAGTGAGCTTCAGGGCTAGCATGTGCTGTAGCTGAGTTAACTAATTAATGTTTGTAAAAAATGAAGGGTGTTTTCTGCAGGAGTAATACTTCAACCCAGCGGTTTAAAGTTCATCATTTTTCTTACTAGACCTTTACCGTATCTTTAATTAGATATGGTAATTACATTTTTGAATATGTGGCACTGCTACATTTAAATTCTTTTTGTGTTTCTTAATTTTGAATCCTGCATTTTGACAGCTCAACCTTTATGATTAATGCTTTAAAGGAACCCCTATATGGCTTGCCTGTTAGTGATCTAATTTTGTGCAGGAATGCCTGGGATATTATGTTGAACTGATTCACCACCCAGGTGGCTACATTTGGACTAAATGAGCTGTGAAGGGTTTTGTCTCTGCCTATCACAGTCTTCCTTCCTAGAGTCCCACAGTAAGCAGCCACAGCTCCAACATGATGTGTCACAATCCATCAATAAAAAATAAATTATTGCCATTCTCACTTGTCAATGGGCTTGTCTCCACTTCAGCTTGCCTAATGATTGGAAGCTCAAAGGGAACATTTCCAGTCTTTGTGGAGCATGATTATGACTGAGCACACTACTCCCCTATGTGTCTTAGCCAGTAAAAAGATGTAGAGAAAGCAAATTAATTGGATGTTTGTGCCAATGATTAGACCATTCCACATGAATATTAGAGCATCTTATAGCCAGCAAGAAAACTAGCTCAATACTGATGTTTATTTGCTTACTGTAATAATATTAGTGTGTACTCCATTCAAGGTAATAGCATTTATAGCTGCAAAAGAAAACATGAAATATAAAAATATAACTGACTAAAGTGATTTTGGCAAGATAAGAGCCTTCAGAAAGGAGATAAAGAAAAAGATATATGTTTGTATTAAACTTAAAAATATTGCCCATTATCCAAAGGGATCCAGTGGTATATGGAGGTTCCTTATCACCTGCTGGTATATTTCCGACAGCTTCATCTACTGAACCCCAAATGTTGAAAGGAAAATTTGTGCAGGTAGATGCTGTTGCATATCAATATCATTCATTGAATGTCAGAGTTTACTCATTACTCTGCAAACTACAATGATGGTACAGTGTTTGGGGGAGGCTCTGAAAACCAGACAGGAAATATGCTAAAATGTTGCTTTTAATTAAGACTGTCAGATAAGAACTATATAGTAAAACTGCAATGAAGTTACAGATTACCATCTTCAAACTACCACCTGAACCTCCCGTTAAACCTCTGAACTTATCATGCTGCTACGAATGAGGAAGAAACTGGGTTCGGTTCACATTTTAATGTGACCTTGCCTAATTTACACTTGAAACAATATGTGAACCAAAGCACAGCTATCTTTCAAATCCGCACTTTTCTGAATTGTGTGATGCAGTTCTCCAACCAAAAAATGGGTATAAAAACGTATATATTGTTGAAAGTAACATGTTGTTGTTGTTATGTGCCTCCAAGTCGACTACGACTTATGGTGACCCTATGAATCAGCAACCTCCAACAGCATCTGTCATGAACCACCTTGTTCAGATCTTGTAAGTTCAGGTCTGTGGCTTCCTTTATGGAATCAATCCATCTCTTGTTTGGCCTTCCTCTTTTTCTGCTCCCTTCTGTTTTTCCCAGCATTATTACCTTTTCTAATGAATCATGTCTTCATCATTTTAGCTTCTAGTGATAGTTCTGGTTTAATTCATTCTAACACCCAGTTATTTGTGTTTTTCGTGGTCCATGGTATCCGCAAAGCTCTCCTCCAACACCACATTTCAAATGAGTTGATTTTTCTCTTATCCACTTTTTTCACTGTCCAACTTTCACATACATACATAGCAATCCTAACACGCCAGGTGTTGGAATTGATTGCTCCCTACTGCTAGCAGTCAGCTGAGGTACTAGGGGGTTTAAAGTTGCAGGCTCTGTAACAGATAGAGCCCAACGTTTTTAACAAATACCCACAGCCAACTTCCAAGAAAATTACAGCTGAAATTGATATAGACATGGTACTAACGAGAACGGGATATCAGACCTTGGGAATTCCCCTTTCCCAGGTGATTCCCTCAAACAAGCATGGTATACAAAGAAAATAACCCAATTGCTTGCGGAGACGATGGAGGAGATGTGCAGGGAGGAAGAGGATGCCAACCTCGACTGGTCTGTAGACATCAAGCGCAATTTGATAGACTGTAATTATAATGAGGATAACATTAACCTTGCTTGTGAACTGTCGCTGGCGGAGGCGGCATTACAACTAACCTCACCCCATGTACCAACTCAGGATAGCTCAGTCAATAGGAGCAACAAATTAAGCTCCCAGCATCCATCACAACAGTCCTTTTATGAAAACCATGTAACTAATCAGGAATCATCAGTGCACTCTGCCCCCCCCGACTACAGAGGGCCCCTCAATCGATGGATGGCTCTTCCTGATTTCAAAAGACATTGAGTTAATAAAATCCTTTTTGGATAAAAGTAATAACCTGTTAACTACCCTCACATAGCAATCGGAAATACCATGGTCTGAATGATCCTGACTTTGGTGTTCAGTGATACATCTTTGCATTTGAGGACCTTTTCTAGTTCTCTCACAGCTGCCCTCACCAGTCCTAGCCTTCATCTAATTTCTTGACTATTGTCTCCATTTTGGTTAATGACTGTGCTGAGGTATAATCTTTGACAAGTTCAATGTCCTCATTGTCAACTTTAAAGCTACATAAATCTTCCGTTGACATTACTTTAGTCTTTTTGACGTTCAGTTGTAGGTCTGCTTTTGTGTAACATATTACTTTCATGTATATGTATATTAGGCAAAATTACATACAAAACTGTGAAAATTAGGAGAAATTTGCTTTAAGCATTATATCTAACAAAGTATCCCATTTCCAATTCCATGCCCCCCTCCAATCTGCTCTGGAGGGTTGGGGAGAAAACCCAGAACAGATTTGGGGAACTTGTGGAGAGGAAAGGGAGTATCCTGCCCAGAACATGGGATGGAGATGAGGCTGGAATTAATTCTTGCTTTATTAGAGTAACGATTACATCAAAAGTATTGCCAACTCAGAGCACTTCCCTTTGGCGAATGGGTCCTGCTCTTGCGTCGCCTCAGACACATCCTGGATGGCCAGCAACTCCTTTTCCCACATGGTGTAGTTTTGTTCTGGTCAACCTCCGCAAGAGTAGGCACAGGGTCTTAAACCCCTCCCTTCAGCGCTGGTTGTAAAACCACTGCTCTGATGGCTACGTCAGATGGATCTGTCTCAACCACAAAGGGGCGTGTGGGATCTGCGTGTTGTAGTATGGGCTCTGAGGTGAACCATCCCTTCAACTCTTCAAAGGCTCTTTGTGTGGCTTCCGTCCAGTGAATGGGCCCAGGCATTTTAAATGCATTTTAAATACATTTTAAATATATTTAATATATTTTTAAGTATTTTGATGTGTTAATTGCTTTAGTTGTTTTGATATTGTTTAACGTACTTGTATTTTATATTGTACTTTTATATGTTGTACGCCGCCCAGGGAGCCATTGGTTATGGGCGGTCTATAAATGAAACTAAATAAATAAATAAAATAAATAAACAGTCCATGAGGGGTGCCATCTTGTCGAAGTAATTCATGATGAACATTTGGGGTTCAGTAGATCCTTCTTGGTTCTGGGAGGTTCTGGGAGGTTGCCACATGAGGACACAGTGGACCTTGCCCAGATCCATTTCTACTCCGGCTGGCGAAATGTGATGTCCCAAAAAATCCAGTGTGGTCAAGTTGAAGCTGCACTTTTCCAACTTGGCATAGAGGCCGGAGGCACTGCAACAGTGCCTGCATATGTTTCTCGTGATCCTCTGGGGAGTCTGAATATATCAGAATATCATCCAAATACATGATCATGAATCAATACAAATAGTCCCTAAAGATGTCATTCATGAAGTTTTGAAAGATCCCTGGAGAATTGGATAACCCAAAGGGCATCACCAAGTACTCGAACTGTCCATAGCATGTCTTGAATGCAGTCTTTCACTCGTCCCCCTCCTTTATTCGCACCAGGTTGTAAGCCCCCCTCAAGTCCAGCTTGGTATAGATCTTGGCTGACCTCAATCGCTCCAGTATTTCTGTGATGAGTGGTAGGGGGTAACTGTTGAGGATGGTGATTTGATTCAGCACCCGGTAGTTGTTACACGGATGTAATTCCCCATTCTTTTTTTAAAAACCAACAGCAAGGGTGTTCTTGCTGGGAACTGAGATGGTTGAATGAATCCTCTCTTCAGGTTTGTGTCTAGAAATTCCCTTAGCGCCACCAACTCCGGCTCTGACAGGGAATAGATCCTCCTGGATGGGATGTGTGCCCCTGGCATCAGGTTGATGGCACAGTCGTATGGATGGTGGGGAGGCAATTGGTCAGCTTCCTTTTTGTCAAACACATCCGTGTACTCAAATTGCTTGGGCAAAGGAGTCCCCTCCTGCAGAGCCGCTCCAGCCATGACATCAGAGTCGGGCTTCTTCCTAGGCTGGCAGTGCATATGGCAATATTTCGAGGTGAACACCACCACCGCTTCATCCCAGAATATTGTTGGGTTGTGCTGGATCAACCATGGCATCCCCAACACCACGGGGAAACAGGGCGAGGATGCCACATAGAATGACAGTTCCTCCACATGCCCCGGGATCTCCATCCTTAGCATCTCAGTCGCCCTGGCCACAGTTCCTGACTTTAGAGGCCTTCCATCAATGGTCCCAATGGACAAGGGTTGTGCAAGCATCTGAAGGGGTATGCCATGCTTGTGGGCAAAGTCACAGTCCATGAAACTTGATGAAGCTCCACTGTCACTCATGGCCTTGACTTGGAAACTCTGCCACATGGGCAGTCAGTTGAACCAGCATGAGTAGAGCGGCTTGCGACAGAAGGGGCTGCTAATGAGGCCACTTCATTGACTTGGCTCCCAACTCTTTGACCTCTACGAGAGCTGGGATCTGGAGTTTTCTGGCACTGGGGCCTTTTCGGTTTTGGAAGGGCATCCTCGGGCCAGGTGCCCCCCTTTTATGCAGTATAGCCATAGCTCCTCCCTCCTGGGCTTCTCCTTTTCCTCCTCGGATGTGGTCATGCTCTGCCAATTTGCATGGGTTCCACCCCTGACGAGTTCGAGGTTCCCACGCTAGGAGGATAGCGGATGTAAGGGAGAGGTAGAGGTGCCTGGGAATAGATTGGCTCCGCTTTGTGCTCTAAACGGTAGCCCTCGAGATGACTGTGAATCTGCAAACACAACTGGATCAACTCCAACAAAGTCCTGGGGGTGTGTGCGCTAACTCGTCCAGCACCTCCGAACTCAGACTATTCCGATAAAAGTACATCAATGCCGGGTTGTTGTATTCAGTCTCTTGGGCTAAGACACGGAAAGTATTAGTGTAGATCCCCATGGATCCCTTCCCTTGTTTCAGAGTTCCTAGCTGACAGGCGACCATCTCCTTCCGTTGAGGATTGCGGAACATTTCATTCATGGTGGCGACGAAGGCGGTATATTGACCCAGGATGGAGTCATTCCTGATCAAGTACAGGGTGGCCCATTTGGCGGCCTCCCCTTCCAGAGGACTGCTTGACATACGCGTGTGTATAGTTCACACTGGGCAAGGAACGTGGCGAACTGGTAACTCTGGCCACCATAACAGGAGGTATCCCCGCAGGAGACTTGATTCTGGCAGGCAGTGCAGCCGTTGGTGCCGCACCTCCCTGGGCGATCAGGGCTTGAAGGTTCTGGTTCTCGAGTTGTAAGTTCTGGGTCACGGCTTGGAGGTTCTGGAGCTCGGTGTACAAGGCTTCGATGGTCACTGGGAGTCCCCCTTCGGCAGTGGTGCTAGTCTCCACATTGTCAGTCATGGGAGCATTGAGGAAGAGAGATGGTGGCTGAGTCAAGCTGTCCTGCCCAGAGCGCGAGACACGAGACGGAGACGAGGCTGGAATTAATTCTTGCTTTATTAGAGTAACGGTTACATCAAAAGCAGTGTGCTTCATAGACCTGTCTATGCTAATTCACTACTGTCTCTACCTGAGCTATCAAGGCATGATCTGCAGTGTGTGGAGTAAGTTGACTCAGCACCCCAATCAGGGGTGCTGCCTTAAATAGGAAAGGTCTTCGCCCGTAATCTTTGACTCCTCCGAAGTACCACCTTCTGACTATCCCGCTTCTCTTGTCGTCTCATGTGGGGTGAAGGGGGACCATCCTCTGGCTGTACATCTGGCAGCTCAGGCTTGCTAGGTGCCAACTCAACCTCAGGGGGCGGGGAGCAGGTTGGCGGGGAAGAGTTTGAAGTGCCAGGCAGGGAATCCCAGGGGGGTGGAGTTGGCACACATGGGGTCACTTCCCAATGGCTCTGTTGGAGCTCTTGAAGACGGAGCGGGATCCGTATTGATGGGAGGGCTGTCCGTGGGAACTTGTGGGCTGTCAGCATCTCCCCCTCCCTCAATGCCCTTGAAAGCCTCATCCTCCTCTGACACCTCTCCCTGGTCTACCTGGGGGAGCTGGGGCTCAACAGGGAGAGAAATACGAATTACTGAGGCTTGGGAATATCAACCAGAACAATCAAGATACGCATCCTTGAGAAGTGCTTGGGAATTTTGTTGTGGTGGCAAAGGTGATAAGCCTGTGGCATAACCCAATGCAAGTGGTGATTCTCTATGAAGCATGGGTGTTAGGGAGACTTAAAGTGCTGTTTATACGAGAACCCATCCTGTGGCCATGCTTTGCCACCCCTGCCCCTTTTCTGCCTGAAAGTGCTTCCCTCCAGGGGTTTTTACTGCTGGCCATGGAGTCTTACTTGAAGAATAGTTGTGGGGAAGTGCTTTGAGATAGAAATGTGCAGTCAGATTAGCAAAATTCAGCTCACCGTCTCACCCACTCATGCTGTGCTCTGCTCCTACTTTATAAGGAGTCAGCAGCAACCTGATTGTAAGACATGCTAGCATCACAGCTAGTTTGGCCCTGAGCTGATGTGAAATGTTGACAAATATTTATCTGTTGTGAAAAATGGTTAGCAATAGAATGTTTGCAGTACTGAGACTGAGGACTAGAAACTTAGCGGGGGTCCCATGAGATAGGAAAGCTAAGGGGAAGGAAACCAAGAGGCAGGGGCTGAAAAAAGGAGGCAAAGGGGACTGTGGACTGAAAAACAAGGCTCTGAAGGGAGGGATGATAGAGGAAACTGGCATATTTCACACATCCCATGATGGTTTTAATATGTTTTATGTATTCATCTGTCTGGGGAACTGTGATGACAGAAAAAGTCTCATCTGGCAAAATGTTCCCTTCTATACAAACTCTAAAGGTCTATGAGTTTGTTAGGATATAGAGATGGCAAACATATGCTCCCTGGTTCTCTGGCCCACAGCCTTAGCCCCTATAGACTGACTGAGAAATGTGCTTAACCTCGAACCTACTGCAACAAAAGAATGTCATACACCAAAATGCTTGCAAAGATGAGTTCTATCATATGCAAAAAGTCTCCTAGAATTGCCACCCTGAAGTTCCCCACTGGAGCTCAAATGTTGACTCCCCCAATTTTAAAACAAAAAAATATCAACTTATTTTAGCCATAGTGCATCTTGAATTGCAATATATATTCAAAAGAATTATATAACAATTAGAAGCATGAGGTATGTTCTTTCAGATAGGGTTGAATTCATTCCTCTGTCATAGTTTTTTCAAGAAATACTGAGTTGTGTACAGAAGAGAATGAAAAAAATAACACAATACCATAAAAGGGGGTGCGGGCAGTTGAGGCTGGGCTAGTGGGGCAGTGCCCCATCAATATTGAGTGTACCTTCAGCTACCCCACACATGCCTGCCTTCTTACTTATAACTAGTTCAGGGGGTGACCGTGACTGTCAGCTTCCTGCTCTGCCTCAGTCTCAGTGTTGTCCCTGCAGAATACATCAGGGAGGAGGATGTGGACCAGGGCTGATACCAGAGGGCAGCCAGGTCAGGCCTTGGCCGAGAGGCCCCTGAAGAGCCCCTCCTTTGGGTGGGTGGGTAGGTAGCACTTCCATTCTGCAATCCACGGCAGTGTCAGTTCCCAACCCTGCTCGGATCGCAGTGCAGGAGCTCCCAGGCATCCCCCTACAACTGTGCAGGCCCACAATGCCTGCTTGCACGCTCCACCTACCTCTCCCATTGAGGTGAATGCTGGCCATGCTGTACGTATGCATGTTATCAACTAAGGTGGCGGTGGAGGCATCAACCCCTTACAGAAGCCTCAGCCGCCATCTTGGTTGAGGGCAGGCATGTGCACACAGTGCAGCCAGCATTTACCACAGCGGGAGAGGTAGGGGAGGGCAGGTGCCATGGGTCCAGGGCAGGCTGGCGCCCAGGGGCCCCATAATGCCTGGTGCTGGCCCTGATGGGGACAAAACTAGAACTAGTTGGCTCTGCCTGTCAATGGCTCTGGCTTCACCTACTGTTGGGATCCCTGCCTTCCACCCCACCCGTCCCAATGAGCACTAGCCACTACTGGATGTGGGGGATTTTCTGGGGCAAGGGGCATTCCAGAAGCCTTTTTGTATGTCTTCCCAAGCATTTTTATGCATAATATACTTCTGTTGCAATAAGTTGGAAGTTAAATCACAGATTAAGTGGACTAGCAGCCTTCTTTCTTCAACTCCATCACCCATTAACTGTCTGTAATTTACAGCACCTGTTGCTTCTGCTCACACTGTCTTACTTCCTTTAAGTACCCTGATTCTCAGTGACTTATCTTGCTTGTCTAGCACTTCTGTCTCTCCTGCTCCTTACCATTCTGCCTCTCTTCCTCTTCACTTTTCTGCCACCAGCATATAACCATTTCTGAACTTTGGCCTGTAAGGATCTAATCCTGACCTGATCCTGTAGGCTGTTCTTATGTTCTTATAATCCCCATCTCTTCTGTCCTTCTGTTCTTACTTGAATATAATTGTGGGGGAATGGTTTCTCTGGATTGTGACCTATAATTATAATGGTCCAACATTACTATATTTTTAGCCATCTCAGTGGCTGCTGATCTTGAATGTCTTAATGTGACTTTAGAGGCTACATGCAAAAAGAGAGGAGTCAATAACCATTCTTCTTTATTATTAGGACACATGCTTTAAAAAGGCAAGTTATTGCATTGTATATGCTAGATTATCTGTAAGGTTTGACTTATTAATTTCATTAATATTTCATTTTAAAAAGCATTTATCCTCTTTTTAAATAGTTGCATTTTATTATTATACTTCAGAAACTCTAGAAAATTCTAATTTTTAAGAGGTTAAATAAATTATACCTTTCTATATACATACATATTATAACACTAGTTTGGGTTTAGATTTGTTCAATATAGTTATAGTTTATCTAATTTTAAGAGGGAAAAGGCAAATACATAAAATGAAATATGCTATAACTTAATTGTAATTTCAGTGCTGCTACTTTTCATCAGATCTTTTAGAAACAGTGAATTAAAAATAAATTTACTGTATTTGGCATTTGAAGAAATTATTTTGAGTTTTGAATTGTTTGGCCCTCTGAGGTGAAATGACAGCATAAATATCTTGCATAAAAACCAAGATCATCACTCTTTTTCACTGCCTGTCAAGCTGTTTGTGCTTAACCAAGCATTTATTTATCAGTTCTTAATGGTAAAGCCATACAAGGTTACTACACCGGAGAGGAAAATATGTAAGACAGGCTTTTTAATTAATCACAAGGAGGGTTCAAGAAGGTCTAGTTTTTGCATGTAGAAAAATTTATGAAGTCTATTCCAAGTGTGGATCAGTAAAACTGCATCTAATGTGTTGTTTCTTTCAAGTTTTTGTGCTCCAGCTTTTGAGGGGTTAAACTTGGCATTCTGTGCTTAAGCACACAAAGAAAAGTATATGGTGAGATTTGTCTACCCACTATGAATATGTATCATTACAATCCAGGAAGTGGCTGACAGAGCAAAATATAAGAGTTTAAAATTAAACTCGGGAAACATAGGAGCTGTTTTATATGAAGTGAGACTATTTGTCCATCGCAAGCTTTGTCTACTCCTCCAGACTTTCCAAAACTGGTGAAAACTTCAGATTTTTTTGACTTGATTTTCCAGGCGTCTCCAAGCTATGAAACAGGTTGAGTGAAGGCTAGAGCGCAAGTGGCAAAAAACTTAATGAGAACTTGATTGGACATGCACTAGAGTGTAGTGTGGTGGTGAAAGCAGCAAAGAAGGTTACTCAAATCCTCAAGTAACCAGCAAGCAGAGCTTGTCTGTGTGATGAAGGGACTGTTGACACCTGTTCCCGGGAAGAGAGTGTTGGAACAGTTGGAGGCCTGCTGTGACAAATTGGGCAGGCACTTTGAGGATCAAATTGCTGGACTCTGTGTTGAGCTGAATGCTATCATTATTGCAGAGCCAGGTGAAGTGTCCAACACACCTTCTTTCCCAATCTTGTGGGATCCGTTTCAGTTCATGAGGCTGGAAGACATGGACAAGGTACTTGCAGTAATTCGGTCCACAATATGTTGCCTTGACCCCTACTCATCATGGCTAATTAAAACTAACTGAGGGGGGCTGGCCTGCTGGGTCTAGGGAGTTTATATGTGGTGGTGGTGCCTGACACTTTGAAGCAGGCAGTACTGTTGTAGCTCCTAAATAAGCCCTCCATGGACCCTGAGATAACTGACAACTATCACCTGGTCAGTGATTCCACTTTTTGGCCAGGTTGTTGAGTGGAGTACCTGGGAATGCACATATTTAGGGATGGGATCCATTGTCCTTGCCGGTTTGAAAGCATTCCATTCACCTAACAGGCCAGTATTGATTCAAGTTTGTTCTTTGTCTGCTAGAAGCTGTTAATATCAATACTTTGAAAGGAAATATCGATAAATGAAAGGAAATAGTGATAAAATTATCATTGTTAATATTGATATTTTAGAGGCAGATTTTTTTTAAAAAAAACCTGTTTTTGAAAATAGCTGCTGAAAATTGCTACATAAAAATCCAATCTGCAACGATAGAGAAAGCCCTGAACAACTCAGGACCAGATTGCCTGAAAGATCACTTGCTCCTGTATAAATCTGTAAGATTACTTAGATCATCTGGGGAAATTCTACTCATGGCACTGAAACCTATAGAATATCATAGGTCAGTGACCCAAAAATGGGCATTTTCTGTTGTTGCACTTTTCTATGGATTGCCCTCCTTTCTGCCATACTTGAAGCAGCAACCATTGCTTGCTTCAGATGTTTTGTACAGACTTATCTTTCTGCCCAGGCTTATCCAACTTTTCTTTCTAAATTAAAATCAAAGCAACTTACAAAAAACTATTAAAATACAGTAAAATTTACTAAATTTTCACATAGTAAAACCATGACTGGTATAAAAAAATTTAGTGTAAAAACAGGGAGGCAGAGGGAGCCAACCAAACCTCTGTAGGAAAAGAGTTTCATACCCTGGGTGCTGTTGTAATAGAAAAGGCTCTCTCTTACATCACAACCAGTTGTACTTCCAAAGTGGTGGGTGAGAAGGATTTTATGGGAAAGGCAGTCCTGCAAACAACATGGTCCCAAGATGTTTAGGGTTTTGTGGGTAAGTACCAGCACTTTGAATTGTACCTAAAATCACTCTTTCCTCAGTAGTCACTAGTGACCCATACTCTCAATTATTTCCCCTTCCTACGGAAGCTACATATGAGAATCTCCAACAGCACTGTCTGGGTTTTTACTGCCTAGTTTTCCTGGATCCTCTTCCTTCCTTCCTTCCTTCCTTCCAGTTGTATAGGCCTGCTCTAGCCTCCCTGACCCTGCATTTCAACAGCTGGCCCATGAACTAAATTAAGTTCATTGAATCTCTGCTCATTGTAGTTTCTCCCACTCAGACACCTTAGGGAAACCTCGGCTGCCATCTTCGTTGATGGCAGGCATGCACACACAGCACAGGCAGCATTCACCAAGGGGAAGGTAGGTAGATGGGGAATGCGTGCGTGTGCCGGGCCCCGGGGCAGGCTAGTGCCCAAGGCCCCCGGCATGCCTGGCGCCAGGAGGAATGAGATGCAGAGGCATTGGATTGTTGCAGAATAAAGCCATTCAGAAGTATGTAAGTTTATAAAATGCCATGAAATACTTATGGCATGGGTATTTGTATATATTGAGCAATTAAAAAGGGAAAGATCTGTCAGTGGTTAGATGGATTTTATTTTTTTAGTGTGTAACTTTTGTTGGAAGCATCAATTGAGTTTTAGAAAATTCGTTTATATATATATTTAATTAAAATGCTTTCTTTTAATAGTTCTTAAGCGTTTTGATGCACAGACTATGTAATTATGATCTTTAGAATGATTAGATAAATGCTTGCTTTATCATTTACTTTTCCTGCAACTGTGATTTTCTGCAGGTTATTTTAATCTTGGGAGGGATATTTTGTGTTACGTGTACCCTTCCCCTCCATCCACAAAATGCTTTCTGTGTGGAATATGTTTAAGTATGCATGCTACTTCTACTGTTGGATAATACTGTAATAGTACTGTTAAAATCAACCAAAGAAAGGGAAATTAGTTTGTTTTTGTTGTAGATGAAACTAAATGGTTCATTTGTTGACCAAAAGTAAATTACAGACTAGCAAAAATGACAAAAAATGTGGGTTGGGTCTTTTGTGTGAGGAAATTACCTGAAAAATTACTGTGTTAGGTACACTAAGCATGGTATTATCAGAACTCTGCTTCACTGCCACAACATAAAGAGAGAGCTCCCAGCAAATTTGAGAAAATAAGGAGGTTACAGAAGAAGCAATTAAAAGAGAAAAGCCTTTTTAAAAAACAAAAACTACAGTAGACTCCTCTTTCCTCAGCACTCATGCAGTCAAAGATGGCTGGGTTCTCAGGCTTATAGAACTGTATCAAGCATAAGCTACTTATATGGAATAAGTCTTTCCAATGTTTGCTTGAAATTTTCTCGCTAGCAATTGTGCTTATAGAGCATTAACTTCAATAAAAACTACATAGCAGAATACTCTGTTAAGTACTATTATATATAAAATTAGAACACAAGGCAAGGAAATACAAAAGTGAGCTGTTTCTGCCTCTGTTGGCCAGCCTGGTTGTCTGTTCTAGAAAAGTGGCAAACTAACAAAGTAGCCTGGTATGCCATTCTGGCTGTTGCTGAGGAAGGTCTCAAATCCTAACATAGCCTTAGAAGTATGAATCAAGTGTCCTTTCTATATTGCAGTATTTACTGGAGATAAGATCCAAGGTTAGGGCCTTCATGCCATTACTAAGAAAAAGTTTCTTATGACCAATGGTTAAAATAATAAATTTATTCTAAAATTTACTAAGAATATAATAGCAAACTTTAACTTAATGACTGGGAGAAAGATTTTGTTGGGAGATAACTTCCTTGAACAGGAGTAGTTTATTTTAATTCATTACATATTTCATATGACGGTCCACACTGTGACTCCAGGAAGAGTGTGAAGTATTAATGCAGTCTACACTATAAATGCAGTTTTCCATTGTACTTTGGAGTACTTTTATCTCTCAGCAGCCATATAGCATAGGAAAGAACGGCAGGTGTCAGCCCTCATGTTCCAGTCTAGGAGTGCTACAAATACTTGTACCACCTGTACTCTCACCATACATCTAAAACCAACTCCCTTGGGGCAGGGGGTAGACATGAAGAACAGCCTCAGATGATGAATGTAGGGTTGGTAGGTTTAAGTGAGGAGAGGTGGTCCCTCAGGTATTTGTTGCGCTGTGTGTAGTTGTGTTGCTTAATTTTGTTTAAAAGCAGCACCACAGAAGCAGACAGTAACAGCAGATGCTGAAATGCGAGTGTGCCAGCGTGTGCTTTTGCCTAAGAAAGCAGGCTTTTACCCTGCATCAGCATCACTGATACTGGAGACTTAGTAAAATAAGAAAAGCTACTTTATTTATAGAAATACATAGTAGATAGAAAAGGCATACCTAGTTCTAACTAACTAGCTAAGCTGTAGGTGTAACGCCCAGGTGTAGGAGTTAGCCCCATGCTTGGAGAGAGAGCAGAGACAAAGGGATGTCTCCTCTCTCCTGGACAGCCAGAGGACAAAGGAGTGGAAAGGGCAGAAGGAGGAGGGGCAGGTAAGCTTCCCTAAAGACATAACAGTCTAGCGACAGAAGGAGGTCAGTCAGAGCATCACAGGTAAAGGTAATCAAGCCTATCCATCTGAAGGACCCTAGCTCTATCTTCCTTCTGGAGCACAAACAAAAGAACAAAACAGGAGTTGCTCTTGCCCCACTTCCAACAGTATTGAGGTCTTGAGCCATATAAGGCTTTATAGATTTCAAAACCAGCATTTTGTATTAAACTGATTAGCGGCAAATTGGGAAACTCCACTTCACTTCTTGTTCCACAATACAGTGGATTTTTTTAAAGTATATATTTCATTCTTTTGAAACCATTCTTTACTTATCTTGGGGTGTTCTTCCAGAATCCTTGCACAGGCTTTCTAAAATCATTATTCCAGACAATAACCCTCGTTTAAATTACCTTGCCCAATTAAAGATTGAGCATTACCCACCAGAATGCCAGGTCATTCTACAGCTGTTGCCAGAGAAGTATTTTGTCCTTGAGCTGCTACATGACCCTTGATGTCCATGTTCATTTATCATTGTGCATTAAACTCTCATTCCTGTTCAAAACATCATCATCATTATCAGCAGCATTTTTATTGCTCTCTAAACCATTAAAGATCATATAGCTGTATAAATATATAGTCACAAAATCAAAAGATCAAAAGTTGAAATCATGACATTGGAAGCACAGTGCTGCTGAGTCTTCTACTTCAGCACTTTGTATTCCAGTCTCTAGGTTGGTAAGTTTGCTAATCATCCATATCTGAGCTTGCATCTAGAGTCTAGAAAGAAGAAAATGTTGTTGCTTATTTGTAGCTTTTGTTCTTCACATGGGCCTCTAATGGTCATGCATCCTGCCTTTCATCCCTACTGTAGAAACTTGGTCTCTATTCTGCAGCTCCATGTTGGTCAAGTGAACATGGAATAGTTGGTATGCTCCATATTGCTGAAATGTATAAAGTGCTGAAAGTATATTTAACCTCGGAAGGGGAAGGAGTGGTCCATAAATGTTGTTATGTGCCTTCAAGTCAATTATGACTTATGGCGAACCTATGAATCAGCAACCTCCAATAGCATCTCTTATAAACCACCCTGTACATATCTTGTAAGTTCAGGTCTGTGGCTTCCTTTATGGAGATTGGGAATACCATGGTCTGAATGATCCTGACTTTAGTGTTCAGTGATACATCTTTGCATTTGAGGACCTTTTCTAGTTCTCTCATAGCTGCCCTCCTAGTCCTAGCCTTCGGATGTCTTGACTATTGTCTCCATTTTGGTTAATGACTGTGCCAAGGTATTGATAATCCTTGACAAGTTCAATGTCCTCGTTGTTAACTTTGTTGTTGTTATGAGCCTTCAAGTCAGCGACCTCCAATAGCATCTGTCATGAACCGCCCTGTTCAGATCTTGTAAGTTCAGGTCTGTGGCTTCCTATATGGAATCAATCCACCTTTGTTTGGCCTTCCTCTTTTTCTACTCCCTTCTGCTTTCCCCAGCATTATGGTCTTTTCTAGTGAATCATGTCTTCTATGTGTCCAAAGTATGATAGCCTCAGTTTCATAATTTTAGCTTCTAGCGATAGTACTGGTTTAGTTTGTTCTAACGCACCCAATTATTTGTCTTTTTCACAGTCCATGGTATGCGCAAAGCTCTCCTCCAACACCACATTTCAAATGTTGATTTTTCTCTTATCTGCTTTTTTCACTGTCCAACTTTCACATCCATACATAGAGATTGGGAATACCATGGTCTGAATGATCCCGACTTTAGTGTTCAGTGATACACCTTTGCATTTGAGGACTTTTTCTAATTCTCTCACAGCTGCTCTCCCCAGTCCTACCCGTCTTCTGATTTCTTGACTATGGTCTCCATTTTGGTTAATGACTGTGCCACGGTATTGTTAATCCTTGACAAGTTCAATATCCTCATTGTCAACTTTAAAGTTACATAAATCTTCTGTTGTCATTGCTTTAGTCTTTTTGATGTTCAGCTGTAGTCCTGCTTTTGTGCTTTCCTCTTTACCTTTCAACAGCATTCGTTTTAAATCGTTACTGGTTGCTGCTAGTAGTATGGTATCCTCTGCATATCTTAAATTATTGATATTTCTCCCTCCAGTTTTCACACTTCCTTCATGTTGGTCCAATCCTGCTTTCCATATGATATGTTCTGTGTATAGATTAAATAAATAGGGTGACAAAATACACCCCTGTCTCACACCATTTCCAATGAGGAACCAATCGGATTCTCCATATTCTGTCCTTACAGTAGCCTCTTGTCCAGAGCATAGGTTGTGCATCAGGACAATCAGATGCTGTGGCACCCTCATTTCTTTTAAAGCATTCCATACTTTTTCATGATCTACACAATCAAAGGCTTTGCTGTAATGTATAAAGCACTGGGTGATTTTCTTCTCCTTGGTCCGTTCCATTATCCAACATATGTTTGCGATATGATCTCTGGTACCTCTTCCCTTTCTAAATCCAGCTTGGATGTCTGGCATTTCTTGCTCCATATATGGTAAGAGCCTTTGTTGTAGAATCTTGAGCATTACTTTACTTGCATGGGATATAAAGGCAATAGTTCGATAATTACTGCAATCCCTGGAATCCCCTATCTTTGGAATTGGGATGTATATTGAACACTTCCAGTCTGTGGGCCATTGTTAGTTTTCCATATTTCTTGACAGAGTTTAGTAAAAATTTGGACAGATTCAGATTCAAGTAGCTTGTAGCAACTCTATTGGTATGCCATCTGTTCCTTGTGATTTATTTCTTCCAAGTATTTTAAGAGCAGCTTTCACCTCACATTCTAGAATTTCTGGTTCTTCATCATACGGTTCCTCCATGAATGAGTCTGTCATCGTGGCATCTCTTTTATAGAGTTCTTCAGTGTATTGTTTCCATATTCCTTTTATTTTATCTTGGTCAGTTGCTGTGCTCCCCTGTGGATTATTCAACATCCCTACTCTTGGCGTGAGGGAATTAAAATGGAGGGGAATGGGACATTTTCAAAGGCAACTACAAATATTTTATGCAGGAAATGAGAAATTAAGAAGAAATGGGGTTGTTTTAATAGTGAAGTGATGTAGCAAAAGCAATTAGGAGCTACAACGCAAGGTCTGAGCAAGTTATATATCCATGAGATTTAACGGGAAACCTATTAACATAACTGTCATCCAAGACTATGCTCCAACTGCAAACGCAGAAGAAGAGGAATTGGAAAGATTTTACACAAAAGTACAGGAAGAAACTGGCCCAAGGTCACCCAGTGCGCTTTATGGCTATGTGGGGATTCGAACCCTGGTCTCCCAGGTCGTAGTCCAGCACCTTAACCACTATACTTTGTGTCAAAATTATTTCCATCACAATCATTCTAATTAAAGTTGTTGTGATAAATTTTCATAGCATTTGCACAGCATGATGGCTACACTAGTCATAAACAAAATATTCAATAATGGCACCCTAACTTGATCCAAGCATCTCTAGTACCTATTTGGACAGCAGATTTAATTTATTTTAATCTTTGAATTTTTAAAATTTAATCTTAAATATTCTAAAATTCTACAGCCTGTGCCAGTTATAGGTTTAAAAGACCTATCTAAAAGCCACATTGCTGTACATTTGAAATAACAGGTTGAAAGTTGGCTGTTCGACTGATGGAACCAGTATTCTAAAATGAATGAATTCATATTACTTGAACTGATACATTACTGAATTTTGCCAGCTGCTACTGGCAAAACAATGGTTATGCATTTTGGATATGCTAATAAAGGCATGTTCCATTCTGGACATCTCTTGAGTTATAAATATTGAGTCCCTTCTTCCATTCATACATAGAAACATGCTTTTTATTCATTTTGGAACATTAATGATAATTTGTTGCCTGGCATCCTGCTGTATGATATGCTTTTAAGTTACTTTAAACACAGGAATGCAATCATTTCTAAGAAACAAGCAATTTATACTTGATAAGCTTCCAATATTTCATATTTCTGTGTACATTGGCAAAACTGGGCAAAATATGGGCTTTTTAATTTTGGGAGAAAAAATAGTTCCAAATGTGATCTTGGGCCCAATATCAACATAAGACCTATAACTCAGTAAAGGACACTAAAAAGTAATTGGCCCTAATCCAGCTTTAGTTACAGGCAACTAGTCATGCATAACAATGGGTGACCCTAACTGCAGATGCACTTCCCTACTTACAGAAAAAGATGCATATAACCACTTTAAGAGGGCTTAGATGGGGATATGCATTCAGAAATACACCATCAACATGCATGGAAGGCTCTTTCTGCATAAGGATTTCTTTTAAGTAAATGAACATATTTTACATAAAGAGTATATTTAGCATCCACAAGCAATATATTTATGTTTGTGCCAAAATCAGGTATTTTAAATGCTTTCTCTTAGTCCTTTTAGTTGCCTTTTTTAAAGAATATACTTAAAATAGCCAACAAATCATATTAAAATACTTTGTAGTGCTCAAAATGTGTGTCAAAATTCAAACAAAGGTTACAATACTGGTTCTTGGATTTGTTCTAAGTGACATATTAGGGGACAAAAACATGGTTGGATGCTCTAGTCATAGTATATATAAAAGCAAGAAACAAACAGCTATAATAGTAATATATAGAACCAATATTTTATATCAAATAGTATTGTATTGTAGAGGTGAAGCAATGTCATATAATACTCCCTGGTATTCTGGGGAACTGCAGACAATGAAACATGCTAGAGTGCCAGGGGTGTAGAACTCATTCCAAGGCTAACCAAGCACTAGTTAGACTGCATAATTGCATCTACCATGTGGCACTAAGGGTAGTGAAGAAGTCTTACTATGCTGCCTCTTTTGTGTCCTCAAGTAATAATCCAGCAGAGCTATTCTGGGTCATCCATCTGCTGGTAAGGACAAGCCCCTGGAGGCAACAAAGGTCTGCTGTGACTATCTGGCTCATCATTTTGAGGATGAAGTTGCTCAACCCCATGGCTATTTAGATGCCACTGTTATGGTTGCAGTTCCAGTGGAGGTGTCCAATGCTGTATCTTCTTCTTGTGGGATCAATTTCAGTTTATGCAACCTGATGACATGGACAGGGTGTTTGCAGGCATGGTGTCCAGCTACTTACGCTGTCTGTTATGGCCGGACAAATCAAGTCAGGAAGTTGACAGGGTGGGTCCAGGGTGTGTTGATTGCTTCATTGCATGAGAGGATAGTGCCCACCACCTTAAAAGAGGTAGTGGCACTCAACTACTGAGAAAGCCTGCCCTGGACCTATTGCCCAGTTGTAAATATCTCATTTCTGGGAAAGGTGATTGAGAGGGTTATGGATGAGAAACTGCTGCCATTCCTGAATGAGACTGATGATCTAGCTCCATTCCAGTCTGTGTTCAGGCCTGGATTCAGGACCAAATCAGCCTTGGTCACTGATGGGTGATCTTTATAAAGAGAAGGCCAGGGATCTACTCCAGCCCTGCTCCTTCTGCTCAGTCTCTCAGTGGCTTGACCATGGTATCCTTCTGGACTGACTCTGTAGGAGGGGTATCAGTGGCACTGTGCTACGATGGCTCCTTTCCTATCTGGAGGGTTGTGTCTAGAGGGTATTAGGGGAGTGTTCCTTGACCCTCTGGTTTTTATACTATAGGGTGCTACAGAACACTGTTCTGTCTCCAATGTTATTCAACATCTACATGAAGCCATTGGGAGAGCTTATTTGAAGTTTTTGAGTGTAGTGTCATCAGTACCCTGATTATACCCAACTCTGTTTCTTTATTTCATCTGAGTCAGGAGAAGCTGTGCAAGCCCTGGACTTGGATGCAGTGGTAGACTGGATGAGGGTCAATAAACTGAGCTTGAATCCTGGAAAGATGGAGGCCTTGTGGGTGGGTGGTTCCTGTGTTGAGGAGATAGATCAATTGTCTGTTCAGGATGGGATTCCACTCCCTCTGAAGGAGCAGGTCTGAAGCTTGGAAGTACTCCTTGATCCATCTTTTTAACTAGAGGTCCAAGTGACCTCTGTGGCCAGGAGTGCCTTCTACCAGCTTCAGCTGCAACTGAATAATTCTTGGACTGGGATTGGCTGACCGCAGTTATTCATGCAGTGGTCCAAGACTTAATTACTATAACATACTTTATGTGGGGCTGCCCTTTCATCTGATCTGGAAAGTGCAGCTAGTGCAGCATTCATTTTGGTGATGGCCATACATCTTTTCAGCTCCCTCCTAAGGAAATATGCATGACCCCATCATTTCTCATCTGGTCCTTAAAGGTCCAGTGTGTCTTAATTAGTGAAATACTATGTGCTGTGCTTTTAAAATATTTTGTTGCTGCTTCTTCTAAATTAGTGGGATTGATGGAGTATTTTATTATTATGTGTGTATTATCCTGAATGCAGGAAAAACCTTCTAAATAAGTAGTAAATAATCCAGAGAATGTAATTCACGTGCAGAGAAAAGTTTCATACCTAGGCTCCAAAGCGCTGATTTGTCCATGCCCTTTAAATACTATAATAATAAATCAGCTGTACTGGGTTTGCAAAAATATGTGTGGGGAAAATATATATCTTATGTAGTATATTTGGCAAATACGTGTGGTATCGGCTTAATGAATGTGTTAATCTTAAGAAATATAAGAATTTTTTGGTTTTGGTTTAATTTCAGATGGGAGATGAAGGAGGAAGAAGATCTAGAAGAGGAGAAAAAAGTGATGTTGGAGCACTTAAAAAAACTTTATCTCATACCAATCTCTCTTGCCTCAGAAGATAATATAGAACAGAGAACTTGACATGAATACTACTTTCATGAAAAATTCTAAAAATCAAAGGTGTGTAAAATCAAACCTGATATCTTGAGAATTGATGGCATTCCAAAGAAATTCTGGGTGACAGAAGGTTTGGCATCCCACTTGTACAAACAAAATTTACCCTTCTTTCTATCCCCATTGCAGATTGGAGGACCCTCCAGAGCAGATTAGGAGGACACAGGTGTGGAGGGAGGAAGGAAGGAGAATTCCATCATGTTCACTGGCGCAATGTTGGATCTTTCACTCTGTATTATTTGTACAAATTTTGGCTTGTTTGTTGGTATTTCTTAGGAACTCCTAGGTATTATATTTTGTTACTTTATATGTTGTTTATTGGTATATAGATTTACCATGTCAATATCTATGGACGACTTAAATAAAAATTCAAAAACTCTCTGTGTGCAAGGCGTAATAGAATACATGGAAATACCGTTTCACATTTTAGTAGAATAGATGAACAGTCTTTAAAATCCATGTAAGAATGGTTTCAAAATCTGAAATATATTTCAAACACAATCTGGCAGCTTTGGCACCTGACTACTAAATTGCCATATTAAGGCTGCAATCCTATTCACACATATCTGGGAGTAAGCCCCATTAAACATACCAGGTTTTACTTCTGAGTAAACATGCACAGGATTACACATCTAGTATGTCTACTGTTTGAACATTCACAAGGCAACATTTCAGTGATCAAAACTTCTCTTTGTTTCTTCCAAGTTCACTCTTCTGAGGAAATGAGAACTGGATCTCCAAAACAGAGGGAGAGGGTTCAGGGACTTTCTTTTTTCCTTAGCTGCGTGCTGGCTGCATGCAATTATTCTAGCCTCTTCTCTTGAAATCCTATAGTCTGATTTGATGCTTTTCTGCACATAGCAGCAGCGGATAAGATGCCTGATGAGTAGCTCTGCCTGACTTAACTAAAATAAGATTCTCCTTTAGGGCTGCCGTTTAAACAGCAAAAACAAATCTTACATGTATATATGTCTCCCTTATATTTACTTTCACACACTGTACATATGAAGTGCGTATTTCTACAAAGGGAAGTACCTAAGGAATATTGAAAGTATCTAATGCCATGACTCACCTTTGATTATACTTAAATCTTCATTATCTTTACATCTTATTATTGCAGAACATTCCTGTTTCTGTCCAAATATCTTATTTGTGAAAACAAAACAAAACAAAGAAGGCTGGGAAGGGTGCAATTTCCTCTTCTGCACTTCCCTCTTCCCCCCTCATTCATCTGTATGAGTACAAATATTTACAATGCTGGATGAGGTGGAACCTTTGTTATATTCCATACTAGAATCCAGGGGCTGCAGGAATGCCAGGGAGGGTTGCCTGTCACACACGGTTGCCTGTCACTACATCTTGTTCAAGCAAAGAAGTGCAACCCTCGGTACATTTATTGTTCATTTTGGTCTGTCATCAGGAAGATGTTTAAGGCCATGTTTAGGCTTCATGTTTTCAGTCACTACCCATATTTCCAAATTATAGTCAACAAATATTTGTTGTTGAAATATGCTCAAATATGCTCAAAAATGGTTGTTAGCACAGTATATAGATACATTTTCATTTTGTTCTTGTCTATTAATCTTTGATTACTCAAATTCAGCTGTGTGCCCCTCTTGTATTTTCTTCCATTCCATTGTCATTTCTCATGAAACTTTTATTTTGAAATATGCTTTTGCATAGTTTATTTCGGTCCTTGTGGATACTACTAAAAGTGATTTTAATTCAAATAATAAAAAAAAGAAAAACAGTTACTTGATAACTTTTGTAATGTAGCAGGGACTGAGGTGGGGAGTCAAAGGTGATGTACTGTCCTGTTCAGAGTGGGATTCACGAGGCTGACATGCAGGTGCAATCAAATCTTGTTTTATTAGAGTAATGGATACATCAAAAGCAGTGCGCTTCATAGAAATATCTAAGCTAGCTCACTAGAAGTCCCTATCTGCACTCTAGACATGCTCTGCAATGCATGTAGAAAGTTGACTCAGCAATGTAACCCAGAGAGCGGCAGTCTTAAGTAGGGAAAGTTTTAGATCGTAATCTCTGACTCCTTCGCAAGTCCTGCCTCTGTCCTGTCCGCTTCTCGCGGCATCAAGAGTGGGGTGACGGGGTGTGTGCTTCCAACAGCTCGTCTGAAAGAACCATCTCCTTAGCAACCGGCTCAAGGTCAGGGGGCGGTGACGTGCTCGGGGCATCTTTAGAACTGCTTGGTAAAGGGGGAGTCAACGCCCCCTCTGTGACATCTTCCAATGGCTCCTCCAAACTGCCTGGGGGCGGCGCACTCTCCGCTTCCGAGACCGTGCCATCTGTGGGAATTGGCCCGGAGTCAAACTCATTCCCCCTCCCAAGGTCTTGCTGAGACTCAACAATTCCTTGGTCTTCCGTGCCCTCTGACAGCTGGGAAACCTGGAACTCATGTCTCCCCCCTCCCTGGTCCTCGGGGGGCAGCGGAGGCTCAGCATCATCCCCCCTTCCATGCATTAACCCTTCCCATCCCCGAGGTCTGGGCTTCTCTGGATACGCCTCATGGAAGTCTCTCACCAAATCTGGGGTGTGCACATCCTTCGCCGTTTCCCACGAACATTCCAGTGGATTGTATCCCTTCCAATGGATCAAGTATTGGAGTCTCCCCCGGCGCTTCCAGGAGTCTAACACCTGCTCTACCTCATACTCCTCCTCTCCATCCACTAGCAAAGGAGGAGCTGGCTCGATCCGCTGCCGATGGGGGTCAGGAGGAGAGTCCTTGGTTAGTAGCACCCGGTGAAACACCAGGTGCATCTTGAAGGTGGGAGGCATTTTGAGTCGGTAAGCCATGGGGTTGATCTGCGCCTCCACCTCAAAAGGTCCCACTCTCCGGTCCTGCAGTTTACGACACCAGCCGGTCATAGGTAAATAAAGTGTGGACACCCACACCTTGTCTCCCACTTGTATGAGGGCCACCTCTTGACAGTGCTGGTCGGCTGCCCATTTGTAATCCGCCTTGGCTCGTTCTAACTGCTCCTGGAGCAGCTGTTGCATAGCTTGAAGTTCTTATATAAATTCCTTGGCTGCCGGGACGGAGAGATTGTCCTGTGGGACCAGGAAAACTCGGGGGTGGTAGCCAAAGTTGGCAAAGAAGGGAGTCTGTTGCGTGTGCAAATGCACAGTGTTGTTATAAGCAAATTCTGCCAATGGCAAGTAGGACACCCAGTTGTCTTGCTGGTAACCAATGTAACAATGTAAATACTGTTCCAAAACTGTGTTCACTCTCTCTGTTTGCCCATCCATTTGGGGATGATGTGCGGAGGACAGCCGCAGTTCACTTTGTAGTAGCCTCCACAATGCTTGCCAAAAACGTGCTGTAAATTGGGTTCCTCTGTCTGAAACCAAGCTGTCTGGCAGTCCGTGCAGCCGGTACACGTGTTGCACATACAAACTGGTGGTTTCCTGAGCATTGGGAAGTCCAGAGCATGGGATGAAATGAGCCATCTTCGAGAAGGCATCTACCACTACCAAGACTGTGGTTTTCCCCTGAGAAGGGAGGTCTGTAACAAAGTCCATAGTGACCATCTGCCAGGGTCCGGGTGGAGTGGGAAGGAGCTCTAATAGGCCTGCCGGTCTCCCAGGGGCATGTATGGCTCTCATGCAAGTGGGACAAGATTGAACATAGTGCTCTATGTTCTTCCTCACCTTGGGCCACCAGAATTCCTGGGTTACAGCCTATATAGTCTCAAATACTCTGAAGTGGCCTGCCGTGGGGGAGTCATGGCATTGATGTAGCAGTCTGTTTCTTAGATCCCCGAGGGGAATGTAGAGGGCATCCTGGTGAAGTAGTAGGTCCCCTCTGCACGCGAAGTCCTTCCGTGCTCCCTCGGCCAGCACTGCTAAATCAGTGTGCTGCGCTTGGACGAATGGGTCCTTTTTCTGCACTTCACATAACTCAGACTCCCAGGAATCTTGGCACACCCCGACCACTCCCTTCTCGGGGGGAATAACGAACCGCAGTGGCTTCAGGGTGAGGTTCTACAAATATTCCGGTTTATGGGACAAGGCGTCTGCCCTCTTATTCTGAGCTTGGGAAACATAGTGGATTTTGAAGTGGAAGTGCGCGAAGAACTGAGCCCAGCGCACTTGCCTCTGATTGAGCCTGCAGGTGGTGTGTAGACTCTCTAGGTTCTGATGGTCCGTGTGCACCTCAGTTTCATGCTGTGCTCCCTCCAGATGGTGTCTCCAGGCTTCAAAGGAATCCTTGATGACTAATAATTCATTTTCCTACACAGTGTAGTTTTGTTCAGAGTTGGTTAACTTCCTTGAGAAGTAAGCACAAGGTTTCAGCCCCCCCGAGCCGGTTGTAAAAGGACACCCCCGATCACTACGCCCGAGGCATCTGTCTCCAGCGCAAAGGGGAGCATGGGGTCTACGTGCTGTAAAATGGGCTCGGTACCAAATCTCTGCTTCAGCCTCTCAAAGGCATCCTGAGCAGCTTTGGTCCAACAGAAGGGTCCTGAGCCCTTCAGACAGTCCGTGAGAGGCACAGTCTGCTTGGAGTAGTTAGCTATGAAACGATGGTAGTAGTTAGCAAATCCCAAAAAGCGCTGTAAGTCCTTTTTCATCTTGGGGAGCTGCCAAGTGAGTACACAATGGACCTTCCCCGGGTCCATCTCTACTTCTGCCGGGGAAATGCAATATCCCAGAAAGTCTAGAGTAGTCAGATCAAACCTGCATTTTTCCAGCTTAGCATAAAGGCGGTGCTCCTGCAGCTTCTGCAGCACAGTGCGCACATGTGCTTCGTGTTCATCAGGGGAGGCCGAGTATATCAAGATATCATCCAGATTCATAATCATAAAGCGGTCCACAAAGTCCCAAAAGATGTCGTTCATGAAACTCTGGAAGACGCCAGGAGAACCCGACAATCTGAAGGGCATGACTAAGTATTCATACTGCCCGTAGCGGGTCTTGAAAGCAGTTTTCCACTCATCCCCTTCCCTTGTTCGCACCAAGTTATAGGCACCTCTCAAGTCCAGTTTCGTGTAAATTTTAGCAGAACACAACCGCTCCAGCATCTCCTTGATGAGCAGCAAGGGGTAACTGTTGGGGATCATGATCTGGTTGAGGGTTTGGTAAGCATTACATGGGCGTAGCTCCCACACTTTTTCTTGACAAATAGCAGAGGCGCCCCGGCAAGGGACTTTGAGGGACGGATGAAGCCTTTCTTCAAGTTGGTGTCCAAAAACTCCCTCAACGCTGCTAACTCTGGTTCGGACAGGGAGTAGACCCGTCCAGCGGGGATGCACGCCCCAGGCATCAAGTCGATGGCGCAATCGTACGGCCAGTGAGGAGGGAGTTGCTCCACTTCCTTTTTGTCGAATACATCCTGAAACTCCCTATACTTGGTGGGTAAAGTGGGTTCCTCTGGAGATAGCACTCCTGCCAACATCTCCAGCTTCCCCACAGGCAGGCAGTGTTGTTGACAGTATTTGGAGGCAAAGGCCACCACCGCTTCATCCCAGAAGATCGTGGGGTTGTGCTGGACCAACCAAGGCATTCCCAGCACCGCTGGGAAATGAAGGACGCCACATAGAATGACTGGTCTTCCCGATGCCTAGGGACTGCCACCTCTAACTTCTCCATTGCCCTGATCACCCCGCCTGACTTCAAGGGTCGGCCATTTATGGTTTCCACTGCCAGCGGCTGTTTCAGTTCTCGGGTGGGAATGGCATATTGTCACGCCAATTCTCTGTCCATGAAGCAAGAGGATGCCCCACTGTTAACCATAGCCTTGGCCGGGAAGCTCTGGCCCGAGGGCAGGGTGATCCGAATGGGTAACAGGAGAGCACCTTGGGACGGAAGGGGTCACAGCTGAGGATCAGTATCTGAAGAACCCCCCAACTCTCTGGCCTCTACGAGAGCTGGGATGTGAAGCTTTCTGGTGGCTGGGGTTTTCCGGCCTTGGCTGAACAGTTTTGGGCTAAATGGCCTGACTTCCCGCAGTACAGACACAGTCACTCCCTCTGGCGCCTGTCTCTCTCTTCCTCTGTTAAATGCGGTCTGGCTCCTCTGATCTGCATGGGCTCCTCTCCTGATGTAGCTGGGACTCCTGCACTGGGTGTGTAGTGCACGTGGGGAAGAGGGGTTACGGCGTGTGCCTGAGAGGGTTCCATCTGTCACTCCAACTTCCTTCCAGGCGGCTGTCTATTTGCAAACTCAGTTGGATCAGGCCCCTCAGCGTATCTGGTGGCATGGAGAGTGCCAGTTCATCCAAAACTTCCAAATTCATTTTGGTAGAAATACATCAAGGCTGGGTCGTTGTAATCCGTTTCTTGAGACAGAACGTGAAAGGCATTGGTATACGCCCCCACTGAACCTTTCCCCTGTCATAGGGTTCCCAGTTGGCGGGCCACCGTCTCCTTCCTCTGTGGGTCCCGGAACATTTTCGCCATTACGTCCTTAAAGGCAACAAACTGCTGCAGTACTGGGTCATTGTGAATCAAATATGGGGTGGCCCACTTGGCCGCCTCTCCTTCCCGGAGGCTAATGATGAACGCCACCTTTGCATTGTCCGTCGGGAACTCCGCTTGGCGCACCTGAATATACAACTCACATTGGGCTAGAAACATGGCAAACTGCTCGCTCTGTCCCCTGTAACAAACGGGGAGCCCCACTGGGGATTTGACTGGGACCGATGCTGCCCCAGGCGGCGCTGCTTGGACTTGTGCGATCAAGGCTCGGAGGTTCTGGTTCTCGGCTTGCAACGCTTGACTGGTCACTCAGAGGTTCTGGAGCTCAGCATACAAGGTTTCCAGGGTGATTTGTATTCCCCCCGCTGCTCCGTTCTGGTCCATGTGGTCCATCATGGGAACAGAGTCGAGAAGGGATTGAGGCTGAGTCAAACTGTCCTGTTCAGAGTGGGATTCATGAGGCTGACACGCAGGTGCAATCAAATCTTATTTTATTAGAGTAATGGATACATCAAAAGCAGTGCACTTCATAGAAATCTCTACGCTAGCTCACTAGAAGTCCCTAACTGCACTCTAGACATGCTCTGCAACACGTGTAGAAAGTTGACTCAGCAATGTAACCCAGAGAGCGGCAGTCTTAAGTAGGGAAAGTTTTAGATCGTAATCTCTGACTCCTTCGCAAGTCCTGCCTCTATCCTGTCCGCTTCTTGTGGCGTCGAGAGCGGGGTGACGGGGGTGCTTCCAATGGCTCGTCTGAAAGAACCGTCTCCTTAGCAACCGGCTCAAGGTCAGGTGACAGTGACACACTTGGGGCATCTCAAGAACCGCTTGGTAAAGGGGGAGTCAATGCCCCCTCTGTGACATCTTCCAACGGCTCCTCCAAGCTGTCTGGGGGCAGCGAGCTCTCCACTTCCGAGACCACGCCATCTGTGGGAATTGGCCCGGAGTCAAACTCATTCCCCCTCCCAAGGTCTTGTTCAGATTCAACAATTCCTTGGTCTTCTGTGCCCTCTGACAGCTGGGAAACCTGGAACTCATGTCTCCCCCCTCCCTGGTCCTCGGGGGGCAGCGGAGGCTCAACATGTACAAAATACATATACTTTTCTTTAATAACTACTGTTTCTATATGATCTCTCATTCCTTTCAATAGCATTTTGTAAGCTCCATGGGCAATAAAGCTATTGATTCTAGAACTACTCCAGATTGCAAGTGAATGTTCTTTAATACTTTGCTCCACCCTCTGCAGTCCAGGCCAAACATGGGGCCCGTTCCTTTCAGTTAGTTTCCTCTTGCAGAAACATTCTATTTTCTTCTCACCTACCAGACTCTGCACCAACACCCTTGATGTTTAACTCCAGTTAAGTCCTACCAATGACAAAACTATTCTAAAAACTACTTTTATGGATGTTCTGAAAATGTCACGATAGATTAGTACTGCTCCTAAACATAAGTAGAAGAAATTTTACAGAAAAGGCCAACTTTCTCCTGAGAGGGGGTGGCAGGGAGGGGTTGCTGTTATGAAGTATATAACCTCTAAGAAAACAACATTGAGTGTGGCCAGGACAAAGTTGTAGCACTGTGCATAGATGCTTAGTGTCCTGTGCCAGCTCTTCTGCTATGGGAAATGTGGTAGATTTCAACATCACAATTTTAAGTATATACTGCTTGCCTAGACTCTTCAATGCATGTTTGCATGCTTCGTTCAACATTTATTTATTTATTATTTAAAATATTTTTATCCCACCCTTCTACCCTATAATAGGGCACTCAGGGCAGCTTACAATAGAACAAACACATATATAATACAATTGTACACAATAAAGATCACAAAAACATTAAAATAAATTAAAATATGTGTTTTCATGTGTGATTACGTCCTCCTGAAGTTAATGGGATGAAATATGCATAATTGTTTACAGAACTTTAGTCCAGGATATATAAATACCATTATTTATTTACATTTGTTTGAAACTGTAGAGATATTTAATAACATGAAAGCACTGAAAGGACTTAATTAAAAATTGGAACAAGATGTTAAAATAACTAATAGGGCATAGTAATAATGCACTGTACAGCATAAAGGTAAGTGGGAGTTAAGAGAAGGGCACGACCCTGCTTCAGTGGGTGATGTTCTCAGGAAGATCTCAAAGTAGCAATATGCACTCTGGGAAACAGAACCTGAAGGGCTTAAAATGAGCTTAAAAAACAAAACAAAGGAGGGGAAAACCTCCACTAATTGCACAAACTGTGTACCCATGATTACATTAAAGTTACTCAACCCACATTTGGGCTAACAAGCCGAAACTGCTGAGCAACTGATCAAACAGATCTCAGTTCCCAATTCTAACACAAAGCTGGAACTATTTTTATGCCCAAACTATTTTTGGAAACCTCTATTTTAACTTGCATTCAAACTATGTACATCGCCATTGGAAGGAGCCATAAAGTGATGCTAAAGCTTTCAACTCTTTAGGACAAGAAGTGTAAGTAAGACAACATCAATTATAGGAACATGAAACAACTCCTGAATTCAATACAAGGGATGTATTATTAATTTACAAAATCATGCTCTTTGAACCTTGAATGATTGTAGAGGAGATAGCTGTAACATCTTGTAGGTGATGTATGTGTGCTGTTATGCAAGCTGCACTAAATTTCCTGGGTTTTCAGTGTTCTTATCAAAACTGCTTAGCCATAGCTCAGCTATTGGGAATGGGCTGCAGGATGACACTCTTTGTCTTTCCACCCCCTCCCTTCTGAAGCCCAAAGTGGACTTAACTGTAGTTCAGTAACATTAACAACAGTTAACACTTAACCAGGAGGACTTGAAACTAAGGTTCCAAACGGATTTCCAGTCCTGGTCAAGCATACATCCAGGTGACCTTTAATTGCAGTTAGTGTCACTATCAACATAACACTTAACCATAGTTAAGGAGTGAGGGGATGAAGCACCTGGCAGCATTATGTCTGCATAGTTAAAGCACATGGTTAAGTAATCAAAAGTGTTATGTCTGCACTGGGCCAATATAGAAAGCAACAAAAGTGTTCTTCGGTGGTGGTGCTTGTGTTTCATAGGTACATATTATAGAAGTAAGAAGATTTAGGAAAACCTGATATGGCCATTACAAAAACTCAGCAGGGATGATGTACAGTGTGGATTACATGTTTGATCCAGACACTGTTGCCATTTCCATGATTGAGGCTATAGTCCATTTATTTAATTAGTGTGTATTAAGAATGTTTATTACAAACATACTAGCATCTCCAGGTGGTGAATAATAGCAGCAGCAGCAGCAGCAGCAGCATAAAAATCAGAAAAAAACCAGTAGTCAGATGGACTTAAAACCTTAACAGCAGGCATTATGAACCACCAAAAGCCAAGGTAAGCAAAAGGTCTTTAGCATGCATTGGAGCTGTAACAGTGTGGATGCATGCCTTAGTTCTAGGGTTGGAGGAGGCTATTCAAGGGTATGGGTGCCACCACAGAAAAATCTGTCTTCCTAGTTGTTACTGAAGGGACATCTGCAGTTTATGACACAACCGATGATACACTCTCACCTCCACTCAACTCAAAGGGGCTTACTACCAACAGAGATATGTACAGGATTGCATGTGTCTAAGCTTCTGTTCTCCCCATCCTTGAATCCAAGGAAGTCATGGTTTTCAATGAGCCCATGCTGCCTTCCAACCAAGCAGTGAAGGTAGAAGTTAAGTTTCATTGAATGATTAGTAAATAACTTTTTTCTTTTTACAGGTACTGTCATTTCCAGTGAGGCAAGGGATGTTAATAGGCCCATTCATCACCACTTCTGTAGAAATTATTTGGCTTGGAGAATCACTTGGGAGCCCTAATTCTCTTACAGTGATGTGGTTTCCTGATTGCTGATAGTGAAAAAACATTAGGCTTGGCACCAGACTAGCCCACCTTTCAGGGCACATGGTCCTTACAAGATTCAATTGAGATTCAGTCAGTTGACCCTGCTGGCCATTTTCTCAGCTTCCCTTCTGTCTTCAGAGTACCTTTCTGCTCTATCGTCTTCCTTCCCAAACTCATCTATCCACCATTAAATCATCCCTCAACCGCCCAACGGAGCTTTTTAGAATTGTCCGAGGGCTTTTACATGCTAACCCTCAGGATATTAGAGAACCATCGGTAATCCGCTGTAATGAGTTCGCTGCATAAAATCTTATGCATCCGCCGGGACTTAGACTCCAATATTATAGCAGTTGAACCTAATGAGGTATCCGGAGCACGGTCTTGTCCTCATTTATTGGATGAGTTTCAGTTGGTACACCTTGAGGAAGTTGACAAGGTACTCGGACTGGTGCGTGCAACCACTTCTGCACTAGATCCTTGCCCCTCTTGGCTAGTGAAAGCAGCCAGGGGCGAAACAGCCGGATGGGCCAGGGAAGTGATAAATGCCTCCTTGAGAGAGGGAGTGGTCCCTAGTCGTTTGAAAGAGGCAGTAGTAAGACCACTCCTGAAGAAACCTTCCTTGGACCCAGATAACTTGAACAACTACAGACCGGTAGCAAACGTCCCTTTTTTGGGCAAGGTTATGGAACGGGTGGTCGCCAGTCAGCTCCAGGTGCTCTTGGATGAAACCGATTATCTTGATACATTTCAATCCAGTTTTAGGCCCGGTTTCGGCACTGAAACGGCCTTGGTCTCCCTGTATGATGACCTATGTTGGGAGAGAGACAGGGGGAGTGTAACTCTGTTGATTCTCCTTGATCTCTCAGCGGCTTTTGATACCATCGACCATGGTATCCTTCTGGGGAGACTCACGGAGTTGGGAGTTGGAGGTACGGCTTGGCAGTGGCTCCGCTCCTACTTGGTGGACCGTCTCCAGAAGGTAGGGCTTGGGGAGCACTGCTTGATACCCTGGACTCTCCATTGTGCAGTCCCACAGGGATCGGTTCTGTCCCCCATGCTTTTTAACATCTACATGAAGCCGCTGGGTGCGGTCATCAGGAGTTTTGGAGTGCATTGTCACCAGTATGCTGATGACACGCAACTCTATTTCTCCTTTTCATCTTCCTCAGGTGAGGCTGTTAATGTGCTGAACCGTTGCCTGGCCGCGATAATGGACTGGATGAGAGCTAATAAACTGAGACTCAATCCTGACAAGACTGAGACACTGTTGGTGAGTGCCTTCTCTGCCCAGATGGTGGATGTTCAACCTGTTCTGGATGGGGTTACACTCCCCTTGAAGGAACAGGTTCGTAGCTTGGGGGTTCTTTTCGATCCATTCCTGTCTCTTGAGGCTCAGGTAGCCTCGGTGGCACGGAATGCGTTCTACCACCTTCGGTTGGTAGCCTAGCTACGTCCCTATCTGGACAGCGACAACCTCACCTCAGTTGTGCATGCTCTGGTAACCTCTAGATTGGATTACTGCAATGCGCTCTACGTGGGGCTGCCTTTGAAAACAGTCCGGAAACTACAGCTAGTGCAAAATGCAGCAGCCAGACTGTTGACGAGGACCAGACGGTCCGCACATATAACACCTGTTCTGGCACGTTTACACTGGCTACCTATCTGTTTCCGGGCCAAATTCAAAGTGCTAGTTTTGACTTATAAAGCCTTACACGGTGCGGGACCACAATACCTAGCGGAACGCCTCTCCCGATATGAACCTACCCGTTCACTACGTTCAACATCAAAGGCCCTCCTCCGAGTTCCGGCTCACAGAGAGGCTCGGAGGGTTGTAACGAGATCTAGGGCCTTTTCAGTGGTGGCCCCCGAATTATGGAATAGTCTCTTCGACGAGGTGCGCCTGGCGCCTACACTTCTATCCTTTCAGCGCCAGGTTAAAACCTTTTTATTTTCCCAGGCATTTTAATATATTTTATTGCTGTTAATATATACCAGGCTGTTAAATGCTTAAAATGTATGTTTTTAGTGTCCTATTGTTATTTTATTGTATTTATTGTATTGTATTTACTCTATGCTGTGCACCGCCCAGAGAGCCTCTGGCTTTGGGCGGTATAAAAATCGAATAAAATAAATAAATAAAATAAATAAATCTATCCACTTTTTTCACAACCCCTTCTTTATATGCTTCTTCATACCATAAGAGTGGGACTGTGGATGAGTTTGGATGTGGAAGGAGATGCAACTGGCTGAAGAGTGCCCCCCAACCTCTCCAGTTATTTAAACTGGCGAAGGCACAAACCAAAGGATGAGAGCAAAGGTGCTCTTGTCCTGCAGCTGTCAGCCAAAGGCGAGCAGCCTTGAGCATGACATGCTAGTGAACGGGGTGTCAATGGAGCAGGCCAGCTTGCTGATGGAGAAGGTTGGCATGTTCACTCGTTGGCTGCAGCAAGCTTCAGATACTTGGGCCCCCTACATCCATTTTTTTTTAGCATGTGACAGGTAAAGAAGACAGCCTGGCAGACCCCTATGGAAAAGGTTGAAAACATTCTGCTTCAGGCTTGAAGAAATCTGCTTGCAGTCTCCAGCACTTGGCATATTTTAGGAACTGGCTTCTTGTTATATTTTTGTAGATGTTTTGACTGTACTGGAAATGTTTATTATGTCTGACTCTGGTTCATATATTCTGATAGCTTATTTTATAATGAATTTTAAATGTTACAATGTTTATATTATCAAAATGAATTCTTTGGGTTATATTGTGTTTGAATTGACGTTGAACTGTTATTTTAATTCTATAGTGATACTAATTTTTTTCTGTTGTGCTGTAAGCCACTTTGGGCACATATGTGCAGAAAAGCAGCATACAAACTGAATAAATAACAACAACCAGCAGTAGCTCTTAAGAAGAAGGCAAGCACAGCTTTATTTGTTCTCCTCAACTCTGTTCAAAAGCTTGCCACATACCTAGCTTTAAAAAGCACTTTGAATGGTACCTGGAAACAAAGAAAGTTTGCAGAGATGTTAATTTGGTTCCAAATATTTTTCTGGTCCTACTAAAAAAACCTCACTCATGATAATCTAAACATTTGCAAAATGTCATCCACTAGAAAGAATCAGCAGCATGGTCAAAGCAAAAATAAATACATATTCACAGATAGCAAAATTAACTAATTGAGATGTTGCCATGGGATGATGTGATGGCTACTAGCATAATTTTTTTTGGTAAAACATACTAGAAACTAAGGCTGTCACTTGAGTATAGAAATCTTACGGCAATACTCAGGACTCAGAGGTAAATACCACTGACACCAGTGAAGCTTACTCCCAGATACGTAAGTACAAGATTGCAACCTTAGTAAATTGTTTGACCTTTCAGCTGCAGTCCTGTGCACATTTACTTCAGAGTAAGCCTACCTACATTTAGTGGGATTTACTTCTGAGTAATCCCTATAAGAAATGCATCAGCTTTGATCATGCATGAAGCAGATAGATATGAACAGATACGTGTAGTGTTTTTAACATTAAGCTCAAACAATTTGCAAGTACAAATTTATGAAGCAGCTTTATTTGACAAAAGCAGACATTTCCGTTGCATGTACCTGAACTCAGACATGCAGACTCAGGACTATGGTGGACAGGCCTACTGATAGCCATAATAACCAAAACTGCAGTTTAATGGTCCAAGACAGCGATTTTGATCCTAAGAACCATGAGTGGTGATCTACACATGGAACAGGACTTTACTATCCCTCATCCCACATCAGCCCTGGTATCTGCCTGAAAAGTGCTCAGGAATGGAATTGGAGGGCTAGATATGGAGACAGGACTTGGTAGAAGTTGTGATCCCCTCCTTGTGTAGGTGACTTTCTATTTATGCTAGATATCTTTGGCACCAGAAGGGCAAGCTATGCTTTCATAGTTAAAAATAAATAAATAAATAAATAATCTAAGCCATTAAATCTCTGCTAAAGCATTAAGTAGGTTATGGATATCACATCGTTGTGCCCTCTTTTGTTAATTTTCCTGTGGCATTTGGTTGGCCACTGTCAATATTCAGGAGGCTGGGCCAGATGGAAAACCCAGAAGGCTGTGGAAAGTATAAGAGTACAGTAAAAGGAAGGAAAGAAAGAAGTTTGAAAATTCCACGTGTAGCTCATTTAGTTGTACTGTTTTGTTTGAGGAATAAAAAGCACAAAGCAAAGCAAAATGAACTGGTTGTCGTTTCTAAAATGCAATTTCCTGAAAATGCAGGATTTCATGTCAGCTCTATTGTTCATGTTGAGTTGGTTCCAGAACTTATCGTTCTGAAATCCAGCTATATGTAGTCAGATCTATCACATTACTTTTTAAAGAGAAAGTAGAAGTCATAACAACAGCAGTAATACATACTATTTATATACCAGAGCTTAATAGGTCTTCTATTAATAGTGCTTCAAATACATTATCCCAAAATGACTTGTAGGGAGCCCCCTAGTGTCAACATTTGTAAAGTTGGAAACAACTCTAGTGTTGAGTCTACACAGTAATGCAAAATTAATATGAATATTCTTTTTCTTTTACTCTTTCAGAGCTTGGAAAAGTTACTTTTTTGGACTACAACTCCCATCAGCCCACTCCAGTGGCCATGCTGGCTGGGGCTGATGGGAGTTGTAGTTTAAAAAAGTAACTTTTCCAAGCTCTGGACAGAATAATATTGAAACCAAAATAAATGATCCATTCTTGAATTTGATAATGTTGTTTTATGTTCTCTTGGCAATGCAGTTCAATGTCAACAAAGAAATTACCCTTTTGGGCAAAGATCAAGTACTGAGTGCAAATGAAAATCCATCCCATGCAAACATTATCATGATACATGGAGGTTCAGAATCTAATTCTGGAAAATGCAGTTGTTGCCTGCAAAGTGTTAGTTGTTCTTAACAAGCAAGTACATAACTGAGAGCTGAGGTCATTTTTTTGTTTTGCATGATCAGACTTCAAGAATACAGGCGCAATTACACATGCACTCCAAAGGCAATCAGAAGATTACAGCTTTAACTGAACCTACTGGTGATTTAACTACTGCTTCCAATAGTTGACTTGTTTGTTTTTAATAGTCATCCTACATCCACAAGCAATCTCACTTTTAGATCATGTAGCAGTTGCTTTTTCTCATTAAAAAAAAAAGAGAACATGAGGAAAACCAAACAGGTGCAGGATTAATATTTTAATGATAGTAAGCATAGAGTATCTAAACAAATAAGGAATGAAATGTGAAGTGCTCTGAATAGCACTCTTCTTCAGGAGATCAACTACAACCCTTCTGTTAAAATCCAAAATAAAGAAGGAAACAATCTTTCTCCTCAAAGACTTATAGGAAATTGGCAATGGTTTATATTGGTAAATGATACTCAAAATGTGCTGGGATGATCACTTGTCATTTATTATCTGTTCAGATATATTATGCTTGATGTTATTAGAATATCAATCCTGTCCCTGTGTGCCTTTCACTTTTTTAGTAATTGAGGGTCTAGCCCTTGTTTTTCATGTTTTCTCTTATTGGTACTTTATTATTATTATTTTTCATTATCTTTAAAAATAACAACAAAAAGAATTTTTTAAATGTAATTCAGAAAAGCAAACTCATAATCACTTTAGATGGTACAAAATTATCCAGATGAACAGAAGCTCTTACAGATTGAAGTATGTCCTTGTTTTAGCTGCTTGAACACTGAATTCAGTCATGTCTTCAGATGAGTTTTTTAAAAGCATGCAAAGCAAATGCTCTACCACTGAGGCTACAGACACACTAGTTGCTTCAAAAGCAGCCAGACAATTTTCTCTGGCTGTGTTTTGATTTGAAATGACTCTGCCCATGGCTAGACCCATCTTCCTTCCGCACTACTGATTAGGACTGCCTACAGCAAAGCGTTGGGCCAGTCACTGTCTCTGCCTGAGCCTACAGCAATGCATTTTCATTGGATACACCTGGAGTGGCAACAGGGTTTGATGGCCAATCAGTTTTGAAGTCTGTGTGAAGGTGATTTCAAGATAAAATGTGCTGGAGCTGCAATTTCCGAGGTTTTGGAGGGAAAGGAGGCAGAGTTTTATTAGTGTTGTGTGTCCTTGCATTTAGAAAATGGAGACACACTGAAGCCAGCAAGTGTGTGTCTACAATCTGCTGTGCCCTTCCCTATAAAGGGGATCCAGGATAAACAGGAGAAATTGGAGAGACAGAAGGGAAGGTCATGGGAGTGGAGTGTCAGCTAGGCAAGTAGCCAAATGAGATATTAGGTTGCAGAGACTGTTGCTTTCGGACCATTCATTTGTCATCAAAACATCCCCTCAAAGATGTCCCATTGACCATTGAATTTAAATAAGAAATTCCTTGTACAAACTTAAGAAACTCCCAACGTGGCAATTCTAGAAGTTCTAATTACCTGCTCATCAATATCAAGGAGAATGCTAGATTTCCAAATCTATAAAATCAGTCTTAACAACTAAGAGCCCACACCAGATCCTAGTTGTATGCATCTTATTTTGAGCCCACAGATATGCAGTGCAACCATGTACACAGCAAAGAAAGAAAAATTCACAAAGTATACCTAGTGAAAGGTAGACTCTTTGTCTGGTATCTCCCCCAAAGCCATATTGACTTTCAGTGTCAATACATGTGTTAGATTAGCCTCTAACTTTCCACATAGTTAACAAACAAAGGTGTTAGTATAATTTAGTCTGGCCAATTGGGAAGGGGCACTGAATTCAGTGACAACTTTTGCTGAATCAGCCTGAATATTGAGGTAACAATTGAATTAACAGCTTATTCCCACTGTTCTGGGAGTATTGTGGTGAGGGCATCTCTATGTGAGAGGGTGGTATCCACTATCTTAAAGGAGGTGATGGTGCCATGTGTGACAACTTCTGCCCAATCCAATGATGTGTGACAAAGTCTGCCCAATTGCCAATACTCACTTTCTGGGGGAGATGTTTGAGAGGGCAACGGTGGTCGTATTGTAGGCACTGTTGCAACATGTGTCTTTGGGAACCTGAGTGTGTGAACCTGCCACCCACGTGTCCCATTAAACACACCTCCTTGAGAGGAGGGGGATCTTTTGCTAGGCATAAAACCAACACTTTGCCCTGAAATGTGCCTAAATGGTATGTGTATATCCCAAGAAATGTAGGTCCAAACCAGACTAGAGCAAAGCTTTCATTTATTGAGAGAAAAGAGAAGAATAGCATTACAAAATTACTGGGAGAATGGCAACATTAATCTTTAATACACTAACCCACTCATAACTTTGAACTAAAGAAATAAAAGGTCCCTACTGCTATAAGGAATGACAGATAGCAGAGATTACCTATCCTAGGCCCTGGAGTAGGCAGTGGAATACAGCTGGTGTGAAGGAACTCTGGCAAAAAAACCAGGAAGGAATCTGTTTGCCTCAAGGCTTGCATCTAGACTCAGATTCCCTTCCTGTTCTGTGGCCTGCAGTCCTGTGTTGCGTTCCTTGAGAGAGTAGTTAAACATGTTGGAGCTCAGATTGCCATCGCCGCTCTAGGTCTCCAGTCCTGCTCTTAAATACACTTTCCCTCTTACAAATCAATGTGAAAAGGAGAGGTCTAGGTATGAGGTGATCTCATGTTGTGTGTGTGTGTCTTGCTGACACTCAGAAAAACTCAGGCTACTTTCTAATACTTTCTTTGAACAATGGGATTGTTCTGTTGAGTTTGAGGGAAGCCTGCCAAGGAACAAGATAACATTTCAGTTTCTTTTGGTTACCTTAGTTGTCCACAGAATGGCCTTGCTTCTGTCCTCATTTCACAGTACTGCAGGAATGCACAAGTCAGAAAACAGGGGGTGTGGGGTGGGAATTATAGTCCAGAATGCTCCAGGGCCTTGCCACCCCTTCAACTCCACATGAACCAAAGTGGCCAAGCACTCGTAACAGCACTCTTGGATTAAACAGATTAACTTGACCCTTAACAATTAGGATTCCAACCTGGCTTTGGGACCAAATCAGCCTTGGTTGCTCTGATGACCTTTATTGGGAGCGAGACATAGGAAGTGCAACACTGTTACTCTTGCTTGATCTGTCTGTTGCTTTTGATACCATCAACCATGATTTGATTTCATGGAAGTAATTAGTTGAAATAATAAGTGGTAATCTTGATAAAGCATGAATCAAGCACAGAAGGACGTTCATATTAATTTTACAGTATTAGCTTACCCCCAAATGTATAATCCAGTTGCTAGTGTTTCGAGTCTGCTTTATTTTAGATAAAATAGGATTTCAGTTTATTTCAGATTAATATGTTTGGGAAGCCACACAACCATATATTTTATTTTCAAACCAATGAAGGAACCAATTGGAGTAATTAATTTTTGAGATCAAACAATCATAATCTATTGTTATTGATAGTGTAACCTAAAGTCATCCAAATTCTGTAATCAGGTGAAGTAAATAAGATTCATAAAAGGAGCGCAAGGCTGTAATCCCATACATACCTACTTGGATTGTACCATAAGGCATTATTAGCATGAAGTCAGCTCTTGATCTGCTTTCTTTATTGTCATGCTGCCTATTTTGACAATGCCAATGGCTCTAATGCTAAATCAAATCAGAGAAGAATGTCCATTTCTGTCTCATTGTCCTATTACATAGTTTTATTTATTTACATAATTATAGTTCAGATAATTGTCCACTGGCTGAAACTCTGGAAGTTGGGGTACTGTATAAAGTTTAATCCAGTGAATAAATTGCAAGGGCAAAGTGACTTGTTCCAAAACAAGACAGCAGAAAAGGCCAGTAGATCTGATCAAAGGCTTTTCAGCATATACAGATAGAACTATGCTTGGATTATAAGAATCCTCTGTTTGATTACCTGCACAATCCTATACATGTCTACTTAAAATCCCATTCAGTTCAATTAAGCTTACTCCCCCAGAGAAGAGAGTATAGAATTACAGCCTGATAGACAAAGCAATTGTTCATGGCTTTAATATCAGTCAGTTTTCCCCCATTCCTGCTCTGTTCACCAGCTAGCCCAGCATTCTACCCCTTGGGTCCCCAGATGTTGTTAGTCTACAACTCCTAATATCCCAAGTCAGCATAGCCAAAAGTTAGGGAGATGCCCAACAACATCTGAGGACCTAAAGTTAAAGAACATGTTCTAGTCTGATTAACAGTTGTGGAGAACTTGAAAGTCTGCATATTTCTTTGTGATATGTTGGCTTGCCTGTTAAATACAATGCCCTAATATGGAATTTGTCAGCACCGTTTTGTTTCACTGAAGCCACAAAAATGAGCAGAAACCTAAATGGAATCTCTTGAAACCAATTCAAAAGATCTCCTCCATCACTTTACCATTAACATATTTTTTTCTTGTTGTTGTTGTTATGTGCCTTCAATCTTATGGCGACCCTATGAATCAGTGACCTCCAATAACATCTGTTATAAACCACCCTGTTCAGATCTTGTAAGTTCAGGTCTGTGGCTTCCTTTATGGAATCAATCTGGCTCTTGTTTGGCCTTCCTCTTTTTCTACTCCCTTCTGTTTTTCTCAGCATTATTGTCTTCTCTAGTGAATCATGTCCTCATTATGTGTCCAAAGTATGATAACTTCAGTTTCATCATTTTAGCTTCCAGTGATAGTTCAGGTTTAATTTGTTCTCACACCCAATTATTTGTCTTTTTCAAAGTCCATGGTATCTGCAAAACTCTCCTCCAACACCACATTGCAAATGAGATTATTGTTCTTTTATCCGCTTTTTTCACTGTCCAACTTTCATATCTATACATAGAGATCGGGAATACCATGGTCTGAATGATCCTGACTTTAGTGTTCAGTGATACATCTGTGCCAAGGTATTGATAATCCTTGACAAGTTCAATGTCCTCATTGTCAACTTTAAAGTTACATAAATCTTTTGTTGTCATTATTTTAGTCTTCTTGACGTTCAGCTGTAGTCCTGCTTTTGTGGTTTCCTCTATAATTTTCATTATCATCATGGTCTGTGAGTGGGTAGGAGGCGACAAGGGAGGAGGTGGAGAATGACATAGGGTGGAGTGGAGAAAACTATTGTTTAAAAAAATGGAGTGGAGGGAAAAAGGAGCTGGAGGTCAAGAACATGGATAAAGGAGGAGAAGGAGGCAGCAGCAGAATGGAGATAAAGAACTGTGGAGGTGAAAGATGACTCTCTGTGTGTGTGTGTTTGCACTTGGCACACAAAGTGGCCTTCATCACCCTCTCTGGCTACTGTGCTGCATTTGCAGTATTTTAACTTTTTTGCATCTCAGGGGAAAATATTTGCTTGGGTGGAGGTGAAAGATGACTCTGTGTGTGTGTGTGTTTGCACTTGGCACACAAAGTGGCCTTCATCACCCTCTCTGGCTACTGTGCTGCATTTGCAGTATTTTAACTTTTTTGCATCTCAGGGGAAAATGTTTGCTTGGGTGATTGTCCCTTAGTTGGTGGCAGGCAGGGCTGGTTCTAAAGGGCGGCCAGGTGGGGCACTGGCCCGACAGCCCCTGGAGCTACAGGGGGCCCCTCAGCCGCCCCTCCACTCCCCTTCTGCGATCTGCACCCCCCCCCACTTACCTGTCTGTTGTCTTTTACTGTTGCCCTTAACGAAGATGGCGGCCACGGTTTCCCTAAGGTACTGAAGCCCCTGCCGCCATCTTAGTTGATGGCAGAGATGCACGCACATAACACAGGCACACACACACTGGGGCCCAGGGCAAGCTGATGCCCAAGGGCCCCAGCATTCTTGGAGCCGGCCCTGGTAGCAGGGCAGGGTCTGGGAGGTGGCTAAGTGAGATAGATTATGCTTGCTGGCTGGAGGGGGAGTGCACTTGGTTTGATGTGCAAAGATCTGAATAGTGGCCTCTGCCTGCCTTCCTGCCTCCTTTACCAGCAGAGAGACCACCATTGCTATCTTATGGATAAAAAGAATTATTCTACTACCTCTGTATGTGTGTTTTTATTTTTAATGTTGTTTTAGGCTATTTAGATGTCATTCATTTTCATTGGCGATCACTCATGGCTGAGTAAGATTGTATTCCAAGATAAGGTCTTTAACAGTGGGTCTGTAAGTGACTGTGGAGGCCAATTCTGGATCCACACAACCTCCCACAGTGAGGACATAGGTTTCCAGATGGAAGATGGTTGCAATGAGGATTTGTTTGACATGCCTTCTGCTTAGCTCTTTTGTCCTGTTTGCCCTGTATTCGTGCTTCTTCACAGTCCACAGCACCTTTGATAATAGCCGACCTCCATTTGGGACGTTCATGGGCCAAGACTTCCCAGTTGTCGATGTTCATGTTACATTTTTTTAGATTCGCTTTAAGAACATCTTTAAACCTCTTTTGCTGTCCACCGATGTTCCGTTTTCCATCCTTAAGTTGGGAGTAAAGTAGCTGCTTTGGAAGATGGTGATTGGGCATTCGAACAATATGGCCGGTCCAGCAAAGCTGATGTTGAAGGATAATTGTTTCAACACTGGTAGTCTTTGCTTCTTCCAAAATGCTAACATTAGTCCGTCTGTCTTCCCAAGTAATTTGCAGAATTTTCCGGAGGCAGCGTTGGTGGAATCTTTCAAGAAGTTGGGAGTGGCGTTTATAAATCGTCCATGTTTCATAGGCATACAGTAAGTACATTGTACAGTAGTACAATGGCTTTGTAAATAAGTATTTTGGTCTCCCTGCAAATATCTCAATCTTCGAACACTCTATGCTTCATTTGGGAGAATGTGGCACTCGCAGAGCTCAGATGTTGAATTTCAGCATCGATGTCAGCTTTTACAGAGAGATGGCTGCCAAGATAGAGGAAGTGATCAAAGTTCTCCGTCAGACCATTAAGCTGGATTGATGATGCTACAGAGGAACTAGTTCACACCTGTTGATGAAGCACTTTGGGTTTTTTAATATTAAGTGAGAGTCCAAGCTTTTCATATGCTTCTGCAAAGACATTTAGGATAGTTTGAAGATCTTTCTCTGAATGTGCAGAGACTACATTATCATCAGCATATTGAAGTTCTATGACAAAGGTTGACATTACCTTACCTTTTGCTTTCAGCCTACTGAGATTAAAAAGCTTTCCGTCTGTTCGATATATGATTTCCACACCAGTAGGAAGTTTCCCCTCAATAAGGTGTAGAATCATAGCAATGAAGATAGCAAATAAGGTAGGAGCAATGATGCATCCCTGTTTCACGCCTATCCAACTCTGAATGGATCGCTCTGAAAACCATTGTTATCCAAAATTGTTGCTGTCATGTTGTCATGAAGGAGTCACAAAATATTCACAAATTTATCAGGGCATCCAATTTTCAGAAGGATGGTCCAGAGAGTGGTTCGATTCACAGTGTCAAAGGCCTTAGTCAGATCAATAAACACCATATATAAAGGTCGATTCTGCTCCCGGCATTTTTCTTGAAGCTGTCGTGCAGTGAAGATCATGTCCACTGTCCCCCTGGAAGGGCGGAAACCATTTTGAGATTCGCGGAGGACTTCCTCTGAGATCAGCAGGAGGCGATTTGCGAGGATCCTTGCAAGGATTTTACCTGCGGTAACAAGGAGAACAATACCTCGATAGTTCCCACAATCTGTTCTATCACCCTTCTTAAAAAGGGTGATAATTATGGCGTCCCTAAAGTCTTCCGGGATCTCCTCCCTCATCCAGATTTTTTTGATGAGCTTATGAAGTTGGTGTAAGTTCAGGCCCACCTTCTTTAAAGACTTCAGCAGGAATCCCATCAGATCCACTAGCTTTGCTGTTCTTCATTTGATTGATGGCTTTACTGACTTCATCCAAATTAGGGGATACTGCAAGCTCGTCTCTAGTTTGTTGTTGTATAATTTGCGAGAAGACCTCATCAGCCACAACAGCGTTACAATTAAGGAGGTCATGGTAATGCTCTTTCCAGCGCAGTGCAATAGACTCTTTATCCTTAAGTTTGCTACCATCCATTTAATGTCTTTCTGCCATATCTGGAAGGCTTTCCTTTTCTTGTTGATATGTTCAATCTCACTATCATTCTCATCAAACCAATCCTGATGTTTCTTAGTTTGGTATCCAATAGTTTGTTCACATGCTGCAATAATGGATGTCTTCAGTTTAATCCAGTGTTCCTCGATATTTTCAGGGAGTTCTGTCAGTAGATGTTTCTTGAGAGTTGTTTGAAAGCAGGCTCGAATAATAGGATCTTGAAGGGCATGGATGTTCATTTCACGCCTTGGTTTTCTTCCCTGGAGCCTACGTTGAGGAACAATATTAATGGCCATAGCGGATCAAATTAATCGGTGATTTGTCCAGCAGTCATCAGCACTCGTCATATCCCTAGTGAGGTGTACATCATGACAATCTCTGGCACAGACAATTACATAATCCAGGAGATGCCAGTGTTTTGACCGAGGGTGCTTCCATGATGTTTTAAATTTATTTTTCTGATGAAAGAGTGTGTTTGTAATAACAAGATTATGCTCTGCACATTTAGTCAGAAGTAGAATGCCATTCAGGTTGCTATTGTCAACTCCTTCTTTCCCAATGGTTTCTGGCCATAAATCGAAATCACACCCAACTCTTGCATTGAAATCACCCAAGAAGATAATTTCATCCTCCTTAGGTATCTCTGATAAGATGGTGTCCAGCTGGTTATAAAAAAAATCCTTGATGTCTTCATCAGCATCTAATATTAATGCATAAGCACTTACAATAGTTGCCTGCTGGTTTTTGGCAAGTTTTAACCGGCGCGTTGAGAGTCGTTCATTAATGCCAATAGGAACTTCTGACAAGAGCTTCACAAGATTATTGGTAATAGCAAAGCCTAATCCATGTATTTGTCATTCTTGTTCAGGCAGTCCTTTCCAGAAGAAGGTATAACCTCCTTTTTCTTCCTTCAGTTGTCCTTCTCCTGCTCTTTGAGTTTCTTGGAGTGCTGCTATGTCAATATTAAAACGTCTCAACTCCCTCGCGATGATGGCAGTCCTGCGTTCAGGGCATTCACTATCTGTATTGTCCAGCAATGTCCGTATATTCCATGTTCCAGAATTCAATTGTCTTTTGTGACCGCTAAGTGGTGATCCCACTGGACGCGGTAATCCAGTCAAGGAGAGACATGAGGCAGGCTATGTTTGGGGCACCTTTTCTAGCCCCCTCCCCATACAGGGTGAGCAGAGTGGATCCTGAATAGGACTGCTCAGTCATGGATATAGCTGCCAAACTACTCAGCTGCCTCGGTCCTTGAGCCAGGATGACTGAGTCTGTATCCACCACCCATGTGCCGGTCCATGACTAGGGGCTTCCAGATTTCACAGTCCTACCCCCGTCGCCATTTGCCGATCGCCATGGGACTTTTGGTTTGGTTTGGCTAGAAGACACCTGTGCATGACTTTGTTTTATGTGGGGAGATTGGCGCATGACGATCAACACACAATCTTGACAGAAAAAGGCTTTGATCCAATGGCATGGATACCACGATGATTGGAAGTCTTTTATCTGCTGCAGCCTTCATCCGCCTTCACAGCCATTGTAACGTACACATTGTTATCCTCCGCCTGTTCTGCCGTTGAGGACTTTCTTGGATCGTTCTTTGTCTGGTTCCTCTCCCTTGACCTTACCCCCATGGGTGACCCTGCTGGGGGTACATGACTCCTGACGGCATTGCTCACAGGGTTCATTGGAACACTCACCACTACAAGGTGACAATCCAGCGAGGGGACTTAGATGTGCAGCAGCCAAGGTCAGCACTTCGTAGGCATTTTTTTTAAAAAAGTAACTGAAATGTAACTGTAATGATAACTTTTGAGAAAAAGTAATCAGTTACTTTCAGAGCAATTGTAATTGTAATGGTAATTACTACTTTTTTGGGCCATGTAACTGTAACTTATTACTTTTTAAAAGTAATCTTCCAAGCTCTGACCTACTGATGATGCACCTTGTTGGGTGCATGACAATTTGTTTCTTGCCCAATAGTAACAAAAGAGAATTCACATACTGGGAAGCATGGTTGCAACTGTTGTTGTTCCCAAGCTGCTGTCTGTGAAGGTAGATCAAACCATGTGTGCTTTCTCTCTGTCAATTATTGGAATTGGATTGGCTGTCAAAGTGAGTTTATAGCAACCCACAAGGTAGACAAAAAGGGGTAGAGAATCTTCTTGCTCTTATTCATTTCCCAGACCTCTTTCAGAAGTGAAGGGTCAAATCTATAAAGAAGTTTGGAGCAGCCATGTTGAAAGGTACAGGCAGGGCATTCCAGACAGGGGGTTGCCAACCCTGCTTGGATATGGACATATTTGCAGAAGATCCCTAGTCAAGCTTTACCAACAGCACAATCTCAACCATAACTACTCAGAAGTAAGTCCTATTGAGTTCTATGGGGCTTAGTCCCATAGTGTGTTTAGAATTGCAGCCTTCAGGGGCATCTACCTTTACTCCTGAGTGTTCCTACCTAACATCTCCACAACACTAGGCTCTTTTCTTCCTACAATGACCTTCTGGTGACTGGCCTGGCCTGAGGGCACTTAAATCCTTCTTGCCAGGATGAAGTAGGCTAGATTAAATGTTCCCTACCCAGGCTCTATTTTTCAGCTAAGATTTCTATCTTAATTTCTAATCAAAGAAATGTTTTATTTTAATTGTATTGTTGCGTGCCTCCCCAATCTCCAAGTGGTGAGATTTCCGGGGTCCCTGTGCTCATCCAGGGTTTGGTTTCCTTTGGGAAGAAGGTCAACAGAGACTGCCGTGTCTTTATGAAATATGGTTTGTTTATTTACACACATTCCAACCTGAGCTTAAGGTGGAGGGGGTTCAAGGCATCAGCACTCCAATATCCAGCTTTTCCATCTGGGTTGCAGGAGGCATCCTAAAGCCATGGTGCAAAGGGATAGCCTCTCTGCCTGCCTGCAGCCCCAGCCATTTTCCAGAAACAACTAAAAACACAAACCTCTCCTAGGCTCCAGGAGGGGGGGAGGCTCTCCTGAAGAGTTTCAATGACAAAAGGATCTTCCTGGCTCATTCATCAGTTGCTGGTCACCTAATAGGCCCATTACCTACCTGGCCACTCTATTTGTTTAACAAAAGAAATTAATCTGGCTAGCAGAGCCAGCCCCAAGGCACAGGATTCCAAATCAGAGGCTGGAAAGGGAACCCACAGGAACCATCCATCCCAACCCCCCCAACTCATAACAGTATGCTCCAAGAACTGTGATTGATGCTTAATGTATCATGCTTAGTGACATCAGTAGGACCTGCCCCCATGACATCACTAGGGCCTGCCCCTGAAATCTCAAGCTTTGGGATGCTTCCGACCTGGCAACCCTATGGGGGGGGAATGCACCCATTTGCCCCACCTTGGCTACAGTGCTGGGAACTTGCACATCTCTCCTTTTTGGATAAACTTTTATTTATTCCTTTTCTCTACTTGAAATAAGGAGTTTGCAGCAGGCACTGCGGATTACCTGCAAACTATACTTGTTTTGCCCTGTCAGTTTAAATCAAACCACACGAAAAAGGTGGGGGGAGGGGGGCTTGCAAACACCCATACATCTATGGGTATTAATTTTAAGTAAATTAAAATGGCAGGTGGGCACGGCAGACGGCTCCCATTAAAAAACACCACTGCTACCCAGGCAATGCAAATGACCACCCAGGGACCTAGTGAACAGAGCACTAAGGCACCCTCAGGCCAGCAAGACTGGCGTTTGAACCACGGCTGTACCACGCCTGAGCGCAACGCTATGCATGTTTATTTGGAAATAAATCGTAGTGAATTACTTTTAAGAATGTGTGCGTGGGACCGGAAAGAGTAAGTAAACTGGACCTCCCACGTTGTGAGTCTGTTATGGCGCTTCTTCTTTTTCCACAAATCCATCCTCCCTGCGGCAACAGATCCTGTTGTTTGGATAATCGTAGTGAGATGGAAGTTTATTCAGGAACTCCGGGCAAGAGAAGGGCAACCAGGGCTTCAGTGGCTCCTACTAGGCAGCCTCTGCAGCGTTTGGCATGCTTACTATAGGGAGTGCTAACACTGCCGCCCCGCCTTTTTACGGAGTGACAGAGACTACTAAGAGCACAGGAAGAGGGCGGAGATGAGATCCCTCCGCTTTCTTTTTCTTCTTAGTTCAATTGCGCGGATGACGTCATATCCCGGACCCGGAACTCGAAATTCGCCTCTTCTGTGAGCAAAGGGGAAAGAAAGGGCGGGAAAGGGAACGAGCGAGGGCGGGACAAACCCATAACAAAACAGGCGACAAGCGGCGGCGCGTCTCCCGTTAACAAGTCTTTGCCCCACCCCCTTCCTTCCCCTCCCCTTCACCGGGAAGGGAGGCAGCAGGTACGTGCAGCCGTTACGCCGAGCTCTGCGTACGCCAACGGCCGCCCCCTTCCCTCGCTCCTCGGGAGAATGACACGCTCAGAGGCTCACCCCCCAGGGTGTGTGCGTGCGTGCGTGTGTGAGAGAGAGAGAGAGAGAGAGGGTGAGAGAGGGTGAGAACTGACGGGCTGCTGCGGAGGAGGGGAGCCTTCTGTCCCCTACCACCAGCCGCTTCTCTTCCCCCGTGGGTTGCGTGGCCTTGAGTCGATCTAGGAAGGAGAGAGCGTGTTGTGAGGGGAGCCCCTGATCTTTTCACAGCCATCCTCGGCATCATTCTCCTCTCTTAGGTGGTGGCACTCATGGGAGAGCTGCTCTGCTTTTGGGTAGTAGCTGCCCTCACGCTGTACCACTTTCTGGTTGGCTGACGCGACCAGGAAGTATAAGCTGGCGCTGTTAGAAATCACAGGAATTCCCTTCAAGCCCCTCGTCCATATTTTTTGGCTGTGCCACTCTGAGAAAACGCTGGTGCTTCTGGGGTTGTGCTGGGCGCTCAAATACGTGCGAAATGAGCACCAGGATTGGCCCCGGGAAGAGGAGGGAGAGGGGCGAGAGAGGAGGGTAGGTGCCTGGCACGGTCGCGAGCCTATTTTAAAAGTGTTCCTTTGTACATTTGGCAGGGTCTGTGTTTGCTGCTCAGTTGAGTGCCTTAAAAGTGTGCGTGCGTGGGAAAAAACCCTCAGGATTTCACTGCACTGTAATGTTATGCTGTTATAACCTTTCCAGGGAATAAGTTGTCAGGAGCCAGTTACCTCAACAGCTGGATTCTCCACACTGGCCCCATGGGAATTTCTTTTTTCACTGAGAAGTTTATAAATGTTGAGTCATATTTTGCTTCTGTTCCAGACTCAGTTTGCATGTAACAACCCAGATAAAAGCATGGATAATGTTGTATAAATGAAATTAAAACATTATTCACCTTTGTATTTCTAATGACTAGAATAATCCTTTGAGCTCTGCGCAAAGTTTTCTAGCTGGTTTGGGTGGATTATGTGGTATTGATAGAAACATGTCAGCTGCAATTCCCTTGTTTCCCATAGCTTTTGTTTTGTTTTGTGTGTGTGTGTTGCAGCAGTGGCATGCACGGCTAGTTTTGGGAAAGCATGTAGCCAGAAATGAACAGGTATTGTAAAGATAACTTGGAAGCTCAAGAGACTGAAGCAGGAGTCTGATCAAGAAATAAATGTAGAAGTGGTGGAGAATTTGGGGGGGTTTAGAGTTCTGAGGGTTTATGTGGGAACTTGCTGGACTTGTCACAGAAAGGAGTGGCTGAGTCATGTAGTCAGATGAGCAATTGCTAGCAAAAACAAATGTTTCATTTGGTTTTAATTAAAAAAATACTCTCCATTGTATTAGATTTGAATGTAGTGTACAGCATAAACACAAAACCAAAAAAACAACAACCCACAAGGAAAGATTTAAAACAGGCTGGACCATGCTCAGTTGAATCAACACAATTTATTAACTGATTTGAAAGATGGATTAATATGTGTGTGCACTAGCAGCTGTTTTTATATATATGCCACCAGTTGCTTGTGAGTCCCTGACTCCAGGTCCTTGCATTGATTTTGCTGTTTGAGGTCATGAAGTGTTTGTGTGCTTGCTTAACTGCCCTATGCTGAGAGGAAATGTCAAGATATTGACTAAAATAGTGCAGATACTGAAATGAAGTTAGTAAGGTATTTATTATTATCAACTGTGCAATAAGACAAAAACACAAAGTATAAAATACAAAACCACAGCTGAAATAAAATCATTTATTAAAAAAAGAAAACATCAAAGGTAGGTAAGGCTAGACATCATTGAAACGAAAGTGTTAAGTGAGTAAGAAGGTAGGAACCTGATGAGAACTAGGGAAGAGGGATCAGAAGGCACTAAGGGACAACAGATCCTGGAAGTCGTGGAGGTAGAAGAAGAAGAATTGGTGGGGGCCTGTGGCATGGATAGGTGCAGAGCTGAAGGTAAGAAATTGGAGGATTGTGGTGGGAATTATAATAGGGGAAAGAGATAGGCTGATAGGCTAAGAAAGAGGAGTCTTGTGGGATGAAATGAATGGAAGCAGAGGACTGTGGGTCATGGAAACAAAGGTGTAAGGAGCTGGTGGGTCCATTTGGGTTTAAGATAAGTGGATACATTTTTGGCTGCAGAGTTTTAGTCTCTCATATTTTCAGAGCCTGTACTTTGGGTTGTATCCAATTAAATTATTGTCCTAGTAGAATGACTTCCAACTGGGTTTAGTGAGATATATGAACCAGGGCATTGTTTCACAGTGGGTTTTTTCTTTCTATAGGACTATTATTCAAATGTTAGAAATCATGCCCATACCATTAGGAAAGACAGCGGAAATGTTCTTTTTAACATGTTGTCTCAGGATATTCCTTCAAAACCTGGGTGAGTTGTCCTGAAGGCGTTCTGGATTGCCTTCTCTTTTCCACTAATTCATAAGTGCCCTGGGCTTGTTTATCATTGCGGAGGGATAGCTTTATTGCCAATGCTTCTCTAACCCCCGACAAGCTGGTATAGCACAGTGGGGAGGAGAGCCTGGCTGGGAGTCCAGAGTCTGTGAGTACTAATCCCTGCTCATGTCTCCTAGGTGTAAAGGCCCAGCTAAAGATCACCTCCACAGTGAGTGGCTCAGGGGTTATGTGCCCTGCCACCTTTGCAGCTGTGGGCAAGCTGCATAGTCCCAAGGAGCCCAGTTGCCCCCCAGCTGGCAGTTGCGGACAAGGAAGGGGCTGGCTTGTGCAGCTGTGGCAAGCTGAGCAGGCCCTAGCCAGCTGGGGAGGACTAGCCTCAGAGGGAGGCGATGGTAAATCCCCTCTGAATGCCGCTTACCACGAAAACCCTATTCACAGAGTAGCCATAAGTCGGGATCGACTTGAAGGCAGTCCATTTCCATTTCGCTAGCCCCAAGAACAGACTAAAAGCTTATATAATATCCAAACACAGCTTGGATCTTCTTAATACCTATGCATTCACCGTGTTTATGTTATGATCCCATAAAATGCTACCAATTGAAACAATAAATCATTTCAAGGGAATATTTTGGTCTGAATTGTTGATCTTTGCTTGAGCAGAATCATCTCTAAACTAATAGCATTGACTGCATACAACTTTCCTATGTATGGATGTACATTGATGATAGATTATGTGGAGTGTTTTTTGGTGTGTGTGTATTGGTAATAGCTTTCCATGTAAAAGGAAGGCACAGACTAGGTTAATAGGTGACTTGATAAGTGAATAATTAATAAATAAGTAAGACTTGCCTCTTCATCTGCCAGTTTTTGGGAAAGTGTTAATATTTTCTCTTCGTATATTTAACAAGAAAAATATATGGATGGGTGAGTGAGTTTATCCAGAAAATGACAATGTATGCTGGAGATGGAGTAGGGGAGAATGAAGTGATAGTAGAGAGGAAAAAAAGAAAAAAATAGACACAGAGTGAGAGAGAATTAAAGGGTGACAAGGGAGCTGATATAGTTGAGAGTGAAAATGTAAAAGGCTAGGGTGCAAATTGTGAAGCTAGAATGCTTTTGATAGATTAGGATGATAATGTTTATATTAGTGTGCTGCCAAAGCCTTTTGTGGCTGTTATGGTTGTTTTTTTTGTGTGTAGTATATATTTTAATGAATGATAGCTGTTTTGTATAATTTACAACACATGTAAAACATAAATACAGATACATTATACCATTAAAACAATACAGAACACTTACCATGGAGACTTTCAGTTAACAAGTGACTAACAAGCCAAACAAATAATGTTGATCATCATGATTCTGCACTTCTGTAGAACCTCAAGCTCTAGATAGCTTAGTATTGCGGCCTAGCATATACAGCTGTGGGCAGAAGGGGACTCTTTCTCTCCTGTACCTCACTGCAGTTTTGTAGCATTGATATTGTGGGACTGAAGATGAAGAGAACCAAAATCACTTTGGAGTCAAGTGGGAGGGGGAGAAAGGATGGGAAAATGTTACAAGTGGTTGGGATTGGAAATTCATACTGCATGTTGTCAATCTTCTCACTGAAGAAACTGGCAAAAACCTTTGGCAGGGCTAAGGGATAAAAGCAGGTTTAAAGGGTGAAGGAAGATTAAGGATATGAGCCAGGGTAGTGGTTCCCAAACATTTTTTCCCGTGGATCACTTCAAAATTGTTGAGGGAATTGGTAGACCACTTAATGGTTTTCTGTCTGTTGTAACAATTGTAGTATGCAGTGCTAGATGCTGTACGATTTTTAATTGTAATTTTGTTGCTTCATTTATTTCTTATATATTGTATTTAATTGTATTACAATTTGAGAATTCAAACTGTCATACAATAATAGATGAAATAAAGGAAGCAATAAACATACAATTAAAATCAGTATGAATAATGTGATGGATACGTCATCTCCCATCTTCAACCACCAATCCGCAAACCAGCTGATTGAAGCTTGTGGACCACTGGCAGTCTACGGACCGCAGTTTGGGAAGCCCTGAGCTAGGGACTGCTGTGGGAAGAGAACTGGAATCCTACACACCTGGGGCATTCACACCCATTTCTACTAGGAAGGCTTGGGGTCTTAAACATAGCTCTTGGAGTTCAGGAATGTTCCATTCCAATGGAAGGGACAGTCCTGATACTCCTTGAGTTGCATATTATATTGTAACTTTTCCCCAGACATTTTAAAGAAAATCTTTAACTTTTATAGAGCTACTCCGAGAGGTTTGGGATAAAATAGATTATCTAGATTGCTTCCAATCTAGTATTTTACTTGGTTTTGCGATGGAAACTGTTTTGGTCACCTTAGGGACTGTTCTGTGCCAGGAGATGGATAAGGAGAGTGTGACCCTGTTTGTTCTCTTGAATCTTCCACTGGCATTCATATACTATTCACCATGGTATCCTGCTGGGTCATCTTGAAGGGATGGGAATTGGGGGTGCATTGTGGAAGTGGATTTGTACTTTCCTGACACAAAGGACCCAGAAGGTGGTGCTGGAGAACTGCTGCTGTTTTGCTTAGTGTATTGGATTTGACAAGGTTCTGTTTTGTGCCTGTGCTGTTTAATATCTATGTGAAGAAGTCATTCATGTAGATGCAGAGTCATCAAGACGCTGATGACGACCAGCTTTCTCTGTCATTTTCATTTGATTCTAGGGAGGCGATTGAAAGGCTGAATGGCTGTTCAGTGGCAGTGAAATACTGCCCGAGGTGGATAAGCTGTGGCTTAATCCATACAAACCAGAAGTAATGGTGGTGAGACTAACTAATTTTGATTTTGATTTACAGCCTGTTTTGGAAACTGCAATTAGTACAAAATACTATAGCCAGGTTACTGATGGATGCCAGGTGCTTTAATTTCCATAGTGTGAATTTTCCATGACCTGTATTTGTTTCAGGTCTAAGTTGAATGTGCTGGTATTAACCTTTAAAGTCCTAAACAGTCTTGGACTTCCTTTCCCCTTATGCTGCTTCCAGCATGCTCTGATCATCACCCAAGGCTCTGCTTCAGATTCTTCAGCCTCATGAGGTATGGCTAATGGCAACCAGGACTCAGTTACTCATTCTGGTGGCATCCACGCTGTGGAATGTCTTACTAAACAAGGTGTGTCAAGTCCTATCACTATGGGTTCAGGCAGCTGGTAATGTCATGGCTGTTCAAAAAGACCTTTGGCTGATCGTTTTTCTGTTTGGTGCTTTTCTGCATTGAAATTTTTATTGTGTTTTTGTTGTGGTGGTGGTTTTTGTGATTAGTTTTAACTTGGGGATTTTTTTACATTAGGAATATTATTCTGGTATTTTGGCATTAGCCACCTTGTGAATACCTTGGAAATAAGGTGGGATACAAGTCTTTCAAATACATAAATACAATTTTATGGTGTTGATTATTTTCAGGAAACATACTGAAGTGATACCAAATGGACTGAGCAAGTTCCAAACTTTCTTTGTTTTTTACAGCTCATCTTCCAAAGATTGATGTATGTCCTCTTCATTATTTTAATCTGGCTGAGAATTTGGATAAGCATGGCACAGCTTCAACAGGGAGGTCCTGATGAAAAAGAGAAGACTACAGCATTAAAGGGTACAAATTAATTTGGAACTTCTCCATAGGCACTCCATAGACTGTGTTCTGATGAACTATAATTTTGTGGTTAGTAAAACAGGTGAGCAAGTGAAATGAGTACACCCCACATTCTTAGCTGCTATAAATTTCTTGCCACTGTTCATAGACCAGGATTTCTTTATCTTTTCTGGAAAAGGAAAGCTCAATATACACTGTCGGAATGCTGTTAGTTATGCATACAGATGTGAAGATCCCCCTTTCCCACCAAAGCCTAAAATGGAAAAACTGGAACATTTGGGGAAACTGAAATAAAATGTTGTATGCAAATTCCAAACAGGAAGAGTGCTGAGTCAGGTTTTGCTTGTAGTCTTCCCATAGGCTCCAGTTGGTCAATGTGAGAATAGGATGCTGGAGTAGATGGGCCATTGGCATGATCCAGGAGGCTATTCTTAAGTTCTTATTTTCTTTTTTAGAATGATGAGTAAAATATTTCTTTAAATGTGTGTTTTAAAACATATTGCTACACCCAGTTCACATTGCTGCACATCTCTTAGGTCCAAGATTTAAAGGTAGACGTTAATGATAGTTATGGATATGCATTGGATTCCGAGAAATACTAAGGCAAAGTGGGATGCAACAGAGGTATTTTTAGCATGTCAGCAGTGAAACAGGATATCTACGAGGTGATGGAAGTCACAGTAGGGACCATTGAAGCCCTTTGTGGTACCTTGGCGATGTAGACATCAAAATAATGCTGCAGACAAGTGTCTGTTGAAAAAGTAATGTCTAAGTTTACCATAATGCCATAACACCAGGGAGGGAGAGCTAACACCAGAGTGGGCACAGGATGTGAAGGAATAGCTCCATTGTGACTGCTAGGTCTAGCTTATTGGAATGATTTTACCAATGCTCTTCAATCACAGTGTTTTAGGGGAGGAAGCAGTTTTGCAAGAACCAAATGTATGTTTTAGACATACCCTGTAATCAAAGGGCATGACTTTTTTACCTGGAAAGCAAATCCCTTTTAGTTCTTCCCACGCCACAATAAAATTTAACAGTGCCTAGCACAAAAGCTCATGGACCGATTTGTCTGCAGTTCGACTCTGGAGGAGTTTCTATACCTGCAAATTTAATCCACTTCTGTCACAAGGGGAAACGTATACTTTTTGTTTTCCCAATAGTGAATGGGGTTCAGGGAGCGTGAACAAAATGAACTTGGGCCTCCTAGCATCCTCTGGCGTCCTCTGAACTGTTCAGAGCTGAATTGGATTTTTTTTATGACGCACCAAATTGGGGCCAAACGGAATCTTGTGGTCAGTGCAGACTCCTAGTGATATTAACAGTACAACTGCTTTTGACTGAATTACTAAATCAATACTCTTAAAACTTGTTATTGGGAAAGTACTTCCAAATGTTGATGAATATGGAATATTTAGATATTTGGTCCAGAAGTGTAATCTAGGAATTGGAATATCAGGATATGGTTTTTATATAACATAGCCTCTCACTCCTCTTGCTTCTCTCTTGCTTTATATTTCTCCGTCTTCTGCATCAAGTGCAAGAGACATGTTTGAAAGTAATCAGGGAACAAACCAGCATGCGAAAGAGTTGAAAAGTTTGTTTCTGTATGTACATACTTTCTGTTTTCTGAAGTCCATGAAGTTTAGAAGCTATGGATCCTTTAGACAGTGACTATGATTAGAGACATGAATCTGTTATGTCAATATTTTCAAGAATATGTTATATCCTATTTCATTCCAAAAAACAAGCAATTTTTTCCCCAGAAAAGCTCATTTTGTTTGTTGTTCACACTTACAGTCTGAATCTGTACATTTTAAGAGGAAGCAAGTCCCGCTCATTTCAGTAGGGCTCACTGCCATGTATTTGTGTGGTCAAAGAGTTCAGTATTTATAAATAGATGCTTATTTTCTGAGCCTTTTCTTTAAAAACATTAGGTTCTTTTTCTTTAAGATAATGCTGGATCTGTACATGGTCTCTAAGCCTAGAGGAATGGAATGGTAACTTCTATTTTTGAAAGTGGCAGTCTGCTGCACAAGTGGGAGGCCACAATTGGATATCAGCATATATCGCTTAGGTTTCATAAGACAGTAAATATTGTATATATTTAATATTTTCTCAAATTTTAAGTATTTGTGGGGGAAATGGGGGAAGTGTTCTTTTCCCCCATGTCTTTAAAGTTTCTGGAAACATTTCTGCCTTGTCACTGAACAGCCTGGAGGGTTATTTGTATGGGCAGCTTTGTGGACTTCTTTGTTTGTAGCCCCTGTATTACCAGGTTACCATGTGACTTCTCCAGGAAAAACAAATAGGCTCTGCCTAGAATTGAGTATGCTGCTTGCCGATTTTTAATAGAAAATGCATGTAGATTTGTGTCTCTCCTTCCAGTGGAATATTTTTCAAAGTACTACTGTAAAGATCCCCTTTAGGATGCACACCTTAACGTGGTGAGGGGGTTTGAGAGTATCGAAGAAGCTGAGAGCAATGCCGTCAGGAGTCTAGACCAAGAGGCTAGACTCCTAGCAGGGGCACCCAAGGCGGAATGGTCAAAACTGAGACACCAGACTAAGATGCATCCAAACTCAGAGGAAGGCAATGGTAAACCACCTCTGAATACCTCTTACCACGAAAACCCTATGAACAGAGAAACCAAAATGCAACACGAGATAGTGCTGGAAGATGAGACCCCCAGGTCGGAAGGCATTCACCGAGCTACTGGGGAAGAACAAAGGACAAGTACGAGTAGCACTATGACTAATGACACAGCTGGATCAAAGCTGAAAGGAAGCCTGGTGGTTGATGCACACAGATGTGAAAGTAGAGTCCAGAGTTGTACGACGCACACAATAGGAACATGGAATGTGAGAAGCATTAACCAGGGAAAGCTAGAAATTGTCAAGCAAGAAATGGAGCACATCAACATTACCATACTTTGCGTGAGTTAATTAAAATTGACGGGAATGGGACATTTTCAATCAGGCAAATACAAAATATTTTCTGCAGGAAATAAGAAATCAAGAAGAAATGGGTTGCTTTAAGTGAGAAGTGATGTAGCAAAAGCAATTAGGAGCTACAACGCAAGGTCTGAGCGAGTGATATCAATGAGATTAAATGGGAAACCTATTAACATAACCATCATCCAAGTCTATGCTCCAACTGCAAACGCAGAAGAAGAAGAATTGGAGATATTTTACACAGAAGTACAGGAGGAAGTTGATCACACGCCAAAACAAGATGTTCTGATAATCGTGGGGGACTGGAATGCAAAAGTAGGGAACAAAGAAGAACTAGGAATTGTGAGGAAATGGGGCTTAGGAGATAGAAATGAAGCAGGAGAGATACTTACTGAATTCTGTGAAGCCAATCATTTGTTTCTTGCGAACACATTTTTTGAGCAACCAAAAAGATGACCGTACACATGGATATCACCAGATGGTCAATATAGGAATCAAATTGATTACATAATAGGTAACAGAAGATGGAGAAGTTCCATACTTTTGGCAAAAACAAGACCAGGAGCAGACTGCGGTACAGATCATGAACTGGTTGCATTGAAAATTAGAGTAAAGCTAAAGAAGAAGAACAAAGCAATCATAATGCCAAAATACAATTTAAATAACTTCCCAGAAGAATATAAATATCAAATAAGGAACAGGTTTGAGGCTTTAAACTTAGTTGACAGAGAACCAGAAGAACTATGGAGTGAAGTCAGAGACATTATCAGGGAAGAATGCAAAAAGGCAATACCTCTAGTTAAAAAGAGAGAAAGACCTCAATGGATGGCTGAAGAAAGTCTTACAATGGTTAAAGAGAGAAGGAAAGCAAAAGCAAAAGGAGACAGGAACACGGTTAGAACCCTAAATGCAACTATACAGCAACTAGCGCGTCAGGACAAAGAGAACAATTACAATAGTTACTGTATAGAAATAGAAGAGGACAACAAAAAGGATAGAACAAGAGCCCTATTCCAAAAGATTAGAGAAATGAAAGGGAAATTTAAACCAAGAGTAGGGGTGTTGAATAATCCACAGGGAAGCACACTGACTGACCAAGATGAAATAAAAGGAAGATGGAAGCAATACACTGAAAGCCAGGATGACATATTCATTCATGGAGGAACAATATGATGAAGAACCAGAAATCTTAGAATGGGTGGTAAAAGCTGCTCTTAAAATACTTTGAAGAAACAAATCACCAGGAACAGATGGCATACCAATAGAGTTGCTACAAGCTACTGCGACTGAATCTGTCCAAATTTTGACAAAAATTTGTCAAGAAATGTGGAAAACTAAACAATGGCCCACAGACTGGCAGTGTTCAATATACAGTAGGGCCTCACTCATACCGCAGGTTAGGTTCCAGACCCCCGCCAAAAAGCGGATCAGCTGTAGTGTGGGGGTCTGGAACCTAACCCGCTGATTGTGCCAGAGGAGGAGAAGATCAGCTGTAGCACGGAGGTCTGGAACCTAACCCGCTGATCACGCCAGAGGAGAAGATCAGCTGTAGCACACTACAGCTGATCTTCTCCTCTGGCGGGATCAGCTGTAGTGTGGGAGTCTGATTGCACAGGAAGAGGGGATCAGCTGTAGTGCACTACAGCTGAGCTTTCCGTCCTCTGGCAAGATCAGCTGGATTAGGGGATCTCATTGCACTGGGAGAGAAGATCAGCTGGAGCGTGCCACAGCTGATCTTCCCCTTCTCCGGCGAGATGAGTTAGACCGCAGGGAGCTCCAGCCCCCGCTCCAGCTGATAGCTCCACTGGCACCGTATTAGCGGAATGCCGAAAAGCAGGACACCGAAGCAGGGCCCCACTGTATATCCCAATTCCAAAGAAAGGGGATCCCATGGAATGCAGTAATTATTGAACTATTGCCTTAATATCCCATGCAAGTAAAGTAATGCTCAAGATTCTACAACAAAGACTGTAACATACATGGAGCGAGAAATGCCAGACATCCAAGCTAGATTTAGAAAGGGAAGAGGCACCAGAGATCATATCGCAGACGTATGTTGGATAATGGAACGGAGCAAGGAATTCCAGAAGAAAATCACCGATTGGTTCCCCATTGGAAAGGTTGTGAGACGTGTGTATTTATTACCCTATTTGTTTAATCTGTATGTAGAACATATCATACAGAAAGCGGGATTGGACCAAGGTGAAGGAGGTGTGAAAATTGGAGGGAGAAATATCAATAATTTAAGATATGCAGATGATACCATACTACCAACAGAAGCCAGTAATGATTTGAAATGAATGCTGATGAACTTTAAAGAGGAAAGCACAAAAGCAGGACTACAGCTGAATGTCAAAATGACAACAGAAGATTTATGGAACTTTAAAGTTGACAATGAGGACATTGAACTTGTCAAGGATTATCAATACCTTGGCACAGTCATTAACCAAAATGAAGACAGTAGTCAAGAAATCTGAAGGCTAGGACTGGGGAGGGCAGCTATGAGAGAACTAGAAAAGGTCCTCAGATGCAAAGATGCATCACTGAACACCAAAGTCAGGATCATTCAGACCATGGTATTCCCGATCTCTATGTATGGATGTGAAAGTTGAAAAAAGCGGATATGAAAAAAATCAACTCATTTGAATTGTGGTGTTGGAGGAGAGCTTTGCGCATACCATGGACTGCGAAAAAGACAAATAATTGGGGGTTAGAACAAATTAAACCAGAACTGTCACTAGAAGCTAAAATGATGAAACGGAGGCTATCATGCTTTGGACACATCATGAGAAGACATGATTCACTAGAAAAGACAATAATGCTGGGAAAAACAGCAGGGAGTAGAAAAAGAGAAAGGCCAAACAAGAGATGGATTGATTCCATAAAGGAAGCCACAGACCTGAACTTACAACATCTGAACAGGGTGGTTCACGACAGATGCTCTTGGAGATCACTGATTCATAGGGTTGCCATAAGTCATAATCAACTTGAAGGCACATAACAACAACTGTAAAGGAATACATTAGCTCAGAAACAGACAAAAATATGCTGGTATAGCAGCCTAATAAAAAATGAGCCTTCTGAGGAAGGGGTTGTTGTCGTCCATATGTATTGTACCCATTCTCTCTTCTGTGTTTATGGAGCTGCTAATATACTGGATAGTTTTGCTGAACCTGGATTGGAGAATCCTGGATCCAAATCCCTACTCAGCTCATTGGATAGTTTTAGGCATTTCACTGTTTCTCAGCTAACCTTGTAGGGGGTTGTGAGGATAAAATGACATAACTGCTACTATATGAGCTGGAGCTCTTTGGAAAAAAAAGAATAGGATGCAATGTGATGACAACCACTTTGCCATTTGGAAAGTGTTGATGTGGCACCACTTAGGGCACACCCTTGATTTAGATTTTGCTTCATTGGGAGGAAGGGGTGTCTGGAGATGGTGGTGGTGGTGGATGTCACTCTGTTGTCCTAGGCAGAATTACTTCATGGTGAACTTTGGAGTTAATCCTGTAATGGACTTGATGCCATATAGGTTAAAAAGTACTTATTGCTTATTTTTTAGTATGTCTATTGCAAAACAGTGCAAAAGGTTCTTTGAAAAATGGTTTCTCTGCCCCCCCCTATGTAAAGCAGCGAGTCACTACAGAGTGCAGGGAGATAAGTCTGGGAAGGCAGTCAACACTTTGTTATATTTATATACTTCTGATATCAGTTGAAGCAACTGCTGGAACACCATGGTGTTCCTTTTGTGTGTGAGTCTGAGAGAGACATACAGCCAGAACCACCAGAGAGGCACACCTGGTTAAGTTAACTAGTTAAGCCAACTAGTTGTTGACAGAAGGTTTAGCTAGTCACACTTGCTGTCTCTGACAGATGGCATATAGAGGCAGTATGGAGAGACGGCAGCTCATAAAGCCATGAGAAAACACCCCCCTCTAACAAGAAAGTGTATAAAAATTGAAGCCCCACTAAGCTCTATACGCATCTCCAGCTGGCATATCACTCCTGCATTCTATGTTATCTGATGGGTGAGATGTAGTTCCATGTACTTTGTAATTGTGGCTCTGTAACAAGACGTTGAGTTTAACTCAGTCCTTTCATCTATGGTAACCTAGTTGTACCTTCACGGTCTTATACTTTGATGTTATACAGCAACCTCTTTCTTGCTGATTTGTATTCTTATTTTCTATTTCTCCTATGATGGCTAAGACCACTTAGAATGCATTTCAATACTTTTAGGGTGCGAGATATGAATAAATAGCACATCTTGTAAGACCATTCTTCTGTTGGAAGTCTGATTCCCAAAAAGAAAATTTCTGATACCTCCCAAGACCCAAGAATCCTTGGGTGGGGTCTCTATATAAAATCTGCCTACTTTTTCACAAGTGCTGTTGGAAACCTGTGAGCTTAGGTGAACTAACATTCAACATATAAGGATTAATGGGAGAAAGCAAGAACCCTTGACTCTGTGCGTTCATAGGATAGAGGGCCAGCCTTGCCAGTAGCAATCCGATCCTCCCCTGCAGGGGTGGTGGACCAGTTAAGATGGCCTAGAGACTAATAGAATCCAATGGATTCCTGAATGCCAGTTTCCAGTTGATAGAACAGGTGACCCTGTTGAAGCTCTTGGAACAGGAGCAAAACTAGGCTCTTACCATGGTTACCCCTAAGTTCCCTCTCTGGCATTGTGGAGCCTGTTCTGCCCCTTGGTACACCAGTAAAGTTAGGGTGATGAAACATACCAGATGATCGCTAGAGTGCAAGCTGTGAAAAATGTGCTGTGAAGCCAATTGAGCATGAGTGAAACTACATAACTGTGCCTGTTGTGTGGCAGTGAGGGCGGCGAAGAAGACCCACTTTGCTGCCTCCATTGCATCCTCAAGTAGTTGTCCAGTGGAGCTTTTTTCGTATTGTCCAGGGTCTGTTATCATTATTCCAGGGAATTGAGTTTTAGACCCTTTGGAAGCCCTTTCTGAATTGTTTGCAAGGCAAACAATTAGAGAGTAAAGTTACTCACCTCTGTAGCCTTCCTGATGCCACATCCACATTTACTGCAGTCTTCAGTCAGGTGTCAAGTACAATTGCTGCAACCTTTTGGAATCAGTTTCAGTTGGTGTGGCTTGATGATGTGGACAAGGTGCTTGCGATAATGTGGTCAGTAATGTGTCTTCTTGCCCCTCTTGGCTAATTAAGGGTTGCTGAGGGGGTATGACTACATGGATCCAGGGTGTGGTCAACACATCCTTGTGGGAGGGAGTAGTTCCAGCTGCCTTGAAAGACGCAGTGATCAGTCCACTTCTGAAAAGGCCATGCTGGGACCCTTGGTTTGTGACAACTTCCACCTGGATGCAAACCTCTTTTAGGCGAGGATTGAGAGGGTTGTGGTGCAACAAGTGTGAGTACTCTTGGTTTAGACAGATTATCTTGACCTATTTCAGTCTGGGTTTAGGCCTGGTAATGGTTCTGAATCAGCCTTGGTTGCCCTGATTACCTTGATCAGGAAAAAAAGAGAGTGTATGATCTTGTTACTCTTCCTTGATCTCTCAGCAGCTTTTGATACAATTGACCATGGTATCCTTTTGAGTTAACTTAGTGAGATGAGTATTGTAGGCAGTGGTTCTCATCCTATCTCCAGGGTTGGTTTCACATAACAGCATTGCGTGATTGTCTTTCGGCTCCGTGGCAGTTGTGCTGTGGGGTGCTGCAGGGTTCATCTTGTCCCCGATCTGTTTAACATCTTCATTAAGCTGTTGAGAGTGGTCATTAGGAGATTTGGGGTGAGGTGTCAGCAGTACCAACTATCACGTGGATCAACAGTTGGCTCCAGAATAGTACTCAAAGAGTGCTTATCAATGGTTCCCTCTCAAACTGGACGGAAGTAACGAGTGGGGTACCACAGGGCTCGGTGCTGGGCCCAGTGCTCTTCAACATTTTTATTAATGACGTGGATGAAGAGGTACAGAGCATGCTTAATTTGCAGATGATACAAAATTGGGGGACACAGCTAATACCGTGGAAGACAGAAACAAAAGGGACCTTGATAGGCTGGAGCATTGAACTGAAAACAACAGCATGAAATTTAACAGGGATAAATGCGAAGTTCTACACTTAGGAAAAAGAAACCAAATGCACAGTTATAAGATGGGGGATACTTGGCTCAGCAATACAACATGTGAGAAGGATCTTGGAATTGTCATTGATCACAAGCTGAACAGTGCAATGTGGCTGCAAAACAGTGTGACGCCAACAGTGCAATGTGGCTGCAAAAAAGGAAAATGCTATATTAGACTGCATTAACAGAAGTATAGTTTCCAAATCGCGTGAAGTATTAGTTCCCCTCTATTGAGCACTTTTTAGGCCTCATCTTGAGTAATGCATCCAGTTCTGGTCTCCGCAGTTCAAGAAGAATGCAGACAAAGTGGAACAGGTTCAGAGGAGGGCAACAAGGATGTTCAGGAGACTGGAAACAAAGCCCTATGAGGAGAGACTGAAAGAAGTGGGCATGTTTAGCCTAGAGAAGAGAAGACTGAGGGGAGATATGATAGCACTGTTCAAGTACATGAAAGGTTGTCACACAGAGGAGGGCTGGGGTCTCTTCTCGATCATTCCATAGTGCAGGACATGGAATAATGGGCTCAGGTTGCAGGAAGCCAGATTTTAACTGAACGTCAGGAAAAACTTCCTAACTGTTAGAGCCATAGGACAATGGAACCAATTACCTAGAGAGATAGTGGGCTGTCTGACACTGGAGGCATTCAAGAGGCAGCTGGACAGCCATCTGTAGGGAATGCTTTGATTTGGATTCATGCACTGAGCATGGGGTTGGACTTGATGACCTTATGTCCAACTCAACAAATCTATGATTCTATTTTGCGGTAACATCTGAATTGGGAGAGGCCGTGCAAGCTCTGGACCAATGCCTGGATGAGGGCCAGTAAACTGAGTCTGAATCCTGGCAAGGCAGAAATGCTATGGGAAGGTGGTTCCCAAGTCTGGATAACTGGTCAATTGCCTGCTGTGGATGGGGTAGTACTCCCTCTGAAAGAGCAGGTTTGAAGGTTGGGGGTGATCCTGGATCCATCTCTGTCATTAGAGATCCACGTCACCTCAGTGGCTAGGAGTGTTTTTAACCAGCTTTAGCCATGTCTGGATTGCAATAGCCTGACCGCTGTCATCGATGTGCTGATAACCTCCAGGCAGGATTACTGTAATACTATCTATGTGGGTCTGCTCTTGAGATTGGTCTGGAGCTGCAGTTGGTGCAAATTGCTGTTCACTTGAGCAGGATATTGGCAACATGTTACCCTGCTGCTGAAAAAATTGCAGTGGCTACCAATTAGCTACTGGGATAGGTTCAAATGGTTGGTTATGGTATATAATTCCCTATGCAGCTTGGGACCAGGATACCTGAAAGATCACCCCTTATATACCCTGTTGATCACTGCTCTGCAGATGAGGGCCTCCTGCAGATACCATGTTATCAGGAGGTCTGTTCAGTACAGTATAGGCATTGTGTCTTTAGTGTTGTGGGACCTACCCTTTGGAATTCCCTCCCCTTAAATATTAGACAGGTGTCATCTCTGTTGTCTTTTCAGCAACTACAGAAGACCTTCCCCTTCCAACAAGTCTTTTTAGTAAAGACTTTTATCACAGTCTGCATCTGTACTGAATTTGTTTTTAAGTTGTTTTTATTGTTTTATCACTTGTTGTTTCCTGTCCTGGAGTCCTTTTGGGAGAAAGGATGGGAGAATGCATGCAACTGTAAATACTGAAGGTGATATGCAACATTGCAGCAGCAGACACCATGTTCCTCTTGTTCCCAGGGCTGTGGAGTCAGAGTTGGAGTCGGGAGCAATTTTGGGTGGAGTCGGTAGAAATGTTCTATTCCGACTCCAACTCTGACTCCTTCATAAATGGCAAGTGTATATTAACTAGTAATAACAAATTTACTGTAATAAAATGGTAGCACAAGGCATTTCATCACCACCACGTGAATCCAGAGCTTGGAAAAGTTACTTTCTTGAACTACAACTCCCACGAGCCCAATCCCTGGGGCTGATGGGAGTTGTAGTTTAAAAACGTAACTTTTCCAAGCTCTGGATTCACGTGGTGGTGATGAAATGCCTTGTGCTACCATTTTATTACAGTAAATTTGTTATTACTAGTTAATATACACTTGCCATTTATGAAGGAGTCAGAGTCGGACAGTAGAAAAATAGAGGAGTCGGAGTCGAAGGTCTGGCATACCGACTCCACAGCCCTGCTTGTTCCTACTGCAACCCACTGCACCTCCCAATTTACTGTGGAGGATCACCCAATCCTCTGGATCAAATTTTGGAGGTGCATGGGGCCTGCAGGGTGGAAGAGAGGAAGGGAAAGTTCCTTTACATAAGCAGAACTTGGTTGTGCAAGTGGGCTGACGCTGTTGAATGTCACACAGAATATTTAGGCTTGACTGCGCAAAGCACTCTTGTTCATAAAAATAATTCAGTAAAACTTAAGTATGTCTCATACAAACTGGTATGAAGTACTGATCCATTCCTCAAAACAAGAACTGAAACGATTTAAATGTTTTAGGATGAGGTATTGTGTTTTGTTTTGTTTTGTTTGATTCAGGCCTAATGAACTCTGGTCACCTCCTAGGTAGTGGTTATCAAGACTGGTATATCTAAGGGCAGGTTAATTCCATAAGGTGGCTGATAAAAATGTAGTGTCTGGAAACAGTGATCATTTCTTTTTTTAATTGGAAAAAAAACCATTTGCAGTTATTTGCAGTATACATTTATTTAAAATGAAGGTATGATTATCTACAAATATATTGAGATATATTCATTCATAGGGTCGCCATAAGTCATAATCGACCTGAAGGCACATAACAACAACAATATTGAGATATCAGAATTATGTGTTAATCCAGTGTTGCTTCAACTTGCCAAGTTCCATAAATGTGTAAATTTATAGCTTGTATTTGAAACGTAGGCTTACTCCTTTACATTTATATTTTAGGACCTATCACAATTTTTAAAGTGGGGGGCTTTTGTCTAATGAGGTCCTTCCCCTCTGCATGTTAAAGGTAGTTGTGCCATGTGTCTGAATTTACAAAGTCATGATAGGCACAATAAATATATTAACTTTTTTAAAAAAAAGAACTTAAAGTCATTTGTATTGTAATAAAACGTTGCCATCAGAAGACATTTCCACTTTGGGGCATTGTTAGTTGATTCTGCCTCCCATCTGTGATCCCCAGTCACTCCTAAAAACTGTTTAAGGTTATCATAGTGAGCATGGGAATCTGCATATAGGTGTGTGAAGTGGGAGAGAAAGAACTATGTGACCTCCCCTGCATGAACAAACTGCCTTCAGTTCTCATAATAGCATCTTTGGATTCAATTATTGATCTCTAAAGTATCAGTTGACTTGGCATGCACTATGGAAAGCTTGACATGTTGAATAATATGGTGTTTCTGTCAATATACTGTATATCATAGTGTTTCAGTACATCAGTATTGTAACTTAATGTCCTGTTGGCCAGTGGATCTGAGCTCTAATGAACTGATTGCAAAATTAACTCCAGAATTTTGAACTTCTGAGAACTCCAAAAACGTGGGGTTGTTCAGGCAATGCTTTGAACCTACCTAGGGAGCTCATTGGAGTAGGCTTGAGGGTCAGGTGTTTTCTTCCCTATGAGGAAAAAGTACTAAAAGAATGGGAAAATCTCATGCCTGCATTAATAAGGAAATTCCTTGATCTGGGAGATCTCCCATGTTAATGTGGGTTCTCTGCTTGAATTTCTGGAGTGAATGGATGCACATTTTGACACAGTTGAATTTTAATGAATGTGTCTGTCAATGTAGATGCATTTTATTAATGGCTGCAAGTCACATTGACCATGTGTCTGTCAATGTGGATGTATTTTATCAAATAGTTGCAAGGCACACTGAAATCTCTTAATATGCTCCATGTGTTCTATGCAATGAAAACAAATGTGTGTGGGCAATGCTGGCATGTGATAGTAAAAAGCAGAAAATTTACTCTCTTCCTCACCCCAAAGGATTCTTGTTACAAAAAAGCTACGCTAGTGGCTGCTCTGCCAGCATGACATAGATGGAATCCTGTGCTCCAGCATTGGAGCAGAAAGCAAAACAATACTAATGGAAATAAAAGATTACACAACTGTTGACTTTCATTTCTACCTAATGCTTGGCAACTCCGCTGTCACCCACCAAACACAATTTAATGTACTGATTATGCCCGACATACCATTGTAGAGAAAACACCAGCCAGATGGTTTTTCTCCCTCCCTCATAATACTAGAACTCGTGGACATTCAAAGAAGCTGAATGTTGGAAGATTCAGGACAGACAAAAGGAAGTACTTCTTTACTCAGCGCATAGTTAAACTATGGAATTTGCTCCCACAAGATGCAGTAATGACCACCTCGTTGTGCCTCTTCAGCAGGACTCTGTCTTGAGGCTGGAATTTCCTCAGTTGAGTGCACAGCATGGCTGCAAGCCTTTAGATTCTGGTCCAAGATGGCTTATTCAGAACCTTCCCTGGGTTATCTCCATCTAATATGGAAAGACCCTTTCAAAAGCCATTGGTCCAAAATATTTGATGAAAAATTAAACTATTTAGGCCTGTCTAAAGAACTTTTGGTCACCTGGGATTTCAGGGTAGCCAAACAAAATGTAGACCAGCGGATAAAGGATTTAGATTGCCAGTATTTAACGTCTAAGGCACGTTCCTCTTGCTCTCCCCTTCACTTTGGCTTAAGTTTTCGTTCTCCCTATCACACATTATGTATAGAAGAGCTGAGTCTCCCACATTATAGATTTTTGTTTTCTCGGGCCAGATTCAACTGTTTACCTTCTGCACTCCTGTCAGGTCGCTTCAATGGCATTTCTCTGGAAAACCGTTACTGTATTTGTAAGGCAAAGTTGCCTGAAACAGTTGGACATGTGCTTTTGGAGTGTGAATTATATCTGGAGGCAAGGAAAAAATTTATTGTGCCTCTTATCGATGGCTTCCCTGGTAGATCTATAGAATGGAAAATAAAGTATTTTCTATCAGATAATCTTAAAGATAAAACTGAACAAGTTGCAAAATTTTTGTTTATAGCCCAATCTAAACGTAAAAAACTGGTTCATGACAAATTTGAAAAATTTAAATCCTTTTAAAATATTTTATTGTATTCTGTTGTTGTATCTTGTTTTAAAATGGGTCTATGACTGTATAATAAAGAATTGAATTGAATAATGGCCACCAGCTTGGATGGCTTTAAAAGAAGATTAGACAAGTTCATGGAGGACAGGGCTATCAGTGGCTACTAGCCATGATGGCTATACTCTGCCACCCTAGTCAGAGGCAGCATGCTTCTGAAAACCAGTTGCCGGAAGCCTCAGGAGGGGAGAGTGTTCTTGCACTCGGGTCCTGCTTGCGGGCTTCCCCCAGGCACCTGGTTGGCCACTGTGAGAACAGGATGCTGGACTAGATGGGCCACTGGCCTGATCCAGCAGGCTCTTCTTATGGTGCAGAAATGCCACAATGCTATCAAAGAACCTATTAGAAACATCCTCCCAGAGGGAATGCAGAAGCACACTCCCAGGAAGAGCTCATTGTGTCTCCCCCCATTACAGGCTTCCATGGCCCACTGTTTAGGAGAATAGCAAATAGTAACTTAGTGTATGGGTTTTGCATGCAGACCTGTGGATTCTACATGTGGGCCTTCTGCCTACTGAGTGGACTGGGTTTGTGCCATTTTGGAGTGCAGGACCAACACCTGATTTGAGAATAGGATGTGAACTAAGCCATTGTCCCTTGCCACATTCACAACTCCACATAGAATTTCTGTTTGCTCTGACAATGTCTCTCCAGCTTAGTGGTCATGCCAGCAGTATTTATCTCTGACATAAATTCACTATGCTCTGTAGATTTTCTTTGTAGCAAAGCAAAATTTAGTAGATCTTTCTTCTGCCAGTAAGTGTTAAGTTTGGGGCTGGATCACTCTGTAAATATGAGAGAGAAAAGCCCTGCTTCTTTCCCATAAAATAGCAGAAATGTCTCAGAAAATATTTCAGATGTGTTACCTTATGCCCTTTGGCAGTACAGAAGACTGTACTGTCTTGACTTTAAAAATGGAGCCAAAATGAGGCCATAGAGAGAGAAGAGGGAAGTGATGGCATATTTGGGGAAACCCTGAAATTAGGCATGATGATACACTGCAACACTTTGTTGCAGGTTCCTCTTGTTATGCTCAAATGTTCTCCTACGTATGTAGAAACCAGCTGTTAGTTTGGGATGGATTAATAATTGTCCCGCTTAATCTAATTGGATATGTTAGTCAAAGGAGTCCAGAACTCCAAATCAACACTGTTTTAATGCATTCTAGAAGATACTTTTATTTTAATTAAAACAAAGAGTAATGAACTGAATTTGTGGTCTACAGAAAGACAAATTTCTTCCCCACCTTTCCCCCTCAGATTTATTGTCTAGAATAGACCTGGATGAACTGATGAAAAAAGATGAGCCACCTCTTGAGTTTCCTGATACGCTTGAAGGATTTGAATATGCTTTTAATGAAGGTAAGTAATGAATGCTGTAAGAACTCATTTAGAAGTGATTGAATATCAATATTTCCACCCAAGAACTTTGATTCATAGCTTGCTGTTTGAGTCTTGTTTCTTTTGTGTGACTATTTTAAATAATGTAACAAAAGTATTAGTCTTGAATATTCAAATACATCCTGTTTTCAACTGTATGTGCACAAATAACACATTTTTTATCCTATTGTAATTTGTCCTTGGGGTATTCTAAAAATAGCAACACAGTTGTGCAGCATGGTGGTAGTGCCTCGCTGAAAAATATTATTCTAATTCGTCTAACACATTGGTTTGTAAGTAGCCCATTTTACTTCAGTAGTTGTTGCTGTGTACAGTAGAGTCCCACTCATACTGCAGGTTAGGTCCCAGATCCCCGCCAAAAAGCAAAAACCGCCAAAAAGCGGATCAGCTGTAGTGTGGGGGTCTGGAACCTAACCCACTGATCGCTCCGGAGGAGGAGTGCTACAGCTGATCTTCCCCTCCTCTGGCACGATCAGCTGGAGTGTGGGAGTCTGATCGCGCCAGAAGGGGAGATCAGCTGTAGCGCTCTACAGCTGATCTTCCCCTCCTCTGGTGAGATCAGCTGGAGTGTGGGAGTCTGATCGCGCCAGAAGGGGAGATCAGCTGTAGCGCTCTACAGCTGATCTTCCCCTCCTCTGGCACGATCAGCTGGAGTGTGGGAGTCTGATCGCGCCAGAAGGGGAGATCAGCTGTAGCGCTCTACAGCTGATCTTCCCCTCTTCTGGCGAGATCAGCTGGAGTGTGGGAGTCTGATCGCGCCAGAAGGGGAGATCAGCTGTAGCGCTCTACAGCTGATCTTCCCCTCCTCTGGCACGATCAGCTGGAGTGTGGGAGTCTGATCGCGCCAGAAGGGGAGATCAGCTGTAGCGCTCTACAGCTGATCTTCCCCTCCTCTGGCGAGATCAGCTGGAGTGTGGGAGTCTGATCGCGCCAGAAGGGGAGATCAGCTGTAGCGCTCTACAGCTGATCTTCCCCTCCTCTGGCACGATCAGCTGGAGTGTGGGAGTCTGATCGCGCCAGAAGGGGAGATCAGCTGTAGCGCTCTGCAGCTGATCTTCCCCTCCTCTGGCGAGATCAGCCGGAGCGTGGGGAGCTCCAGCCCCCCCTCCAGCTGATCAACCCGCTGGCGCCGTATTAGCGGAACACCGAAAAGTGGGCCGTTGAGAAGTGGGGCCCTACTGTAGATATATCCAGGATCAGGATATTGTGTCATGTCGTAGCAGACATAATCTTAAAACACATAATCGAAAGCAAATATTGCTGATTTTAATGAGAATTGTTTTCAGAGTTGCTGTGAACCAGAGCTATGGCTGGCTTTGCACACATGGAGTTGCTCTCTTTACTGAAATAAAGAAACTTGAGAGTTGAAATAAAGAAAGTTGAGAGAGCATTTGTATACAACAAAACTCCTGTGCAATTAGAAGGTTGTTAGAGCAGTGACAATTTATGTTGCTGCTTACTCCTTAACAATGCCAAGCACGTAAGTCTCAGCACGTAAGTCTGCCCTTGGAAGGAAAATCCTAAGTGGTTTTGGACATATTTGTATCATATAGAAGTCAGGTTTTTTGAACACTATAAAAGGTAGTGTACTTCAGACTATTATCTTAGACTTCATGCTTGTAGTCTTGTATAGGTTCAACTATATATCTTTATTTAAATTGAGCTAATGTGTGGAGATGTTTAACAAGTTTGTAATTTGTCTATATTATAAATTTACATTTAAAAGTACAAAATGTACTCCAAGAACTATTTTGTTGAATTTTTTTAAGAGAATGGTTGCATCAGTTTAGGAAACTGTTTAAGGCTTGTTTGTTATTCGCCATAAGTTGCCCAACTCTGAAGTGGAATTGTGAAGTCCACACTGGCTAGCCCCAAAGGGGCAAGCTCAGTTAAGTTCCTCACCCTCAAGCCTGAGAGAGTTGTGTAGTGCATGAAATCATCCAAAAGATTCTTACCACCCCATAAAGACTGTTCTGTATTACATTTGACCTCTCTTTGGCTTCCTGGTTCTTAAAGAGATGCCCTAATGGAATTTTTCAGATTCCTGATGGTGAGTTAATTAGGAAATTGACGTTTCAGTCAGGCAAACCCTAAAAGGGTAAGCTTGTGAAGCTCTCTGGCCTTGGCTGACCCCTCCCCCCCAGTGCATTCCCCACAAAGACTTAAAGGGATATACTAGAAGAAGCTGTCTACCTACGAAGGGCTATATACACCAAAAGGCCTGCCTTAAGCCTGAGAGAACTGTACATCTCTGTATCTGTTCACATGTAGTCTCTGATATTATATCTGTTCCAGGGCTGAGATATCATGTAAACATGTTCGAAGACGAAGGCTACAATCCTTAATATGTTTACTAGGGAATAACCACCATCAAAAACAGTGGGTCATTTCCTAGTAAACATAATAAGATTGCAGTGTACAATATTAGCTTCCAAGTACCTGAAAGCCAGCAGGGAAGTACCTTTGAGAAAGGCTTAAACCCCCTCCCCCAGGAGTCCAGATCCAGATGGGGTATGTTGTACACAGCTGCTTTTTTGTAAAAGAAGAGATCTAGCGTGTTTTAAGATGATCGTTAATAACACTTCTAATGTAACATTGGCCCTGAGCTTCTATAGCAACAGGTATATGGAATACAGTGGATGAGTTTCCAAGGTAGAAAGCAATAGCATAAGAGATGTGCAGTATGCAAATTATGTAGATTCTATACCATTTGAGTTCAAAATTGTAGTTGGATGACAATGCGGTGTAGAAATGGACCGCTGATGTAATGTCCACCCAGTAATCTACTCCTTTCAGGAGCTAGGTTATACCAGCTGAAGATTCAACAGTTTCCAGGAGCAGCCTTGTACTGAGCACAAGTCTTGATACCCTTGGGGAATATTGCAAAGCAGAAATCTGATGGAGCTTTGCTTTCTCCCTAGAAACCTTATTGCTACCTCTGAAATTGAAACCTGTCATATAGCCACAGAATAGAGTTAGAAGGGGCCTATAGGGCCATTGAGTCCAACACCCTGGCTCAAGGCAGGAATCCAAGTTAAACCATTCCCGACAGATGGCTGTTCAGCTGTCTCTTGAATGCCTCCAGTGTTAGAGAGCCCACCAGCACCCTAGGCAATTGGTTTGATTGTTGCTTTTCCTGATATACAGCCAAAGTCTGGCTTCTTGTAACTGGAGCCCATTATTCCCTATCTGGCATTCTGGGATGAAGAATGAGAAGAGATACTGGCCTTCCTCTGTTTGACACCCTTTCAAGTACTTAGAGTGCTATGTCTGTCCCCTCAGTCTTCTCTTCTCACGGCTAAACATGCCAATTTCTTTCCGTCTATCCTCATTCATAGGGCTTTGTTTCCAGTACTGTGATCATCCACATTGCTCTGCTTGGAACCAGTTTGTCTGGTTCAGTGTCTAGAACTGGACACAGAACTCAAGATAAGGCCTAACTAGTGCCAAATAGAGGGGAACTAGTCTTTCATGCAATTTGGAAACTATCCTTCTGCTGTTGCCGTGTGCCTTCAGGTCGATTATGGCAACCCTATGAATCAGGGACCTCCAGTAGCATCTGTGATGAACCACTCTGTTCAGATCTTGTAAGTTCAGGTCTGTGGCTTCCTTTATGGAATCAATCCGGCTCTTGTTTGGTCTTCTTTTTCTGCTCCCTTCTGTTTTTTCCAGCATTATTGTCTTTTCTAGTGAATCATATCTTCTCATTATGTGTCCAAAGTATGATAACCTCAGTTTTGTCATTTTAGCTTCCAGTGATAGTTCTACTTTAATTTCTTCTAAAACCCAATTACAGGCATACCCCGCTTAAAGTAGCTTCACTTAAAGTAGCCTTGCTATAAAGTACATGCTCCATACTCCACCATACTACTTAAAGTACGTGCGCTTTGCAACAATGGACACTTTATTGGCATGACGCCGCTGCCATCTAGTGGTGATTGAGTGCAGTACAAGTGAAGATAATTGCTTCACTTTAAGTACATTTTCACTTAAAGTACACTCTCCGGTTCCATTGCGTACGTTAAAGCGGGGTATGCCTGTATTTCTCTTTTCCAAGGTCCATGGTAGCCGCAAAGCTCTCCTCCAACACCACATTTCAGATGAGTTGATTTTCTCTTACCGCTTTTTTTTACTGTTCAACTTTCACATCCATACCTAGCGATCGGGAATACCATGGTCTGAATGATCCTGACTTTAATGTTCAGCGATAACATATTTCCATTTGAGGACCTTTTCTAGTTTTCTCATAGCTGCCCTCCCCAGTCCTAGCTTTCTTCTGATTTCTTGACTGTTGTTTCCATTTTGGTTAATGACCGTGCCAAGGTATTGATAATCCTTAACAAGTTCAATGTCCTCATTGTCAACTTTAAAGTTCCATAAATCTTCTGTTGTCATTATTTTAGTCTTCTTGATGTTCGGCTGTAGTCCTTCTTTTGCTCTTTCCTCTTCAACTTTCATCAGCATTTGTTTCAAATCATAACTTGTTTCTGCTAGTTGTATGGTATCATCTACACATCTTAAATTGTTGATATATCCTTCTGTTAATGCAGCTTAAAATAGCCTTTGTCTTTTTTGCAGCCTGATCTCACTCTTGGCTCATATTCAGCTTGTGTTCAACAACAATTCTAAGATCCTTCTCACATGTAGCATTGCTGAGCCAAGTGTCATTCATCTTATGATTGTGCATTTGGTTTCTTCTTCCTAGGTGTAGAACATTGCACTTACCCCTCTTAAATTTCATCCAAGTCATTAATAAAAATGTTGAAGAGCACTGGGCCCAGAACCAAGCCCTGCGGTATCCCTCTCATTACCTCTCCCCACTTTGAGAAGGAACCATTGATAAGCACTCTTTGAGTACGATTCTGTAGCCAACTGTGGTTCCACGTGACAGGTGTTCCATCCAACACATATTTAGCTAGCTTGTTAATCAGCTTTGCTGAAGTCAAGATACTCTATGTCCATAGCATTCCCACAGTCTACCAGGAAGGTTACCCAATCTAAAAGTGACATAAGATTAATCTGCCAGGATTTGTTCTTGACAGATCCGTGTTGGCTTCTAGTAATCATTGCATTGTTTTCAAGGTGCTTACAGATTGACTGCTTTATAATCTGCTCCAAAACTTTCCTAGGGATCAATGTCAGGCTGACTAGTCTATAGTTCACAGGTTCCTCCTGTTTGCCCTTTTTGAAAATAGAGACAACATTAGCGCTTTTCCAGTCATCCAGCACTTCACTCATCCTCCATGACTTCACAAAGATAATAGTGGTTCTTATAGTTCTTCAGCCAATTCCTTCATCACTCTCAGATGCAGTTCATCGGGTCCTGGAGAGTTGAGTTCTTTCAAAATGCTTAGGTATTCCTTGACCATTTGTCTGTCAATCTCAAGCTGCAATCCTGTCCATTCCACTTGTACTTCACAAGAATTTGGTAGCATGTGCCTCTGAGCATGTGGTGAGTGATGGCAACACCTGCCATCCCCTAAGATGGAGAATTGTTATACAGCCACAAGAGTGGCTGTATACTATAGCCAGCATGGATTTTTCACATTCTGCAGTGTTAAATGGAAAATACCCCACATGCCATTCTGATGCTTCCCATAAGCTCATTTCAAAACAAAACCTTACAAAACTTATAGTTCTGAACTCAGAAACGCTTGCTTAACAACCCTGTCAATTTTCATGGCGATACACAAAACAGTCAGAGAGAATCGAGAGTTCAAAGTCTAAAGAGAGAGAGAAAAACCTCAGAGCCCTTTTGGACTTTTTTCTGCCAGAGCTTTCATAATCTGTTGAAATTCATTAAAAATCAGCCATGTTCACAGAGTACCTGTAATCCTAATACTGACCTTGCCCCATACTCTGACCTTCATCTATTAAAGTTTAAAAAATGTCTGGTTGATTTTTAATTAATTTTAGAAATTTTGGCTGAAAGCCTATTATAACTTAGGACATGCTCAGTAGGACCAACTGTCAGTGTTCTAAAAGCCTCACAGCTGCTGGGCTTGGCTAATAAGAGGGCTACACCCACACCAGACTTGATTTCACTTGAGACAGTCATGGCTTCCCTCAAAGAATCTTGGGAAGTGTAGTTTGTGAAGGGTGCTGAGAGGAGACTCCTGTTCCCCTGAGAGAATGGTTAACAGTCAGCCACTCTGAAGGTCTGTGAGAGGAACAGGGCGTCTCCTAGCAACTCTCAGCACCCTTCACTAACTACAGTTCCCAGGATTCTTTGGGAGAAGCCATGATTGGCTTTGAGCCATGGCTTTGAGAGAAGCCATGATAAATTATTTTAAATTGTTTTTAAAAGATGTGTTTTTAAATTTGTATATTTGTTTTTAATGTTTTTAGTTATTGTAAACCTCCCAGAGAGCTTCGGCTATGGGGCGGTATATAAATACACTAAATAAATAGATAAATAAATAATGATTGTCCAAAGTGTAATAGAGGCCTGGTGTGGATGTGGCCAGGGACAGCTTTGTTTTAAATTTGGGTGGGAGGCAGGGTTGCCAGGTTCAGGGCCTGAGACTGATCCTGTGTCTTTAGTAGAAGAGAAAGTCAGCCAAGTGCAGGTGTTCTTGCGACATTGTAATGGGAAAAACCACAAGGTAGAATTCTCCCTTCCCCCAGCACAACATTGAAAGATACAGAAGACATCTTGGTTGCCAGGCCCAGCCTGGTCAGTTTTACCTATCCTAATCATGATTGCATAGGAGTATATCCGATTCAACTCAATAATCATACAAATGATCAGACCTACCTTTTCCCTCCTTCCCCTTTCCTCTCCCTTTCTCCTCCCCTGCCCTCTTCCTTCTGCCTCCTCCCCTGTCCACTTCAGGCTTCCCTCCCCATGGTCAGTTTTACCTAGCCTAAGCATGATTGCACGGGAGTAAATCCCACTGAACTCAATAATCATGCAAATGACCACATCTGTCCTTCTCCCCTCCCCCTCCTGCCTGCTCCCATCCCAGTCCTCCCCTCTGCCTTTCCACCCCTTCCTGCTCCCCCTCCTCCCTTCCCCATCCCCTGTGGTCAGTTTCACCTATCCTAAGCATGATTGCCGTGTGTGTGTGTAAATCCCACTTAACTCAATAAGCATGCAAATGATCAATCCATTCTCAGCAAACTTGCGCAGGATCCCATTTCTTACCTCCCGGATTAAAACCAAATTCTTCCAAGCTACACAGCAAGTGGATTGGACTGTGAAAGACCAACCCAAATTGTGTTTGCATTTTGACAACTTTTTAGGGCAGTACAATATCTCAGAGAGGAGTTCAGGTCTCCTGCTCCCCTGGTGCATTCACTATAGCTGCCCAATTTCCCTGCTTTTGAAAGTTTGGTAGAAATATCTGTGGGCTATTGGTACATTCTTAAACCGCAAGGTTTTGCGTATTAGTGAATATTTTTGTGTTTGTTGGCGTTCTTCTTACTTTGCTTCTTTCCTATGTTACTAATGTTTCTACAGAGAATCTAATCTAGACATTTTTATTTCCCTCATTATTCATCCTAGAAATCTATGTCAAATTGATTTTTATTAATTTCAAAGCCTTTTTATTGGTCAATGTCATATGGCGTTTTGTGTTTCAAACTGGAGGTTATGCTGTATTTCTATTTTGGGTGCATTAACAGTTGAATCTGAAACTGCAGTTTGATGTAAAATCAGACTGATTACAATGTGTTGCTACTTAAGCAATGACTCTAGCTGTTGGAAAGAACAAACTTAGCCTGCCCAAGATGCATGTTTTCAGCCTGCTATGTTTAAACCACTTCATTTAATATTAGGTAGGCGCCATCTCTGCTATCTTTTCGGAACCTTTTGAAGACTTTCCTCTTTCAGCAAGCCTTCTAGTCTGCGTCTGTGTTAGAATTGCTTAATATGTTTTTAATAATGTTTTAACCTGTTTTAAAGTTGCTTTTTTAAAAATGTTTTTAACGTTGTTTTGTTTTAATGTATTTTAAGATTTGTTTTTATAATGTTTTAAAGTGTTTTTAGCACTTTGTTTGCTGCCCTGGGCTCCTGCTGGGAGGAAGGGCAGGATACAAATTAAATAATGAATAAAACAAATATATTTAAGGCAAGGTGGGCACTGCCAATTAAAAACATAGAGCACACCTAGAATTTTGCTAGAATATATTTCACCTCCCACTGTTTTATCTTATGCAAACTGAGACACTCCTGATGTCTGCTGGAGACTCTTCTGCAGAATAGTCAGTGCCGTTATTCCACAATTATTTTTAGAGTTATTTTAGTGTAAATTTTGCAAAGTGTTGCTGTACTTCACATATCCACAGAAACAGAAAGAAAAGAAAATGATTTCCTATAAGAAACGTCACTAAAATTGCAAAGTAAATCAGACATATTTAAAGTGACCATCTGAACTATATCAACTGTCTTAATAACGTTGCTTCCTCCCAAGATCAGCACAGCACATGTCTTCTTTCTATTATTTGGGCTGATTGCATGTGTTGCCCCCACTCACCATATGCTCAGAGGCACATGTTACCAAATTCTTCCAAGTTACACAGGAAGTGGATTGGACTGTGAAAGACCAACCCAAATTGTGTTTGCATTTTGACAAATTTGTAGGGCAGTACAATATCTCAGAGAGGAGTTCAGGTCTTCTGCTCTCCTGGTGCATTCACTATAGCTGCCCAATTTCCCTGCTTTTTAAATTTTGATAGAAATATCTGTGGGCTATAGGTACATTCTTAAACCGCAAGGTTTTTTGCCTATTGGTGAATTTCTCTGCTTTTAATCCGGGAGATAAGAAATAGGATCCTGTGCAAGTTTGCTGAGAATGGATTGATCATTTGCATGCTTATTGAGTTCAGTGGGATTTAGTCCCCTGCTATCATGCTTAGGATTGGTAAAACTGACCGGAGGGAGGAAAGGCTGGAGTGGGCAGGGGAAGAGGAAGAAGGAAGAGGGGAGGGGAGGAGGAAGAGAGAGGAGGAGGGGAAAGGTAGGTCTGATCATTTGCATGCTCATAGAGTTCAGTGTTATTTACTCCCATGCAATCATGCTTAAGATAGGTAAAACTGACCCTGGGGAGGAAGAAGCGTAGGGAGAGGAGGGGGAAGGGAAAGGAGGGTTTGGAAACGGATGGGGATTGGGAGGGAGGGGCAAAGGAAGGGGGAGGGAAGGGGCAAGAGAGAGGGGATAGGAGGGAGGAGAAGGGATGGTGGGTTTGATCATTTGCATAATTTTTGAGTTCAATGGGATTTATTTCTGTGCAATCATGTTTGAAAATGGAAATGGATTGCCTTCAAGTCGATCCTGACTTATGGCGACCCTATGAAGAGGATTTTCATGGTAAATAGTATTCAGAGATGGTTTTACCATTGCCTTCCTCTGAGGCTGAGAGGCAGTGACTGGCCCAAGGTCACCCAGTGAGCTTCATGGCTGTGTGGGGATTCGAACCCTGGTCTCCCAGGTTGTAGTCCAACACTGATCTGGGGGAGGGGCAGGGAGGGTGGGAGGAGGGGAGGGGAGGAGATTGGGTGGGTGGGTACTGGGCAGAGGGAAAGCCCCTTTCCTTTCCAAAAGGAAAACTTTGAACAATATCATTGTTTTTCAGGGTTTACCCCACCTTTTTATTCTACAGCAGGCACATGTAACCTCCCACTCAAATTTAAACCAGAGCTATCCCTGGCCACATCTACACCAGGCCTTTAGTTCACTTTGGACAGTCATGGCTTCTCTCAAAGAATCCTGGGAAGTGTAGTTAGTGAAGGGTGCTCAGAGTTGCTAGGAGATGCCCTGTTCCCCTCACAGACCTTCAATCAGAGTGGCTAACTGTTAAACCAGTCTGGCCACTGGAGTTCTGTCAGTGGAATAGGAGTCTCCTCTCAGCACCCTTCACAAACTACACTCCCCTGGATTCTTTGGGAGCAGCCATGACTGTCTCAAATGAAATCAAAGTCTGGCATGGGTGTGCCCCCCTGATTAGGCAGCCCAACATCTGTGAGTCTGGCTTTTAGAACACTGACAGTTGGTTCTTACTGAGCATGAATTCAGTTCAAATTAATTAAAAATCAGCCAGGCATTTTTTCAACTTTTAAACTGCAGAAGATGAAGGTCAGAGTATGGGGCAAAGTCAGTAATAGGATTACAGGTACTCTGTGAACATGTCTGTTTTTTAATGAATTTCAACAGATTATGAAAGCTCTGGCAGAAAAAAGTCCAAAAGGGCTCTGAGGTTTCCCCCCCTCTTTTTAGACTTTCAACTCTTGATTCTCTCTGACTGTTTTGTGTATCGCCATGAAAATTGACAGGGTTGTTAAGCAAGTGTTTCTGAGTTCAGGACTATATGTTTTGTAAGGTTTTGTTTTGAAATGAGCTTATGGGAAGGATCAGAATGGCTTGGGGGGTATTTCCAATTTAACGGAATATGAAAAATTGCAGAATATGAAAAATCCACACTGGCTATAGTATAGAGCCACTCTTGTGGCTGTATAATATACAAGTATTACTGAGAGTTCTATCATTCTAATTTTGGGTGGCATTGCTAGGGACTAGTAAATACATTCTTGATCTCTGTCGAGCCCCAGCTCCCTCATGGGAACTAAGGGAGGGGGGGCTGGATGAGTTGCAGATCCCTCAATTAGACCAAGGGTGTAGACACTTTTGAGGATCGTGGGGGAGGTGGTGTGTTTGACTCTGTGCCAGTTCCCACGGACAGTTCTCCCGCTGAAGAAGACTTTGCGCCACCTCCAGCCACCTCAACAGAGCTGTTGGGGGATGTCCTGGCGCGCATGCCAACTCAAACCCCCTGAGCTCCCCTACTGAAACTTCAAACGCATCCCCGCCTCCTGAAGCTGAGCCAGCACCTATCGAGACTGTATTGTCAGATGAGCCGGCAGAGACATGCCCCCTTTTGCCCCATGCTAGATGTCGCGAGAAGCGCCTCGTCCAGAGGGAGGCTCCTTGAAGGAGTCAGAGATTACGGGCAAAGACCTTCCCTACTTAAGCCAGCGCCCCCCTGACCTGGGTGCTGAGTCAACTTTTTTCACATGCTGCAGAGTATGATTAGATAGCTTAGATAGGGACAGTAGTGAGTTAGCGTAGCAAGGTCTATGAAGCGCACTGCCTTTCATGTCTCAATTACTCTAATAAAACAAGAATTAATTTCATCCTCGTCTCCGTCTTGTGAATCGCACTCTGGGCAGGACAATCTCGCTGCCATCAAATTGGCATGTTTAGCTGGAGTTTTTCATGTGTGCACTAACATATTTTCACCATTGCTTATGTTTCTGTATTTGGAAGAAAGGGGCAGTATCTCCTGGCCTTGTTCCATGAGCAGAAGGATTTACATATTTGAACAACAGAACGTTCCTCCCTCACCCTCCCCAAATCTGCTTTGGAGGGTTGGCAGATCCAAACAGATTGGGGGGGGGGGAGAGAAGGGGAGGAATTATGTTGCACAAGCATAATTCCTTGCACTAATGGAATGAGAGATTTAGTGCTACTTTGGATACAAGCCATTATGTGTGTCTTATTCTGATTTGCAAAGCAATAATGACAATTTAGTGAGTGGTGTTTCAGTGAAGCTTAAGAGAACTTGAAAATATACTACAGTTCTTACTATATAATATGCTATGATTTCCTTAGGGAGAGAGGAACTTCACCAATAACCAGCCTTAAAAATGATAATAGAAACTGAGCATAGAAATTTAAAAATTAGAAGCCTTTGAAGAAGCATAGAGTATGAGTATGCCATGAAGAAATGGATAATGGGATGTGAAATATTGGATGTGAAGTTGTGGAGGATAATTCCTGTGGAGGTTAGTAATTAGGAAAAGCGGACTGATACTGAGGTAATGGCAGAGCTGAGAAAGTTAGACTTCTTTGGTTTAATTTGTATATTCACAGGCAGAGATAGTGCAGACAGCAGAAAGCTCTCACTTTTATTTTGAGGCTTCAAGACTTTTTCAAGCAAATGTTTTTCCAAGCAAAAAATAGAGACTTTCATGTACAAAACTGTGTCTTTTCTGTGGCAAAGGAAAAAATCATTAATTTTTATCATTCCTATGACGATAACTTCTATTAACTTAAACCCTGCTTTTGCATTCAGATATTTCAGGATTTGGAATAAGTCTTTAATACTCTGTTAATTCTTTGTAATTATTAATAACATTATGAATAAAATGTTTTTCAGAAAAAACATTGGGTTAAAACGCAGTTTCTGGTATTTGTTCCGTCTACTGGTGTTCCACTTCCTGTGACCTTTGGGCTTAACTTGTCATGTGTTCATCTTCTATTTTGATTTAATCAGTAATTAGGTACCCATCTAAAGAGAATTGTAATGTATGAAAAACAGTTTTGATTTACACAAAGATAATATAATGGAGTATTACAGTTGTCCCATATTTTGAGACTTTCTTAGATTTCACCTGAACTTGTTTCCCCATTTGAATGCAGTGTGCCAGTTAAAATGTGACTTTTTTGTGTAGCTGCTTCACACATTTTCACAAGATTCACAAATGTGGGAAAGCACTACTGTACGCTGTACACATTGCTAGCTGATATAGTAGTATTGGGAAGATTGTCCTATAGTGCAAGGTTCACAACGTTTAAAATTAACAATGTGACATTGATTTTGGGATTAGGATGGCTTCCTTAATTAACAAGTTTTATATATGAAATTCAGTTTAAAAATAATTGAAAAATAATCTAAATAGTTTTCATAAGGCATTTCATCTTCTCTGGTCCTTCCTACACCTGCTATGAATCCATAGTTTTGGATTCTGAGAACCATGAATGGCAGGAAGCTCACTGTAGGGGTCTTTCTTATACTCTTCTCCTTATTGTAACCTCCTGTTTTCTACAAGGTGATTCTGTCAGATTTTGTCTGATTACCCTTCCTTCAGCAGCCCCCGTGTCCCATCGCAGATCCTTCTGGAAGTTCCCCCAGCTGTCAGGAGTGGCTTTTCAAGGGGAGAAGATGGGATAGTTCTCAGGATTCAACCCATGATTTGGAAGGGTGAAATAGTAATATTATTTAAATAAGAATACCTTTTGTGGGTGAATAGTTTTTTGTTATAGTGAACTGTTATCTCTGCTTCTAAAGATTGTGTGTTAATCTATTTTTTCTTCTTCTTTCGTAGAGGGACAGTTAAGACACATAAAAACAGGAGAGCCATTTGTTTTTAATTACCGTGAAGATTTGCACAGATGGAACCAAAAGCGCTATGAAGCACTTGGAGAGGTATATATTATATACAAGTAATACACACCTGTGGTATATAGAATATATTTGTATTCCTATTTGTTGTATAGTGGATTAACATTTTGTTTGGATAAAGAGTGAGAAAGAAAAGTTCAGTATTTTATTTATTTATTTATTATCATTATTTTTACCCCACCCTTTTTCCAAAACTGGAACTCACGGCAGCTTCCAGATAAAAGCACACATATAATTAAAAGCATACAAAAGTCTAGATTAAAATCAAATTAAACAATTTACAGTATTAAAACCATTCATACATACAGTTAAAATAATTCAAACTCAGTTTAAAATAATACAATTAGACAATAGCAATGTAGCACCCTTCAAGTCCTGTCCTTAACAGCTTTCAGTTCCAAAGGCTTGTTGAAATAAAAAAGTCTTTGCTTGCCGACGGAAGGACTGCAAGGAGGGGGCCATTCTTGCTTCCCTAGGAAGGGAGTTCCAATGCCTCAGGGCAGCCACCGAAAAGGCCCTGTCTCACGTCCCCACTAGTCGTGCTTGTGAGGACATAGGTATTGAGAGAAAGGCCTCTCCTGAGGATCTCAGGGCCCGGGCAGGCTCATATAGGGAAATACGGTCTGACACATAGCCTGGACCTAAGCCATATAGGGCTTTATAGGTCATCACCAGCACTTTGAATTGTGTCCGGAAACAGACTGGCAACCAGTGGAGCTTTTGTAACAGGGGAGTTGTATGGTCCCTGTAACCAGCCCCAGTTAACATTCTGGCTGCAGCACATTGCACCAACTGAAGTTTCCGAACAGTCTTCAGAGGCAGCCCCACGTAGAGCGCGTTACAGTAATCTAAATGGGATGTAACTAAGACGTGTGTCACTGTGGCCAGATCAGATGGCTCAAGGAACGGGCGCAGTTGGCGCACTAATCTTAATTGTGCAAAAGCACTCCTGGCCACCACAGAAACCTGGGCCTCCAAATTTAAAGCTGAGTCCAAGAGCACACCCAAACTGCAAACCTGCGTCTTTAGGGGGAGTGTAATCCCATCCAGCACAGGCTGAATCCCTATTCCCTGATTTGCCTTTCGACTGACCAGGAGCACCTCTGTCTTGTCTGGATTAAGCTTCAATTTGTTCGCCCTCATCCAGTCCACCACTGATGACAGACACCGGTTTAAAACCAAGACAACTTCCTTGGAGTTAGGTGGAAAGGTGAAGTAGAGTTGGGTGTCATCAGCATACTGATGGCACTGAACCCCAAACCCCCGGACAACCTCTCCCAGTGGTTTCATGTAGATGTTAAATAGCATGAGGGACAAAACTGACCCCTGAGGGACCGCACAGGCCAACGGCCAAGGAGTCGAACAGGAATCCCCCAGCACCACTTTCTGGGTTCGTCCCTCCAGGAAGGAACGGAGCCACTGTAAAACAGTGCCCCCAAGTCCCATCCCAGGAAGGCGGCCCAGAAGGATACCATGGTCGATGGTATCGAAAGCCGCTGAGAGGTCCAACAGAACCAACAGGGACACACTCCCCCTGTCCAGTTCTCTGCGTAGGTCGTCCACTAAGGCAACCAAAGCTGTCTCTGTCCCATAACCAGGCCTGAAACCAGACTGAAATGGATCTAGATACTCCGTTTCATCCAGGATTCCCTGGAGCTGGGAGGCCTATTACCTTGCCCAAAAATAGGATATTGGACTCTGGCTGATAATTATCCATTATGGAGGGATCCAGGGAGGTCTTTTTCTTGGGCTCTGTTACCTTGGGCTCTATTACCTTGCCCAAAAATGGGATATTGGACACTGGCCGATAATTATCCATTATGGAGGGATCCAGGGAGGGCTTTTTCAACAAAGGCCTTACAACTGCCTCCTTTAGGCACACTGGAACTTCGCCTTGTTGTAAGGAGGCATTGATCACTTCCTTCACCCACTCAGCCAGTCCCTCTCTGGCGCATTTAATGAGCCAGGAAGGGCAGGGGTCTAGAAGACATGTGGTGGCTCTAAATTTAAGGAGATTATGGAACTGAAGGGTCTTGTGAGAAGGGATGGACTGAACTAACAGGAGTATAGCTGTCCTGCTTTAAATGTGTGGCAACCATACAGTCTGGTATCGGCAGATGCCTAGTTTGAGATATCAGATGAACAAGAAATGCTGTCCTGTCCTTTCATGTTTGTTTTGTACAAAGTCTTGCAATAGATGCTATGGCAGAACCCTCTACTTACACCAAGATATATATAAGTATGTATAAGATGGTGTTATTTATTTCAGTATAATACCTTGCAGTTATCCCTAGACCTTATTTGTGTGGGATTCTTAACATATTAACAGGAAACCGTTACAGTAAAATATTTAGTTTTCATGTAAACTAATAATATTTTTATGGGTAGCATGCTGCTTTATTTGCTGTAGTTTTTCATTGATATACATCATTAATCTCTGATTTTTAAAACGGGTGATTATTATTTATTTTGAGCATCATGTTATACGGATGAGTTTCTACAACCTAGTAACATTACAGCATGTTAGGATTTTCAAAGATCCAACTATTGTGTTATCTTTCAGGTTTTTTTAAAGAAGTTAATGTTAGCATCAGACTCTCCTATACAAAGGATGCAACAAGAAAACCTATAGTCCAAGATCCAAATTAGCTAGGTTTGCTGAGCGTCTTTATTTTATTTTATCTTGTGCCTCATGGATGATCTTGGAAGCTTTTTACCCTGTATGTGTGCGCATACATGTATGTACATAAACTTTATTTATTTATTCTTGCCTTTTCACTTATTCAAAAATTTGAGAGGACTAACAGAGGTTTTTGAGGCCACTTACAGTTGCTAAAAACATGCATGAAATGATTGAATGTGTATTAAGCAAGAGCTGAAAAATAATAGCAAATTCTGTTACTAAGTTCAGTTTTGTTCTGGCCAACCCCATTGGATTCAGACTCATTGGTATGTTTTTCTTCATCAAGTTTAATGTGAAATCTCTGCTTACAGCATTTGATATATCAGTTTACAGATTCTACAGGATTCTGTGTCTCGACACAGCATAACAGGACATGTCTACTCAAGCTAAGATGTTGTTACAGCAATTAGTCACACCCTTTGAACCCTTTAAATAGGCTTGGACGGGTTTTTTATTTGTGTGGGAAGGTTTCTGTGAACAGGACTTCATGAGCATCCAAGTACTCCTATGAACAGCTTGAAAAGCTGGTGCTATCTGCTGGGGCCTGTGCATCAGCCGGTATGTCCTTGCTGATGGCAGTGACACTTCAGATAGATCCTTCTCTAACTCTGCCTCTGATTGAGTCTCTGATTCTTCCTTGGGAGGAGACACGAGTGGCGTCTTGGGCAACATGGCAGGCTGAAAGGTTGGATAGGGGCCAGCGAAATGTCAGGCAGTGTTTCTTCTGTTGTTACTGGAACTACAGGAGCAGAGTTATCACCGTGTAAACTGCTGAAGCCTTCATCTGTTTCAACCCCATCCCATTGCAGTCCACTGGGACCTTCCCCAAGGTCCCAGTCCTCCTGCTCCTGATCACACCACCAGGAGTCTTCCTCAGGGCTCATGATAAGTTTACAATTTGTAGTGTGTTAATTGCTCTGCAGAATTTTTGAATTTCTGAAAATAGCACATTTAGAATATGGTTACGACAAGAAGCTTGGATTGTTAGCAGTTAGGATTATGATCAACTGTTTGTGCAGGTACATTCATTTTGCAAGTTAATAATAAAATGTTTGATATATAAGGCTGAAGGACATTCTCTGAGAAGCATTACTCCTTCTGGCTTTGGCAGGCAGGGGTCCTCAGAGCCTTTCACTTCCTCTCCAGGGGAAAAAGTCATGCTGCCCTCTAGACTGATTCTGCCAGATGGTTCAGTCTTTTTTTCTCTGGAGAAAATCAGCCTGGTTTTTGTTAGACTCGTCGTTGTTTTTCTGTGTGATTGTCTGCTTGTGCATGATTCTCCTCCCTTACTTTTTTACGGTTTGTAGCTATGTGTTCTCTGGTTTTTGTTGGATTTCCAGTTTTTGTGTATTATTTCCCACAAGTGACTGTATGTGGCTTAGTTTCCCTGTGTTTCTTTCCCACTCCTGGTTGCCATTCCACGTGTCATTTGGTTCCTCCCTCCCCCTGTATTCTCTGAATTTCCTGTTCTCTCTCCTTTGTTTCACAGTTAGGAGGGTAGGGAGTGTTTAAAATGGACTGGCAGCTGATTTTGGCACTGCAAAGGGCACGGACCTTGCTGGGCCCCACAATGAATCATAATATGTGGTGATGGCTTATTTGATATTCTCTTGCAGGTGCAGGGTTTGCCCCAAAGTCTCGATTTACTTAGGCAGCTCCTGCAACAACTATACCCAAGTGGGGACTGCCTGCAAGTTCTTCCCAGTTTTTCACCCACTGGGTTCATCATTTGTTTGGGAATTTCATGCTTATGCAGTGCTCCTTGCATTTGAACCTTACTGAGAGAGTTGGCCGGGATTTGGAGCGGTGCCTTCACCTTGTTTCAATACCATGAAGTTTAGTGGTTTTCCCACCTTTTTTGTCTGTGGAGGATTCTAGCCACTGCTCAAGTCAGGGACGTCCTAACCTTTATGGCTTCATCAGCCGTGTCCTCCACTTCCCACCATGAGGCGAAGCATACAGAGGACCTGTATAATTCAAATTCATCATTGTTGGATGCTTCCAAACAATCCCTCATCACTACTCTCTCAGCCCCTGGACATGTCTTGTGAATAGTCCCATATCTGAGGAAGCCCTGGTGTCCTTCCTCATAGAAGGTGATTTCCTCAAGTTCTTGTTGTGGAAGAAGGGTTTTATTTCAAAGAAGTCCAGGATTTCCTGCCTTCAGGTTCCAGGGCCAGAAATCACAGTTTTCATCCAGAAGGGGCCCATAAGGCTAAGAGGAAATAAGCCTACCTCTAGGAGACACAGGAGGAAGAGATCCCATAGATCCCTGTTGTCCAGCAGCTCTGTAGGGTCTCCTCCTCCCTCTCTTCAAGGGATTAATGCCTATTCATGGCAGAGTTGGCATGTGAGCCCTCTAACTGAACTGTAGTTACTCTCCATGTTTCAGCTACTGCTGTGGGTGGTGGTCAGGCTGCTGCTGCTGTGGATGGGAGGGATAGGTATAACTGAAACTTGGTGGGATGACTCCCATGACTGGAATATAATGATTGAAGCATATAACTTGTTCAAAAAGAACAGAAGGAATAGAAAGGGAGGCGGAGTCTTTCTATATGTTAGAAATATATATTCCTGCACAGAAATACAGGAGGATGAGCTTGCTAGTCCATCAAAAGTATCTGGATTAAAATAAATGGGGCAGGGAATACAAGGAACATGGTGGCTGGAGTCTACTACCAACCACCCAATCAAGGAGAAGTCGAGGATGAAACTTTTGCAAAGCAAATTTCCAATGCTTTGAGGAGGCATGATGTAATACTAATAGGGGACTTCAATTACCCCAATATCTGTTGGGAGACAAATTCTGTCAAATACGGCCCCTCCAAGAAATTCCTGATGTGTTGGAGACAACTTTCTTCTACAGAAAGTGGAGGAAGGTACTTGAGGATCAGCTATCTTGACTTGATTCTAACCAACAGAGATGACTTGTAGAGGAAGTGGCAATGGGGAAAGTGACCATGCTATATAGAGTTCTTAATTTTAAAGGAAGCAAAAGCTGAGAGTAGCCATATGCATACCCTGGACTTCAGAAAAGCTAATTTTAATAAATTTAGAATGGTAAGTAAGGTTCCATGGCAAGTGACCCTAATAAGAAAAAGAGTCCAAGATAGGTGGGAGTTTCTAAAAGAGGAATTCTAAAGGCAAAATGGCAAACAATTCTGTCAAAGAAAAAAGGGGGAAGATGGCAGAAGAAGCAAATTTGGCTTCACAGAAAGCTTAGAGATGATCTGAAAGCAAAAAAGGCACATACAGGAAGTGAAAGGAAGGCCAGACGACAGGGGAAGAAGACAGATAGGTAGCACATGATTACACAGATGGCATCAAGAAGGCTAAAGCTGAGAATGAGTTGAGGTTAGCGAGAGATACCAAAAGCAACAAAAAAAGGTTTCTTCAGGTACATCCATAGTAAAAGTATACAAGAAAAGAAATGGTGGTACAGCTACTCAATGAGGATGGCAAAATGATAAAGGCAGATCTGCTCAATTCCTACTTTGGCTTAGTCTTCTCCTAAAAGAGGGTTTATGACCCTCCAGAGAAACTCCAGAGAAACGTGAGGTTGAAGGGGCAGGATTGCAGCTTGAGATTGATAGACAAATGGTCAAGGAATGCCTAATCACTTTGAACGAGTTCAACACTGCAGGGCCCAATGAATGCATCCTAAAGTATTGAAGGAACTAGTTGAAGACCTCTCAGAACCACTGTCTATTATCTTTGTGAAATTGTGGAGGATGGGTGCTGGATGGCTGAAAAAGCGCTAATGTTGTCCCTGTCTTCAAAAATGAAGAACTTGGGAACTACAGACCAGTCAGCCTGACACTGATCCCTAGGAAAATTTTGGAGCCGATTATAATGCGGTCAATCTGTAAGCACCTTGAAAACAATGCAATGATTACTAGTCACCAACATGGATTTATCAAGAACAAATGCTGCCAGACTAATCTTACCTCCTTGTTTGCTTGGGTAACCTCCTTGGTAGACTGGAAATGCTGTGGACATAATATATCTCTACTTCAGCAAATCTTTTGACAAACTGCCCCATAATATTCTGATTAGCAAGCTAGCTAAATGTGAGCTGGATGGAACAACTATCAAGTGGATCCACAGTTGGCTACAGAATCTTACTCAAAGAGTGCTTATCAATCATTCCTTCTCAAAGTGGGGAGAGGTAACAAGTGGGATACCTCAGGGCTTGGTTCTGGGCCCAGTGCTCTTCAACATTTTTATTAATGGCCTTGGATGTGGAGGTGCAGGGAATAATTACCAAAATTGGGAGAGATAGCTTATACCTTGGAAGAGAGAAACAAAATTCAAATGGATCTTGATAGGCTGCAGCATTGGGCTGAAAATAACAGAATGAAATTTAACAGGGATAAGTACAAAGTTCTACACCTAGGAAAAAGAAACCACATGCACAGTTATCCCCCAGATGGGGGATGGCTCAGCAATACTACATGCGAGAAGGATCTTGGGATTGTTGTTGATCACAAGCTGAATATGAGCCAACAATGTGATGTGGCTGCAAAAAAGGCAAATGCTATTTTAGGCTGCATTAACAAAAGTATAGTTTCCAAATCATATGAATGGTTCCCCTCTATTCAGCACTGGCCTCATCTTGAGTACTGTGTCCAGTTCTGGACACAACACTTTAAGAAGGATGCAGACAAACTGGAACCATTTCAGAGGAGGGCAACAAGGATGATCAGAGGACTGGAAACAAAGCCCTATGAGGAGAGACTGAAAGAACTGGGCATGTTTAGCCTTGAGAGAAGAAGACTGAGGGGAGATAAGATAGCACTGTACAAGTACTTGAAAGGTTGTCACACAGAGGAGGGCCAGGATCTCTTCTCAATCATCCCAGAGTGCAGGACATGGAATAACGGCCTCAAGTTGCAGGAAGCCAGGTTTCAACTGAATATCAGGAAATAGTCCTAACTGTTAGAGCGGTATGACAATGAAACCTATTCCCTAGGGAGGTGGTGGACTCTCCAACACTGGAGACCTTCAAGAGGAAGCTGGACAGCCACCTGTCGGGTATGCTTTAATTTGGATTCCTGCATTGAGCAGGGGGTTGGATTTGATGGCCTTGTAAGCCCCTTCCAACTCTACAATTATATGATTACTGGATTCTGATGTGTCTCCTTCCCATGCTGATTGATAGGAGGGAGAATTGTTAGAGGAACAGGTGGAGGTGGTGCACCTTCAACCTAGGCTCTTCTCTCCTCAGACATTCCGCTGCTGCTTGTGAAAGTGCACAGGATCCTGCAAATCACCAAAGTGCAGGGAAGGGGCAGGAGGCCACAGTGCCGTCAGGAAAACAGGAGGCAAGAAATTTCCCATTTGCAGTTGCTAAACCTGTTTCTTTCCTGTGGGCCTTTGAGACAGTGTGGAATGCAGAGATGGCCAGTCCAAGTAGGGGTAAACTTGTTTATAAATGGGAAAAAAGCATTACACTTATTCAGACAGTATGATGTAACTGTTGTGTTACCCGTCTGATTGAAACTAAGGGCAAAAAGGACTTTCCCTCCACTAAAAAGAGGACTGCAAGGGCACCAGTACCATTTCATTACTCAAGGTCAAGATGATTTCAGAGTGGTCGAGGGTTCTCTTCATTCAGATCCCACTGGGATAAGCAAGACGGGAAAGGGGTTGTCCTCCATTCAGCAGGGGTGTGCTTCCTATGGCTGTTCCGAATTCCAGCAAGTCTCTAAGGCAGTGTGATCCTGCTTATAGTGTAAATATGGTAACTGCTGTTTATATAGAAGACATATGGTAAGTGGAGTTAAAGAGGAGGGGGGAGTACATGAGCAGTAGAATGCTGGATGATTGGCTGAGCATTTGAATGGCTGGGAGTATAAATGGAAGAATGACAGTTGAATCTGAGTGGATGTTGGGAGTGTGGAGAAAGAGGTGTTTGAGGGTGGAGGTCAGGAGTGTGGAGAAAGAGGGAGTTGGAGTTCTGATTAATAATAAGTCAAGTACAAAACAGGAATAGATGAAGCCATATGCTTGTGAAACATTCTAAAACTAATTTTGTTATTTCTGATATTTAATAAATACTTATTTGGTTTACCAAAGGCCTGATCCTTGGCTGGGGGATATACATACCAGAAGGGAGGGCAAGGTAATTACCAAGGCTGAACAGAAACAGTATCTAATGGTGGCAGTGGTGAAGGGAGGAATAATAACAATTCAAGTATCCAGAGCAACCCAGAGTTGTATGCGTTATCTATAAAGATACAAGGGGGTTGGGAACAGCATAAGCACGCAGTCACAAAAGTAACCAGCTAGGGAGAGACTCAGGCAGTATTGGTTATAGGACGTGACTGGTGGTGCTGCCTAGCAGAGGGAGAAACCATATAAAGGACGGTCCGGACTGGTGGTATCCCTGGTGGTGCCTAGTGAAAGGCAGTAGCCACAAGCAGGTGGGAACCTGACGGAGAACCAGGGAAGGATGTCACAGGCAGCCTTTCCCAACCAGTGTGCCTCCAGATGTTGTTGGACCACAACTCCCATCAGCTTCAGGAAGCATTGCCAATGGTCAGGAAAGATGGGAATTGTAGTCCAACAACATCTGGAGGCACAGTGGTTGGGAAAGGCTGCTCTAAGGCCTTGTTGGTGTGAGGTGAGCCAAGATCTGTTGCACTGAATGGTGGGAGGGTTGCTTCTCTTTGCCCAGTGGTGGAAGGGGTTGACCTCAGACAGATGGGTACTAGAGAATATGTCAAAGGGCTGTGCCTTGGAGTTGATCCATGTTTCGCGAAACCCACACCAAAATCTCAGAGTCCATAGTAGCATCAGGTCGATCTTAACACAATATATCTTCAGGAGATAAATGCCCCCGAATTGATCATGCCTTCGCAGAGGAGGCCAGGTTTGTTCAATCTTTTTTGTAATGCCAAAAGGACTGGTGATATCAGGGCCATCTTAGACCTCAAAATGGGTCAACACAAGAATGTCTTGGAGACCCCAAGGTCTATTGTTACGGAATTAGGAAAAGGGGATTGGATGACCCCGATAGATCTCTCTGGGGTATATCTCCACCATCCCATCAGTTCATCGTTACCTCTGCTTCTCCTACAACAACATGCACTACCAGTACTGGATGTAGCTTTTTGACCTCTCAACAGCACTGAGGTCTTCACCAAGGTACTTGTGATGATAATGGCATACCTCAAGATGTGGGGGATTTGCACTTCCCTGTATCTAGATGACATCCTAGTTTGGGCCATGTCAAGAGACAGGTGTGTCCAAGATCTCTCTCCACCCTGGACTGACTGCGGAAGTTAGATTTCATTTAGAATCAAGAGAAGAGTGCCTCCTCTCTGACTCAAACAATCACTCATCTTGGGGTACAGTTGGCCACAGACCGTTTTAGAGTGAGTATCACTCCAGAGCAGGCTGCTGCAGGCTCTGAAGCACACCCTTCTGGTGGATTTGACAAATCTGATTTTGCTGGTTTGTCTTCAAGGTCTCAAGGTGTTCTCCTTTGACATGGTCCTCATCAGGTGCTCCAGCAGATCCTGCTCCCTTATCAGGAACAGATTAGCTTGCCGATGCAAGACAGGAATTGATGTCCCTTTCTGACTAAAGAAGGAGTTGCACTGGTGGCTGTCCCTCAGCGGCTCTTGAGCAGGGTATTTCTGGAGGAACCATGTCAGATCATTCTCACAACAGGTGTGAGTCTCTATAGCTGGGCCCCCCACATTGATTTCCAAGCATTTCAGGGTACATGGTTGCTGGAGCAGGTTTTCCTGAGGAGGTGCGCCTGGCGCCGACACTATCATCTTTTCGGCGCCAGGTTAAAACCTTTCTCTTCTCTGAGGCATTTTAATTCCTGTTAATTGTAAATTATTATATTTTGATTTTAGACTGTACAGTTTTGTGTACAGTTTTGTGTTATTTTTATTGTATTTTTAATGTTCACCGCCCAGAGAGCTGTTGCTAGTCGGGCGGTATATAAGCTTAATTAAATAAAATAAATAAATTCTTGAGTATTGGTGTTCTTGACTTATGCACCATTCATCTGGATTTCAAGGCCTTCACATCAGTGATGCAGGGGACTCATCTCTTGATTTGTATGAGCAATACATCCATGAAGGTGTACATCAATAAATAAGAGGGGACTCATTCCTGAATGCTGATATCAGAAGCGAAGAAGCTATTTTGATCGACAGACAAGCATTTAGTATCCCTGAAAGCAGAGCAATTACCAGGGTGGACAATGGTATGGCCGATTGGCTAAGTTGGACAGCCATCAGGAAGGTGGAATGGCAGTTGAAGCTACAGGTGTTTCACCAGATCACCAGCTGGATGGGTTGGCTGGTGGTGGACTTATTTGTGGTGCTGGAGAATGTTCAGTTTCATGTATCCCTTGTCCTGTGGTCTGGGAGACAGGTGCTATTGAGATGGAATGACCCTTGTACACTTTTCCCCCATTCAGGCTTCTCCAATGTACTCTACAGAACATTTTTTATTATTATTATTATTATTATTATTATTATTATTATTATTATTATTATTATTATTATTATTATTTTCACTTTTATACCACCCCATAGCTGAAGCTCTTTCGGCGGTTTACAACATAAAACAATATACCATCACATTTGGTACAATTAATAGTAAAAGAAAACGAATATATCACATTTTAAATAAACATAACTGAACAATAAATCGCAGGCAATATATATATCTTCAAAACCAAAATAGAACAATTATAAAAATATCTGGACAAAAATAAAACCATACATCAAATTATAAAACATAAACTGAACAATAAATCTCAAACAATATACAGTTCATCAAAAGCAGAACATAAAAAGAAAAACAATTGTAAAATATGTCTAATAACAGTTATAAAATATGTCTCGGACAAAGTTCTCTACTGTCCCGTTGTGCTTCTCCCCATCCAACCACCATCTTCTATAACCAGTAGGACTATAAAATTTGATAGTCCAGGGCAGATATCATCATCGTTGCTCCTTATTGGCCTTAGAGGCCTTTCTTCTCAGGCCTGATAAACATGTTGATGCTAGATCTATGGTGACTTTCAGTGCAGCAGGATCTTATGACCCAGAGTCCTGTAGTCCATTTTTGGCCAGATCTCTTCCAGCTGACATCATAGAGGCTTAAAGGGTCTGGCTGACCCAAATGGGTTTTTCGGTTAATGGCTTGGAAACTCTGTTGTCCTCCTGGAAGGCCTCTACAAACAGGGTCTTTCTTGTCTTGTTTTTCAAAAGTTAAGGTTGACCTGGTCTGTAAGTAGGTTAAAGGTCTCTTGGAGTTCCTTCTAGCTGGATTGGACAAGCCCTGAGTGCCAACACAGTAAAGAAACAGGTGGTGGCACTCAATAGTGTTTTCTACAGTTTAGAGGGACCAGTTTTGTTCTCTAACCCTATGTACAAAATGGTCATTAAAGAGATTTTCCGAATTTCACTGGAAGTACTACATAGGTTCCTAACCTGGAACCTTAATTGGGTTCTTGTAGCCTTGACTGGTTCTCCCTTTGAGACAATAGCTTCTTTTCCTCTTAATTTGTTGGTGTTTAAGATGAAGCAGTGGAAAGAAACCAATGTCAGCTTTAATTTGATGATGATTTGGAGGGCATGCCTTGTAAAAATCTTGAGGATCTATGTCAAGGGTCCATATTCTTGTCCCATGCTGGCCCTATTTATTTATTTATTTATTTATTTAATATATTTATAACCTGCTCTATTTCAGAAGAATTCGGAGCGGCAAACAGAAACTACAGTTACATATACAAATTAAGATAACATAATAAAAACATAATTATATAGTTAGTACGACGACAGATTAAAATTTCTAAAACAATCTATACATTACAATTAAAAGCTTGGCGAAATAAAAACGTTTTGACCTGACGGTGAAAAACTGCAAGTGAGGGGGAGAAACGTACCTCCATCGGTAGGGCATTCCAAAGTGTAGGGGCAACCACAGAAAAAGCTTTGTTTCTAGTACCCATCTGGTGGATTTGGGAGAATGGAGGGATCATAAGACCAGGGTCTGTAGAGGATCTCAGGAGCCGAGTGGGTTCATAAAAGGAAATACGATTCTACAAATAAAGAGGGCCCAAGCCATGTAAGGCTTTAAAAGTTAACACTAGTACCTTGAAGTGAGCCCGGTAGCAAATTGGTAGCCAGTGTAGCTGTTGTAAGAGTGGGGTTGTATGGGCTCGTAAGCCAGCTCCTGGTAGCATTCTGGCCGCTGCCCTTTGAACCAATTTAAGCTGCTGGGCTGTTCTCAAGGGAAGTCCTGTATAGAGCGCGTTGCAATAGTCCAACCGGGATGTAACCAAGGCATGCGTTACTTTCGTTAGGTCAGAAATCTCCAGAAACGGGCGCAGTTGGTGGACCAGTTTTAGCTGGGCAAAAGCACTTCTGGATACTGCCAAAACCTGGGCTTCCAAGGTCAAGGCTGAATCCAGAAGTACACCCAAACTGCGAACCTGGGTCTTCAGGGGGAGTATAACCCCATCCAACACTGGTAAGTTCCCTATTTCCAGATCAGTCTTTCGACTAACTAGAAGCACTTCTGTTTTGTCTGGATTTAGTTTCAGCTTATTCAGCTTCATCCAGTTCATCACTGCAGTCAGGCACTGGTTTAGGGGCCGGACAGCTACTTTAGCATCTGGAGGAAAGGAGAAATAAAGCTGAGTATCATCAGCATATTGATGATATCGAACTCCAAACCTCTGGATGACCTCTCCCAGCGGCTTCATATAGATGTTGAATAACATCGGAGATAACACTGAACCCTGAGGGACTCCGCACAATAGCGGCCAAGGGTCCGAACAGAAGTCGCCGAGTGAAACTCTCTGTGTTCTACCCTCCAGGAAGGAGCGAAGCCACTGCAAAACGGTACCTCGTAATCCCATCCCGGAGAGGCGGTCCAAGAGAATATTATGCTGTATTCCTACTTCCCTTTCAAATGCTACCTACCTTCTGTTCCTCAACAGCACATCCATCACAGCAAAATCTTTCCTGTCCTCTGAGTGGCATCAAGATGGTAAAGGAGGGTGTCCAACCAGAGAGGTAGGGGACATATTTGAACTTTGTGAAGAGGCCAAAGAGCACGTAGGAACTGTTTTGAGCACAGAGAGCAGAAAGAAAAGCTTCCAGTTGTCTAGTTTTTGTTTCAGTCAATACAGGTCTTCTAGTCAATACAGGTCCTCTTGTGTACACTAGAAAAGGTCTTGGCAGGCACACATGTGCTGTTTAGTGCCATGTTTGGGGCTCCAGATCTAAAATATAATAGGATACCATATGATTTCACTGTAGCATCCAGAAAAGAATTATTCACTGGCATGCCAAGAATATGAAATAGTTTAAATTGTAACTATTGTCAAAGAGAGAAAGAAAAGGAGGGAGAAGGATGAAAATTAGTCTACCAGCAGGACCATATATATGACTTTTAAAAAATGGGATAATGGCATTAATCTGTGCCAAGTTTCTCCTGCATTCAGGGAAATGTGCCAAGAAAGCACAGATGGAGGTATATTTTTCGGGAAAATGGACAGTAACATTTGCATTCAAGATGCACAATACCTTGCTTTCTAAAAGATTATTGTGGCTTTGGGATAGTTGACCAAATGTATTGTTTACAGTGTCTCTCTGAGATTGAGTACTAAATTTACCCTTGCATTATGGATATGCCTCTTGTTGATCTCATTAATTTTGTTAGGATGTGAGTGAACTATAAGATTTTCAAAAGTACAGGTTTCAAACTCTGTTATGTATTATTCAGCATAATTCAGTAGCTTGCTAAAAATTAACAATTTAAATAAGGCCCTATTGCTATAGCAGCAGCTGAAGCTTACATAGCTCTAGGATTGCCTGGGAGCAGAGGCATCTGGCTGCAGATGGTACCGAGCTAGCTGTGGAATGGGGGTGACAGCATGGTGGGAAGGGAAGAAAGTTTGATTGAGTTTGGCTATTCAGAGCTCTGCTAGGATTGTACTGTTTGACGCTGATAATAGTTTTAAAACAATTCTCAATATAAAGAGACCCAACAGAAATAAAATATACTGGATCCAACTAAGATGGTATTCAAGGATAAGTTTGCATAAATGTCTTAATGATATCGCTTGTAAGATAAAAGAATATTTGATCATCCTGAGTGAAATGGTTGAGGTTGGAACTACACTTTATGAAATACAGGAGACTGCTATTGAAATGAAGTATCCCCATGCCATTTTCTCCCTTTGTAGTATAGCTTATGCCAGGGATACCCTAACATCATCATGTTTATGTTTCCCTGCATCTTTAAGCAGCAGCCAGTGAGATAGAAACGGTATAGGTCAGCCTTTCCCAACTAGTGGGCCACCAGATGTTGTTGGACCACAATTCCCATCTTTCCTGACCATTGGCAATGCTGGCTGAGGCTGATGGTAGTTGTCCAACAACATCTGGTGGCTCACTAGTTGGGAAAGGCTGGTATAGGGGAATGCATGGTGATGTCAAGAGTAGGATGCAGAGGACTGGTTTTGAATATAATATTAAACCATAGTTTAGTGTTAGAAGTATAAGTTGTTGTTCTTTAAATTTATATCCCACCCTTCCTCCTAGATGGAGCCCAGGGCAGCGAACAAGTGCTAAAACACTAAAAACATCTATAAAACATCTTAAAAACAAAGAATCTTAAAAAAATTAGTAAAGCCAAACTTGTAAAAAAATGTTTTTTTTAAAAAAAACATACGTCTTCTAAAACATCTTAAACAATTCTAGCACAGATGCAGACTGAGATAAGGTTTCTACTTAAAAATCTTGTTGAAAGTGAAAGGTCTTCAATAGATGCCAAAAAGACAACAGAGGGGCTGCCTGTCTAATATTTAAGGGGAGGTAAATTCCAAAGGGTAGATGTTACAACACTAAAGGCTCAGTTCCTATATTGTGTGCATTGGCCTCCTGATGAGATGGTATCTGCAGGAGGCCCTTACCTGCTGAGTGCCAGGTATATAAGGGATAAGATTATCTCACCCTGCACAGGAACCACACACATGCCTTATGCCCTCCCCGCTATCCAGCCTCTTCTAGATTAGGGGGAAAAAAAGAAAGGGGTAGTGCCCTTCCCCTCAGGACTCCTTAAGGGAATCCCCAAGTGATGGCACCCTTTGGTGGTGACCCTGCCAGCGGCAGACCTGCTGCCCAAGGCTGCTGGGCTTTTATATCCCCCTACCCATCCAGGAGCTAATACAAGACTGAGTGCAGACTCTCTCTGGACTCAGGGTCAGGTAGGGGTTTTTTACAGCACTTATCTGGGACTTCAGCTATTTCAAGAGACAGCAACCCAGGGAAGCAAGCAAAGCACCCCAAGCGCTTACTCCCATTGTAGGTCTTCTCCATTTCCCCTGTGCTGCAACTGCATTTGTAGTGAACCTTGGGCTTGCGTGCTCCCCCTCCTCCCTTGGTGCAGTTGCAAGAAGGGTTTCAAAGCTTTTGCATTCATTTTAGAGTAGCTACAGCTGCAGCTTGCTGCTTGAATCAGGACAAACTGTAGTAGATGTTAACTACGATTAGTTGAAACAGCTACTTCAAACCATACTTTAACAATCAGACAACACACTAAACTGCAGTTCCTTAAATATGGACATGGAAGCTTACAATATCCTCATGGCAGCACCGGAGAAGGAGAGGATAAAGTGTGCAATCCCAAGATTTACTCACGGTTGTTCTTGTAATGCCACAGTGTCACAGGTTAGTCGCCCAGTGGGATTAAGTTCATATTCTCTGAAATAATTTCTTGATGGTTCAGTTTCTAAGCAGTCAAAACACCATTTTAACTGCAATGTAGAAATTGTGAATGTCATAGGCTTACAATAAATTGCATAGGATTTAACCGATTTAATTATGAGCACTTCAGTACTACCCCTCTCCTCAGTATCCTATTAGCTATTCACACATAGTGCATCATTACAAGGGATTTGTTTCATATGTGTTTTTAGTTAGGCAGTACACTAGGTGGCTTATCGGAAACCTTAGCATAACCTGTGGCTGTGTGCTCCCTGCTGAAGTATTCATTCATGAGAACACATATAAAAAAGTAGTAAACACCAACAAGGCTATCCACCTCCCTCCCCCTGCTTCTACCATTATTAATATATTTTATTAACCTTCCTTCAGTATTTCTTATGTTATGCTCTGCGAAAGATCTGCGCTCCCAGACAAAAAACGTAAGCTAGCTCCAAATCCAGTTTGGGGGGCTTTTAAAAAATATAGAATGGCTGTTTTTTTAACTCCATATGGCAAAGTTTTATCAGAAACCACTTATCATGCAGAGAAGCCTCCTATAACTCTGCCACCTCAAATTTTATTTTAATGGTTCAGATGCATAGCTCATATATTGACTAGAAGCCGAGTGTTCAGTGTTGTTGGCCCAAGTCTGTGGCACTTCTTTCCAACTGAGATTACACAAACATCTTGCTTGCTGAACTTCAGATGCTTGACTAAGACTTTCTTGTTCCAGCAGGCATTTTAAGGTATGTTAGTTTAATGTTTAGTTTTATGACAAAATGTTATGGTTTTATTGCTTCACTTTCTGTTTTTGTGTACACCACTTAGAAATGTGAATAATCAAGAAGTATATAAATGCCTTTTAATAATAATATTAATTACCTTTTTCTGGCTTACTTTATGGCTCCTATGTATGAAACTTTTTACGTAAGTTATTACTGAGGGAATATGTGTTATGCTTGTAGAAATACTATTAAAGAGGTTGACCATTATATCGATTCCTCTATTAACAACTTTGAAATATTAGCTAGTAAAAGAACTAACATTAATGGAATTATGCATGGACAGGGACACCGGATGATGAAATTAAAAGGGCCACAACTTTATTGATTAACATAAAAACCTTATTGATCAGCAATAAGTCTGAGCCATCCACAATGAACTTCATAGATTTAAGAAGTGGTGGGTGAGAAAACATCTTCAGGGTTCCCTATTTTGCATTCCTCCACCTTGGCTCAGACTGGAGCAATGGACTATTCCTTCTCAGATTCCTCACAGCTCTCATATCAAAGTTGTGACAAGGGAGGCTTGCTGCAGTTGTCATCTGTGCCCCTGCAGGGCTGAATAGCCCCAGGTGGATAAGACAGGTAGGTGTATTTCCAGTTCAGCTGTCCTAAGACAAAGAGCCCCAAGGACTAGTTTGTGGAAACGCTCCTTAACCACTATCCTGACTCTGGCTGGCAGATTCAGACTCAGAACCCTTGGCTCGATTATTGCAAATGGGTTCACAGGTTATCACAGTATTGGAACATAGATTACACATTCAAATCTCCACGACCTGATGAGCTCCATTCTAGAGTATTGAAGGAACTGGCTGTATTGAAGAACTGTCGGAAACACTGTCTATTATTTTTGTGAAATCATGGAGGATGGTTGAAGTGTGCATGACTGAAGGACAACTAATGTTGTGCCTATCTTCAAAAAGGGCAAAAAGAAGGAATCTGGGAACTACAGTTCAGCCTCAGCCTGACATCAATCCCTGATAAACTTCTGCAGCAGATTATAAACCATCAGTCTAAGCACCTTGAAACAATGAAGTGATTACTAGAAGCCAACATGGATTTATTGAGAACAAATCCTGCCAGACTAATCTTATCTCATTTTTTTATTGGGTAACCTCCTTGGTAGACTGTTGGAATGCTGTGGACATAATATATCTTGACTTCAGCAAAGCTGTTGACAAACTGTTCCATGATATTCTGATTAGCAAGCTAGCTAAATGTCAGGTGGAACCATAGTTGGCTCCAGAATCGTACTCAAAGAGTGCTCATTAATGGTTCCTTCTCAAAGTGGGGGGAGGTAATGAATGGGGTACTGCAGGGCTCAGTCCTAGACCCAGTGCTCTTCAACATTTTTATTTTGGCCAGTCAGTTGCCCATGGGAAGCCTGCAAGCAGGACCTGAGTGCAAGAGCACTCTCCTGCATTTTCTAGCAACTGGTATTTGGAAGCATACAGGATAAAGCAGGGCTGGGTCCTGGGCCCAGTGCTCTTTGCAACATTTTTATTAATAACTTGGATGAGGAGGTGCAGGGACTGCTTATCAGATTTGCACATGATACAAAATTGGGAGGGAGAGCCAAAACCCTGGAAGACAGAAACAAAGTTCAAAGGGATGTTGATAGGCTGGAGCATTGGGCTGAAAACAGCAGAATGAAATTTAGCAGAGATAAGTGCAAAATTCTACACCCAGGAAAAAGAAACCAAATTATGAGGGATACCTGACTCAGCATGACTACATGTGAGATGAATCTTGGAATTGTTGTTCACTGACTATGAGCCAACAGTGCAATGTGACTGCAAAGAAGGCAAATGCTATTTTAGGCTGCATTAACAGAAGAACAGTTTCCAAATTGCATGAAGGACTAGTTCCCCTCTATTCAGCACTGGTTAGGCCTTATTTTAGTACTGCATCCAGTTTTGGAAACTGCAATTTAAGAAGGATGCAGGCAAATTGGAACAGGTTCAGAGAAGGGCAACGAGGATGATCAGGGGACTGGAAACAAAGCCCTATGAGGAGAGACTGAAAGAAGTGGAGATGTTCAGCCTTGAGAGGAGATATGATAGCACTCTTCAAGTACTTGAAAGGATGTCACACAGAGGAGGGCCAGGATCTCTTCTTGATCATGCCAGAGTGCAGGACAAAAAATAATGGGCTTGAGTTACAGGAAGCCAGATTTCGGCTGGACATCAGGAAAAACTTCTTAACTGTTAGAGCAGTATGACAATGGAACCAATTCCCTAGGGAGGTGGTGGCCTCTCCAACACTGGAGGTATTCAAGAGGCAGCTGGACAGCCACACATTGGGTATGCTTTAAGTTGGATTACTGCATTGAGCAGGGGATTGGACTCAATGAGCTTATAGGTCCCTTTCAACTCTACTATTCTATGATTCTACAGTGCACACAAGGTTGAGATTAATACAAGGCACTACTCAGCATGGCTACACAAGCAAAGACATTGTTACAACACTTCACATGTCCCCTAGGTTGCCTTTATAAAGAATGGGGCAGGCATCACTACTTGTACAGGACTTGTCTCTTGATTCGGGACTGGGCAAGCAAGTGAGCACTCATGTGGATAGGCGGTTAACGGATTCATCCATGCACACCTATGTAGCTTATAGCATGTCTGGCAATGCAAGTGGGGATGACTTGGCCAGATCATCTGCCAGCTCCACCTCTGACATCCCCTCCTGGGCTGGGGGCAGATTGGCAACAAGAGGTTGCTTCAGCAGTGAAACAGGCACTGGAGACGATGCAAAGGGGTGGACCAACAATTCAACCCCTTCATCTTCAACACCCGACACCTCTAGGGATGCACTGTCAGGCAGATTACTTGGCTCCTCCCAGGTTTCCTAATCCATCACTTTCAGACCATTGGGCCCCTGCCCTGGATCCCAAACCACCTCCTCCTTGGACTAGTCCTGCCAAGATTTCTCAACAGGGCTCATGACAACCACCATAGTAGTGCTACTGGAGTCTATGAATGAAGAAGGAGAAAGCGGTGGACTCCATTTTGTTATCCCAGCAATTGGCTGAACTGGACTGATATGATACAAGCACAACTAGCATGCATGTTTGTCTTCTTCGTCCCTACAGCTGAGTGCAGCATTGTCAAGCCGAGTCTGCATCATTACCTTTGTTGCTCTTTTTTTTTATCATTAATTTTTATTCAAATTTTCAAAGACAAAAAACAAAACAAAACAAAAATAATTAAACAATAAAATAAAATGTTGACTTCCGATTTGTCGCAGATCAGTTATAGGTCTACAATATATAACAATCCTGTCTCTTAAATTATATTATAAAATCACTTTCCTCCAGTAGTTACCTTAATTAATCATCAAATCTCATAAACATTACTTTATTCTTTCCACAAAAAGTCAAAGAGAGGTTTCAGTTCCTTGAGAGATACATCTTTCAATTTTTCTCCAAATAAACATGTCGATTAATCCATCTCGTTCAAATCTGTTAGGTCCAATAATTTCAATAGCCATTCTTCCATTATCAATGTTAATTCCATCTTCCATCTTCAATAATTCTGTTAAGTCCAATAATTTCAGTAGCCATTCTTCCATTATCAATAATCCTGTTAAGTCCAGTAATTTCAGTAGCCATTCTTCCATTATCAGTATCCCATAATAATCTTGTTGTCATAGCCATAGTCCAAATAAACATATAGATTAATCCATCTCATCAAACCTGTTAGATCCAATAATTTCAATAGCCATTCTTCCATTATCAATATTAATTCCATCTTCCATCTTCAATAGTCCTGTTCAGTCCAGTAATTTCAGTATCCATTCTTCCATTATCAATATCCCATATTAATCTTGCTGTCATAGCCGTAGTCATATAATAAGAGTCTGATGGGAATTTCCTTTATCACAAATATTTCCTTGCCATCAATTCTGAATATGTTGCTGAAATATTGTTGTAAAGTCATATCTCTGTTCTTCTTTTTTACAAAATGCACTGGCTCATCTCTTGAGAATTTTTCCATTGTCACATATCTGTAGTTAATTCCATAGATTTTTTCTATGTCAAGCTCCATCACATCATTCCAGTCCAGAAAATTATCCAAGACATTGATAACTTTATCTCTAATATCTTCATTAATTTCTTCAGAGACAACGTTGAATTCCAAACAGTAAACTTTGTTTCTAATATCCATAAACTCCAGATCTTTTTCCAATTCCACATTTGTTCCAATCTCCAGGGCTTGTATCTTCCCTTTAATTTTTCTTTTCTCATCTCTAATCTCATCAATCTCCTCTCTCACAAGATCCCCTATTTCTTTAAGCTCCTGCGTCATTTTGCCTAATTCAATTTTCATCTCCTGTCTACCCTGTTTCAGGGTTTGTTTCGTTATCTCAATCTCATCCATTATTTTCTGAAACATAATTTCTTCCATGGTCTCAGCCACTTTCCTGATTGCCATTCTTAAAACCACAAAAACAAAAATTATTTCAGCCACAATTGGGTTAATATTCCAGGCTTGATGACATCACAGTGTAGACAGTGCAGCCTGCTTTATCTCTTATTTGTTCAGGAATACAAAACAAATTTAGTTCCCAGCTTCAAAACAGTTAGTGGCGTCGTGAACAAGCAGATTTGTCAAAATGAAATAGACCAAAAAGAAAATAGTCCCGGACATTTAATACTCCAAAGTTCATAAATCAAAATTTTTTTCCCCTCCTCGAAATAGAAATCCCTCTTCCGTTTGTATCTTTAGAATGCACTTCCAGGCCAGCTTTTTGCAATAAAAACAAAGATAAGCTTTTTCAATTTCTTTCCTCTTTAATTTCGTGAATAAAAGAGAAGAGTTATAACTCACCCAGAAATTCTTTATAGCTGATTCATTGACAAATCTCTTTTTGCTGCAACAATTTAAACCAAGTGAAAAAAAAATAGAAAGAAGGATGCTTGCCTGTTAAAGTCCGTTTTTCTTTGAAGAAAAGATAAACGTGTCGCTTAATCAGTTAGAGCTTGTTGGAAGTCCATCCGGCATTTGCTGGCTGAACCTTCTCTCATAAATTAATGAAATCCAGTCCTCCCAACAAAAGCAGGCTTTTGTGGTTAATCTCTACGTTTCTCTCTGCCCGGGAGAAAATCTTTACCAGTCAAAAAGAACGTTCTGACTGATTTTAAAACTGAAAAAGCTTCTTCTGAGACGAGAGCTCGTCTCAAAAAGCAGGCACAAGCGAAGTCACCCTTCCCGGAAGTCATTGTTTTAAATTAGATTTGAAATATTCTTAATATGCAACAAATGTGAAGTGAGTACAGCCAAAGTCACAATTTGTCACAAAGTCACAGGAACCATAACTAACTTTAGACAAGGTGAACAGTCTCTTGGTGTTGATTTTGTTTTCTTGACAGATTGTTACCAAAATGGCTAGCTTGTTGTAAATGACTTAAAACTAAAAGCCACTTATTCCACTTATTTTTCTATTATTAAATATAAATACTGCAACTGGAATATTGTCTGTGAGTAGTACCAGAGAAAAAATGTATACAAGCTAAAAATGGCAATGTTATTTCTCTTAAATAATTGTGCTTTCCTGTCCCCTTCTTACTACTGCACTACTCCCCATGTCCCCTGAAAAGCCTCTCCCAGTTGGGGGATGTTAAGGAAAGTCACCAGTAGGAAGGCTGCAACATAAAGGGAGACCAAAAATTGAGGTAGCCTTGTATGAGCAGAAGAGCCTTTCCAGTTTTGCAAGGCATGTTGGGATGCAACTAATGCTATGCTATAGTTAAGATCGAGCATTTCTATCATTTTTTTGATAGGCATCACAATTTATTTTTCCTGTGATTACATTTCCTGGCATTACAAGCCAGCAGCAGCACTTTTAAAAAAGTGATTTCCTAGATAGATAGCTTTGTTAGACAACTGATAACTTTTATGTTAATAACCTAAAAGAGGGACCTGCAGCAAAATGTTACAGTGTGGAGTTCAGGGTTATAGCCAGCCATGTTACTTTAAGGCTCTAGTAGACATATGGCAGCAAATGTGGGTTTGGAAATCCATGTAGCTGCCAAAACGTTTGGCCTGATTTGGAAATATGAAGTAGCAGCATGATTTGGAAGAAGGAAGAGGTGTGTAAATTTGTTTAAGCTGCTTCCCCACCAAAGTTGTGACAGATGTAACTGCAACTTCTAACTTAGGAGAGCAGTGATGGTTGCATGAAGAGTTAAGTATCTCCTGTACTTGTTCAAATTGCATGCTGGCATTCTTGAGTTTTGCAACAGTAATCTGACTCTTACATTGAACATCTTATTTGTCCCTCAGCTGTGACCATTTTCAGTCAGCCCTTAATTTGAATAAGAGTCGACAAAAACAAACTCAGGTTGCTCTTTTCCTTTTTCTCATTTGCCAACTTTAATTCTGCAACCATGAGGAATACAGAGAGACATCTTGATTGTTCACATGCCTTGTTATATGATAGCAGCAATGGTTAGAAAGATCCTTGTCTTACCATACCTGCTAAGATATAACTGAAAACAAAATAAGTATTCAACAGAGCTTGGAAAAGTTACTTTTTTTGAACTACAACTCCCATCAGCCCAATGCAGTGGTCATGCTGGCCGGGGCTGATGGGAGTTGTAGTTCAAAAAAATAACTTTTCCAAGCTCTGGTATTCAAGGTGATTTAACTGCTGTTACATCTAGAAACCTCTGTTTGTAGTGGTGGTCAGAGTTGCCTTCTGTGAACTCTTAATAGGCCAGAAGTTAAAAATGAGTGTAGTTTCATTCAGGCCTAGCATCTAGCATTATTTATTTATTTACTTATTTGATTTATATCCCTCCCTTTCTCTCAGTAGGAGTCCAGGGCGACATTTATGCAACTGTAATCTTAAGACTGGACGACTGCAATGCATGCTTCATTGCACTGTCCTTGAAAACTGGTTGAAGGCTTCAGTGGTCCCTCTTCTAATAGGATTGTGCCGCTATGACTGCTTAGGACATGTTTATCGTAGATGTGTGAAACTTACTTGCCTATGTACATTGGTTGGCAGTAGCACCTGGGATGAACCAGCCACACAGACTTAGAACAACCTAGCGACAGAACCTGCTCCATGAGCTAGAAGCCCCTAGTTGCTGAAGTGTCCCCTCTGAGGAAAAGGGAAATAAACCCTTAGAAGGGACCCATTCCTTGGAGGATGGACAAATATCCTCATGCTGAGGATAACTCTCTGGGGGGTGGAGGGATCCTAGTAGTGGGTGATTCAGTCATTAGGAACATAGATAGTTGGGTATGTGATGGGTGTGCAGACTGCAGAGTGATTTCCTTGCCTGGTCCGAAGGTTGCTGATGTCACCTGCTGTCTAAACAGCTTGATAGGTAGTGCTGTTGAGGAATCAGTGGTTGTGGTGCAAGTTGACAGTAATGACATGGAGAAATCTAGTTTTGAGGTCCTGGAAGCAAAATTGAGGTTGCTAGGAAGGATGCAGCAGACCAGGACCTCCAGATAGCTTTCTCTGAAATGCTACCAGATCCATGCACAGGGCTAACTAGATTTAATGCAGCTTTGTAGTCTCAATGCATGGATGAAGCGATGGTGTTGGGAGGAGGGATTTGGATTTGTAAGCCACTGGGGAATATGTTGGGACAAGCTAGGCCTGTACAAAAGGGACAGACTCCACTTGAACTGAGATAGAACCAAACTGCTGGTGCTTAAAATCAAAAAGGTGGCAGAGCAACTTTTAAACTCATTGAGGGGTGAAAGCTGACAGGAGCTGAGGAGGTTCCTACTTGGAATAAATCTCCCCCCCCCGGATAAAGACCTCCCCAAATGATGACAATTTACATGGGGTAGGCCTAGAACTAGGCATTGTGAGTGTGGGGGTACAGGATAACAATTCAGAGAGGCCAAAGTACCACGGGCCAAACCAAAAGTGCCAAAGACATTTGAAGAGAGATACTGTATATGTGTTTATTCTCTAATGCTAGAAGTCTCTGAGCCAAGGTGGGAAAACTGGAGTGCTTGGTCTTAGAGCACAGTACTGATATAATAAGCATAACTAAAATCTGGTGGAATGGAAAAAAAACAGTGGGGCATGGTTGTCCTTGGATATAAACTATACTGAAAGGATAGGGGAGGACATATTGGGGGGGGGTGTCGCTCTGTATGTGAAAGAGGGCATTGAATGCAGCAAGATAGAAACCGCAAAAGAAGCAGACTCCTCCACAGAATGGGTGATAGTGGTGGTACTGGGCCCTGAGAGTAATTTAGTGCTGGGGGCATTCTATCGTTCCCCCTGATGAAAATGCTCAGGGAGATCTTGAGATGAAAAATGAAATCGAGGAAGTATCCAAAGTAGGAAATGTTGTTGTAATGGGTGACCAACTACCCTGACATATACTGGCTATGTATGTGTTCCAGTCCTGACAAAGAAGTAAAATTTTTGATACCATAACATGGAATCAAACAGAGGAGTGACAACTCTGGACTTAATTGTTAGTGGCACTCAGGACCTGGTACAATTCAGTGTAAACAAGTGTTTTGTTTCCAGTCCCCTGATCATCCTTGCTGCCCTCCTCTGAACCTGTTCCAGTTTGTCTGCATCCTTAAAGTGTGGTTTCCAGAACTGGATGCGCAGTACTCAAGATGAGGCCTAACCAGTGCTGAATAGAGGAGAAGTAGTCCTTCACGCAATTTTGAAACTACTTCTGTTAATGCAGCCTAAAATAGTATTTGTTTTTTTTTTATAGTCACATTGCACTGTTGGCTCATATTTAGCTTGCGATCAACAACAATCCCAAGATCCTTCTTGCATGTAGTATTGCTGAGTCAAGTATCCCCCATCTTATAACTGTGCATTTGGGTTTTTTTCCCCTAGGTGTAGAACTTTGCTCTTATCTCTGTTAAATTTCATTCTGTTGTTTTCAGCCCAATGCTCCAGCCTATTAAGATCCCTTTGAATTTTGTTTCTGTCCTCCAGGGTTTTGGCTCTCCCTCCCAATTTTGTATCATGTGCAAATTTGATATGCATTCCTTGCACCTCATCATCCAAGTCATTAATAAAAATGTTAAAGAGCACTGGGCCCAGGACTCAGCCCTGCTTTATCCTGTATGCTTCCGAATACCAGTTGCTAGAAAATGCAATAGAGGAGAGTGCTCTTGCACTCAGGTCCTGCTTGCAGGCTTCCCATGGGCGACTGGCAGGCCCCTGTGACAACAGGATACTGGACTAAGGGGGATCATTGGCCTGATCCAGCAGGGTCTTCTTATAAATAAGCTCTTGTAGAACATGAGTGACTGGAAGGCTAGGGGGATTTGGCTGTCTTGCTAGGGGACTTCTCTGCTCTGTAGACCCGACTATTCTGCTAGATAATGAGCTGCATTTGGTCTGATAGTGCTGGCTGAGAAACAAACCCCTTTAGTAAAGTACATAGGAGCACAGTATAGAAATCTTAGTATATGTAATGAAGAGTCCCAGTGGAGGCTTTTGGGCCAAGGTGGTAATATGGAAACTAAAATGGTGACACAGTGGTGGTCTGAGGCAACAGTTGAGCTAGCGGAACCATATTACAAGAGTGCCCTGATGTCTGTAGTGGTCCCTTACTCTGTTCAAGACAGATGTCATGGTATGTGCTACCACTTTTGTGGTCCTAAGCAAATGAGTTACAAGATACTGTAAATATCATTTTCCCTCGATGCCAGTCCATCACATGGATTAACCTGCCATCTGGTGTACATGAACAGGGAATGCACTGAAGCTTTGAGGAAGTAGTCAGACATCACTGGCTTGTAGAGGCCAGTTCATTTCCTGTCCTGGTCTAAGGCATATCTTTATGTCCTGGCTCCCACATCTTCTACTATTGCTCAGATAGGGCAGCAGCCAGCAACCAGAAGTTTTTTCCTTTCCTGCATTCCCATTCTGCCCGCCCAGCAACAGACATTCTTGTTGGGTTTTTTCTTCCCACAGCTAGACCAAGCAACACCACAAGGAGCCCTGCTTCTTTTCTTTGCATTTCAGAAGTTTCTTCTACTGTGCTTTCTTTGTCCTCACAGCTACCTGTCCCCAAGACTCAAGGAAATAAAAATTTGGATTATTTTGCCTCTCCCTTGTTTTTTCCCTTTCCTCTGGCATTTTGCTTGGGCAATTCCATTATGACTGAAAGCCCAGGGCTGCAGCATTCCTTGTTGGTGAACCTTTTACTTACATTTTGGTGGTGGTTGTAATTATGGGGGGCTCTCTATTACTTTCTTCCCCTTTTTATTATTCTCTTCATTGTCTCAGACAGGCTAGAGAGAGTACAGAGCCCCCATAGATGGCAGTCATCTCCATAGAGGGCAGCCATATTCATCAAGGACCCAGAAGGGCATATTCTGCAAGCCTCTTTAGGAACAAATGCAGCCCTCTTTTCACTGTTCCTCCCCCCAAGCGTTCAGCGGCCCCCTGCCCCATTCCTCTTACCAGCTCCCCCCCCACAGGGAGGCTCAGGCCACATGGGCCCATTCCATTACCACAGGAGGCCTGGGGCTATGGCACCCCCTACTGGTGAAGCACTTTTGGTCATTATTATTACTAATAGTACTATTATTATTATTACCCAACCACACAGTTCAAAGCTAATCACTCCTACTATAGGGGACACTCTATATATCCTCTGTCTCCTTCCCTTCCTACTTTTCTTCCCCTTGCCTTGGACAGGGTTAAGAGAGTGTGGAGCCCCATAGAGGGCACTTCTCCCAGCAAAGATCCAGAAGGGCATACGCTGCAATCTTCCTCTGGAAAAACAGCACCCATCGTTTCCCTCTCTCCAGCAGCAGTGAGCAGAATAGGCTGCCACAACAAGGAAATATGTCAGCAATGCAGGCCGCCCCTACCAAGCCCTGCTTGTTGGAAGAAAGTTGGAGCGAAGAATGGAGCCTTCACGGAGTCAGGTTGCTGCCCCGCTGCCCCGTGCGTGCCCCGTGCCCAATCCTGGCATCCCTACTGTCTCGGGAGAGGAGCCCATGCAGATTGGGGGGGCTAGACCGTGATTGACAGAGGAGGAGAGGGAAAGACGCCGGAGGGAAGGACTGTGTCTCTATTGTGGAAAGTCTGGACACCTCGCCAGAAATTGTGCAGCCAAAACCGGAAGATCCCAGCTGCAGGAAAACTTCATATCCCAGTTCTCGTAGAGTCTAGAGAGTTGGGGGGTGCTACAGACACTGAGCCTCCGTTATGATCCCTTCCCTCCCAAGGGGCCCTTCTGTTGCCCATTTGCATCACCCTATCCTCAGGTGAGAGCTTCTCAGCCAAAGCTATGATCAACAGCGGAGCATCCTCTTGTTTCATAGACCGAGAGTTGGTGCTACACCACGCTATTCGCACAAGAGAACTGAGTCAGCCGTTGGCAGTGGAAACTATAGATGGCCGGCCTCTGAAGTCTGGAGAGGTGACTAGGGTGACTGAGTCCGTGGAAGTGAAGGTCCCTGGGCATCGGGCAGACCTGTCGTTCTATGTGGCGTCTTTGCCACGTTTTCCGGTGGTGTTGGGTATGCCTTGGCTGGTTAGGCACAACCACACACTCTTTTGGGATGAAGCTGTGGTGGTTTTTATCTCCAAGTACTGCCATCAACATTGCCAGCCTGAAGAGGAGCCACAGGTGGTGGCAGGGGTGCCTCCCCCAAGGGAGATAACTTAGCCCACCAAGTATGGGAGTTTTCGGGACGTCTTCGATAAAAAGGAAGCGGAGCAACTCTCCTCACCAGCCCTATGATTGTGCCATTGATTTGGTGCCTGGGGCATGCATCCCTGCCGGGCAGATCTACTCTCTATCTGAACCAGAGTTGGCAGCGTTAAGGGAGTTTCTGGACGCCAATTTGAAGAAAGGCTTCATTCGCCCTTCACAGTCCCCAGCTGGTGCACCCCTGCTGTTTGTGAAGAAAAAGGGGGGGAGCTCTGTCCCTGTAATGGTCCCTAAACCAGCTCACTATCCCCAATAGTTACCCGCTGCCGCTTATTAGGGAAATGTTGGAGAGGTTGCGTTCCGCCAAAATTTTCACGAAACTGGACTTGAGAGGAGCTTACAACTTGGTGAGGATTAAGGCAGGTCATGAATGGAAGACTGCATTTAAGACCTGTTACGGTCCGTTTGAGTATTTGGTGATGCCATACGAGTTGTCGGGAGCACCTGGAGTCTCCCAAAATGTTATGAATGACATCTTTCGGGACTTTGTGGACCACTTTATGATAGTGTATTTGGATGATATCCTGATTTATTCAAATACTCCCGAGGAACACGACTCGCATGTGCGTGCAGTGCTGCAGAAGTTACGGGAACACCGCCTTTACGCGAAGCTGGAAAAGTGCGGGTTTGACCTAACCACGTTGGACTTTCTGGGGTATCGGATCTCTTCAGCAGGAGTAGAAATGGACCCAGAAAAAGTTCGTTGTGTACTCACGTGGCAACCCCCCAAGACCAAGAAGGATTTGCAACGCTTCTTGGGCTTTGCGAATTACTACCATCGTTTCATAGCCAACTACTCCCATCAGACCGCACCGCTCACAGATTGCCTGAAGGGCTCAGGACCTTTCCAATGGACAGAAGCTGCACAAGAGGCTTTCGAGAGCCTGAAGCGAAGGTTTGCTACCGAACCCATACTACAGCATGCCGACCCGATGCTCCCTTTTGTGGTAGAGACGGATGCAACCGGCCCAGAAAGGGGGAGAACTGATGCCTTGTGCCTAGTTTTCCAGAAAGTTAACCGACTCTGAACAAAACTACACTGTGTGGGAAAAGGAGCTATTAGCCATTAGAGATGCCTTTGAAGCCTGGAGACACCATCTGGAAGGGGCGCAGCATGAAATTGAGGTGCGCATGGACCATTGTAATCTAGAGAGTCTTCATACCGCCCGTAAACTCAATCAGAGGCAAGTGCGCTGGGCTCAGTTCTTCGCACGGTTCCATTTCAAAATTCATTATATCTCCCAAGCACAGAATAAGCGGGCTGATGCCCTCTCAAGGAAGCCAGAATTTCTGATGGATCCCACACCAAGACCGTTACAGTACATAATCCTTCCTGAGCGGGGAGTAGTAGTGGCCTGCCAAGATTCTTGGGAAGCTGAAGTGCGTGAAGCGCAACAACAGGACCTTTTGTGCAGGAGCAGCGGGTCAAAGAGGGCGCGTCACCCCAGGCAGAACAGAAGGACCTTATATGGAAGGATGGCATACTGCACCATCAGGAAGCTGTTTATGTGCCCCCCGGAGAACTGCGAGTGAGGGTACTACGTCAGTGCCATGATGCCCCCACAGCAGGCTACTTTGGGTTTTTTAAGTCCATTCAAGCTGTCACTCGGGAGTTCTGGTGGCCCAAGGTGAAGGACGTAGAGCATTACGTTCGCTCTTGCCCCACTTGCATGAGGGCTAAACATGCCACTGGGAAGCCACTGGGGCTACTGGAACCCCTTCCTACTCCAGGAGTACCTTGGCGAATGATTACTATGGATTTTATAACAGACCTTCCACCTTCGCAGGGGAAAACCACAGTTTTGGTGGTCGTTGATGCCTTCTCGAAAATGGCTCACTTCATTCTGTGCGCAGGGCTCCCAAGCGCTCAAGACACTGCCAAGTTGTACGTGCAAAATGTGTATCGGCTGCGCGGTCTGCCAGACAGCCTGGTTTCCGATCGGGGCACACAATTCACCTCGCGTTTTTGGCAAGCGTTGTGGAAGTTGCTGCAAAGTGAGCTGAGACTGTCGTCTGCCCATCATCCCCAAACGGATGGGCATTCCGAGAGGGTCAACGCAGTGTTGCAACAATATTTACGTTGTTCTGTGGGGTATCAGCAGGACAACTGGGTGTCCTACCTGCATTTAGCAGAATTTGCCTATAATAATGCTGTGCATTCGCACACGCAACAGACTCCTTTCTTCGCCAATTTTGGCTACCACCCCCGAGCCTTCCCTGCCCCAAAAGACAGTCTCTCAGTCCCAGCCGCTGAGGATTACTTGCAGGAACTTCACGCTATGCAACGGCTACTCCAAGAGCAACTAGAACAGGCCAAACCGGATTACAAACGCGCAGCTGACCAGCATCGGAGAAAGGGGGACCTCATACGAGTGGGAGACCAGTTCTGGATCTCTACACGTTTCCTAGCTATGCCTGGCCGGTGTCGTAAACTGCAGGATCGGCGTGTAGGGCCCTTTGAGGTGGAGGCTCAGATTAACCCCGTGGCTTACAGACTAAAATTGCCACCCACCTTCAAGATGCACCCAGTCTTCCACAGGGCATTGTTGACCAAGGACGCTGCCCCCGACCCTCACCATCCAAGAGTGGAGCCTGCACCGCCGTTGTTGGTAGAGGAGGAGGAGGAATACGAAGTAGAACAGATTTTGGACTCGCGAAAACGCTGAGGGCGTCTTCAGTACCTGATTCATTGGAAGGGGTACGATCCAACTGAACGTTCCTGGGAAACAGAGGAGAATGTGCACACTTTGGTGAGAGAATTCCATGAGGCTTATCCAAAGAAACCTAGACCTCAGGGGTGGGAAGGGTTAAAGCATGGAGGGGGGGATGATGTTGCGCTGCAGCCAACTCAGAAGGGACAGGAAGAGGGGAGTCATGAGTTTCAGGTGCCTCCGCAGCCAGAAGAAGCAGAGTTGGGGATTGTTGTGTCTGAGCAGGATTGTGCGGGAGGGGGGCAGCCTGCTCTCCAGCCAGTTCCCACGAGTAACGCCCTTTCCGAGGAGTCGAGCGCACCGCCCCCAGTTGATGCAGAGGACTTGTGGGGGGAAGCTTCAGAGACAGTGCCAGCTCCTCCCTTGCCAAGCAATTCCCAGGAGGATTCCAGTGTGGCCCCGCCCCCTGACCTCAAGCCTGTTGCTCGGGAGCAGGTGTCTTCAGATGAGCCGTTGGATGCGCGTCCCGTCTCATCGTTCCCGTCGCCGTGAGAAACGGACAGGGCAGAGACAGGAATTACGAAGGAGTCAGAGATTACGTTCGAAAACATTTCGTATATAAGCCTGCCGCTCCCAGTGGGGGGTCGTTGAGTCAACTTCCTTCACACGCTGCAGAGCATGTCTAGAGTATAGTTAGGGACTCTAGTGAGTTAGTGTAGGGTTTCCTATGAAGCGCAATGCCTTTGATGTATCCATTACTCTAATAAAATGAGATTTACTTGCACACACACTCCAGCTTCATTATTTTGCCTCTGGATGGGACAGGTATATGGGCAAGGAATAAGAGATCCATGAGTGCCATGAGTGGCACAAGCTACAGTTCCCGTGAGGTAGCCGAGCAGTGAATGGCAGAGGGTGTGATGCCCCTGTAAATGTTGTACAGTAATTATGGTAAGTGTTTGTTGGGTAAATGTGGTAAGTAAAGTAAATGGGGGGGTACATGTGTTGGAATGTTGAGGAATGCTGAGTGGTGATTGACTGAGCGTCTGGGAGATTGAAGGTATAAATGAGAGAATGACAGTTGGAGAGGGGGTTGGTCGGTTGTTTTTTGGTTCTGGGTTTTGGAGGGGTGGATTTGTGTTTAGGTGGGTAGTGAGGCAGGTTTTAGGACTAAGATATAAAGAGAAAACGTATATGTAACCACACACATGTTGACTGAATGTAAAGTTAACTTGTTTATTCCTTGTGTTAATAAATAAATAGTTTTGGTTTAACAACATACCTGATCCTTGGCTGAGATATTACAGACCAGAAAGGTGGGCGGAGCAGATACCAAAACTAGGAATAGTATCAATGGTGGCAGCGGTGAAGGGATAGTGTAACAGCAGCAGGTATCCAAACGCAGCCCATGGCTGTAATCTTTAAAGGCAGAAAGATAGAGGGGGGTTGTGGCCTGTAAGTGCACCCAGACACTACGTAGCAATCTGTTGGAGGAGACTAAGGCACAGTCTCAGGGCAGTACTGCGTTACAGAGTGTCAAGTGATGGCACCTAGTAGTGGAATCGTGAGAGACCTGAGCTGGGCCCAGTGTGAGAGATACATTACGAGACCAGACCCATAGTAGGGGTCTGACAGAGGGTCAAACAACAGAAGACGACTAAGGAGTAAGAGTCAGAGTGGCTGGCCTATTTTTGTCTTTCACCAAGGTGTCCAACTGGAAATTCAGCATGTTGTCTGACCAGGTAATCCAATTACCCAGGTACCCAGCCTGCCTCAGTCAAGCCAAGAATGGTCCTTCCAGCAAAATGCTGACATATTAGTGCAAGGAGGCCCTGTTCAGCAACCACAAACATCCAACCTGCCTTGATCTCATAAACCTTTATGGGGAAAAGGCTCTCTTCAGTTGTCAACATTTCATCGAAAATTAGTTTCAGAATGATTTTTCCACAGCATGAGTCAATCTGTCCTAAAGGAATTATTAGTGTTGTTGTTATTGTTTTTGTTATTATTAAAATATATTTGCATTGTTATTGGACAAAGCGGTACACAGTTGTCTACCTTATAGACAGCTGAGATGGTTTATAGTGGTGCTATCTAGCTAGTGTGGACTTAAGTAGACACAAACTGCTCCTAAAATACACATTCCAGAAGCTCCTGAAAGATTATTAACACCACCTTAAGGTCCAGCAAGCCAGTCATCAACCTTTGGACTCACTTTACCGGGTTTTGGTCAGAATAAAATGGGGAGGAGTCCACCACTGCGGAGGAGTGGTGGAATATAGTAGTGGTAGTAGTGTTATTAGTAGTAATATTATTAATACGCAATAGCACATCCAGGATCAATAGTTCTGAAAACCATTCATTAAATTCTCAGAACGTTGGGTAAACTATTTGAGCCCTGGCTTTTCTGGAAGAGGCCAAATATCTAGCACTTTCCCTTCCCCAAGACATAACAGCGGCAACAATATTATTATTCTTACGGTTTATTTCTAAAAGGCCCTCAAGGTGGCTTACAAAAAATAAACACAAATACAGAATACACATCTAGAAAAACACTGCAATTAAAAAAAATTAGATTACAAAGTATTAACATTATTAAAAAGCAAGAATAACAACTTTCAATGACAATACAATAACAGGCAACACTTTCCTAATACTTTCCTTATAAATTCCTAATAATTAGATGACGTCTACTAGTTCTTACATCAATATGTTGATATCAAAGCATGGTACTACCGGGGTGTCCTGCTGGTAGTGCACCTGCCAGTCCTGATGCAGGAAAAGGAGCAGGAGCAATCCAGTTTTTTGCCAACATAGACGTCCATTGCAAGCAGTACTTCAACTTGATCACAGGAATAAAGCGATGGATGTTCCAGCCCACAATCTCCTTACCCTGGCTGGCCAGGCTGCTCTTTTAGGTCGTCGCAAAGATGAAAACAAGGGGCTTGAAGGGAAAGGAGACGAAAAAGGTGGAAGCCTGCTTGGCGTGGGTGGGCCTGTCCGCGGGAGAGATGGAAACGACGGGCCCTGAGAAGAAAGAGGTGGAGGCCAGCTCAGTGGCCTCCACCTCTACATACAATAGAAAGTATACAGAGAATTAGATACAAGTGTTATCAAAATAGTAGAATTGTTGTTCACCAATCCTACAGGATTAAATTGCTTATTATCTATACTTGAGATTTATACTTTAGTCAGTTCTGTTCCGTTAGGATTCCTGCTTAAAGATTAAGCCCCGAAACGGCTAAATTATCATGTAAACTCTCTTCATTCTGTGAGAGCTTTCAGTATATGGTACTGAAATTACAGAAGTATAGTCCTTCCACTTTAAATCTTCATCTTTATCAGCAGCGGAAGAATCATTATTCAGTACCGGAGCAACAGCTATTCATGCAGAGGTCCCCAAGGTAAACATGAGCTTCCACAGGGAGCAGGAGCTTACCACCCTCCTGCCCAACCGTGGCACACTTGCTGGAGAAGTACCTGCCCCAGTGTCAGACAGACCCTCAACTGGACCAAATGCCCCAGGGACCATAAAAGCCTTCTTCGTCACAGTCCACACCAGGTCACTAGGCAAGAAGGCACCAGCAGCGACTCTGGCCTGGTGGCTAAGAATATTCATTCAGTTGGCATATGAAGCCCTTATTCTGCCACCTGAAGGAGTCAAGGCGCGCTCAACAAGGTTGGCTTTGACCATGGCTGACTTCAGAACTAATACACCCTTGATGGACGTTTCTAGAGTAGCTAACTGGTCCTCTCCATCAACTTTAATCAGACACTACAAGATAGACCACCACACATCCACAGAGATCTCCTTTGGAAGGAGGATACTGTAGCATTAATTTAGCTGGCTTGCCCTGACCCACCTGGCTGGGATGGCTTTGGTATGTTGGCATCCCCGGAAAAGGAGCCGTTGTTTCTCACCTGAAAGGTGATTTTACTGGATGTCAGTCCACTATGGCCCTCCCGGTTCCATCGTGGCGCAGCTGCTAATTTCATATAATACATGTTTTTGTATATAGCTTCCCCTTATTAAGGTACAGTCTTCCCTTTTTTGTAGAGTGCAGGTGTTTGAATATAGCTTCCCCTTATTGTAAATTATGTTTTTTCCTTATTTTTTTTTAAATTCAAGCAATCCAGGACTGTGTTGCACTGTCATGTATCTTTCCTTCTCTTCAAGTGCTTCCGGCGCTTAAGTTAACCAAGCATCCACGTAAGGATGTAATCTTAATAGGTGGCTGCCGTCGCATGCTTGATGCTTTTGTCCTTGGTTGTTTTTTCTGTGTTTTTGCCTTCATCTTCTCCTGCATATCTGCATGTAGGTTCTCCTGCTATATCACCCACAGGACTTGTCTGAAAATGAGCTGGCCTCTACAAGCCAGTGATGGCTAACTACATCCTCAAAGCTATAGTTTATTTTCTGTCCTTCGACACCAATGACAGGTTAACCCATGTGATGGACTGGCATCCAGTAAAATTTCTTTCAGGTGAGAACCGAAGGTTTATTTCCTTCCTAATGCATAATTATAGTCTCTTGGGTCCATATAAAGTGCTCAGAATTATAACATCTGTACAGCAGGGATGGCTGCTGCCTAGTTATACAAGTGTGTCTCACTATTGATTTCCAGAAGCCCACCTATAAGTACCTTTCAGAAATGTTGTAAGGTCTTTGTGTTTTGGTTGACCTTTAGGTGTCATCCTTATGCCAAGAAAGTGTGAGAAATTTCAGTGGGTTTGATGAATATGTTGGTGGAGTTGTTCTTATTTCCTGTTTTGATCCTTTAGGGTGTGAGAGGTTGTAAATCTTAAATACAAATGAATTCTAGAGGAACTATCGTATAATCCCAGGATTATTTCTTGATACGTTATGTGACCGTAGATAAATGTCTATTTTTGTGCAGCTCAGTTTAGCACCAGTAGCAAAACAGCAGAACTAAATCCTTAATAAATTACAAATACTAGCGAGAGGAAACAAAGGGCTGAAGATGTTGGCATAAACTACAGTCAGCACCATCCTCTGTTGGTACAGTTGTACATATAGTCATTTTTTTGCAACTACACCTTGTAATATTAGAAGTATTATGTATTGTGCTGTGATTTCACTCCTTGTGGCAGAAGCTCCACCCGTGTTGCATGTGATGTGATTGTTTTTCTACAGTGAATGAGGGTGTCCTTGAATGGATTGCTCTTCCCACTTGATACATTAGGGAGGGTTATGAATAGCAGACTCGTAAATGCCTTTCTGTGTGGAGGACAGTCTCCTCCATTTCCAATCCTGCCTAGCTCAAAGAAAGAGTATAGGCAGCTATGTCTATTTCTACCCTCTTCTCTCCACTTCCTTTTTAGGAGAGTTAGGGCAGAAAGAGAGATGGATTTAGAAAAGGTGCTGAGGTGGTTTAAATGGACCATAAACACAATGGTTATATCCAAGGAAGTTGTCATAGTCGTGCAAGAACCTCCACCGGCAAAACGGGACTTCCTCTCCACCACTTCTCCCTCCAATCTCCCTAAACCTGTTCTGGAGCAGATTTTGAAGGAGAGATGAAAGGACTGTATGGAGAAAGGAGAGGAGAGGAAGTCCCATTGCACAGACGAAAGTCCTTGAGCTAACAGGATGACTTGGTTGAATACAGCACTTCAGTTGCAGTGTTTTCCAAATGGGCAGCAAAGTACAGCCCTGTGTTATCTGGACCACTCTGAAAGGGGATTTGGCACCTGCGTGTGGGGACCTGCATGGAAACTAGAGTCCAGGGAGCACACTACATCCATGGTGGTGTGACTGTCTCCTCGGAGCCCTGGGGATGTGAGTGAGTCCCAGGAGAAACCCTTGGATAACAATGAGCTTGAGCTGTGCTGGATGGTCATTGCAGGCAGGCACATATCCACCCCATCTGAATATTGTGATGCACCCGAAGTCAAGGTGGCAGAGGTAAGTGTGAAGGGAATGGTGCGTGGCATTGCTTCCACTGTGATCCCTTCTGCCCTCCAATTTTGATTGCACAGCTCTAAATACTGAATTGTGTGTCTGGATGTATAAGACCATGATTAAGATTCTGGTGCAGCACTAGCCACAGACACCTGATTTCCCTCAGACATGGCACAGGAAAAGACGGGAAAACCCATCACTACAACCCTCTCCTCTGCTGGATAAAGATGGGGCTTTACTCCCTCTTCCCCATCAGATCTGGCCTTAAGAGGAAATGTGTTCCCAGACCCCTTCCTGCAAGGCCAATTCTCCAACACAGTAGAGAAACCAGTTCTGGTCTGGGTGCTAAGAGGGGCATAGCTCCCAGGCTAGTTCTGGTGAAGAAGAAATCTCAGGGTTGGGTGTTCTCACATTTTAGGTTCACAGCACACCAAAACTGCAATAAATATTGCACCTACTGAGCAACTTGCTTCTTCCTTCCACCACAAGGTAGATACCATTTTTTATATACTTCCAGCAACCAATTTTGAGTCCCATGTTAGCTTCAATCACTCTTCACTCTTAATTTATGAGACTATACAAATGTAACTACTTTGTTACCATAGAGTAGATTATTTCAGTGAACCATAAACAGATCCTAGAGGTAAAATTATATTGGGCGCTGTGATGTTCCTATATTAATGTATATATGGTAAGTGTTGGTTGTTTAGAAGATATATGGTAAGTAGTGAAAGAGGAGGGGGAGTGAATGGGCAGTAGAATGCTAGATGATTGGCTGAGTGTTTAAAATGGCTGAACGTATAAAAGGAAGAGTGAGAGTGGAATCAAGGGGGGAGAAGAGAACTGAGTGGATTGCTTGGTGGGGTTTAGAGAGTTGTTTGACAGGAGAGAGTGGAGAAGGAGGGAGGTGGAGTTCGGATTAGTATTGAGTAAAACCATATGCTTATGTGCCTTAAGAAGAAATCTTGTTAATCTTGTTAGCTTTGTTATCTTTAATAAATACTTAATTTAGTTTACCAAAGGCCTGATCCTTGACTGGGGTTTCACAGACCAGAAGGGAGGGTAAGGTAATGACCAAGGCTGAAGGGGAACTGTAACAAATGGTGGCAGCTGTGAAGAGAATAACAATACCAGTATTCAGAGTCTCTGGGAATACTAGTATTAGGACGTGACTGGTGGTTGCCTAGCAGGGGGATCTGTTGAGATCTGTGCTAGAGCGGGGAGAGAAAAAAAATAAAGGAGAGTCCGGACTGGTGGAGTCCCTAGTGGTGCCTAGAGACAGGCAGTAACCACAAGCAGGTAGGAACCTGACAGGGAGAGCCAGGGAAGGATGCCTCACAGGCGCATGTTTCTAACATGCTACTTTAGGATAAACAATGCTTAAATCAACTCATTGCTCACAGTCAAATTCTTGTTCAGCTTTGCTATACAGACTGACTGATCTACTCCTGACTGACAACTACCGCTCTTGTCCTGGAACATCATGGACTGGACCAACAAACCCCTGGACACGGACTTAGATTCCTTTTTTCATGAATTCACGGTTGTATGCCTACAAGAGACCTGGTTAACCCAAGCCAACCCTCTGTGTATTAACGGCTTTAGAACCTTCTCCTCTCCTGCCATCAGGACTAACACCAAAGGCTGCAGCAGCGGGGGTTTTAGTATCTCCATCTCCGTGGACCTTCTAGTCAAAGTCCACTCTATTGATTTAATCAGTGCTCAGTACTTTTTGGCGATGAGATTAGAGGGGTCTCACACAGGGTCACTTATTATTGTTAATGTTTACTTACCACCTAACTTAGCTAAGTCGGTGGGCACCGGTAGCATCTGGGATCTTCTTGCCGATGCTCTATTACAACTAGAGCGATAATTTCCCTATGCCAGGCTGATCCTGTGTGGGGATTTTAATGCCAGACTGGGGAGTGCTGAGTCGGACCTTGGAGTTTCTACAACTCATGGCCCTAGTCCTCACTCTGCATGGAATGATAGTCTCTTTGGATCTAGCAATGAATAAGCAAGGCAGCAGATTATTAGATCTTCTGCACTTGTTTCACATAGAATGTTTGCATAGTTCCCCCATAGATGCATCTAAAGGGGCGTATACATATTTAACCAGCAGGGGCGCCAGCGTTATTGATCATATTTTTATATCCAATGAGTTATACCCACTACTTTCCAATTTTGCTTTGGTAAACAGTTGATAGTGACCACTTCCCTCTTTCAATGTCCTTAAATCTCCAGCATCCTGTCCCCATTCCAGCTCACTCGAGTTCAGAGGGAATTTTGGTGACAGAAAGGAAAGTGCGGTGGTCTACCTCTGTGCAGTCCTCTATCTCCTGTTCCCTTACAACCAAACTCCCCTTTGCCATCAGCTGTGCTGTAGCAGACCCAGAATCAGATGCCTTGAAATTGTATCAATCTATCGCATCCTACCTCAAACCTTTGCTGTCCCAGAGCGGACAATTTGTGGCCTCATGGCGCTCAAGGAACACCTGGTTTGACCACGAATGTAAAATCGCCAAAAAACAGTTGTCAAATTACTCATGGAATGCAATTAGAGACCCTGATAATTTCGTGCGTGCTCACCTAGTGGCACTGCACGCTTCTTATAAGCTTTTTCTAAAAAGGAAAAAGGGCCAGTACGCCAGATCCCAATGGCAGTAACTAGCTCAGGCGACCATAGATAAAAACGAGCGCCTGTTCTGGGAAACAGTGGCTAAGGGAATGCAAACGATAAGACCCCTTAGCCCAAATCAGATTCCTGCAGAACTTTGGCAGGCTCATTTCAGCAAACTTTACGCGTCCCCTAATGGAACCTTTGGGGTCTCCTTCCATTCCTTGAAGCCTTTTTTACCTGAGTGGCCCACAGTTACAGCAAATCAGATCAAAGCACTTATATCCACCTTAAGGGTTGGTAAAGCACCCGGGGAGGATATGCTGCCCCCCGCACTTTTTAAAAACTTTCCTGATTGGTGGGCGCCTATTCTAGCTAGGCTGTTCACTCAACTGAACAACACTGGCATTTTCCCAGAGGGCTGGAAACAGAGTGTTGTTGTTCCAATCTATAAGGAAGGGGGCAGGCAAGACCCAAATAATTATCACCTGATCAGCCTACTCGACACTGCCGCCAAACTGTATTCTAAATACCTTTTAATGAAACTAGAAGAGTGGGAAATGACTAATAACGTCATTTTCCCTGAACAACTGGGTTTTCGTAAAAGGCAAAGTACAGTAGACCACTGCCTAACTCTTTATGTGATTGTAAGGCAATGTATGTCAGGCACCACAAAACATTTGTATGCCACATTCATAGATTTGGTGGAGTCATCGACAGATCAGCGCTGTGGACTAAGTTAGCTAACACAGACATTGACAGATGGCTTCTATTTCTTATCAGGGAATTTTATACTGATAATGAAGCAAGAGTGTGGGTGGGTCTCATGGGCTCGCTATCAGATCCCATTGTCTCCAATAAGGGAGTAAAACAGGGGTGTGTGTTGGCCCCTTTTTAAATTCTATCTCAATAACATAGTCACTGAATTAACAGGCCAAGCATTTTTTCTCCCTGCAGTTGGGAACAGGAAAGCTTCGATACTTTTGTACGCAGACGATATGCTTCTACTCTCCATTACACATACTGGTCTAAGATTACTCCTGAAATATAGTGCCTTCTGCACAAAAGAAAAAATACACGTTTACTATGCCAAAAGTAAAGCTATGGTCTTTGGTAAAAGGCACCGTAAATTTCTCTGGTCAATAGAAGGCCAGCCAATCGAACAATGCCGTTCTTTTAAGTACTTCGGCATATTTTTCCAGGACAACCTCTCGTGGAAAAAACATATTGATTACACCAAAGCTATTGCTCTGAGAACATGCGGAGCTATCCTTAGCATCTGTAGGTCAACAGGAGGTAATCTCATCCCCCCCAGCACTGAAAATCTATCACAGCAAAGTTATATCGCAGATTTTGTATGGAGCCCCGGTTTGGGGTTGGGATGGTCCTCTCTTAGGTAACCTTGAGGTTGTTCAAAACAGCTTCTCTAAAAAATTTCTATGCCTGCCTGCAGGTACCCTGGCGGCATTATTGTGCGCTGAGTTGGGCATCCCCCCCATCAGCGCCCACATCCATGGCGCACTGCTTAACTTTTGGGAGTCAGTTAAAAATTCTCATTCCAAGACCATACTGAAACTATGCGGTGAGTTAGCCTCTAGAGAAAGGTTTTGGGGGGATAGGATTTCTGGCATATACCACCTGTACCACATCTCACCACCTACTTCAGTTGCATATGATAGAATAAGGTTGAAAGAGATAATTTTCCTCAACTGTCATTGGCTAGATAGATTGGTGATCACAAACTCCAAATCATCTAGATGGTTTGGGGTCATAAAAAAGGACCACCATAGGGCGAATTATTTGGCCCATTCTATGACAGTAAACTTTTACTGCACTTCGGTTCCAGTCAATGCCGAGTGCCGTTTTGGCGGGCTGATGCAATCAGATCCAGTGGTCCCAGCGACTCTGCACCTGTGGGGCTAAGAAGATTGAGGATCTGCCGCATGATTTATTAGAATGCCCTTTATATGCATATCCCCGGTCTAAATTTCTGAGTGATTTGCTGACGGGGAAGACCATTGCAGGATATTATTGTCTCTTTTCTGGCCGACAAAGACCCCGTAGTTACATATAGGGTCGCTCTTTTCGCCTGTGCGGCGCAAAAGATCCGGGTGGCACAGGCAGCCCAATGACAGAGTAATCTATAGGGAGGTTTTAAGCCAACTATCCTGTATAATCCATGAAATATATTGTATGTTTTTAATCTTTGTTTTATAAGATCAGTTACTGTACAAGTACTGTGCAAGTTGCAATGGCCTATGGCTAGGCAATAAAGTTTGACTTGACTGATCATTCTACTAATACTGTAAGGTATTTGCAATCTAATTTACATCAGTTATTTGCAGAAGCTAACAATAGATCCTTATATAGTCTTAGGCTGCAATCCTGAACCTTCATATTTTCTTCAAAGGAGTGTATCTTTGTAGAAATGTGCACATAGTAGAAATTTATCACCTTGATCTGGAACTTAACCCACTAATCTACTTTATCATCTCCTTTGTAAATCACTTCAGGATGCTTCATGGAAAGTGATCCATAAATTAAATAAATAATTATAATATACGGACCTGTGAGCTTGTGGTATGAAAGTCTAACTTTTTAACAAAGTGTAGTACTTTAAAACTTCAGCTGTTTTGGTGTAACAGCTGAGAACAGAAGTGGACTATGTTCAGATCAGATGCCGTTGATTTGATCGTTAGTTATACTTAATTGAGGACTTGTTCTATTTAGCCTTCTTTTGCCAAGTGTGATTCAGAATTTTTTTTAAAAAAAAATAGACAATTTTTACTGGTCTAGAACACTTTCACTGTTGTTTTCCCCATAGATAAGGAGACTATGTAGATCATCAATAGGTTAAAAAATCTAGATTTCAGAGGTCTCAGTTTGTGTCGTTAAGGCATTTGGAATCCCGTTTCTTTCTAAGATTGATATTAGATAATAATATGAAGTCTGGAATCCTGTAAATTTGGATCTTCATTGTTGACTGAAAAATACTTCTTAACAAATCTTTAAAATAACTTGCCTAACTTAATCTTGCATTCCCCTTGGAAAATACAAAGTTGGTCATTCTCCCTCTCCCATTGAATGAAGGCAAAATAGATTTGTTTTTTCTGTTTAGGCCACTTTTGACCTGCCCTTCTCTGCAGAGTGAATAAAGATCTGTTGTCAGTGTACTTCATGCACTGGATCTGCAATGACAAAGGAAGATTGTTTTAGGAGCATTGCTTATTGAAGATGATTTGAAAGTATTCCTCAGGAAAAATCATTCTTATATGTTTGAGTATGTGTTATATATGAAACATTTATCTTTAATTTTCAGGCTCATAATTTACATAACTGCAGGATGTGAAATCCCAGATAATTATAATACATGTCTAGACAAAAATATATTTTTGAGCAGGGATGCAAGCTTTCTGCCTTTTAAAGTTAGTAATTTTTAAAACTGTTAATCTGTAAATACTTGTGTATTTACTCTAGAGTAAATATTTGTGTATTTCAGAGTAAATACACATTTACAAAAATAAAACTTTTGTAAAGGGAAGAGCAATTTATGTCAGCAATGTGCAACTGTTTTCTCTTGTAGATCATCACTAAATATATATACGAACTGCTGGAAGAAGAATGCCATTTGAAAAAAGTATACATACCAGTAAGTTACATATACACTGATTTTTTCCAGCACCTTAAAAAATAGCAATGATACAGTCTAAAAAATTAGAATTTATTTTATTTTATAATTTTTCCTATGTGGGTGATTGGTAAAAGATCACGTGTCTGCATTAGAAACAGTTCAAACCCAATTTTATTATTAACTTGCATGATGTTGTGGATGGGTATAAAGTGAGGAAATCTAGGTGTTTTTGTTTGGATTTGAATTGGTTATGAAGCTGACTTGGGTGACCGTGGGGCTGTTACTCTATCAGTCTACCTTACAGGGTTATTGTGAGGATAAAATTGTATAATGATGTGTATGCTGTCCTTTGCAACTTGGAAGAAAGGTAGGATGGAAATGTATCACCAGAATAAGTGGGGAGCAGTCTAAGTTTCAGATCATGAGCAAGCATTGCCATGCCTAAGAAATAGGTTGCTTAACTTGAACTAGTCTGCATAATCTCCCCAGTTTTATCTTCCTTTCATTTTGTTTCGGGAATAAGGAGAGGATAATTGAAATCATGCAAATTGTTCATGCATTTATGTCCAGGTGTGTCACGTTACATGTGTCTTCTGAAGCCTGATCTCAAAACCAGAGCTCATATTCTGAGTGTGTAGTGTTTCTAAATGCTTAACCAGGGCATTAGCCCTTCGGTTATGCCTCCCAGATGGATCCTGGGATATATCTACATGATCCTTTTTACAACGGAATCCCTAAGTTATCACAGCCCTCCAAGAAAGTCGAAACTCAAGTGTTGGTGCAAGCACCTGCAAGCATTATCTAGTGGGGGGGGGAGTGCCACCCAGGGTTCCTTTTTGGAGGAAGAGTGGGATATACATTTAATAATAAACAAAAGCCAATTTGTGTGTAGATGTTGATCACCACAACCAGCTTTTTAGGAAAGGACACAGGGAAGTGTAATAAATAAAAAGAATTGGGGGTGCAATCTGGGGAGATGATTGAGTGACTGAGCACATCTTATGGACCTTTTTTGATGTAAGAGGCATTTTCTTCATTTGAGGCTAAATGAACAGATAGAGTACTCAGTGTGAGAAAAGAGTGCTTTCAAAGTTTAATCCTCCTTGTTTCTATAAATCGTAAGGAAAGTCTAATGCTTTGTTTATGTAGCAGTCACTTAAAAATAGTAGTTTTCTATAATTGAATTCCTTTCAGATGTTCTTGTGTTCAGCTCACCTCCTCTTTGTAGCAGTAGGGACTTTGGGCTAAAAATTGGAAGGAGATATGTTTGATTTTGCTATTTCGTAGGACGCATCAACTCAAAGGTTTTCATAGCACTCTGGTTTTGAGCATTTGTCAGTGTGGTTGAAGCAGGAACATTTGATAGACACTAGATTACTACAATGTAGAACCATATATGCCAAAACCTAAACCATTTTCAAAACTGTCTTTAGATAGTTAAACTGTTAGAATGGTTTAATTTTTATAGAACGGTCTTTTTCCTTTAGCAGCACTGGAAAAATGCATATGCATCTGGTTGTCTAGAATGCATCCTAAATGTTTTAACTTGTGAAAGATTTTCCAGATCTATACAGAACACATTCCTGAAAGCAGTGCATAACAAATACAACTTCAGATAAAGGTTGAATAGCAGTTATTTCTTCTGTGTTCACTAGTAGTCTCCAGTGATTCCATGCCACTCTTTTATTATTAGTGTCTCACAAGCCTTCTTGGCTTATTCATGCTTGCCGAGGGGGGTTGACCGAGTGGATCCAGGGTGTGGTCAATGCATTGTTGCAAGAGGGAGCAGTTCCAGCCACCCTGAAAGAGGTGGTGATCTGACCGCTTCTGTAAAAGCCCACCCTGGACTGATTGGGTTGTAACAACTACCCCCCATTCGCAAATACCCTCTTTTTAGGGAAGGTGATTGAGAGGATTGTGGTTTAGCAATTGCAAGCACTCTTGGATGAAACAGATTATCTTGCCCATTCCAGTCTGGGTTGAGGCTTAGTTATGGGACTGACTTGGCCTTGGTCGCCCTGATGGATGACCTTTATTGGAAGAAGGACAGGGGGAGTGTGACCCCATTATTCTTATTTATTTATTACATTTATGCCCCACCTTTTCATCACAGAAACCCAAGGTGGCTTACATTTGATTCCCAGGAGGTCTCTGTCAGGACCCCACCTGTGGTCACCGCCTTGTCACGGTCCCACCTCAGGGTCCTGCTCTCAAAACAGTTCTCTTACCGACTGTAGCAAAGATCTCGCAAGATCCCACTGCTAGGCAGCACCACCAGACACTCCCTGTAAACAATAATGCCTTGAGACTGTGCCTTAGTCTCCTCTTGGCTTATTGCTACGTTGTGTCTGGATGCACTTGCAGGCCTATCTTGTGCCTATAAAGATTACAGCCCTGGGTTGCTCTGGATACGTGATGATGTTACGCTATCTCTTCACCGCCGCCACCATTGATACTGTTTCTCAACCTTGGTATATTCCTTGCCCACCCTTCTGGTCTGTGTAAACCCAGCCAATGATCAGGTGTTTTGGTAAACCAAAAAATACTTATTTATATACACAGGGAATAACAAGATTACTTAAAGGTATAGTCAACAAGCATGTGGTTTCATAAGATGCATTACTCTTTATGTTTCTAGTCGTCAGTAAGCTGCCTCACTACCCACCTAATCCAATCCACCCAACAACCCTCTCAAAGCCTCACAAAAACCCAACCAACCGAACTCCCTCTCAACTGTCATCCTCTCATTTATACCTTCAGACACTCAAGCGCAGCCAATCATAATACAACACTCAACTCATCAACATTCCAACCCATGTACTCCCCCCTCTCACTCAGTCTACTTACCACATATACTCTAATAAACCCGCACTTTCCATATTTACAGTATTATATATATATATATACAGGGACATCACAGTCTCCCATCCAGGCACTGACCAGACCTGACCCTGCTTAGCTTCAGCAGGGTGCTGGCCTCATGTGCCTTCAGGCCATAGCCTGGGACTTCATACTTGATCTCTCAGTGGCTTTTGATACCATTGACCATGGTATCCTTCCGAGCCGACTTCGTGAGATGGGTATCTTAGGCACTGTTTTATAGTGGTTCCGATCCTATCTCCAGGGTCATTTTCAGAGAATAGCGTTGGGTGATTGTCTTTCAGCACCCTGGCAGTCGTGCTGTAGGGTGCCACAGGGTACCATCTTGTCCCTCATGGTGTTTAGCATCTATACGAAGCCTTTGGGAGCAGTCATCAGGAGATTTGGGCAAGGTGTCAGTAGTACACTGATGATACCCAGCTCTAATTCTCTGTAACATCTGAATCAAGAGAGGCCGTGAAAGTCCTGGCCCGGTGCCTGGATTTGGTGGTGGGCTGGATGAGGGTCAGTAAACTGAGTCTGAATCCTAGCAAGATGGAGGCGCTGTGGGTTGGTGGTTCCCGAGTTCAGATAATAGTTCAGTAGCCTTCTTTGGATGGGGATGTACTCCCTCTAAAAGAGCAGGTCCATAGTCTAGGGGTGTTCTTGGATCTTGTCGCCTCGCCGGGGCAGCTGGACACCCAAGAAAATCAGGACATTCCTCTCCCAACAACAAACATATGAAACTATAGACCTGGTTGCAAATGCATTTCAGCTGGCTTTGAGGAGACTGGAAATTAACACAGAAAATGCAGTTACTTTTACCACGGATAAAGCCACCGTTAAGACCTACTATGTGTATTGTTATTTAACTTTTGCAGATTGTATTTTGTATTGTTTTATTGATGCATTTTTATATTGTATTTTATATTTGTGTTTTTTGTAAGCCGCCTTGAGGGCCTTTGGCCAAAAGGCGGGGTATAAATAAACTAATAATAATAATAATAATAATAATAATAATATGTGTCGCTAGAGGCCCAGGTGACCTCGGTGGCTATGAGTGCCTTTTACCAGCTTCAATTGGTAAGACATCTGTGGCCATTTCTGGCCCGGGATAGTCTGACCTCTGTTGTCCCCATTACCATCTTACCAAGTCATAAGAACATAAGAAGAGCCTGCTGCATCAGGCCAGTGGCCCATCTAGTCCAGCATCCTGTTCTCACAGTGGCCAACCAGGTACCTGGGGGAAGCCCGCAAGCAGGACCCGAGTACAAGAACTCTCTCCCCTCCTGAGGCTTCCGGCAACTGGTTTTCAGAAGCATGCTGCCTCTGACTAGGGTGGCACAGCACAGCCATCATGGCTAGTAGCCATTGATAGCCCTGTCTTCCATGAATTTGTCTAATCTTCTTTTAAAGCCATCCAATCTGGTGGCCATTACTGCATCTTGTGGGAGCAAATTCCATAGTTTAACTATGCACTGAGTAAAGAAGTACTTCCTTTTGTCTGTCCTGCATCTTCCAACATTCAGCTTCTTTGAATGTCCACGAGTTCTAGTATTATGAGAGAGGGAGAAGAACTTTTCTCTATCCACTTTCTCAATGCCATGCATAATTTTATACACTTCTATCATGTCTCCTTTGACCCACCTTTTCTCTAAATTAAAAAGCCCCAAATGCTGCAACCTTTCCTCATAAGGGAGTCGCTCCATCCCCTTGATCATTCTGGTTGCCCTCTTCTGAACCTTTTCCAACTCTAGAATATCCTTTTTGAGATGAGGCGACCAGAACTGTACACAGTATTCCAAATGCGGCCGCACCATAGATTTATACAACGGCAATGATATCGGCTGTTTTATTTTCAATACGTTTCCTAATTATCCCTAGCATGGAATTTGCCTTTTTCACAGCTGCCGCACACTGGGTCAACATTTTCATCGTGCTGTCCACTACAACCCTGAGGTCTCTCTCCTGGTCGGTCACCGCCAGTTCAGACCCCATGAGCGTATATGTGAAATTCAGAATTTTTTGCTCCATATGCATAATTTTACACTTGTATATATTGAATTGCATTTGCCATTTTTCTGCCCATTCACTCAGTTTGGAGAGGTCTTTTTGGAGCTCTTCGCAATCCCTTTTTGTTTTAACAACCCTGAACAATTTAGTGTCGTCAGCAAACTTGGCCACTTCACTGCTCACTCCTAATTCTAGATCATTAATGAACAAGTTGAAAAGTACAGGTCCCAATACCGATCCTTGAGGGACTCCACTTTCTACAGTCCTCCATTGGGAGAACTGTCCGTTTATTCCTACTCTCTGCTTTCTGCTTCTTAACCAATTCACCTCTCCTCTTATTCCATGACTGCTAAGCTTTGTCAGAAGTCTTTGGTGAGGTACCTTGTCAAACGCTTTTTGAAAGTCTGAGTACACTATGTCCACTGGATCACCTCTATCTATCTGGATCACTCTCAAAGAATTCTAATAGGTTACTGAGACACGACTTTCCCTTGCAGAAGCCATGCTGGCTCTGCTTCAGCAAGGCTTGTTCTTCTATGTGCTTAGTTAATCTAGCTTCAATAATACTTTCTACCAGTTTTCCAGGGACAGAAGTTAAGCTAACTGGCCTGTAATTTCCGGGATCCCCTCTGGATCCCATTTTGAATATTGGTGTTACATTTGCCACTTTCCAGTCCTCAGGCACGGAGGAGGACCCGAGGGACAAGTTACATATTTTAGTTAGCAGATCAGCAATTTCACATTTGAGTTCTTTGAGAACTCTCAGGTGGATGCCATCCGGGCCCGGTGATTTGTCAGTTTTTATATTGTCCATTAAGCCTAGAACTTCCTCTCTCGTTACCACTATTTGTCTCAGTTCCTCAGAATCCCTTCGTGCAAATGTTAGTTCAGGTTCAGGGATCTGCCCTATATCTTCCACTGTGAAGACAGATGCAAAGAATTCATTTAGCTTCTCTGCAATCTCCTTATCGTTCTTTAGTACACCTTTGACTCCCTTATCATCCAAGGGTCCAATCGCCTCCCTAGATGGTCTCCTGCTTTGAATGTATTTATAGAATTTTTTGTTGTTGGTTTTTATGTTCTTAGCAATGTGCTCCTCCAATTCTTTTTTAGCATCCCTTATTGTCTTCTTGCATTTCTTTTGCCAGAGTTTGTGTTCTTTTTTATTTTCTTCATCCGGACAAGACTTCCATTTTCTGAAGGAAGACTTTTTGCCTCTAAGAGCTTCCTTTTTTTTTTTTTACAATAATTTTTATTCAAATTTTCATAAAATATACAAAACAAAATCATAAAACATTCAAAGACAAAAAACAAAACAAAACAAAAATGATTAAACAAAAAAATAAAATGTTGACTTCCCATTTGTCGCAGATCAAATCAGTTATAGGTCTACAATATATAACAATCCTGTCTCTTAAATTATATTATAAAATCACTTTCCTCCAGTAGTTATCTTAATTAATCATCAAATCTCATAAACATTACTTTATTCTTTCCACAAAAAGTCAAAGAGAGGTTTCAATTCTCTAAGAAATATATCTATCAATTTTTCTCCAAATAAACATGTCGATTAATCCATCTCATTAATAATAATAATAATCTTATTGTCATAACCATAGTCCAAATAAACATCGATTAATCCATCTCAACAAAATCTGTTAGGTCCAATAATTTCAATAGCCATTATTCCATTATCCATATTAATTCCATCTTCCATCTTCAATAGTCCTGTTAAGTCCAGTAATTTCAGTGTCCAATCTTCCATTATCAGTATTCCATAATAATCTTGCTGTCATAGCCATAGTCATATAATAAGAGTCTGATGGGAATTTCCTCTATCCCAAATATTTTCTTGCCATCCATTCTGAATAAGTTGCTGAAATATTGTTGTAAAGTCATATCTCTGTTCTTCTTTTTTACAGAATGCACTGGCTTAAAAACTCTTAAGAGTTTTTCCATTGTCACATGGCTGCAGTTAATTCCATAGATTTTCTCTATATCAGGCTCCATCACGTCATTCCTGTCCAGAAGATTATCCAAGCCATTGATAGCTTTATCTCTAATATCTTCATTAATTTCTTCAGAGATAACGTTAAATTCCAAACAGTAGATTTTATTTCTAATATCCATAAACTCCAGATCTTTTTCCAATTCCACATTTGTTCCAATCTCCAAGGCTTGTATCTTCCCTTTATTTTTTCTTTTCTCATCTCTGATCTCATTCTCCTCTCTCACAGGATCCCCTATTTCTTTAAGCTCCTGCGTCATTTTGCTCAGTTCAATTTTCAGCTCCTTACTGCCCTGTCGCAGGGTTTGTTTCGTTATCTCAATCTCATCCATTATTTTCTGAAACATAATTACTTCCAGATTCTCAGCCACTTTCTTGATTGCCATTTTTAAAACCACGAAAACAAAACAAAACAAAAATAAAGAAGAACCACTTCTTATTTCAGCAACAATTGGGTTAATATTCCAGGCTTGATGACATCACAGTATAAACAGAGCAGCCTGCCTTATCTCTCTATGTTCAAGAATACAAAACAAATTTAGTTCCCAGCATCAAAACAGTTAGTGGCGTTGTGAAGAAGCAGATTCGTCAAAATAAAATAGACCAAAAAGAGAATAGTCCCAGACAATATAATGTTCCTCGGAATAGAAATCCCTCTTCTGTTTATATCTTTAGAATGCACTTCCAGGACAGCTTTTTGCAATAGAAACAGAGATAAGCTGTTAATTTCGTGAATAACAGAGAAGAGTTATAGCTCACCCAGAAGTTCTTTAAAGCTGATTCATTTGACAAATCTCTTTTTGCTGCAACAATTTAAACCAAGTAAAAAAAATAATAGAAAGAAGGGTGCTTGCCTGTTAGTCCGTTTTCTCTTTGAAGAAAAGATAAACATATCGCATTAATCAGATAGAGCTTGTTCGGAAGTCCGTCCGGCATTGCTGGCTGGACCTTTTCTCATAAATTAATGAAATCCAGTCCTCCCAACAAAAACAGGCTTTTGAGGTTGATCTCTACGTTTCTCCCTGCCCGGGAGAAATTTCATCAGTCAAAAAAAAAATGTTCTGACTGATTTATATCTGGATAAGCTTCTTCTGAGGCGGGAGCCCGTCTCAAAAGCAGGCACAAGCGAAGTCACCCTTCCCGGAAGTCCGCCTCTAAGAGCTTCCTTGACTTTGCTCGTTAACCATGCTGGCATCTTCTTGGCCCTGGTGGTACCTTTTCTGATCTGCGGTATGTACTCCAGTTGTGCTTCTAATATAGTGTTTTTAAACAACTTCCAAGCATTTTCGAGTGATGTGACCCTCTGGACTTTGTTTTTCAGCTTTCTTTTTACCAATCCCCTCATTTTTGTGAAGTTTCCTCTTTTGGAGTCAGATGTGACTGTGTTGGGTTTTCTTGGCAATTGGCCATTTACATGTATGTTTAATTTAATAGCACTGTGGTCACTACTCCCAGTCGGTTCAACAACACTTACATATCACACCAGGTCCCAGTCCCCACTGAGGATTAAGTCCAGGGTTGCCGTCCCTCTGGTCGGTTCCATGACCAACTGGTCTAGGGCATAGTCATTTAGAATATCTAGAAATTTTGCTTCTTTGTCGTGACTGGAACACATATGTGGCCAGTCTATGTCCGGGTAGTTGAAGTCACCCATTACTACCACATTTCCTAGTTTGGATGCTTCCTCAATTTCATATCTCATCTCCAGGTCTCCCTGAGCATTTTGATCAGGGGGACGATAGATCGTTCCCAGTATTAAATCCCTCCTAGGGCATGGTATTACCACCCACAATGATTCTGTGGAGGAGTCCGCCTCTTTCGGGGTTTCCAGCTTGCTGGATTCAATGCCTTCTTTCACGTATAGAGCGACTCCGCCACCAATATATCCTTCTCTGTCCTTCCGATATAGTTTATATCCAGGGATAACCGTATCCCACTGGTTTTCTCCATTCCACCAGGTCTCCGTTATGCTCACTATATCAATGCTCTTCTCTAAGACCAAGCACTCCAGTTCTCCCATTTTGGTTCGGAGGCTCCTAGCATTAGCGTACAGGCACTTGTAAGCAGTGTCTCTCTTCAAGTGTCTTTGGCACTTGTGGTTTGGCCTGTGGTAATTTTGCCCTTCTGAATTTATATCCTGTGCCCCTGCTCTCACAATGCCTACTTCTAGGCCTACCCCTTTTAAAATTTCATCATTTCTTTGGTCTTTATCCCAGGGGGGAGGTTTATTCCGAACTGGACCTTCCTCAGCTCCTGTCGGGTTTCCCCCCTCAGTCAGTTTAAAAGCTGCTCTGCCACCTTTTTAATTTTTAGTGCTATCAGTCTGTTTCCATTCTGGTTCAAGTGGAGCCCGTCCCTTTTGTACAGGCCCGGCTTGTCCCAAAATGTTCCCCAGTGCCTAACAAATCCAAACCCTTCCAGCCGACACCATCGTCTCATCCACGCATTGAGACTGCAAAGCTGGGCCTGTCTGGCTGGTCCTGCGCGTGGAACTGGTAGCATTTCAGAGAAAGGCACCTTGGAGGTCCTGGCTTTCAGCATCCTACCTAGCAACCTAAATTTTGCTTCCAGGACCTCACGGCTGCAGTTCCCCGTGTTGTTGGTGCCAACGTGCACCACGACCACTGACTCCTCCCCAGCACTGTTGGCTCGGAAAGATACCATGGTCAGAAGCCACTATCAAGAATAACAGGGTCTCATTCCCTTGTCCTTCTCCTGGAAAATGCCATCCATCAGGGCAAGCAAGACCAATTCAGTCCCATAACCAGGCCTGAACCCAGTTTGGAATGGGTCAAGATAATCTATTTCATCCAATAGTACTTGCAATTGCTGTGCCACAATTCTCTCAATCACCTTTCCTAAAAGCTTTCCTCTTTCACTTTTCCTGAAACTTTACTCTTTCAACAAGCCGTTTAAGTTGAGAGCTATCCCAGTCTGCATTTGTGTTGGAATTGTTTTTAATTTTTAATTTTATTTTAAACAATATGTTTTTAACCCTTTTTAAAAGATGTTTTTAAAGTTTTTTCTTAAAAAAATGTTTTTAAAGTTGTTTTGTTTTAATATATTTTAAGGTCTGTTTTTATGATGTTTTTATGTGTTTTTAGCGCTCTTGTTTGCTGCCCTGTGCTCCTGCTGGGAGGAAGGGTGGGATATAAATCAAATAATAAATCAAATCAAATAAATTAAAAGGGGATATTTGCAACCGAAGGCTAGTTGTCACAAACGAATGGGTCCAGGGTGGATTTTTTCAGGAACAACAAAAAATTCTATAAATACATTCAAAGCAGGAGACCATCTAGGGAGGCGATTGGACCCTTGGATGATAAGGGAGTCAAAGGTGTACTAAAGAACGATAAGGAGATTGCAGAGAAGCTAAATGAATTCTTTGCATCTGTCTTCACAGTGGAAGATATAGGGCAGATCCCTGAACCTGAACTAACATTTGCACGAAGGGATTCTGAGGAACTGAGACAAATAGTGGTAACGAGAGAGGAAGTTCTAGGCTTAATGGACAATATAAAAACTGACAAATCACCGGGCCCGGATGGCATCCACCCGAGAGTTCTCAAAGAACTCAAATGTGAAATTGCTGATCTGCTAACTAAAATATGTAACTTGTCCCTCTGGTCCTCCTCCGTGCCTGAGGACTGGAAAGTGGCAAATGTAACACCAATATTCAAAAAGGGATCCAGAGGGGATCCCGGAAATTACAGGCCAGTTAGCTTAACTTCTGTCCCTGGAAAACTGGTAGAAAGTATTATTGAAGCTAGATTAACTAAGCACATAGAAGAACAAGCCTTGCTGAAGCAGAGCCAGCATGGCTTCTGCAAGGGAAAGTCGTGTCTCAGTAACCTATTAGAATTCTTTGAGAGTGATCCAGATAGATAGAGGTGATCCAGTGGACATAGTGTACTCAGACTTTCAAAAAGCGTTTGACAAGGTACCTCACCAAAGACTTCTGACAAAGCTTAGCAGTCATGGAATAAGAGGAGAGGTGAATTGGTTAAGAAGCAGAAAGCAGAGAGTAGGAATAAATGGACAGTTCTCCCAATGGAGGACTGTAGAAAGTGGAGTCCCTCAAGGATCGGTATTGGGACCTGTACTTTTCAACTTGTTCGTTAATGATCTAGAATTAGGAGTGAGCAGTGAAGTGGCCAAGTTTGCTGACGACACTAAATTGTTCAGGGTTGTTAAAACAAAAAGGGATTGCAAAGAGCTCCAAAAAGACCTCTCCAAACTGAGTGAATGGGCAGAAAAATGGCAAATGCAATTCAATATATACAAGTGTAAAATTATGCATATTGGAGCAAAAAAATCTGAATTTCACATATACGCTCATGGGGTCTGAACTGGCGGTGACCGACCAGGAGAGAGACCTCAGGGTTGTAGTGGACAGCACGATGAAAATGTTGACCCAGTGTGCGGCAGCTGTGAAAAAGGCAAATTCCATGCTAGGGATAATTAGGAAAGGTATTGAAAATAAAACAGCCGATATCATTGCCGTTGTATAAATCTATGGTGCGGCCGCATTTGGAATACTGTGTACAGTTCTGGTCGCCTCATCTCAAAAAGGATATTCTAGAGTTGGAAAAGGTTCAGAAGAGGGCAACCAGAATGATCAAGGGGATGGAGCGACTCCCTTATGAGGAAAGGTTGCAGCATTTGGGGCTTTTTAATTTAGAGAAAAGGCGGGTCAGAGGAGACATGATAGAAGTGTATAAAATTATGCATGGCATTGAGAAAGTGGATAGAGAAAAGTTCTTCTCCCTCTCTCATAATACTAGAACTCGTGGACATTCAAAGAAGCTGAATGTTGGAAGATGCAGGACAGACAAAAGGAAGTACTTCTTTACTCAGTGCATAGTTAAACTATGGAATTTGCTCCCACAAGATGCAGTAATGGCCACCAGATTGGATGGCTTTAAAAGAAGATTAGACAAATTCATGGAAGACAGGGCTATCAATGGCTACTAGCCATGATGGCTGTGCTGTGCCACCCTAGTCAGAGGCAGTATGCTTCTGAAAACCAGTTGCCGGAAGCCTCAGGAGGGGAGAGAGTTCTTGTACTCGGGTCCTGCTTGCGGGCTTCCCCCAGGTACCTGGTTGGCCACTGTGAGAACAGGATGCTGGACTAGATGGGCCACTGGCCTGATGCAGCAGGCTCTTCTTATGTTCTTATGACTTGGTAAGATGGTAATGGGGACAACAGAGGTCAGACTATCCCGGGCCAGAAATGGCCACAGATGTCTTACCAATTGAAGCTGGTAAAAGGCACTCATAGCCACCGAGGTCACCTGGGCCTCTAGCGACACATATTATTATTATTGTTATTATTATTATTATTAGTTTATTTATACCCCGCCTTTTGGCCAAAGGCCCTCAAGGCGGCTTACAAAAAACACAAATATAAAATACAATATAAAAATGCATCAATAAAACAATACAAAATACAATCTGCAAAAGTTAAATAACAATACACATAGTAGGTCTTAACGGTGGCTTTATCCGTGGTAAAAGTAACTGCATTTTCTGTGTTAATTTCCAGTCTCTTCTTATGTTCTTATGTTCTTATATTTCATTATATTAAATTTGTATTGAAAATTTGCACTGCTACATCAACCTTAATTCCTTATTTTACACCAAACCAGACTAAAGCAAAGCTTTCTTTTATTGAGAGAAAAGAAGAATAGCACTGTTGTGTAAATTTGTATAGATATTAGCAGAGATTGTCAGTGGTCTGAGATGCTGTGTGCCAGTGTGTGCATTTACCTAAGTAGCAGGCTTTTACCCTGCATTGAGATCACTGAGACTTAAGACTTAGTAAAATAAGAAAAACTACTTTATTTATAAAAATAGATAGTAGATAGAAAGGCATACCTGGATCTAACTAAGATGGAGGCGCAACACCCAGGTTTGGGAGTTGCCCTCATGGCTCAGGAGAGAGAGAGCAGAGACAAAGGTGTCTCCTCTCTCTCATACAATTGAAGAAGAGAAGAGATGGAAAGGGCGGAAGGAGAAGGGGCAGATAAGCTCCCTAAGACATATCAGTTTGCGATGGAAGGACGCCAGTCAGAGCATTACAGGTAAAGGTAATCAATCCTATCCATCTGGAGGGCCCTATCTCCCTTCTGGAACATAAACAAAAGAACAGAACAGGAGTTCCTCTTGCCCCACTTCCAACAAGCATTACAAAATTACTGGGTGCATGGCAGCATTAATCATTAATATCCTAACCCATTCATAACTTTAAAGAGATGAAAGGACCCTATTCCCTATTACATGTAGGAGAGATTACCTATCCTAGTCCTAGGAGTGGGCAGTGGAATACAGCTGAAACGATGTGGAAGAGCTTTGACCCAAAAGCAGGAAGGAATCTGTTTGCCTCAAGGCTTGTTCCGAGACACAGAATTCCTGCTTGTTCTGTCCCTGCAGTCCCACGTTAAGTTCTTTGAGAGTGTAGTTACATATGTTGGAGCTCAGATCGCTATAATCCCTCTCTAGGTGTCTCAGGCCTTGCTTTTTAAAGACACTTTTTCTCTTCCAACTCCCCTGAAAAAAGAGGGGTCTGGGTATGCGTTGATTTTGTGTGTGTGTTTCTAGCTGACACTGAGAAAACTCAGTGATTTCTTCTAATGCTTTCATTGAACAATGGGATAGTTCTGCTTGGCTTGAGGGGAGTCTGCTAAGGAAGAAGACAACATTTCAGTTTCTCTTGGTTATTTTTGTTGCTCAAAGGATGGCCTTGCTGTCCTTTACACAGTACCTCAGGAATGCACAGCGAGTCACACAACGGGGTATGGGTGGGAATTATAGTCCAGAATGCTCCAGGGCCTTGCACCTCCTCGATTCCACTTGAACCAAAATGTGATTAGCCAATCACTCGTAACAACTCCCCCATTGAAAAACATCTGAATATGCTTATACAGATGTCTTTTCATATCTCAGACTTCACTGTCTTGCCCTTGACTCCTATGCTTACTTCCATCTGGCATAACTGTGCCATTTGGGACAAGATCCACCCTACAAGGGCCATAAACACGACCAGAATCACTTGAAACATTAAGATTGACAGACTGGGAAATAAAAAAACTTGCTTATTGCATCATTTAGGCCGTGCCCAATTTACCTGAAGAAAAATAGAGAAGCAGGGTGAAACAACAACTCTTTACTGTATGTTGGTTGCCATATACATTCTTTAATAACAGACAGACGTGGCCATCCTTGAAGGATACCATATTGCATCTTAGACAATGAAGTCCTGAATTTGGAATGCATGCACACAACTAAAACTGGAGGGAGAAAACATATCAGGTGGTTTGTCCTTCCACTCCTTGGTTACAAGAACTTGTACCTTCAGTGAGGCACAAAGAAAATATTTAGTATTGCAGGCATCTTTGTCGATCTTACCCTCATGTCTTTGTCTGTCCACTATATGAATACACTTTCTCTGTTTCTTACCATGGGTCATCCAGTGTCTGTAACCATTGGGCTTACCTGCATCTTCCCATTTCTTAGACTTGGATTTGTGTACAGGATATTTTGCTGCTTTTGTGTCCAAATCATTTGTGTGATGCATTTGAATCTGAGATTCCTTTCCCTAATTTTGTGCCTAATTCTGATACATGTGGGTTCTTCTCTTTTGGATTTCTCTTGCTGTAGATGCAAAACAAAGCACAGTTAGTAGCACCAGCATATAACATTCCAAATAGAATTGCGCTTCCGTTTGTACCATGTCAGGGAGTTTCACTGGTGAACACCCTGTTTGCAGAGCAATTGCTCTGGGTTTCCTGTTACTCAACGTGTCAGGGACTGCGTGCAATAACACATTTGTATCAGTGCCGGAATTTGCACAAAGGGTGACAGTGAAGAAAGCAGCTCCCTGTTGGGATCAGGTCTTTGCAACTGGTGCATTCTCATGCAGATGGCATGAGAAACAAGCTGCTGTTTTGGAAGCCAAATTGTATTAATGTTCAAAGTAAATTCAAATTCCAGATAGACTCTTCCTGAAGCTAGAAGCTTTATAATTCTAGTTCTGTTTTGATCCAAAGGCTGTTTGCAAGTAACAGATTGTTCAATAGGAAAAGAATGTTCATTAGCAAGAGACTGTGGAGAAGTAGACCCAAGGGAAACATTCAAATCAGTATTTCTTTCAATGGAAGTGGGCACATCTTATGTGTTTTCAAGCAAATCTGAAGGATTCAAACGAGGGCTTGCACTTTCAGAAGATGTTTTGGTATGTTCCTCTTTAAGGACATTAATAGAAACCTTTTCCTTTTGTGCCAAAGAGGGTTTTATACTGTGATCCATGTCACACTGTTTTAGGAGAAAATTGCCTCCCCGTGTTGATACAGATTTTGCATTAAAGACCCCTGGTTTTTGCAGGCTGGATTTGTCTGGAAAAACCACACCTGGTTTTCTGCCCATTGTTCCCAGTTCCCAAGTGGTGGCCTCTACATTCATTCTGCCCCCACAAAGCTGGCACTAACATAGACACAGTTGTAGATGGAGCAGCAGGAACTGGCAACCCTGTGTTTGATCGTGAACATCTTGTGTGGCTTGCCTCTGCTCTTCTTTTTTTAAAACATAATATTTGTATACCGATTAATATGCAAAATCCCTAAGCGGTTTACATAAAATACCATAACGTCATAAAAAAAATATATACATACAACATTATACACAGAAATATATCAGTAAAAACAGAGAATCCATCAATAAAACATTGTTAAATATCAATAAATAATAAACCAGCAGTGTGAGCAAAGCTGGATAGTGGCAGTAGGAGCAGTGGGGGTGGAAACAGAAGAGGAGGTGGAGGGGGCCACGGGAGCCTGTGCCGTCAATCTTGTGTGTAAGGCCTCTGCCAAAACATCAGTTGGTTGCTTGTGAAATTGATCCATATTTTCTCCCAAATTTCTAAGTGCATTCCAAAAGTGATTACGGACAGGATCCCCAAAATCCACCAGTTCATTCCTTTGTCGGGTCTTGAGTAGGGCCATTACTTTGGTGGGAGGGAGAAAAGTTGCTGTGATTGCTGCTGGAGTTATTGAACCCAGGTCTATCTCCCCCTGTTGAAGCTAAATTAACTCGATTGGAACCAAGAAAAGGCAGTAGTTTCCTCTTCCCTGGGGTCCCCGATTTGAATTGGGTACAACAGATGAATGAGGCCCTTGATTGGTGTATGTGACAGTTTGAATAGGCTCAAGGTGAACCACCTTCTGTGTAGTGGCGGCTTTTCGCCCCCCTCCAACCTCTTGAAGGAGCTCAGAGACTATTTTTAACATGTTTTATCGCCATTTTGATTTCTACTTCAGAAATGGTGTTGTTCAAAAGAGTCGCATGAGTAGGGTTTAGTTTTTTAGGAATGAAACCTGGTGAGCAATCCTTAATACAACATTTTGATGGGTTTGTAGATCCATTAAAATGATTAAAACTTAGAATTGGGGGACATCTCTGTAATTTAAGACACCAAAGAATGTTGTCAGACCATTGGTCAGACACCTTGTTGAGAAACAACATAAACCAAATGATATTACATTCTGGGCCATTGAAAGAAATGTGGGTAATGTTTAAATAAAATAAGAAACATGGTTTCTGTATGTTTTACTGTCTGTGACAAATCTATATGCAAGTTATTCACTGTAAGTACTAGCTGGATCACTGGTCTTCAAAAATGCTATGCTTACGTTTATGACCACTGTGTTATCTCCATGACACTAATTTGGGTTTGTTTGAATGTTTTTAGCTCCTGAGGAAGGAAAGTATTTCCAAAACGCGTAGAGCATTTTAATAAATCTACTCTTGGCACCAGAGCCTCTCTTCTTTTTGATCTTCATTTGGTGCTTTTCTCCTTTTTATTCCTGCCTCCTTACTCAAACATTAACCATAAATATAATTATATGCCCTTCCCATATGAGCTATAGTATATAAACAATCTGATAGTGTGATCACCTTATTACTGCACACTTAAACATTTTCTCATGTCTTCTTAGCAGCAGTTGACCTAGTTTTCCTTTGCAGAGGAGAAACAGGAGGAATAGATGTTACTTTAGGTCGGCGTCTATATTTTGCCGTTTGGGGAAGTTTCTTCCACTCCTCCCCCACAAGGACCATATTTATCAGGTCGTCTGCCTCCAAATCTTCCTCGCTCCATAGCGAGGGAATATTCAGGAGGGCAATAAGCGGGACATCTCTTGTTTATTTGTTGCCTGTTGTAGTGTTCCATCTATCTCAGTTAACAGGGCATATTGAAATCCCATCTATATCTCACTCCCACTTCCTGAAGTAGGTCAGTGGCTGGCTTGAATGTTTTTTGGCAGAGAAGGATTTCCAAGCTGAAAAAGCATAATTCGTTGACCTTCCATTTCCAAAGCCTCTTGTATACGAAGGGCTTTTACCAGAGCTTCTTTTCTTTCAAAATTACAGAATGCAACTATTGCGTCCCTAGGTGGGACATTCTCTTGAGGTTTAGGACCTAGGCTCTGGTGGGCCCTTTCAGTGTTGGCATGTGCTATAATGAAATTGGGGAGAATGTCCTTCCACCAATTTATTAAAAATGGTGACATGTCTTCTGGAGATAGAGATTCTTTTAGGCCATGAATCCTCAGGTTCCTTCTTCCCTGATTTTACTGATCGTCTAGACAATTTTGGAGGTCTCTCTGACTCTTTATTAGGTGTTTAATGGTGTCAATGTATTGTATTCCAAGATCTAAGGCCTTGCCTGCTGTCTTAGCTACCTCATCAACGTGACCGCTTAGGGTAGCAATCTTATCTTCCAAGGATTTGAATCCTGTATCCCATCTATTTAGAAGATCTGTCTGAAGGGAGGCCATTTGTGAAGCAAATGAGCCCTCTTCCATCTCCGCTACTGCGCCTTGGTCTTCCTTAGCGATTTTGGAGCCCTTCAACACCATATTGGGAGTGATTGCTATACTACCTTCTTGGTTGCTTGATTCGGCTAGTGGTTTAAAGAAGGTAGTAATTACATTCTCATTAGCTCCTGAGGTACCTGACAGCATATCACACTATCCTTGTGTGAATAATGGGATGAGCGTGTTCAAAAAGGGGGTGTTAAAGGCATAAAATGCAGGATGGGGAGAGGAGCCTCAATGCCGCTCTTCTAAGCGCATGCATGCACCCCCTAGTTTTTTCTTTTGAAACACAAATGTATTTAATAAATCTTGCCATTTATTTATTTTGAATGGAGAAAGATGGGGAGAACCTGAAAGAGATATTAGAACCATGGGAGAGTGGCTGGACAACCAGCCAGATGGGCAACTAATAAATTTAATAAATAAAATAAATAAATTTCATTCAAATAGAGGCTACTTCACAACAAGGAGAGATTAAGTATGGACCATTGTTTTGTGTCCTCTGAGTTTACTAATCAGTGGGCAGTAAATAAACTGAAATAGTTGAGAAAATTTCTTTGGAATTTGTATTCCCAAATCCCAGAATGAAGTGTTACAAATTGATGTTCCCACATTCCTGCAGGTTTCTAATTGATGGCCTGGTGACATATGGAAAAACATAACTGTTGATTTGTTGTAATCAACCCAAAGCCTAGCTACCTCTGCAGATTTGTTCATTTCCTCTTTAAGAGGACAGGCTGCCTGCGCAGGATCCCCCAGCATTAGTACCACACCATCAGCATACATATTGATTAAATGTTTTTCTCGTTCTTCCCGGTATCCTGTTATGTTAACATTATCATGTAAATGTGCAGCTAAACGTTACAGAGAGAGGGCGAAGAGTCCAAATGATCTGTAAGTTGGTGTTTCATATAGTACAGGGATGAGAAACCCGTGGCCCTTCAGAAGTTGCCAGACTACAGCTCCCATCATCCCTGACAATTGGCAATGATAATTACGACTGATGGGAGTTGGATTCCAACAACATCAGGACACCCACAGGTTCTCCACCACTGGTGTAGTCTAGATGGGATAATACTTTGTTTGAAATAACAGGTGGGCAGTCAGGACTAATCTGAGCAGGAAATGCCCTTTACAGATTAGGTTGATGTGGTAGCCTAGAAAACCATAGTCTGACCACTATTATATACACTTGGACAACCCCACTTTATGTGGGGCTGCATTTGAGTGTTTGAAAACAGATTGTTTTAGGGAGCATTTTCTCCAGTTTGGCCCTGTCTATGCAAAAAGATCTTCAGAGAATACTTGGTTCTGAACCATGCTTTTGGCAGTTGTTAAATCAGTAGGGACAAAGAGCAGGGCCTCTCCAGTGGTGTCGACATTATGGGACTTCTTTTAAAAAGAAGGCTATAGGGCTTGTTCTGTTGCAATTTTATTGTTCTAACATTGTTTTGTTTTAGGATCTTGTATTACATGTGCATTATGTGTAAAAGAAAATTCTTGGAGGTCTCCTTAGACGTGTGTGGGAAGGTATACGTCCAATTAATAAAGATAATATAGTGCAAAGGAAGAATGTAGTCCTCTCTGAAAAAAAGTCAATGTGTATTAGGGTGAAATAATAGTCCTAGGTGAAAACTAATATTGGAAGTTTTTTGTATGAACAATAGTACTAACATGGATTGTTATAATAACTATGATAGACTATTAATGTATACAATCATTTAAAAGCAGAGGGACATCTAAGCAACGAATGGTTAAGATACAAATTGCTTTGTACAGTTTCACTGTGATGAGAAATAAATTGTATACTAGGCTGAGTTGTCAATAAAGTGTGATTGGGCACTAGTGTAACCTTTTTATGTGTATCCTTTAGTGAAAGCTTCATGTAATGAATTACAGCAGTTTGAAGATAAATTGGCTTGAAGAAATGTTTTCAAATGCAGTTAAGACTGAGGTGGAAATTGTTGTTTTCAAATGTGATTGGTAGATGTTTGATTGCTAGCTCATGTTTAGATAGGCATAGATTTATTTTCCTATTGCACAGCCTCCCAAGAGTATCACAAATGGCTCTATAATTTTAGCTAAGTTATCTAGAAAAACCAAATTTGCTTCCTTTCCCTATTAATAGGCATCTATCCCCTGAAACCTGTTTGATTTCTGCTCAGAGTCCTATCCATGAATGTTGAGGTTCTGTGGGTAGGGCACTGGCTTGGTGGCACCAACCTTTTGGAACCAGTGAAATACCAAGATTAATATAAATATTGTAAGGTATCATCTAGATTAGCATTTATTCTATCTGGTAGCACTGGTATTCATGTTGAAATTGGTTTTTATTACTCCCTTTTGGTTTTTGGTATATGTTGTTTAACTGCTGATAAAGAAATACCTCACAAAAGCAAATAAATGAATGAAATTATAGGAGACTATACATGTCTTACAGAACAATGTAAACTCTATTCCACATATTTCTGTGCATAAGTTAAGAATCTCTGAACAAAGAATAAACAAATCCCCAAATATTATCTAGGGCTATATCAACTGTGATAAATGTATAGCTAAAGATTGATCTAAGTTCTGCTCTTGGATGAGAAGTATGTCTTTGCTTCTAAGAACCTAAGCTTTGAACTGGAGATAGAAGAAAGAGTAATATTGTCACTTTTGATACAGGGAACTCACACTTGGTTTTACCTTACATTTTTGCAAATTATTTGGATTGTTACCACTGAAACACAGGATAATTTAATGTTGTAGATCATTGAGGGATGTGATTTTTAAATAGCTGAGATACGCTTACTAAAGGTACAGTTTTACATGCTGTGCTTCTGCTTTTGTATTTTTTTCTTATCAATTGCCGTGATGGATTTTTCTCACATAAGAATTTAGTAGCCTGCTGTGAAAAGTAGCCAGAACTAAACCCCCGTGTGTCTACATTGAAGAACACTGACTGGTGTTTTGAGGACAAACGTCCCAAAGGGAAGTGACCAATACAAGAAAATGTACAGATTTTATTATGAAAACTGCAATATATTGGAAATAATGGAGCACAATGACAAGAATGATGTAAGCAAGTTCTTAGAGGCTTCATTTTTGCCCATGCAAAGTACTTGAAAAACCTTACTAGGTTGGAGCTGTATACCCAGGTATGAAAGTGCTGTCGTATATAGTCCCTCACTCAGGTGGCCAGTCTTGCTGTCTGCTTGTAGAAAAACTCTTCAGAAACAATGTCAAGAGCTGTGGAAAGGCTGTACTTGGTACCAGCTTGAGCCCCTTTGCTTTACAATTTGTGGCATGGGAACCCTGATGCTTTTGATCACCATCAGGAGAACAGCATCTCAGATTTCTTCAGTGGACTGTTCACTCAGTTGGGAACTACTGTCTCAGGATAAGCATTAACCATCCTCTGTATTCTCACCACATTTGCTGCTGTCTTCCTACTGTACTCTGTACATAGCTTACTTATGTAAATAGTTTCTAGCCTGTCTGTCTACTGCACATTCTATTCAATGCAGCTCACAGTAAAGCAAGTGGTAGATGGAAAATACAAAATAATAACTACATACTAGCAATAAAACAGTAAAAAGGAGCAGTTAAAACATCACTGAAGCCAAATCAGAAGAATGCTTGCTGGAATAAAATGTTCTTTGCTGCCTGTCAACTGGCCAGGCAATAGCAGTTTTTCCAAAATTTTAGAAAGACTTAAAAGAGGCCATCATTTCTCACTGTAACAAGGTGTGGCAACTTATCCCAGTCTGCATCTGAACTTGAATTGTTTTTAAGATTTTTAAAGATTTTTTTTATTGTCTTATCACCTGTTGTTTGCTGCCCTGGACTCCTTTTGAGCGGAAGGGTGGGATATAAATTTAGATAAAATATTAACAACTTGCCCTGACCAAAAAGCTTAAGCAAAAAATAAGAATGGCAAAAGGAAAGAAACAGATACTCTGCCAATCAGCTGAATTTTTTTTATTTCTTCCGCAAATAATTCTAAGAATCATACAGGTGTCTCCAAGGTGTTTTCAAACCTATGGATAATGTAATACATATTAATCTGTATTACGTTTTTTGAATTTCTTCTTGAATTGAGCTTTCTGTATAAGACTATGTAAAAGACTTCCTTTCCCTTTGTGTTTGGGTTTCTTCAGGTTTTTTTGTGTTTCTTTTCTTTTAATATAGCTGAAAAATACTATATAGATTATTTTTAAGGTCAAGGAAACCCAGGGGCCAAGCAAACCTTTCTAGGAAACTGTTACATAATCTGAACATAGCTGGGAAGCCCCCAATCTCATTCATCCCTGCTGTAGCTTTGGCAGGGGAACATCAAAAACCTCTGTAGTGAAATGGAGTTCCCAGGTAGATTCTTATGGGACAAGGACATCTGAAGATACCTTGGCCCAAGTTCATAAAGCCAGCATCTTGAGTTGAGCCTGAAAAGAAATTGATAGCCAGTATGGCTGGTAAAGGATCAAAGTAATGTGCTGTGATCTACTTCCTGACAGAGTTCTGGCAGCTTAATTCTGGACAATTGGCATTTCTGGACTGTTTTCAATGGCAATCCAATGTAGAATGTAGTATATATAATCCAAACTGGAGTTTCTAATTCTGCCAGAGTCATGGACCCTCTTTTGGGAGAAGACTGAGCCAAAGTAGGAACTGAGCACTTTTGCTTTTGCTTTGTCATCTGTTATCATTTTGCCATCCTCATTGAATAGCTTTATCACCATTTTTCCCTCTGTCTTTACTATGTGTGTACCTCAATAAAGCTTTTTTGTTGCTTTTATCATCCCTTGCTAACCTCAGCTCATTCTCAGCTTTAGCCTTCCTGATGCCATGCCTGCAATTCTGTGCTACTTGTCTGTATTCGTCCTTTGAGGCCTGGCTTTCCTTCTGCTTCCTATATGTGTCCTTTTTTGTTTTCAGTTCATCTCTAAGCATTTTGTGAAACCACATTGGCTTCTTCTGCTGTCTTCTACCTTTCTTCCTTGTTGGAATTGTTTGTGCTTTTAAAATTTCTTTTTTAGAAACTATCTTGGACTCCTTTTCTCATTAGGGGTGCTTGCCATGGAACCTTATCATTGTTCTCAGTTTATTAAAATCTGCTTTCCTGAAGTCCAGGTTATGCATATGGCTACTCTCACCTTTTGCTTCCTTTAAAATCAAGAACTCAAGTATAACATGGTCAGTTTCCCTCAAAGTTCCCATCACTGCCACTTCATCCGCTAAGTCATCTCTGTTTGTCAGAATCAAGTCAAGGGATAGCTGATCCTCTAGTACCTTCCTCTACTTTCTGTAAAAAAAAGTTATCAGCATCACAAATCTGGAATTTTTTGGAGGGGCCATACTTGGCAGAATTTGTCTCCCAACAGATATCAGGGTAATTGAAATCCCCCATTACTATTTTATCATGCTCCTTGAAACACTGGCAATTTGCTTTCCAAAAGTTTCATCCTAGTCTTCTCCTTGATTGGACTCAAGATTGGACTCTTGAGTAGACTCCAACCCCCATGTTCCTTTTATTCCCTGCCCCATTCATTTTAATCCAGATACTCTTGGGGCTACCAAGCTCATCTTCCAGTATTTCTCTGCAAGGATACCTATTATTAACATATAGTGCAACTCTGCCTCCTTTTCTATTCCTTCTGGTTCTTTTTGAACAAGTTATATCCTTCAGTTGCTATATTCCAGTCATGGGAGTCATTCCACCAAGTTTCAGTTATACCTATCAAGTTGTATATACCCTCCTGTATTAAGAGTTCAGGGTTGTCCTTTTTGTTTCTCATACTCTGGGCATTAGTATATAGACATCGAAGACCATGTGATTTATGCTCTTGACTCCCTACTTTTTTATGAAGACTGTTATTGGCTCCTATTAGTGCCTTTCTCTCAGTCCTGTTACTGTGCATATGCCTTCATCTATCGTTTGTTGTATGTTGGATCTGGCGCAAGCAGATGCCCAGGATGCAGAACAGTATAGTGACAGGCTAGATGCCAGTTGAAGCAATGAGCCGGACAAGCAATAAGTTTTAAGAGTTACTTTACTGACAATATAGCACAAGCTCTCTCTGTACAAACTCCTCAACCCCCACACTCACAAGTGTCTGCTGGCCCTCTATATAGATAAGGCCAGCTGCCCGAGCCTAGGTTGCTTAGCAACGTGTCCTTGAAGATGGCTCGAGCTCTGCCAACTTTCGCTTCTAAGTCACGTAGCTCACTTGTGGAAATTTAACCTCTGCTTTCTCGGTTTAATAGCCAGCAATCCCCCACCTTAAATTTCCACATTCAGCCAGTTACATTTCTCTTCCATTTACATGTGTTACATTTTACATGTCATTACATTTACATCATTTGGTTTTATACTTCTGATACATTTCCTTTTATTTCAGTTTACATCACTTTCATTTGTAATACAGTTACTCCATTGCAATCTCAGCATCTTTGTCATTATATTTCATTACTCTTCATGATTTCCATCATCCCACTTTTTCCAGTCATACCTACTTGATTTATCAGTTTTGAGAACTTGTCTTCACTTAGTGGTTTTGTCATAACGTCAGCCAGCATATCAGCAGTGTTATAATAAGTTAATTCCACAAACCCTTGTTTAATCATTTCTCTGACATGGTGATATTTGATGCTGATATGCTTGGTTCTCTTGCTGTGTGCTTCTGACTGAGTTAGCTTAATGCAGGTCTGATTGTCGTCATATATTTTGATTGGTTTGTCTATGCCTTTTCCAATTTCAAACAGTAGATGGTCGAACCAGGTAAGTTCGTTACAAACCAGAGACAACGCTATATATTCAGCTTCTGAACTTGATGTTGCCACTATAGTTTGCCTCTTGCTGCACCAATCAATCACTGAATCATATAATAGAATGACAACACCAGTAGTAGACTTGCGGCTACTGGGATCGCCAGCATGATCCGCACCTACATAGCAGCACATACTCCCGTGTTTACTGCTGGACAACACTAGACCTTTACTGCTAGTACCTTGCAAATACCTCAGGACTCGTTTTATTCCTTGCCAATCTGTCTCAGTAGGCTGTTCTACTTTTCGACTTAAGATGCTAACAGCATTACAAATGTCAGGTCTTGTTACCTTAACAAGATATTGCAACTGTCCTATGATGTGTCTGTACCTAGCAGTGTTTTCACAAGCTGTCTCTGTGTTTTCTTGTTGAAATGATGTCATGGGAGTCCCTACTGCCTTACATTCAGACATCCCACAATCTGCTAGTATTTGTTTTATCTTTCCTTCCTGTTTTAACACGAAATTCCCGTCTGAACCCCGTATGACCTCTGTACCTAAATAATGACTTACAGGTCCCAAACTTTTCGTTACCACATGTTGTTTCAGACTATTATGGAACTCTCTTTCGTCTTCCTCCTCATGGGACAAGTACAGGATGTCATCCACATAAACTAGGCAGTATGTGAGCCCCCCCTTTATTTCTTTCACATACACACAGGGGTCTGCCACACAACGCTTGAAATTCATTGACTGCAGAACATCATCTAGTTTTTCGTTCCAACAGTGCGCACTCTGGTGCAGACCATACAGGGATTTCTGTAACTTGCAAACTAGACCTGGCTGTGTTTCACATCCGGGAGGCTGTTCCATATAGATTTCTTCTTTCAACTCCCCATGTAAAAACGCCGTGCCTATGTCATAGTGGCTTACATGCATGTTTTCTATGGCAGCTATTTTTAGCAAAACCCTGATTGACTCATGTTTCACCACGGGAGCGAAAGCTGCATCGTAGTCCGTCCCGAATTGCTGTGTAAAGCCCTTAGCTACTAAGCGTGCCCTATACCTTTGTATCTGTCCTGTACTCGACCGCTTACGTTTAAATATCCACTTACACCCTATAGCTTTCTTCCCTGGGGGCAGAGGAACTAGCGTCCATGTGCCATTTTTTCGCATTGCTTCCAGCTCCTCTTTCATCGCTGCATGCCATTCATTCTGTTCGGCTATGGGTAATTGTTTTATATCCCCGAGGCTTGAGGGTTCTTTTTCCTGCTCTGTTTTATAAGCCACGACATCAGCATCAATCACTGGCGTCTGTGCTTTCACTGACTGCGTCAGGTTAATCCCTATTGAACCTCTATGTGTCCTGTCTGTGTCTTTACTGAGGACTCTCAGCTGCATATAGAACAGTGACTTCTTTACTATCCCTTTCATGAATATTTTTCCTCCTCTCATCACATGCACTGAACCCCTTTTGAACATTACTGTGAACCCCATTTCATTGAGTTTCGACACAGCCATAATGTTACATTCGATATCAGGAACAAACAGCACATCTGTCATAATGGTATTGAAACCTGCTAATTTCACTGTACCCCTACTCTTGATAAGTTTCTTAGTTCCATCAGCCGTTATTACATGATCCTCTACGTCACAAAATGTATGAAACATGGATTTATCTTTGATTATACTATTTGTTGCCCCACTGTCAATTGCCCATAAATCTTTACAGTTATTTCCCTGCTCATTGTTAATACATTGCTTATTCTTACTGGCATAGATCACCTGTACACATGGTTTTCTTCCTCTTTCTCTTCTTCTTGCTTCACAATTCCTTTGAAGATGTTGCTTGGAACCACAAAAATAACATGCCTTTTGTCCATACAGTCTCTCTTGTGCAGCTTTGTTGTTCTGTTTTTCCACGTTGTGTTTAGACTGTCTTTTCCTGCTTTGCCATTTCCTGCCTCCTTTGGAATTCTTGTAAAAGTTTGCCTTCTATATAATCCATATTGAGATTTGCATCGTCCATTGCTTCCAAAGAGCTCACCAGACTATCATAACTTGAATCTAGTGAAGCTAATGTGATATACACTTTTTGCGTTTGAGAATGTTCAATTTCACGTTCTGACAACTCAGTAAACAGTCTGTTTATTTCCAACAAATGCTCTGACATGGTTGTATCTCCAGATAAGCGCATCTGATACAATCTTCTGGCAAGATATATTTTAGAACTGGCAGTCTTTTTCACATGAATATTTCTTAAAGTTTCCCAGGTTTCCTTTGCCGTTGTTGCATCACGCACGTGCAGTAATTGAGAATCATCAATAGCAAGAACAATTAACGCCTTTGCCCTCTCATCCAGCCTTCTCCAATCTGCTGGAATAGGCACCCCGGCGGGTGGGTCTTCTGCGATAGCTTTCCACAGGTCTTCTTTCACTAGAAAAGCCTGCATTCTCTGTTTCCAAGTGCCATAATTTTTCCCTGTCAGCCTTTCCAAGGGAATCCCGGCCGATAACGTAACAGACATACTTTCACTTTTCACAGTTCACCGCCTTTGTAATTAGAGCTTCTCACCTCTGTCCTTCAGTCAGGTTTTTTTTTTCCCACGGCTCTCTCACAGCTTTCAGCTCAGCTTTCGGTTTCTCCGTCTCTCTGCTGTTTTTCTCGCTGGTCTGCAGTTCTGGCTTTTCTCTGCCGCTTTTCTGCAATCCTCAGCACCAGGTAACCATCAGCACCAGGTAACCATTCTCTGCTACCATTTGTTGGATGTTGTATCTGGCGCAAGCAGATGCCCAGGATGCAGAACAGTATAGTGACAGGCTAGATGCCAGTTGAAGCAATGAGCCGGACAAGCAATAAGTTTTAAAAGTTACTTTACTGACAATATAGCACAAGCTCTCTCTGTACAAACTCCTCGACCCCCACACTCACAAGTGTCTGCTGGCCCTCTATATAGATAAGGCCAGCTGCCCGAGCCTAGGTTGCTTAGCAACGTGTCCTTGAAGATGGCTCGAGCTCTGCCAACTTTCGCTTCTAAGTCACGTAGCTCACTTGTGGAAATTTAACCTCTGCTTTCTCGGTTTAATAGCCAACATCGTTACCTTTAAGTTTACATCTCACTACCCCAGGATTCAGTTTAAAACCCTTCTGGTGCAGTTCCCCATGCAATGGCCAAACACATTCTTCCCAATCCTTGTGAGGTGCAACCCATCACTTGCAGCAATCCATCTTCCAGGAAGTGTAGCCCGTGGTTCCAGCATCCACATCTCTCGTGTTGGGACCACCTTCATCATTCACCAGGAGTATTTCTCTTTACTTTTCTATTCCTCTTCTAAGTACTGGCAAGATAGATGAGAAAACCACTATCTGGCCCCCAACGTCCTTGAGATTCCATCCCAGAGCTTCAAAGTGTGAAGTAATTTCTTTGGAGCTCTGCTTGGCAGCATCATTCATTCCCACATGGATGAGAAGAAAGGGATATGTGTTGTAGTCATCCAGGGTCTCGGGATCTTAGATCCCTTACTTTTTGGGGATCAGGGTTCCAGCAGGATCCATATGTCTCCAGCATCCTATGAGCATGAAAAGAGAACGCGTTAGCCAGTGAGAAGAGTGTTCTTGCATGCTTCCTTGTCCTTTCCTGCTGATTGGAGCCAATCAGAATGAACTGAGGTGAGTCAGCCACTGAGAAGATTCTTTTCAGTAGCTAACACTCTCCTCTTTCATACTTATTGGTTCCTAGAGATGTCTGTTGTTGTGGGAGAAAGTTCTCATTCTCAACCAGCAGCAAAAAAAGGAAAGGATGTGGTTGTGAAGGACCCTGCACTTCTGAATTTGCCACTGCACTACTGTATGTGTTAGTGGACTTTGAGTGTTGGCAACCCTTCTCCACATTTCTAATCCATCTTCCAGGGAGACAGCACACCTGGTGAGTCCATGAGTCTTCTTGGCACATTTGGGTTTCAGTCCCATGCAGTATGGAGTTTCCCACTACTACTACACTTCTCTTCTTGTTGTGGAGCATAGTTTCATTTGCTTGCTGAGCTTCAGCTTCTTGCTCCCTGTCCTGTGGGATCTCTTATAATCTTCCTCTGCAGGCTGTTCTTCAGTCTCATCCTCAAGTGCCTGAAAGCATAGTTCTACTGGTGCAGAGTATCTTTTAGCTCTTCTGCTCCTGTCACCCTTTTCCACTGAGTTTCTTCCACTTCTCCTCAGCACTCCTCTTCTGCTTCAACTTGCTGCTGTTCTACTGTTCTGTCTAAGAAATCTTCATGTTTCTTTATACTCTTGAGTTTGGCCACCCGCTACTCCAGACTTCTCACTTTTTCTTCCAACAGTGCAACCAGCTTGCACTTGTTGCACATGTATGCCATGTTGTTCTCAGGAGTGTCCTTTCCATCCATAGTCCCTATTACCTTTTGTTTCTTTCTTTCTGCTTGTATTGGAATAGCCTGTTCTTTGTCCTGTCCTTCTTGAAGGTTAAAATGAGAGTCCCACTGGTATATGATGCACACTACAAGAATTCTTTTTCAGATATATATAGTTTGAAACTGGTATATACTATGAGCAAGACAGTACCTACTGTACTGCATGTCATGTGACTGTGTGGACAGATTGCTACCAGAAGTGGCCAGGATAATTCACAGGTATGGCTTTACCAACTTTATGTAGGTAGTTTGCGCATTGTGTGTGAGGTTGTTTTGTTCTTCACTGCTGAGGAAACTGTTAGTGGAGGCTTCTTGGCTTTTTGAACTTAAGTGCTAGTTTTTTATATATATTTAGGACACCACTTAGCACAAGTTTATAGTTAATTTGTAGCCTCTGTCCAGCTGTGAAGTGCACTATGAAGACCCCAAGGTACAACTATGAAGTGCATCTTGAGGAAGTCATATTGCCTTGGTCTAACCTACCTCATACACTGTTGTGAGATTAAAAATATTCTAAAATGTTGGTAGGCAACTTATTTTTTTTACTCTAGATCTAACTAAATATTTAATTGCTGGTTGCCACTACTGGATTATAAGAATAGATTGACTGATGTAATTTTATACCATTAATAAACACTTTGTTTTATTTTTAGGTAGACGCAATGGAAAGTGAACCCAGGAGTTTTATCTTTATGAGTGAGGATGCAATGACAAATCCAGACAAACTGATGGTTTTAATTCATGGTAGCGGAGTTGTCCGGGCAGGACAGTGGGCAAGAAGGCTTATTATAAATGAAGATCTGGACAGTGGCACTCAAATTCCATACATTAAAAGAGCTATTGAGGTAGGTCAATTATTTGGCCTTTTGAAGTATTTGTTTGTTTTTATACTTGTAATTATCCCCTGTGACATTTAATTTTCTTAATGTATATCAAATGTGCGTATAACAGCCACGCATTTTATTTTGTTTTTATTTGCAAAACTTTTGTGCAATTATTTTGTTTGAGGGAAACAGTTATTTACTTACACTGAAGACTGTTATAGAAATTGCCACATGGTCTATGGAGCAGATAGATCAATAATTTTTAAAAATTGTCATTTTAAATTGAATTTCATTTCATCAGTTTGAAGATTTTTCTTATCTCCATCTCAAGCACAGATTGTTCTGCCTGTTATTACAGAAAGTTGATCCTAGAAGGCATTTGAACTCTTGCCCTTACAAAAACAAATGTTAAGTATGTTCTATGAAGCATACAGATGGACATATTAAAATTGATTGAACTAAATCAGATGTTTAACACAGAACATGCAGTCCAGTGCTTCACAGTGCTGTGTTACAGCTCTTGCACAGCTACAGAAGAATACTCCTATGAAAACTAAAAAAAAAAAAAGGCATAGCTTTATGGGTCATTTTCTACCTCAAGGCTCCTTCCATTGTATCTGGTGGTAGTATAATATCCCAAACAAAGCCATGTGTGTTATGTCAGGAGAAAACAACTTTAATCTGCTTCACTGGATCAGTTTTTACTTGAAAAACCATGTGGCTTTTTTACCCCTTGGTTTAATTCTTAAATGGAAACTAAGAAACTGACACAGACAGTTTAGGAGGTAGTTTTCTATCCCAGCCGGATTCAAATGTATTTTGGGATGGTAAAATGCCCCATAATATAAAACCATGTGTGGTGTGTCAGAAAAAGGGCACTTTACTTGCTTCTCTGGGTTGATTTTTGCTCGAAAAATTGTATGGGTTTTTTAAAGTCACATTTTTGAAACTCCATTTATTCATTTACTTATAAATTTATATACTGCTCAATATGCAAATAAATCACTAAACAGTTTACATTAAATATAAACAGGAAAAAATAAATACAAATTCATATAAAATACAACTTTTTTTAAAAAAAAGGCTAAATAAAAACAGAATAAAACTGTATACCATAGATAAAATGGAACAGGGCACAAAATTGAAAAAAAGTTTAAGAATCAGGAACCAGAGTCTAAGAAAGCATGGGTAAACATCTCTTTTAAGAGGCGTTTATAATTGGTTACTGTCCTTGCCTCTTGAACCACCTTGGGAAGGGCATTCCAAAGGGTCAGTACTGCCATGAAAAGAGCCTGTTTCTGTATTGTCACCAAGTGACAATCTGCTGAGTTTCCTTGAAAGATCTTAAGAACTGGCTGGGTCTATAATGGGGAGGTGATCTGCCACAATTACACTGCCTGTGATTAATTTTTTGAAAAGCAGCCCCTTTTTAAGATTCAGTTGTTTTTCCTGAGACGTTTTTTGTCCCAGGTGCTGAGTTTGGGAACATTTACTACCATGGGGAGATGACAAATCAGACCATGTTGTAGATCTGCTGTGTAAATTCTGCTATGCAAGTTGTACCCAGGTTGGATTTTGACATTCTGATGCTTCTGGTTATGGGATTTCTGATAAGGCATGAGAAAAATTTGTTACACGTTTGTTTGTAGGCTGCATTGTTTTAGAAGAAAGCTTCTAAGCATGAATTAAAATATGATTCAAAGCCCAGCGAAAAATGAAATGCAAGCCAATTTTCATTTTTCTGTTAACTATTTTAAAAGAGAGACATTATTTCACTAATTGTTATTATTATTGTGAGAATCTAAACAACTTAATGGACCTGCAAATAAGGTTTCATAGTTCTGCCAAGTTTTAAAAAAGAAACTAGGGATCTAAATGTATGTTAAAATCTAACTCTTCATCATTCTAACACATGTTATCCAGTGTGGTATCACCTAGATATTGCTGGATTATAACCCCCATCATCCTTTATCAATGACCATGCTGGCTGAGGCTGATGGGAGTTGGAGTCCAGCAACACCTGGGCACCCACAGGGTAGCTACCTGTGGCCTAAGTTTTATTCAGCTAGTCAAGGGTCTGTTGCTGGCTTCAGAAATTTAAGAGTGCAGAAATGGGAGAGTAGTTTCAGCACTGTTTCCCTTTCTCATCCAAGTGGAGGTGAGCAATTCCACCAGGTAGGGTAAAGGTTCTTCCCCACCTGATGAAAACCTCTTTATATTCCCTAATGGGCTCTTGGAACCATATCCAGTTTGTAGATGTTCAAAGAAAAGCTCCAATTCCCCATATGTACATACACTTCATGAACATATGAAGAAAATATTCATTTAATTGTCAAACATTGGGTACATGTTATAGCTAAGTTTGTGTTTGGCTGGCTGTGACAGATGGGTTTGAGAAGAGTTACTTCCTCACTCTTGAAAACTCTCACAGCTCTGAAGTGTAGTTCTGGTTGATCATTGAAGAGGTACATCTCTCATGGAACACCCTCTAGTTTGTTATGGCAAGAAATTATTTATTACTTATTTATTTATTATTTGATTTATATCCCGCCCTTCTTCCCAGCAGGAGCCCAGGGCGGCAAACAGAAGCGCTAAAAACACTTTAAAACATCATAAAAACAGATCTTAAAATACATTAAAACAAAACAACGTTAAAAACATTTTTTAAAAGCTTTAAAAAATCTTTAAAAAGGGTTAAAAACATTATTAAAAAACACATGTTAACAAGCAATTCTAACACAAGCAGACTGGGATAGGTCTCAACTTAAAGGCTTGTTGAAAGAGGAAGTCTTCAAAAGGCGGCGAAAAGATAGCAGAGATGGTGCCTGCCTAATATTCAGGGTGAGGGAATTCCACAGGGTAGGTGCTGCCACACTAAAAGTCCATTTCCTATATTGTGCAGAACGAACCTCCTGATAAGATAGTATCTGCAGGAGGCCCTCACCTGCAGAGTGGAGTGATCGACTAGGTATATAAGGGGTAAGACAGTCTTTCAGGTATCCTGGTCCCAAGCTGTATAGTGCTTTGTACACCAAAACTAGAACCTTGAACTTGTCCCGGTAGCAAATGGGCAGCCAGTGCAATTCTTTCAGCAGTGGGGTGACATGTTGGCGATACCCTGCCCCAGTGAGCAGTCTGGCTACCGCATTTTGCATCAGCTGCAGCTTCTGGACCAACCTCAAGGGCAGCCCCACATAGAGCGCATTACAGTAATCCAGCCTGGAGGTTACCAGTGCGTGGACAACAGTGGTCAGGTTATCCCGGTCCAGAAACAGCCGCAGCTGTCTTACCAGCCAAAGCTGGTAAAAGGCACTCCTAGCCACTGAGGTCAGCTGGGCCTCTAGCAACAAAGATGGATCAAGGAGCACCCCCAGACTACGAACCTGCTCTTTCAGAGGAAGTACGACCCCATCCAAAGCAGACAACTGACCAATTATCCGAACTTGGGAACCACCAACCCACAGCACCTCCATCTTGCTAGGATTCAGACTCAGTTTATTGGCCTTCATCCAGCCCACCACCGAGTCTAGGCAGCGGTCCAGGGCTTGCATGGCCTCTCCTGATTCAGATGTTACAGAGAAATTGAGCTGGGTATCATCAGCATACTGCTGACACCTCACCCCAAATCTCCTGCTGACTGCTCCCAAGGGCTTCATATAGATGTAAAACAGCATGGGGGACAAGATGGTACCCTGTGGCACCCCACAGCACAACTGCCAGGGGGCCGAAAGATAGTTCACCCAATGCTATTCTCTGAGAGCGACCCTGGAGATAGGATCGGAACCACTGTAAAACAGTTCCTCCAATACCCATCACACCAAGTCGGCCCAGAAGGATACCATGGTCCATGGTATCAAAAGCCACTGAGAGATCAAGTAAAAATAACAGGGTCGCACTACCTCTGTCCTTCTCCTGATAAAGGTCATCCATCAAGGCGACCAAGGCCGATTCAGTCCCATAACCAGGCCTGAACCCAGACTGGGATGGGTCAAGATAATCTGTTTCATCCAAGAGTACTTGCAATTGCTGCGCCACAACCCTCTCAGTCACCTTCCCTGAAAAGGGGGTTATTTGCAACCAATGGGTTCAGGGTGGGCTTTTTCAGGAGTGGTCGGATCACCGCCTCTTTCAAGGTGGCTGCCACCACTCCCTCCCGCAATGATGCGTTGACCACACCCTGGATCCACTCAGTCAGACCCCCTTGGCAAGATTTAATAAGCCAAGAAGGGCAAGGGTCGAGAGGACACGTTGCTGGTCACATCATCACAAGCACCTTGTCCACGTCATCAGGCCGGATCAACTGAAACCGTTCCCAAGAAGTTGCAGCAGACGTTGTACTGGACACCTCATTGAGGACTACAGTAGATGTGGATGGGACATCAAGACTGCTATGGAGGCAAGCAACTTTACCCTCAAACTGCCTTGCAAACAATTCACAGTGGGCCTCCAAAGGGTCTAAAATGCCATTCCTGGAGTTGATGTCAACAGATCCCTGACAATACAGAAGAGCTCCACCGGATGGCTACTTGAGGAAGCAATGGAAGCATAGAAGTGGGCCTTCTTCACTGCCCTCACCGCCACACAGTAGGTACAGTTATGATGTTTTACTCGTGCCCAATCAGCCTCACAGCATGTCTTTCGCCACTTGCACTCCAGCCGTCGCCCAGCCAGTTTCATTGCCCTTAGCTCACTGGTGTACCAAGCTGCAAGCCGGGCTCCACAATGCTGGAGAGGGCTCTCGGGGCAACTGTGTCAAGAGCCCGATGTGCCTCGCTGTTCCACAGCATGACAAGGGCTTCAACAGGGTCACCTGCTCTATTTACTGGGAACTCCCCCAGGGCATTCAGGAATCCAGTGGATTCCATTAGGCCCTGGGGGCGGACCATCTTAATCTGTCCACCACCCCTGCAGGGAAGGATTGGAGCCATAAGTCTAAACTTCACCAGGAAGTGATCTGACCATGGCAGTGGGGTTACATCCACCCCTCACGTCCTGACCACCCCTTCCTCCATCTGGAGCCAAAACCAAGTCGAGGGTGTGCCTTGCCCTATGTGTTGGGCCAGTAACAACTTGAGACAGCCCCATGGTCGTCATGGAGGCCATGAAGTCCTGAGCCGGAACACCAGCCTTAGCGTGGACATTGAAATCACCCAGCAGTATCGTTCTGGGCTCCTCTAACACCACAGCCGAGAAGGCCTCCACCAGCTCTGTCAGAGAAGCTGCCGGGCAGCAGGGTGGACAATACACCAGCAGCAACCCTAGTTTATTGTCTCCTCAACCCGATACCAGGTGCAGGTCCTCACAGCCAGCTCCAAGACAAAGTGGTTTCCTGGTGACAGAGATGGAAGTTCTGTAGACCACAGCAACTCCTCCCCCCCCCGCGGTCCCTGCAGCCTGTGCTGGTGTTGCACCAAGTATCCAGGTGTGCAACATTTGGTCAGATCAACTACTCCAAGCTCACCCACCCATGTCTCAGTAATACACACCAAATTGGCACCTTCATCCACAATCAAATCATGGATGAGAGTGGTCTTATTGTGTACCGATCTGGCATTAAACAACACATACAGGCCAGTGGGCACAGCAGATGAGCAATGAAGAACCCATCCATGAGAGGAGTGGCAGCAAGGAACAAGGCGCAGATAGCCTTGCCCTCATCTTCTATGGTAATTCACCACATCCCCATGGCTATATTTCCCTCTGCCCATGATCACTGAAATTGGGGTGGCATCACCCCTGTTCCTCCGTACTAAGACTCCTCCTAAACACCTGATATGGACCCAACACAAGCCCACCAACAAAACCTTCCGGAGCGAATTATCCCAGTAGGCCTCTGCAAGGATTGGGAACAGTCAAACTTTTTCACACAGGGCCCATCTACTCCTCCTCCTGTCTCACACCCAGGGAGGGCCAGCCTTCTTCCAGTTACAGATACTCACTCTGAAGGCATCTGGTGACTTTCTCCTATCATTCAGTTCACTGCACAGGCTCCCACCCTGTGCAGGAATCATAGAATAGTAGAGTTGGAAGGGGCCTACAAGGCCAACGAGTCCAACCCCCTGCTCAATGCAAGAATCCAAATCAAAGCATTCCCGACAGATGGCTGTCCAGCTGCCTCTTGAAGGCCTCCAGTGTCAGAGAGCCCACTACCTCTCTAGGTAATTGGTTCCATTGTCGTGTGGCTCTAACAGGAAGTTTTTTCGTGATGTCCAGTCGAAATCTGGCTTCCTGCAACTTGAGCCCATTATTCCGTGTCCTGCACTCTGGGACGATCGAGAAGAGATCCCGGCCCTCCTCTATGTGACAACCTTTCATGTACTTGAAGAGTGCTATCATATCTCCCCTCAGTCTTCTCTGCACATGCACCACACGCTCTCCCTACCACCAATCTCTTCTAGATTGGTTTAACAGAAAACAAATTAAAAAAAGAAAAGGTAATAGAAGTGGTGTAGCGACCTCACCCTCAGGACTCCCTAAGGGGCTCTCCGGTGGTAACCCCGCCAGCGGCAGACCTGCCGCCCAAGGGTAGCTGGGCTTTTATGCCTCCTGACCCAGCCAGCAGCTGAAGCAAGAGGCTGCAGGAATAACTGCAGCCTCTTTCTGGAGCCAGGGTCAGACAGGAGGTCCCACTCCTTGCAGCACTTACCAGGGACTTCAGCTGTCTTGAGAGACAAGCAACCCAAATGCACGAGCAGCAAGCGCTCAGATGCTCACTCCCAGGGCAGGTTTTCTTCATTTCCCTAGTGCTGCAGCTGTTCCCAAGGACTCCAAAGGCAGCTGGGCTTTTATGCCTCCTTACCCAGCCAGTAGCTGATGCAAGAGGCTGCAAGATTAACTGCAGCCTCTCTCTGGAGCAAGGGTCAGGCAGGGGGTCCCACTCCTTGCAGCACTTACCAGGGACTTCAGCTGCTTTAAGAGACAGCAACGCAAAGGAGCAAGCAGCAAGCACCCAGATGCTCAGATACTCACTGCCAGGGCAGGTCTTTTTCAGTCCCCTAGTGTTGCAGCTGTTCATAAATTAGCATATATTTACACACTTTGGCCAAGATACCAAGAACTACTCAACTAGTACTGTATCCAAGCAGGTTTTGTGCCTGTGTTTCTCCAATGTATGTCTCTCAATTTATCACACTGCATAGTATTTTTTTTTTTTAACAGAGGGGATTTTCAAAAGTTTGGGCAAAAAAAAAAAAACATCAAAAAATACTCTCTGTGCATGACCAAGCTCTTGTGCCAGCCTAAAACAACTCTGGATTTTTGTCGTTGAGTTTGTATGATTAAATTGGTCATGATAATAATTTTGAAATTTTGTTTGATAAGATACTGGATGTTAAAAAAAGTGCTTCCTTATATCAAACATACATACACATACAATTTTTAAACTAATTATAAATATTTAGAGTATAAAATATGTTCTATTTCATCTTAAAATGTGTGGGAGTAATATTTATTAGCAATACATACTGACTGTTAAATTCTGACTGAATAGATTATAACCAAATGAGAATTATTCAGAAACTTTTAAAGTAGATAATTAGTCATAAATTTGTCTAAGCTTAGTAAAAGATTGTTTAAGGAAAAAAGAGAGAAGGTTAAATGCTTGGTGTAATATTGAATGACAGGCTATATAAGCTTACACTAGCCCCCATGCCAGCAAAGGAAAACAATGAGATGACAGCTCTAGTGTTTGGAGAGAGGTTGTTAACGACAGCTTATTCCTTTATGATTTCAATTCCTGACAGAAGACAGGTCTGCTTGTTGCATCATGGCAGATGTATCATTACCTTCTGGCCCTGTCATGACTGAACTGGAATAAACCCACTTGCAGTTCTGAAAATCCAATTACTTTGTGGAAGTTTGGGTGCTGTTTCTATGATTCATGTGTGGTTGTGTATAAACCTCATTGCAGTAGCTGTTTATTTTTGAATTCTAATAGTGTTCTAAAGTTTTAAAATTTGAAGATCACAGAATGAATTAAGGATATGATGGGTTTTTCTTTGTGACCTGGTGAATCGGTATATAATCTCTAGTGTTATTTTGCTGCCACCTTTCTACATTATTTATTTATTTCTTAAATTTATATCCCACCATTACTCCCAGTAGGAGCCCATTAACCTAGAGAAATTTCTGTTAAGTCTTCCTGGATATATGTGTTTTTTAAAAGGTGCATTTTTCAAAGAATATAAACCTTTACTATCTAAGCACTGGAAAATGCCACTTAGTGAATATTTACAATATTTTGTTTCACATACCTGTTTTTCATTTTAGGGATTGAGTGGTCTTCTCTGTGGGTTCATATGAATATTAGAATTCACTATTTTTCCACTTTAACTTGTGGGATACCTCACAGTGACTTTGGAGATTATACAGAGAGAGGAGGCGTGGATTTATGAAAGTATGTCAAAAGCCTTGGGGTTTGAGTATGATCAGAATTTCAACAGAGGTTGAGATGAGTTTAGATGCATAGAAAGGAAGCATAAAAATATTATTTAATTTCTGTCATACTGTTCTTTTTTTACTCACTGATGTCTTTTTCAAATCTGCTCTGCTCATTAGCTTTGTGCTACCATATCCAAGATCTGTGCCCCCCTTTTGTATTTCATTTTAACCGCTGATCCCTTTTCTGTAGTGCGTCTGCCTTTAATATCAACTGAAGAGGCCTGAATTGTTGAATCAAAGCCGTTTGGGGAGGGATACAGTGTTTAAGATTGTGCAGGGTGAGAATCTCTGGGTAGATGATGACACTTCCTGCAGTTATAATCAATGCACTTGACACTTTCAAAGGCAAAAGAAGCCATGACTTGCTCAGGGGTTAAACTTTTTAAATAACCTCCCAAGGGAAAGATGGCATCAATAAAACATAATAATTAGTGGAAGATTCTTGAGTAGTCTTGGTTAAAAATGAAAAGATTAGAGATGGGGTAGATCTTTACCTGTCTTTAGTTTCTTAACCTTTAACTTCAGTTTAAATTTAATGTGACTGTTAAGAATTAATCTGTCTTTACTGCCTTTTTAAACTGTAAAAATCTGTGTGTCTTCTTTTTAATAGTAAAATAACTGTAGATTCATAGTTCTTCCTATGGTGAATAAACCCACCTCTTTCCTCTTCCTGTAGGGCAGGATGCAAATGCAACTAATAAATATATAGAATAAATACAAATTGATTTTTCAGCACTACTTAATGATGTTTATATATACACATTTAAAGTAGCCATGCGGATAAAGATTAAATGTAGTCTGTAACTTTTAAAGACAGGGCTTGGAGTCAAGAAAAATAAAAGGTTATATCCATTTATAAGAAAACAATTATTTCAGGTGGTTTTCATGTACTTGCTCATTATTTTTGAAATATCTAGTTGCTTCTTTAAACTAAGAGCCATACATTTACTTCTGCATATGGTGTGAAGGTTATAGTTTTTAAATTTGAGAGATAATTAAAATGCCTCCAAACAGTGTGTGGGAAATACTAAATATTGATAAATAATATATGAATTGGTTTAGTATGAAAGAGTCCAGTCCTTCATTAATTATTTATTTAATATTTCCACTTAAGAAAGTGTAAAGAAAAATGAAATCATTGCTGTAGTTTGAGATAATATCCCAACATAGCTTTGGTGGATATGTAAGCTAAATATTTCATAAATACAGTATTGATTGTTCTTGCATGATGCTTTCAAACAGTTCATAAACAGTTGAGCTTTATTTTGTATTTTTTGTATGCTTATACAGATATGGATTTAGAATATCTCTTACAATTACTGCTCACTCATTATGCTCTTTTACTTATGCTTTATTGCAGTTTGATTTATATAGATATGGAGATATTTCATGATTCTGTCTATATTTGATCATAGACCTTTATAGGAAGATTGGAATATAGACCCTTCCCATTTTAAGTTGTCAGTGTGGTGTTTAGCATGGTAGGATGCTGGTTCTGGAATATGAGTCACTTTCATAGGGCAGAAGACTGGATGGAGATATGGAAAGTGTACACAGACCTCATATTCCACATAATGTCCCAATGTACAGTCTACACATACTGAGGGGAGGGAAAGCTCTATTGAACCCCATGGGAATCTTTTGAATTCAGTGGAATTCAATGGCCATTTTAGGCTGTTGCAGCAAAAGAACAAAGAGGCCTAGGGCACCTTGTTACCAAATGCTTGGTTCAGTTGAAACTTTGTATGTTCTCCAGGACTATGTATGTTTAATTTGCCTGAACATTGAGTGCGAGCATCATTTGTTCACGCTCTGGTAACTTCTAGATTGGACTACTGTAATGCGCTCTACGTAGGGCTGCCCTTGAAGACTGTTCAGAAACTCCAGCTAGTGCAAAATGCGGCAGCCAGGTTGTTGACGAGGACCTATCGGTCTGCGCATATAACACCTGTCCTGGCCCGCTTGCACTGGCTACCCATCTGTTTCCGAGCTAGATTCAAGGTGCTGGCTTTGACCTATAAAGCCTTATATGGTGTGGGACCGCAATACCTTGTGGAACGCCTCTCCCGCTATGAACCTACCCGTTCATTTCGTTCAGTATCTAAGGCCCTCCTCCGGGTACCAACTCATCAGGAAGCCCAGAGGACTGTTGTTAGATCTAAGGCCTTTTCTGTGGTGACACCCGAACTCTGGAACAGCTTACCTGAGGAGATACGCCTGGCGCCTACGGTACTTTCTTTTAGGCGCCAGGTTAAGACCTGGCTATACTCCCAGGCATTTTAATGTTTTTACGTTTAATTTTGTTAGTTAACTTGCTGCTATGTGTTATTGATTTTATTATATTATTGTATTTTAATCCAGTTTTGTACACCGCCCAGAGAGCTACTAGCTATGGGCGGTCTAGAAATGAAACGAAATAAATAAAATAAAATAAAATTGTGATAAATTGGTGAAAACATATATACGGTAAACCAGTACTGATTCTGGTAAGATAATAGTAAATAATAAGATGGTACAAGCCACAAAATGAGCAGATCTGATTAATCCCCCAGAACCCAGTGACCTATGTAATGCAAATAAAATCTTTAATTCAGCCATTGATTACCCATTGAGAGCAATGGATTTCCTCCAGCAAGCATATTCTGTCCTAATTAAAGTAAGCACATTTGTTTTCATTTCCTGGAAAGTTGAAGCTCAACTGTTGTGAGCACAGGATTATCTCTTAAACAAGATCTAATTGGTTGAGATCTAATTTGCCCTTGTGACCTCGTTGCAGCACTGTGGTGGTAAACTGAATTGTTATAACTTGCAACTGAGTCTGAATCTTAGCAAGACGGAGGCGCTGTGGGTTGGTGGTTCCTGAGTTCAGATAATTGGTCAGTTGCCTGCACAACATAGGAAGTGGACCTTTAGTGTAGTGGCACCTACCCTTTGGAATTCCCTGTGGAATTCCCTACCCTTAAATATTAGACAGGCACCATCTCTATCTTTTTGGTGCCTGCTGAAGACCTTTCTCTTTCAACAAGCCTTTTAAGTTGAGACGTTATCCCAGTCTGTGTCTGTGTTGGAATTGCTTTTTAAGATGTTTTTAAAGCTTTTTTTTTTAAAAAAAAGACGTGTTCAAATATGTTTTGTTTTCATATATTTTTAAATATGTTTTGTTTTCAGTCTTATTTTATGATGTTTTAGAGTGTTTTTAATGTTTTTGTTTGCCGCCCTGGGCTCCTACTGATATAATATGCTAGTACTGACATCTTGAATTGGGCTTGGTAGCTCACTGGTAGTCAATACAGCACTTTCAGAACAGGTGACACATGGTATCATCAGACTGCTCCACTAGCTGCATCCTCTGGATGATCTTAAAGAGCAGCCCCACATATAGTGCATTACAGTAGTCCACATGGGAAGTCACCAGAGCATGGACAACTGAGGTCAACCTATCCCAGTCCAGGAATGGCCATAGCTGGGGAATCAGCCTTAGCTGGGCATAAGCTCTTTTAGCCACATAAGCCACTTGGAATTCTAGTGACAAGTTGGAATTCAGGTGTACTCCCAGACTATGAACCTATTCCTTCAGGGGGAGTACAACCCCTCCCAGAACAGGTTGTATTCTTAATTCCTGGACTCAGGAACCACCCACCTACAGCACTTCTATCTTTTCAGGATTCAGCTTCAGTTTGTTGGCCCCCATCCATCTCATCCTTGCCTCCAGACACTGTCCAACACCTCCACAGTCTCTCCTGATTCAGGTGGAACGGAGAGATAGAGCTGTGTGTCATCAGCATATTGTTAACACCATGGTCCAAATTCCCAGATGATAGTTCCCAATGGTTTTATAGATGTTAAATAGCATAAGAGACAGAATGGACCCTTGTGGGACCACACAGTCCAAAAGCCATGGTGTCGAGCAACAATCTCCTGGTACAACATTCTGATAGCAACCCTGCAGGTAGGAACGGAACCACTGCAACACAGTACTTTCAACTCCTGTCTCCTTCCATTACTCCAGAAGGACACCATGGTGAATGGTGTCAAAAGCTAGTGAGAGATCAAGGAGAACCTTTAACCAATTTATTTTTTATACCATAAGTGTTTGTGGATTAAAGCCCACTTTGCCAAATGCATCTGATAAAATGGGCTTTAGTCCAGAAAAGTTTATGCCATAGTCAAATAAACCTGTTAGTCTTTAAGGTGTCATAGGACTCTTGTTTCAGTCCCATTGCTGCTTGCTGCCTCACCCAAAGGCCACCTACTTCTTAGGGGTTCAGTGACTACAGGCCTCTTTAGGGTAGCATAATGAGGATGAGGTGCAGGTCACCAGACCACCAGCCTCCAGATAGATTAGGAAACATTCCCTTCAAAAAGGAATGAGAATAACGTAAGAGGCACTCAGTCCTAGTTACCCTGGCACATGCTAAGACATACACCTTTAGTACTACAAATTTTATCAACAAAAGGTGACAATGTTACACAGGTTACATGTGTCACTGCATTCGCTAAAGAGAGGTAGCATGATGCTCTGGCATGATGCACTGTGTAATCTGGCAAGTGCTTTATAAAGGTTTGGGGACTGGACGCCACTGCACTGCACTGAGGGATATCCAGAATATGTTTTCACTGTTAAAATGTTAGTCCTAATGGGGGGCAGATAAATATACTTCTATACAACTGCCAAGGCAAAGTTGATTTTTTAAAGTATGAGTCATTTCTGAAAAGAGTTTTGCAATTCAACAGGAAAAACTGCTAATTCAGACCATTACATGCAAAATTGAAAAAAATTATTTACCTGATATGCAGCAGAGTAGAATATTAGGTTCTACTGTAGCAATTCAAGAGTTTTAATCCTATCACAAACTTTGGCACTATAAATAGTAAACAAATAAATTTGGCATAGGGGTTTTCATGTACAATTATGTAGCATCATAATCTTTTGAAAATTTCACTTTTGAATGGTAATATGTTGTTTTTTATCAAAACCTTTATAAGGTTAAACAGCTCTATGAGAACACACTGTAATTGTTGATAATTTGTCTTTTCTTGAAATTAACAAATCATAACATCAAAAGATTTCCAGTAAGGTATGTAGCAGGTCATTTGCTGCTGCAGGCATTTTCTCTCCCTCCAGGATTTGCTTGTTTAGTTTCTCTCACTTTCTGCCTGTGGCACTGTACACTGAAATTCAGACATGTTCTTCCCCTCCAAGGAATCTCTAGGGTTGAGGATAACTTATACAAAATTAATAAATGGTGTTGCTTTTCCATTATCACCCTTCCAATGCAATTTGCTATGTGTTCTTTGTTTGAAAAAAATACGTTGTTTAGGCTATATTTATTACAGGAAAGCCGTGTTTCTGCTTAATAAATTAATATGGGGAAAGGGTTGCTAATGGAGTAGAAGTATGTTATTAACTATGATTGCATATAATGATTGTTTTCGCAGTTGTTGGGCATGGGGATGGGCAAAGCCTTCGTAGTAAAAATTATCATGATGACTGAATAAAAATGTTGAAAATGTTATGAGTCCTTAAACCTAAAAGCATGGTCTGTAATGAAAATTAGGCTCGAATATGGGATCATATGGTATGGTCTCTTTCTACTTTGGCACATACCCTCTAACTACAATAACTTAGCCAAGCTGCTACAGAATTGCAAACCTATGCAGTCAGGGCACCAGGCATGACTGCGCCCTTGGACACCAGCCTGCCCCAGACCTACAGCACCTACCTCTCCTGCTGTGGTAAATGCTGGCTGCACTGCATGCACATACTTACCATCAACCAAGATGGCAACTGAGGCATCAGGCCCTTAGGGAAGCCTCAGCCGCCATCTTGTTTGATGGCAGGCATGCACACATGCAGCGCAGGCAGCATTCACCACAATAGGAGAGGTAGTTGGGTTGTGCAGGCAGCTGTAGCAGGCCTGCACAGTTGTAAGAGGAGTTCCTGGGAGGTCCCTCTTTGCGATCCACAGCAGGGTCAGGAGCCGACGCTGCCACAGATCGTGGAATGAAGCGCTACCCACCCAACCTAAGGAGGCACCCTCTGCCAGGTCCTCACCTGGCAGCTCTCTGGCGCTGGCCCTGTATGCTGTAAAACTCTCATATTTGTAACTAATTTTCCTATTGGCTGCAGTTGCCCAATGGGAAAACTCTGTACAAATAAAAAAAACAACCTCTGTTCTTGTTCGTAAAACTTTGAGTGAAGTTGGTATATGAATCACACCAGTTTCTACCAGAAAATTCTATGGGATTCTCTTTCGCCCCCCAAACTACAGTCTCCTGTGTTCCATGCAGCACAGAGAGCTACCAATGTTAGTATATGCATAGTGTGAGAGCAAATAAAGTAGATGGATTACATGACATTTTGTTAACTAATATGAAGCCCATTCCCTCTATTTACAAATGACAGATGCAATTGCTATTTCTTCATAATGTTGAATCTTCAAAATATTTTTGTATTGTAGATGTCAAATGAAAACATTTTTTCACAAATCAAAATGAGAAAAATGTGATTTCTAGGCATGCTATCAGGCCCCATAGGAATATCTTTCTCACTTCCATTCTATAACCCACTTGTTTACCTACCGATAAACTTAAGGGGTTTTTTTTTTTTACTACTTTCAATGTTTCAATATGTGTCACTAGTAAGATAAGGCAGAGAAGGTGTTTTGGGAAACTTTGGTTTTTTTGGTGGTCCAGTGCACCAGGTACAAACTGGCAAGGATAACATAACTATTATATACTTTGCTAAATAATGCCCCCATCTTTCCGTGCCAAAGGCCATGAGAATTAGATTGCTTTGGTTGTAAGAATAAAAAAATGAATTTTGGTGATGTAGAAGGAGAAATCAGTTTAAAATTTCACATCATTAAATATGATGGACTGCTGGCAAGTGATGGGTTGCATCTCACAAGAACTGGGAAGAATGTGTTTGGCCACCACATGGAGAATTTCATCAGGAGGGCTTTAAACTAAATCCTAAACGGGAGGGAGATGGAAACTTGGTGGTAACGACTGATGAAGGCTTATGCACAGTAATAGGGCCCAGTAACAGCCCTCAGAAAAATTTAGTAAGGAAGCCAAGCCATAAATCACATGGTCTTCAATGTCTGTATAGTAATGTGCAGAGCATGGGAAGTAAGCAGGACGAACTTGAACTCTTAATACAGGAGGGCAATTGCGACTTGATAGGTATAACTGAAACTTGGTGGGATGACTCGCATGACTGGAATGCAGCAATTGAAGGATATAACTTGTTCAAAAAGAACAGAAGGAATAAAAAGGGAGGTGGAGTCACGCTATATGTTAAAAATATATATCCCTGCACAAAAATACAGGAAGATGAGCTTGGTAGCTCCACCAAGAGTATCTGGATTAAAATCAGTGGGGCAAGTAACAAAAGGAATGTGGTGCTTGGAGTCTACTACCCACCACCCAATCAAGGAGAAGACGAGAATGTAACTTTTGAAAAGCAAATTGCCAATGTTTCGAGGAGGCATGATGTAGTAGTAATGGGGGATTTCAATTATCCCGATATCTGTTGGGAGACAAATTCTGCCAAACACGGCCCCTCCAAGAAATTTCTGACTTGTGTTGGAGATAACTTTCTCCTACAGAAAGTGGAGGAAGCAACCAGAGGATCAGCTATCCTGGACTTGATGCTAACCAATAGAGATGATTTGGTGGATGAAGTGGCAGTTACAGGAACTCTGGGGCAAAGTGGCCACACCACACTTGAATTCTTGATTTTAACAGAAGCAAAAGCTGAGAGTGGCCATACGCGCACCCTGGACTTCAGGAAAGCTGATTTTAATAAACCCAGAACAATTGTAAGTACCATTCCGTGGGAGTTTCTAAAAAAGGAAATTCTAAAAGTGCAATGGCAAGCAATTCCAACAAGGAAAAAAGGTGGGAAACAGCAGAAGAAGCCAATGTGTAATAATAATAATAATAATAATAATAATAATAATAATAATAATAAAATTTTATTTGTGAGTCGCCTATCTGTCCGAATTAACGGCCACTCTAGGTGACGTACAGTGACACAATAGAATACAATATATAGATCAAAACAATAATCAATAATTAATCTAAAACCAATTTTCCAATCAATAACATCATAAAAACTACTCCACCCCAGAAATCTTGTAGGCCTGCCTGAATAGCCAGGTCTTCAAGGCCCGGCGGAAGCCCATCAGGGAGGGGGCATGTTGAAGGTCAAAAGGAAGGGAATTCCAGAGGGTGGGGGCCACAATCGAAAATGCCCTCTCTCTGGTCCGTACCAACCTAGCTGTTTTGATTGGAGGGACCGAGAGGAGGTCTTGTGTGGCTGATCTTGTCAGGCGGCATAATTGGTGATGCTGGAGGCGCTCCTTCAGATAAACTGGTCCGAAACCGTATAGGGCTTTAAAGGTCAACACCAACACCTTGAATTGGGCCCGGTAAACAACTGGTAGCCAGTGTAGGTCTTCTAACACCGGGGTTATATGATCACGGTGACGGCTATTCTTAATCAGACGTGCCGCCGCATTCTGTATCAGCTGCAATTTCCGGACCGTTTTCAAGGGTAACCCCACGTAGAGCGCATTACAGTAGTCTGAGCAAGAGGAGACCAGGGCATGTATCACCCATGGGAGCAGATGGATAGGAAGGTAGGGTCGCAGCCTCTGTATCAGATGTAATTGATACCAAGCTGCCCGGCAGACTGCCGGGACCTGAGCCTCCATGGACAGCTGGGAGTCAAGAATGACCCCAAGGCTGCGGGCCTGGTCCTTCAGGGGTAATCTCACCCCATTGAGCACCAGGTCTATATCTCCCAGCCTTCTCTTGTCTCCCACGAGCAACACTTCGGTCTTGTCGGGGTTTAGCTTCAGCCTATTCTCTCCCATCCATCCACTAACGGATTCCAGGCACTTGGACACGGTGTCCACAGCCAACTCTGGTGAGGATGTGGCTTCCCAAAAAGCTTAGAGCTGACCTGAAAACAAAAAAAGGACACATACAGGAAGTGGAAAGAAGGCCAGGCCACAAAGGAAGAGTACAGGCAGGTATCACGGAATTGCCGGGATGGTGTCAGGAAGGCTAAAGCTGAGAATGGGCTGAGGTTAGCGAGGGATGCTAAAAGCAACAAAAAAGCTTTCTTCAGGTATGTCCATAGTAAAAGACAGAGAAAAGAAATGGTGGCACAGCTACTCAGTGAGGATGGCAAAATGATAACAGATGACAAAGTAAAGGCATAAGTGCTCAATTCCTACTTTGGCTCAGTCTTCTCCCATAAAAGGGCCTATGACCCTCCCGGGAAACATGAAGTAGAAGGGGCAGGATTGGACCTTGAGATTGATGGACAAACGGTCAAGGAATACCTAATCACTTTGAATGAGTTCAAATCAGTAGGGCCCAATAAACTGCATCCTAGAGTATTGAAGGAACTGGCTGAAGAACTCTCAGAACCGCTCTCTATTATCTTTGCGAAATCATGGAGGACCGGTGAAGTGCCGGATGACTGGAGGAGAGCTAATGTCCCTATCTTCAAAAAGGGCAAGAAGGAGGAACCGGGGAACTACAGACCAGTCAGCCTAACATCAATCCCTGGAAAAATTCTGGAGCAGATTATGAAGCAGTCAATCTGTAAGCACCTTGAAAGCAATGCAATGATTACAAGATGCCAACACAGATTTATGAAGAACAAATCCTGCCAAACTAATCTCATCTTATTTTTTGATGGGGTAACCTTCCTTGTAGACTGTGGGAATGCTGTGGACATAATATATCTCGACTTTAGCAGAGCTTTTGACAAAGTGCCCCATGATATTCTGATTAGCAAGCTAGCTAAATGTGGGCTGGATGGAACAACTATCAGGTGGATCCACAGTTGGCTCCAGAATTGTACTCAAAGAGTGCTTATCAATGGTTCCTTCTCAAACTGGGAGGAAGTTAACAAGTGGGGTACCACAGGGCTTGGTCCTGGGTCCAGTGCTCTTCAACATTTTTATTAACAACTTGGATGAAGAGGTACAAAGCATGTTTATCAAATTTGCAGATGATACAAAATTTGGGGGCATAGCTAATACCGTGGAAGACAGAAACAAAATTCAAAGGGACCTTGATAGGCTGGAGCATTGAGCTGAAAACAACAGAATGAAATTCAACAGGGATAAATGAAAAGTTCTACACTTAGGAAAAAGAAACCAAATGCACAGTTATAAGATGGGGGATACTTGGCTCAGCAGTACGACATGTGAGAAGGATCTTGGAATTGTCATTGATCACAAGCTGAATATGAGTCAACAGTGTGATGTGGATGCAAAAAAGGCAAATGCTATATTAGTCTGCATTAACTGAAGTATAGTTTCCAAATCACGTGAAATACTAGTTCCCCTCTATTCAGCACTGGTTAGGTCTCATGTTGAATACTGCATCCAGTTCTGGTCTCCGCACTTCAAGAAGGATGCAGACAAACTGGAACGGGTTCAGAGGAGCGCAGCAAAGATGATCAGGGGACTGGAAACCAAGCCCTATGAGGAGAGACTGAAAGAAGTGGGTATGTTTAGCCTGGAGAAGAGAAGACTGAGGAGAGATATGGTAGCACTCTTCAAGTACATGAAAGGTTGTCACATAGAGGAGGGCCGGGATCTCTTCTCGATCGTCCCAGAGTGCAGGACACAGAATAATGGGCTCAAGTTGCAGGAAGCCAGATTTCGACTGGACATCAGGAAAAACTTCCTAACTGTTAGAGCCATAGGACAATGGAACCAATTACCTAGAGAGGTAGTGGGCTCTCCGACACTGGAGGCCTTCAAGTGGCAGCTGGACAGCCATATGTCGGGAATGCTTTGATTTGGATTCCTGCATTGAGCAGGGGGTTGGACTCGATGGCCTTGTAGGCCCCTTCCAACTCTACTATTCTATGATTATATGAGAATTCTGTTTTTCTGTCAACTGTCAAAGTAATTTTGTAATTTTTGCATACTAGTGTTATATTCTGTAAAATTAAATATTGTGCAAATGGTTACACATTGATATCATTTCAGAATCCTTTGACACAGCTATAAACAGAACAATATGTTATTTGATTATTCTTTAGAGAGATATTCCAAAAGCATCTGTAGTTGTTGTTTTTTTCTGTTGAGTTTCAGCAGTTGAGATTGTCTTTTGAATTCCAGTTCTTTCTATCATTAGGGGTAACATGATTAAGACTGCAATCCTGTATTCCCTTACTTAGGATTAAGCTGCACTGAACTCAGTGGGGCTTACTTTGAAATAGTCATACATAGGATTACATTGTAGTTCTTTTAGAAGTAGCTTCTCAATGATGCTCACAGTAGTTTCCTAGAAATAGAAAGCTCCTGAAGTTTTCTTAAAAGACGTCTTTCCCATACTTATTTTTTTTTTGCTATGTGTAGCTGCAAGGGAGTTGTGGGTAGGTTCTGTGGTTCAGTTTCAGTCAACCATTGCTGTTGTTTTGTTGTTGTTTGTTATATTTTTATAGTGTGTTTTATTTGTTTTGTTTTAACATTGTGTAAGTCGCTAATAATAATGTTGGTGCATATGTGCTGATGGTGCCATAGGTTTGCTCCTTGGTATGTTGACCATTGGGAAATATCATTCCCAGCATCACCAGTGGAGGAGAGCTGTTTGGCAAATCTGCCCTCTTTCTCTCACATAAACATGTCTGGGATTAAGTTTTATATCAAGATGGGAAGCAACAAACAAAAAACAAAATTTAAGAAGCAATCTACATGGCTGATCCAAATAAGGAAAATACTCAACTAAACAAAGACAACTTTTGTACATAGACTTGTAAAGGCACTGGATTTGTAGTTCTTATAGTCTCACAGTGTATAGAAGAGTTTCAGTAAGGGTTTAAACTTAAAGAGCACGTGTGCAATTGCCGATAAGGCAGCTTAATTTGAAGACCTGTCAAATGCTGATAATACGTGCACAGAATCCTGATTTACAGTTTGAGAATGTTGAACATATTAGTATTCTAGACCAGTAACTATGGACTTCGGCAACTTCAGTAGTCAGCACCATGCATGTCCAAGATCACTCTCCAGAATTTTTGGATTCTGAGCGGAAAAATCATTGGTGCAAAAGTGACACAAAAACAAGAAAACCGTTGTCCTAGAACTAGAAGCAGATGGAGCATCCAAATCTGGCCCTTCAGTTTCCCATGTCAAATCATTTTTCATATAACAACTCTGTTACATTTGCTAAACATCATTATTGATTGATACCATTGCTTTGTGCTGTGGGGTAAGCTGCCTTACGCTAAAAGAAAAGCAGTTATACACTGAATAAGTTAAATTAATGAATATAGAATATGGTTCTATCAGATAATGGGTTGGCTGTAGACTTCACTCCTGTATTTCCTGAGAGGTTCCCCTGAGGGAACACATACACTGGTGGAGGGGAAGAGGTAACTCTTGCCAGTTGTCCCTCTGCAGCCCCCAGTGCCACCTCCCAAGCCTGTTCTAGAGGGACCAGTGTGGGAAGTGCTGTTGATGGCTGCAGAGGGAACTAGCAAAAGCTGCTTCCCTCCTGCCATTGAGATTCATCCACTTGACCAAAAGCCTTCCACAGGTGAAGGAGTCTTTCTTACCTTGGGAAATGAAGTCTGGATCCAACCCAATGTGAGATGTTTGAGATTAAAGATATAATACTCAACATATTTGACAGTGGTATTTTTTGTAGTAAATCCTTGTACCAAATGTTTTTGTTTTAAAATTTGTATGACAACATTCTATCCAAATTGGGAATTGAGGAGGCTTATAATGAAACAAAATAATAATATAGTATATTAAGAACACAACCAAAATATAAAATTATCAAGACAAAATCAGGGCAGATAAATATAACTGCGAGAATAGAATGGGAATGTCAGCTTTAGCCACATTCTGTTGACACTGAGAGCATGTGGGATTAATATTCAAGAATTAATAAGTGACTCTAGACAGCTGGCAGCTTATGTTGTATTTAAAATATTCATTAACGAGTATCCTACTTTGAATAAAACATTTAGTAGCTATGATTATAGAAATAGTGTAATTCGGATAAAATTAGTATTGTTTTCGAATGTTGACTTACTCACCTTCATAAAATGTTACGTTTCTTGTGTTTGATTAAATAAGCAAGTCTATCATTCATATATATATGACATAATGACTATTTCCATGTTCAGCAAGGCCTATTGTTTGTTTTATATCTCTTACTGTGTATTTATCTTCTAACTGTATTTCCCATGAGTCTCTGGTAAATAGATCATGTAGTCTGAAAATAATTTAATTTAGAACCGGGGGTGTAGGAGGTGAGAGAGGACTAATTAAAGGACATATGCAGGAGTCCATCTGGGTTGCTAAAATCATCTCTCACCAACTTTTTAAAAAGTAGCTTCTGTTGGGGAAAAATACTGATCTGAAGTTTATATATTTAAATAATTTGTGTAGATAAACACATATTATGTAGAATAGTGCAGTAATTCTTGTTTTAACAAAATTGAGCCACAAGGACTAATACTTTCACACTAGGTTGTTCATTTGTTCTAGAAAAAATGTTTATAAAATACTTTTTCTGCAGAAAAGGAAAGAGGAAGAATTAGCAAAAAGTGTTCTGAAAGGGCATGCCCTAGAATAGTGGTTTGAAAATAGATAAAAGCAACACTGCATTCCAGGTGCCCTCTCTGTTGTCTTTTTGGAGCCTACTGAAAACCTTCCTCTTCCAGCAAGTCTTTTAAGAATAGATCTTTTCTGGTCTTCATCTGTATGGAACTATTTTTAAAATTAAGATTTTTTTTATTGTTTTAGCACTTGTTGTTTGCTGCCCTGGGCTCCTTTGGGAGAAAGGGTGGGGTATTTATTTATTTATTTATTATTTGATTTATATCCCACCCTTCCTCCCAGCAAGAACCCAGGGTGGGCTCTTAATTCCAGAGGGCATAGCCCAATGACAGATATTTATTAAGACACCCTGAACTTAATAGGTTTGCTGGATCAATAATTTTAATATCCTCTTAGATTTATTTTTATAGTACTACCCATGCATATGACACTTCTTTTTAAAATTATTATTATTTGCTTTTTAGGATATAACAGGTAAACATAAGCAATAAAAACAGTATCAACAGTAACTAAAAAGAGAAAAGAAGGGGAAAGAACACCTTACAAAACAAAACAAAATTGATTTTGTCCGATAATGTCATGTACATACATATTGTAATGTCAATTAACACAGTCAAGTGAAATAAGATAAATAAATAAATAGATAAAAATAAGATGCAAGCATAAAGAAGGAAACATTACCAGGCAGACTAATACCTAGGAAAGAGAGATCATTAAGCCCAACGTGTTATCTCTGAAACAGGTCCAAAAGGGCCGTTGCGTACCTGTGTGTCTATTGGCGCAGTCCTCACTTGTGGCAAAAGTCAGAAGCGGCCACCACACCCCCATAGGTGGTCTTCATTGGAATCCCTCTAGCAAGTGTACATTGCTCTGTTAATCACTCCATTAGTGCTAAGTGCCACACTATTTTCCACCAGCTCTTTATTGTGAGTAGTATTTGAGAACACCAGTGGAGTGCTATTTCCATTTTGGCTGCTGCCATGAGGAAGTAAAGAAATTCTTTATGTACGATCCCTTGAAATTGGGCAGGGGAAATTAATAATAATGCAAGTCCAGTGTCAAGTGGAATAATTTGGACAAGTATGGCACAGGCTTCTTGAAAAACCCTACCCCAGAATGCTACTATTATTGGGCATGTCCACCACATGTGGTAGTACTTTCCCCTGTCCTGGCAGCCCCTCCAGCAGTTGGGTGAGAGTTGTGGGTTAATCCTGTGCAGTTTTACTGGAGTAATATGCCATCAGAGGATCACCTTCATTAGGGACTCCCTGACTCAAGCCAATACTGTGTGGAGTGGGTGTCTCTTCCATTGCCCGTCCCACTGTGCTCCTTCAATTTGCTTGTTAAAGTCAGCCTCCCATAGCTCCTTTAAGGTTGTCGTGGCCCCATGCTTTCCCAGTGCTAGTATATGCTATATATAACTGATATCATGCCTTTTAAATTGACCCTGGTGTTAACACATATACTTTCATAATACATCAGTTGCCTTGGCAATCCTTGATCCCTCATAATGTCTACAAAATGCTTGAACTTGTATCAGTTGCAACCAAGATGGCTAAACCTCACCAAGTTTTATGTACAATTGTTCTGCAGTTATTGGGGTCCCATTATTGAACAAGTTCTGTACCCAATAGACACCTTTGCTTTCCCAAGCCCTGAATTGATTATACTTAATCGGGTCCTTAAAATGTGGATGATCTAGCAAGGGAATCAGTGGAGATTCACCGGGAGCCAGTAGATTCACCCATCATTTCCAGACCAATAGCATGGCCCCATAATATGGATTCACCACAGCTTGTAAACTGGCCTGGGTGATTTTTAAGAATGGGAGAGCCCTACTGGACACTTGTGTTCGAGGTACCTCCTGTCCTACCCAAGCTACATCATAGGTCCCAGCAATTACCTATATCAGTTGTTTTAAAAGGCATGTATCAAAATACAATTGTAGTGATGGAACCCCCAAACCTTCCTCTGTCAGAGGCCTATGCACAATAGATTTGTTTACCTGGGACCTCTTTTTATTATTCATAAAACAATTTAACAATTTTTTGCCATTAACACTTTTCTTTAGAGGGGATTGCCACAGGGAGTGTTTCGAATTTGCCATTTTTGGGCAAGATCATTGAGCGAGTGGTGGCCGACCAATTGTCAGCACACTTGGATGAAACGGATTATCTGGATCCATACCAATTGGGTTTCAGGACTGGACATGGAACTGAAACAGCCTTGGTCGCTCTGGTGGATGATATGAGGAGGGCATTAGATAGGGGAGAATTCACCTTTCTTGTCCTCCTGGATCTTTCAGCGGCTTTTGATACCGTTGACCACGGTATCCTGTTGGATCGCCTGGAAGGACTGGGAATAGGAGGCACTGTTCTACGGTGGTTCCGTTCCTTTCTCTCTGACAGGCATCAACAGGTAGCATTGGGAGATGAGGTTTCAGACCCTTGGCCTCTCACTTGTGGAGTGCCACAGGGTTCTATCCTCTCTCCCATGCTATTCAACATCTATATGAAGCTGCTGGGATCCATCATCAGGAGATTTGGGCTGCGGTGTCACCAATATGCAGATGACACTCAGCTCTATCTCTCGTTTAAGTCCTCACCAGAGTTGGCTGTAGAGACTATGATGTTCCTCTATTAGTGTATATATGGTAAGTGCTGTTTGTATAGGAGATACATGGTAAGTGGAATGAAAGAGGAAGGGGGAGTGAATGGGCAGTAGAATGTTGGATGATTGGCTGAATGTTTAAAATGGCTGACAGTATAAATGGAAGGATGTCAGGTAAATCTGGGTGGTGAATGTTAGTGGGTTGTTTTGGTGGGTTTTAGAGAGTTGTTTGTCAGGAGAGCGTGGAGAAGGAGGGGGGTGGAGTTCGGATTAGTATTAGATAAAACCATATGCTTATGTGCCTTATGAAGTAATCTTGTTATCTGTGTTATTTAATAAATACTTAATTTGGTTTACCAAAGGCCTGATCCTTGGCTGGGGTTTCACAGACCAGAAGGGAGGGTGAGGTAAATAACCAAGGCTGAAGGGAAACAGTAGCAAATGGTGGCAGCGGGTGAAGGGAAGAATATAACACCACAAGTATTCAGAGCAAACCAGAATTATAAGCAGTCTGAGTAAATCAAAGGGATTGGGACAGCTTAAGCACGCAGTCACAGAGGTAACCTAATTGAGGGAGACTCAGGCAGAGTCTCTGGGAATACTGGTTATAGGACGTGACTGGTGGTGCTGCCTAGCAGGGGGATCTGTTGAGATCTATGCTAGAGCGGAGAGGGAAACCATAAAAAAGGACAGTCCGGACTGGTGGAGTCCCTGGTGGTGCCTAGTGACAGGCAGTAACCACGAGCAGGTAGGAACCTGACAGGGAGAGCCAGGGAAGGGCGTCACAGAGACCATGTCCAAGTGCCTGGAATCCATGAGTGGATGGATGGGAAGGAACAGGCTGAAGCTAAATCCTGACAAGACCAAGGTGCTGCTTGTGGGAGACAGAGGAAGGTTGGGTCCTGTTGACCTGAGGTTTAATGGCGTACAATTACCCCTGAAGGACCAGGTCCGCAGCCTTGGGGTTGTTCTTGATTCCAGGCTGTCCATGGAGGCTCAGATTTCGGCAGTGAGCCGGGCAGCCTGGTACCAATTACACCTCATACGTAGGCTGCAACCCTACCTCCCTGTTCATCAGCTCCCACTGGTAGTACATGCCCTGGTCACCTCTCGATTAGACTACTGCAATGCGCTCTACGTGGGGTTACCCTTGAAAACGGTCCGGAAACTTCAACTGGTACAGAATGCGGCGGCTCGTTTACTTACAAACAGTCGTCGCCATGATCATATTACGCCAGTATTATTCAATCTACACTAGCTTCCAGTAGTTTTCCGGGCCCAATTCAAGGTGTTGGTGTTAACCTTTAAATCCCTATACGGTTTCGGCCCAGTTTATCTGAAGGAGCACCTCCAGCATCACCAATTATGCCGCCCGACAAGATCAGCCACGCAGGGCCTTCTCTCAATCCCACCAACAAAAGAAGCTAGGTTGGTGGGGACTGGAGAGAGGGCTTTTTCGGTGGCGGCCTCCACTCTCTGGAATTCCCTCCCGTTCGATCTTCGGCATGCCCCTTCCCTGGATACCTTCCGCCGAGCCTTAAAAACGTGGCTGTTTGGACAGGCCTTTGGGACCGCCGGGATGGGCTAATTACATACTGAATGCCCATTGTTGTGTACTGCATATGTTGTTATTTTTGTTACTGCTGATTATATTGTATTTTATTGTAATTATTGTATTTTATTGTATTTTATTGAAATTTAATATGTACGTCGCCTAAAGTGGCTTCGGCCAGATAGGCGACCTAAAAATTAAATTTACATTTACAAATTAAATTTACATTTACATTTTTGAAATAAAAACCAAAACCTGAGTAGGACTGTCATCTTAATGGCCACTATCCTTGTTGTGTGTGTAGATCATACAAGGATGGAATCCAAGAGCGTTTAGAACAGGAATAAGACAGGCCAGGCAAGTTTCTTGTAAGAGTCTTTACTAGGCAAAGACATTAGACACAGTTCTCTTCACAGACAGCTCTTCCCCCACACTGAGATTTTGCAAGTCTCCCACCTTATCACGCTTCCCAGCCAGCTGCTGACCTTGGCAGTCTGGCACTCTGTTCTCACAGCTTAACCCTTCTGCTTCAGGTTTCACTCTCTCTGCTAAAAACCCTGTCTGTGAGTCTCACAGCACGCTTCACTGACCAACAATCCTGCCTAGCCATGACAGATTGAGCTTAGACCACTTTCTTAAATCTGTCTTGACCTCTTTAAGCAAGGACTTAAAATTGTACTTCTTTAGCTGTAGAAGATCCTTTGGGAGCACCACCCCCAGATAGGTGATACTACTGGGCTGTAAACATAAGCCATTATCAGAGGCCAATTTCTGCTGTCCCTGAAACAGGGTTGATAGACGCATTAGAGCAGACTTACCATAGTTCACTTCTAGACCTGAAACCATATAAAAACCTCGTAGTATTATTTTGTGTTCTGGCAGTGCCACTGCAGGATTATTAAGAAATAGCAAGACATCATCTACGAACAGATTAATTGTGGGTGACTCATCTCCTACCTCCACCCCTCGGATAGAAGGGTTCTGACAAACCCCAGGGGTGAAAGAGGACAACCCTGGCGTGTGCCTCCCATTACGGGGGAAGGAGATGACTCCACTCTATTGATCCAGACCACTGCTTCAGCTTTGGAGTAAATATATTTTATCACATTCATAAACCTATCCCTAAAACAATGTTATGTATGTATGTACTGCCTTCAAGTCGATTCCGACTTATGGCAACCCTATGAATAGGGTTTTCATGAGGCTGAGGAGCAGCGACTGGCCCAAGATCACCCAGTGAGCTTCATGGCTATATGGGGATTCGAACCCTGGTCTCCCAGGTCGTAGTCGAACACCTTAACCACTGTGCCACACTGGCTCTCCTAAAACAATGTTGGAGGACCCCAATTATAAAAGGCCATTGAACCCTATCGAAGGCCTTATAGATGTCTAGAGAGACCAATGCTCCCTGCTAGTTTTACTATGATGCATCACGTTTAGAGTTCTATGAACTGAGCCTGCAATCTGCTGCTTGGGCATAAAACCCTGCTGGGCTTTTGCTACATATCACCCTAACACTCTTCTCAGCTACTTTGCCAATATCGAAGAAAGGATTTTATCATCGTGGTTAATGAGTGCGATAGGCAGTATGAGTCAAGCTTCTTAGGATCTCTTCCTGAGTTTCCTAGGACCACCAGTTTGGATGTCCTCTATGAGGGTGGCATGACACCCCCTTCCATAATACCATTGAAAAAGGCAGTCAGGATAGGAGCCAGAGACTCATGAGAAGCTTTGTAAAACTCCCTCCTGAAGCCATCCATTCATGGTGCTTTACCCTTTTTCAAACTCTTAATGATGCTTAGCACCTCTTCCGTAGTGATATGCCCGTCTAATTGCTCAATGTGATCTTCACTTAGCTTTTTAAGAGCAGTATAATGCAAATAGTGCACTACATTTATCGGACCTGTATTATCAGAATCATATGAAAAATGGAAATGGACTGCCTTCAAGTTGATCCCAACTTATAGCGACCCTATGAATAGGGTTTTCATGGTAAGTGGTATTCAGAGGAAGGTTACCATTGCCTCTCTCTGAGGCTAGTCCTCCCCGGCTGGCTAGGGCCTGTTCAGCTTGCCACAGCTGCACAAGCCAGCCCCTTCCTTGTCTGCAACTGCCAGCTGGGGGGCAACTGGGCTCCTTGGGACTATGCAGTTTGCCCACGGCTGCACAGGTGGCAGGGACGTAACCCCTGAGCCACTCACTGTGGGGGTGATCTTTAGCTGGCCCTGGACACCCAAGAGACACGAGCGGGGATTTGAACTCACAGACTCTGGACTCCCCGCCAGGCTCTCCTCCCCACTGTGCTATACCACCTGTCATCAGAATCATATAGACGTGTGTAATACACAGTGAATGCTTTAAGAATTGCCTTAGTGGTATAGCATGAGGAAACTTTTGTATCAGCCATATGTGCCACTCTATTGTGCTCTTTTTTCTTTTTCAGAGCTCTGTCCAGCAATCTAGAATTTTTATCCCCAAATTCGTAATAACAGCGACTAGTGTGTACCACTGTGGTACTAATATAGACTATGTCAAGTTCTACTAGTTCTGTTTGTTTACTTATCAACATATGGAGTATACACAGATTCCCTGTAGTTTTGAGATCAGATCTTGAATTTCAGCCAGTAGTTTACGCTTTAGCTCTAAGTTGGTACACTTAAGTGTTGCTGCCTCCATTATACATTGCCCCCTAACCGATTTGAAATCATCCCAAATTGTTGCAGGATCCAACTCTGGTGATGCATTCTCAACAAAGTAGTAATTTATATTTTCTTGTAACCTGTCCTTTATATCCTTCCTCAGTAGCAAGCTGGGGGGGGGGGAGTCGCCATGTGAAAGAGCCATGAGGCTCTGCCACAAGCCATATAGTAGCCATAATAGGAGCATGGTCAGGCAAAATAATCAACCCAGTTTGAACATCAACTGTGCGATCCCAAATATCATACAAGAGTAATAGGCAATCAAGTACAGTGAGTGCCTTGTGGAGAAGAATGTGTAATTCCTGGTGTGTGCATGTCTGAAACACCGGGCATCTACCAAATAAAACTCTGAAAGCAGATAAGACAGCTGTGTAGGCTCCTGGAAACAATATGTGGGACCATTCCGGTCCATCTTTTCATTCATAACACCATTTACATTTCCATCCATATGGCATCATGTTCAAGATAATGCCATTAACCCCAGAGAAGGTGTGAATTCTGACAAGTGCTTCCAGCTGAACAGCACCAAGGTTGATCACCTGAAGCCACAAGGTGTCTTTCCTGACTTGAAAGTCTTCAGGGCCATAAGGGAAGAGTACTGCAAAGGCCAGTACTGCACCACATAGCAGAACATATCCTGCTGGGGCAAGAAGAGAATTTAAAACACAGTTGTGGACTATCACTGTGCACTATGAGATGATGGCCTATAACACTCCACTGGAATCTCACTATGACAAGAATGAAATTGATTATGTTTCATCTTTTTCATGAAGCCTAATAAAACAAAATTATGTGATCAATTAAAATCATAGAATCATAGAGTAGTACAGTTGGAAGGGGCTTTTAAGGCCATCGAATCCGACCCCCTTGCTCAAAGCAGGAATCCAATTTAAAGCATACCTGATGGGTGGCTGTCCAGCCACCTCTTGAATGCCTGTTGGAGAGCCCACCACCACCCTAAGTAATTGGTTCTATTGTTGTGCCACTCTAACATTCAGGAAGTTTTTCCTGATATTCAGCCAAAATCTGGCTTCCTGTAATTTGAGTCCAGTATTCTGTATCCTGCACTCTGGGATGATCGAGAGGAGATCCCGGTCCTCCTGTGTGGCACCCTTTCAAATACTTGAAGAGTGCTGTCATATCTACCCTCAGTATTCTCATGGCTAATCATGCCCAGTTCTTTCAGTCTCTCCTCATGGGACTTTGTTTCCAGCCCCATGATCATTCTTGTTCCCTCTTCTTTTATTTATTTTATTTTATTTAATTAAGCTTATATACCGCCCGACTAGCAACAGCTCTCTGGGCGGTGAACATTAAAAATACAATAAAAATAACACAAAACTGTACACAAAACTGTACAGTCTAAAATCAAAATATAATAATTTACAATTAACAGGAATTAAAATGCCTCAGAGAAGAGAAAGGTTTTAACCTGGCGCCGAAAAGATGATAGTGTCGGCGCCAGGCGCACCTCCTCGGGGAGACCATTCCATAGTTCGGGGGCCACCACTGAGAAGGCCCTAGATCTTGTCACCACTCTCCGGGCTTCCCTATGAGTCGGAACCCGGAGGAGGGCCTTCGTAGTAGACCGTAGTGTACGGGCTGGTTCATATCGGGAGAGGCGTTCCGACAGATATCGTGGTCCCGCGCCGTATAAGGTTTTATAGGTAAGTACCAACACTTTGAATCTGGCCCGGAAGCATATTGGAAGCCAGTGCAAACGGGCTAGCACAGGTGTTATATGCTCAGACCGCTTAGTTCTTGTTAGCAGTCTGGCTGCCGCATTTTGCACTAGCTGTAGCTTCCAAATCGTCTTCAAAGGTAGCCCTACGTAAAGCGCATTGCAGTAGTCCAGACGCGAGGTTACCATAGCATGTACCACTGATGAGAGGTCCTCCTTACTCAGATAGGGACGTAGCTGGGCTACCAACCGAAGTTGGTAGAACGCATTCCGGGCCACCGAGGCTACATGAGCCTCAAGTGTGAGGGAAGAGTCTAAGATGACTCCCAGACTACGCACCTGTTCCTTTAGGGGGAGTCTGGTCTAGGTTGTCTGCATCAATCTTAAAGTGTGGTGTCCAGAACTGGATGCAGTACTCAAGATGAGGCCTAACCAGTGCTGAATAGAGGGGAAGTAGTACTTCCTGTGATTTTGAAACTATACTTTTGTTAATGCATCCTAAAATAGCATTTGCCTTTTTTCCAGCCACATTGCATTGTTGGCCCATATTCTGCTTGTGATAAAAAAAATTGCAAGTTCCGTCCCATATGTACTATTACTGAACCAAATATTCCTCTTCCTATAACTGTGCATTTGGTTTCTTTTTCCTAGATGCACTTACTCTGTTAAATTTCATTCTGTTGTTTTCAGCCCAATACTCCAGCCATCAAGATCACTTCAAAGTTTGTTTCCGTCTTTCAGGGTTTTAGCTTTCCTACCCAATTTTGTATCATCTGCAAATTTGATGAGCATTCCCTGACTTGGGCTCCTCGCCGAAGTCACTCTAAAAATGGTGAAGAGCACTGGACCCAGAATGGAGCCCTGAGGTACCCCACTTGTTACTTCCTCCCACTTTGAGAAGGAACCATTGATAAGCACTCTTTGAGTATGATTTTGTGGCCAACTGTGGATCCACCTGATGGCTGTTTCACCCAGCCCACATTTAGCTAGCTTGCTAGTCAGAATATCATGGGGAACTTTGCTCTAGTTGAGATATATTATGTCCATAGCATTTCCACATTCTACAAGAGAGGTAACCTGATCAAAAAACAAGGTAAGATTAGGCTGGCAGGATTTCTTTCCCCCACCTCACTTATCTTCACTTTTCCTGCTTCTGTCTCATTTTCTACTTGTCCTTTGAATCTCTGTAACTTCCCCGTCCTTTTTTTCCCTAGCAAACTGGATGTATCTTTCTCATAGTGGATTCATATGAGATCAGGTACTCCCTAGAAGTTATTTTCTGCAAATATTACTCTACAGTAAGTGTGGATGGATGGTAAAGAATCTCCTCCCCAAATGGCAATTGCAAAATGTGAAAATTTCACTGTATAGTTAACTTACACTACAATGGTATACATGTCGACTCAGAAGTAAGTCGTTTGGTGATTAATGAATTATAGGATGTAAGTGTTGATGTGTGAGCATTGTTGTGTGAACACCATACATTACGTTGGAGTTAAGTTGAGCAAGAAGCTTCACAGAGGCAGTAGATCAGGTTAAGAGTCTTTATTAGACATTATGGCTTAAAGCTTAAAGGTAGATTACATGTAGAGTTTCCCCCCTTCAAGGAGAAGCTCCCAGTTTAGAGACAAGACACAGAAGAAGGAAGAACTAACAGCAGTTACAACTTTCCCAGCTGTTATCTCCCATTACCATGGCAACGGCTGGCCTTGGAGTGTCTGCTCCCAGGCCAGCAAAGACATAACTCCTCCTCGCTCCAGATTTCAAGACTTTCAGACTTGGTGGAAAACAACCAGGCCTAATGGGTCAACGGATACCTCCCTTTTTTCCATCATGTCTGTCAATTACAAATAAAGCTCAGCAATACATTTCAGCAATACAAAGGTAATACATTTCAATACATTGCATCATACAGATCCAGTTTACATTTCAGTACATTTCAGAACATCTCATAACTTTATTCAATCAAACTTTGGCTGAGCACAGGTCAAATATAGTGTTTCTGGATCCATCTCAACCTGTTTATGCATACCTGGGCTGGTAATTACCCCCACAGTAAATCTCTCAGGCAGTTTGCCAATGTTCGCTCTTGTAGAGCATCTCAAAGGAACTAGAGCTTCTGCTCTCTCAGCCCCCCCATCTGAGCTGGTACTTGGCACAGCTTGATCCGGAGAATCCATTTCTTCAGCCTTGCGTTTCTTATTTCTGCGTTTCCCACAAATGAGTTCATTTAACACATCCCTGAGAGGAATTTGTGTACCTTCCACTTTTATGTCAAGGTTTGGTTTGAATGTCTGTGCTTGTGTTTGTGCTTGTGTGTCAGCTGATCCTGTAAGAATGACTGTTTGCCTTTGATCCCAAGGCTTTTCTGCAACTTTAATGCTTCTGCTCAGAATTAATTGCTGTGTTTCTGGTAACCAAACTCTAAAATATGCATTCTGAAATCCCAAAACAAACCCTTGTAGTGCTCTGGGTGCAAGTTTGCCTCTTCTTTTTCCCTGTGGAATGTGGACCCAGCAACGTACCCCGAATTTCTGAATTTGTTGTATTTTCGGCTTTCTCCCAGTGAGTTTCTCATAAGGTGACATTCCAATGGCACTATGTAACACCCTGTTGTGAATGTAATTCGCATACAAAATTGCCTCTGCCCAGAAAGAATTCCCTAAACTGGAATCCATTAACATGGCTCTCATTGCTTCCTGAAGCACCCTATTTTTTCTCTCAGCAGTTCCGTTGGAAAACGGGCTAAATGGAGCAGTAAAATTCTGGTTTATTCCTTTACTCTCAAGGAAGTCACGCAATGCTTTACTCGTTAATTCTCCTCCCTGGTCTGAGTGTATCGCTTTCACAGTAACGCCATGTTGAGTTTCGATTCTCTTAATGAACAGTTTCAGCTTCTGCTCTGCTTCACTTTTATGCTTGAACAAATAAAGATTAGTGTATCTAGAAAAATCATCTACAATTACCATAATTTCGCACCTCCTCGTGAAGTGTTTATTGGCCCTGATAAATCAACATGAACTAACTGGTAGGGAGCTGTTGTGGTTCTCTCAGTCTCCCAGTTTATTGGTGCAATTGTCATTTTCGCTTTATGACACGCATCACAATCCATTAACTGTCCACAATCTTTCAACCGCATGTTTTCACTATGCATTGGGGTTTTCTTTATCGTGTCAAAGTTTGCATGCCCCAGCCTCTGATGCCATTCATGGACACAGCCTTGATGTGTCTGTGCCTCAGCATTTAACACAGCACACCCTGCTTGACTGCTTTTTATTACAAACTGTGAATCATTCAGGCTTCCCTGCATGCACACTTGATCTCCCCTCATTACATAACATTTGTCTCTGTCAAACAAGACTGAAAAATCACAATTCACCAATTTTCTCACAGACAATATTTTATGAGACAGTTCAGATACAAACAAACAATCTGAATGTATTCCAAGTTTATCAAATCTCACCAGTCCTCGAGCCTCCACATTCTTCTGCGATCCATCCGCTAGTTGCACAAAGTCCTGCTCATCTGTAGACATGTAAAACAAACTCCTGTCTTTGATTAATATATGGCTCGCCCCACTGTCAAGAATCCAGTCAACAGGTCCTAAATCTTGAGACTTCTGTTTACAAACAAAGTTCACACTGCCGCTCTGTTTCCAGCCTCCGTCCCTGGAGTTTCGCTTGACTGCACAGTCCCTCTGAAGACGCCCACGAGCTCCGCAAACATAACAAGCCTTTAGCCGCAGCTGCTCCTGCTTGTTTCCGACAGCCTCCTTCGGCACGGCACTTTTCGCCTCCTGTCTCCTGACAGCTTCCATCAGCTCGGCTCTCTGCGCCTTCTGCCTCCACTGCCATTCCTGGGACAAATCCTGCAACGCGTCCCACATCTGTTTAGCTGACGGCTCATCTCTCACACACATTAGTTGTGAATCCGATAGAGCCAAGATTATAAACGCCTGCGCCCTCTCATCGTTCCGTACCCAAGCCGCTGAAAGGGGTGCAGGGGGTGTTCCATCAATAGCTTCCCATAAATCCTCTTTTATCAAGAAAGCACGCATCCTTGGCCTCCAGCTTCCATAATTCTTTTCATTAAGTCGTTCCATCAGCAAGCCTCCAGACATGTTTACAGCAGCCATCCTGCTCACCTCTGTCTGGCACAATCAATCAAGCTGCCCTCTCTGGAACTCCATCTGCCGTTCAGACCAGCCACTTACTCCTGTGTAACGCGCTGTGGATCTGGGCCCATAACCCTGTTGATGTGTGAGCGTTGTTGCGTGAACAGCATACGTTACGTTGGAGTTAAGTTGAGCAAGAAGCTTCACAGAGGCAGTAGATCAGGTTAAGAGTCTTTATTAGACATTATGGCTTAAAGCTTAAAGGTAGATTACATGTAGAGTTTCCCCCCTTCAAGGAGAAGCTCCCAGTTTAGAGACAAGACACAGAAGAAGGAAGAACTAACAGCAGTTACAACTTTCCCAGCTGTTATCTCCCATTACCATGGCAACGGCTGGCCTTGGAGTGTCTGCTCCCAGGCCAGCAAAGACATAACTCCTCCTAGCTCCAGATTTCAAGACTTTCAGACTTGGTGGAAAACAACCAGGCCTAATGGGCAACAGTAAGTGCCTCTAAGAGCTGAATCCCAACAATCAGGATCAGCAAGACATAGCTGACTCCCCATAATAAGTATGAGGTTGGGGGGGGGAGCAGCAATCACTGTACTCTCTCTTTTGTTTTATGCCATACCCCTTGGCAGCCTTTTTGGTTTTTTGTCATGCCCCCATGGCAGTCATTTTACCACTGGCACCCACAGCACTCTCAAAATTTGAAATGTGTCCTCTGGTTCAAAAAGGTTTGCAATCCCTGCTGTAGAGGCAAGGTGCACACAGAATCATAGTAGAATTGGAAGGGGCATATAAGGCCATCGAGTCCAACCCCCTGCTCAATGCTGGAACACAACTTAAAGCATACCCGACAGGTTGGAGAGCTCATCATCTCCCTATGTTATTGGTTCCATTGTCGTACTGCTCTAACAGTTAAGACATTTTTCCTCATGTTCAGCCAAAATCTGGCTTACTGTAATTTGAGCTCATTTCTCTGTGTCCTGCACACTGGGATGATCAAGAAGAGATGCTGGCCCTCCTCTGTGTGACATCGTTTCAAGTACTTAAAGAGTGTGATCATATCTCAGCCTTCTGAAGGCTAAACATGCCTAGTTCTTTCAGTCTCTCCTCATAGGGCTTTGTTTCCAGTCCCCTGATCATCCTCATTGCCCTCCTCTGAACTCATTCCAGTTTGTCTGCATCCTTCTTAAAGTGTGGTGTCCAGAACTGGATGCAGTACTCAAGATGAGGCCTAACCATTAAAGTCAAAATATATTTATTTATTTATTTTATTTATTAAATTTTTATACCGCCCCATAGCCGAAGCTCTCTGGGCGGTTCACAACATCAAAATATCAACATACAATTTGAATGAATGAATGAATGAAAATTTATTACGGTCACAAGACCAGCATATCCAAGAACGTTTTACAATTAAAAATAGATAAAATCTTGATTTACAAAGTCCTTCATTCAATATAAAACCAACACGCCTTTATTGTCCAACAACATATTATTAGACCAAATAGAATTAACATCAGGTCAAAAGAGACCACTAAGTGATTATCTGTAATATATATTCTAGAGTTATATTAATTCCTTCTGAAATTTATAAATAGTGTTTAATTTGGCTCTTCTCTCTGATATGGCTGCTGTAGTAAATTTTGCTACTGCTAATGTTGTCTCGGCACTATAATCTCCTAATAAATAATCTAATTTAGAGGATTCAGATTTTAAAGCATATGGGGCTAAAAGTGGCCAGATTAGTTGAAGTCTCTTTTGGTCATAAAAGGGGCACCGTAAAAGCACATGAGCGTTCGATTCCACCTCTTTTATTCCACAGGGGCAGAGTCGTTCTGCATATGGTATTTTGTTATATCGGCCCTCAAGTAGGGCAGAGGGGAGAATGTTCAATCTTACTAAAGTAAAAGCTTTCCTATATTTGGAAGTACATAGGTTTGATAAATATGACATTGGTATATAAAAATTTGCATTATGTCTATATCTTTTTGCCTATGCCAGGTGATGTTGATGATCAACATCTCTAATACGTTGTCTAACATTTGAGCGGGCAGTCTCTATTCCCATCTGCATAATAGTTTGCGTGGAGAAACCTAGATATTGTAGTTTATTTTGAATTAAAACATTCCATGTTGATTTAAAATTATCATTAAAATAAAAGGAGCTAATCCTTGTGGTTCTAAGGCCAGTTTCAACCAATAGTTAATTCTTAGTGTCCAAATAATTGACTCTATAGATTGTACACCTGTTTCAAGTCGGATTATGCAATTTGATACACAAGCTGGTACCGCCATGCAAGTCCGTAGGAAAGAGGTCTGAACGGCTTCTAGGTCATTAAATTTGTTCTCTGTTGTTACTTGCATGCCATATGTAAGTTGGGGGATAATTTTTGCCTTAAACACTTTGATGGCTGGAGCAATCAGTTGTCCTCCATTGGAGTAATAGAAAGATGTCAGCACTTTTGATGTTTTTCTCGCATTCAACAAGGCCGATTTTATATGATGGCTATGGCTACCTGAAGTCTGAAAGGTAAAGCCTAAATACTTAAATGAATTAACCTGTTCAATTAGCTTACCATCTAATAGCCACTGATGTTTCAATCTTTTTTTACTAAATGCCATTACCTCAGTTTTTTGATAATTTATCTCTAAAAGTTCAGTATGGCAATATTGGGCTAAACCTCCTAACAACCGCTTTAAGCCAACCGAGGTTTTTGATGGCAGAGCCAGATCATCAGCATATAGAAGAGCATTTCTAGGGGTATTGGCCAGCATTGGTGAGTGGATAGCATAAAGAGCTAGTTTCTTTATAACATCATTGATGTATAAATTGAATAACAAGGGCGATAAAATACATCCTTGTCTCACCCCTTTGGTAGTTGATATGGGGTTAGTTAGATGGCCTTGGATGTTACATCTTACTTGTAGCATTGTATTTCTATATAGGCCTTGCATTAGCGAAATTAAACGTCTATCCATTCCTAGATTATATAATTTAGACCACAGCCGAGATCTTGATATCGAATCAAATGCAGCTTTCAGATCTATATATGCTACATAAAAAAATCCTCCCTTTCTCTGTGCATACTTAGAAATACTATGATGTAATACTAATATGTGATCCATTACTGATCTTTTTGGGCAGAAACCCGCCTGTTCTGGGGCCAATATATCTGATTGTTCCATCCATGCTGTTAGTTTATTATATATCTTACTTATGGTATTTAGAAGACTTATAGGTCTATAATTTGTTGGATCTGACCTAGAACCTTTTTTAAAAAATGGGGATAACCGTTGCCATTCCCCAATCTTCCGGAATGGTCATTGTAGAATCAATGTGTGAGAATAATGCTGCTAACACCGGTGCCCACCAGTTAGCATTTGCTTTAAATACTTCTGGGGGTATATTATCCGGACCGGGGGCTTTACAACATACAATTAAAAAACCACACATTAATCAATTTAAAACATAACTCATTAAATTTCCAAAAAACCTATACTAAACTAAAATACTAAAATATTAAAAATACTAAAATGCTAAATACTACAATACTGAAATGCTAAAATGCTAGAATGCCTGGGAGAAGAGGTAGGTCTTAACCTTGCGCCGAAAAGACAACAATGTTGGCTCCAGGCATACCTCATCAGGGAGATTGTTCCACAATTCGGGGGCCACTGAAGAGCACTGGAGCCAGGACTGAGCATTGTGGTACCCCACTCGTTACCTCGCCCCACTTTGAGAAGAAACCATTGATAAGCACACTTTGGGTACAATTCTGTGGCAAACGTGGATCCACCTGCTGGTTGTTCCATCCAACCCACATTTATGAAGTCAAGATAATATTGTGTCCACAGCATTTCAATCTACCAGGGAGGTTACCTGATCAGAAAAACAAGGTAAGATTAGCTGGCAGGATTTGTTCTTGACAGATCCATGCTGGCTTCTACTAATCACTGTTTTCAAGGTGCTTAGAGATTGACCACTTTATAATCTGCTCCAGAATTTTCCCAGGGATTGATGTCAGATTGGTTGGTAGTTCCCAGGGTCCTCCTTTTTGCCCTTTTTGAAGATAGGGACAACATTAGCCCTCCACCAGTCATCTGGCACTTCACCCATCCTCCATGATTTTGCAAAGATAATAGACAGTGGTTCTGAGAATTCTTCAGCCAATTCTTTCATCACTCTTGAATGCAGTTCATCCGGCCCGGCAGATTTGAACTCGTTCAAATTAGGTATTCCTTAACCATTTTTCTATCAAGCTCAAGCTGCAATCCTGCCCTTTCAACTTGTACTTCACATATGTTGCAAGGGTCATAGACCCTCTTTTAGAGAAGACTGAGCCCAAGTAGGAACTGAGCACCTCTCCCTTTTCTTGGTCATCTGTTATCATTAATCCTTATTGAATAGCTGAACCACCATTTCTTTTCTCTGGGCTTTACTATGGATGTACTTGAAGAAAGCTTTTTTGTTGCTTTTAGCATCCCTCGCTAACCTCAGCTTTACCCTTCTTGATGCCATCCCGGCAATTCCCTGCTACCTGTCTGTGCTCTTTCTTTGTGGCCTAGCCATTTCCTACATGTGTCTTTTTTTTTTTTCAGGTAATCTTTAAGCTTTTGTGGAGCCACATCGGCTTCTTCTGCTGTCTTCTACCCTTTTTCCTTGTTGGAATTGTTTGAAATTATGCTTTTTGAAATTTCCCTTTTTGAAGCTTACACCCATCTTGGACTCCTTTTCTCATTAGAGTTGCTTGCTGTGGGACCTTACTTACCATTATTCTGAGTTGATTAAAATTGGCTTTCCTGTCATCCAAGGTATGTGTATAGCTACACTCAGCTTTTGCTTCCTTTAAAATGAAGAACTCAAATATAACATGGTCACATTTCTGCAGAGTTCCCATTAACTGCCACTTTATCCACTAAGTCATCTCTGTTGGTTAGAATCAAGTCAAGGATAGCTGATCCTCTAGTTCCTTCCTCCACTTTCTGTAGGAGAAAGTTATCTCCAACACAAGTCAGGAATTTCTTGGAGGGGCCATGCTTGGCAGAATTTTTTCCCAATAGCTATTGGGGTAATTGAAATCCCCTATTACTACTACATCATGCCTCCGTGAAACACTGGCAATTTGCATTTCATAAGTTTCATTCTCCTTGATTGGGTGGTTGGTAGTAGACTCCAGCTACCATTTTCCTTTATTCCTTGTCCCTTTTATTTTAATACAGATACTGTCAGTGGGAGATCTCAGATACATCTTGCAATTGCCAGATGACTATAGAGCATCAGGTAATGACAAACCACATAACAGATTGTGCTGAAGCACAAGAGGACCAGGACCACCATGTGTTCCACTATTACAGAAAAAGGGTTTGGAAAGATTTACAGCAGTGTGCAGGTGGAAGTACACACTAAGCACACCTTCAACTAGTATATTTTCCCACTGTGAAGAACTGATGAACCAACTTCTATTTCAATCTGTCCCTGAACTACATGGCTAACCCTCATCAAAGAGAAAATGGTCATGATGAGAGGGAAGCTCAAGAGTACAGTTCCCAATAAGTAATTGCCTTTCCAAAGAGCTGTAGATGGACCTCATCCTGCCAGAGAGCTTGTGTTGATGGTTGTGTGGTGTAGTGACTCCAGTTAATGACCAGCCTTTGTGTGGTTTTTCTAGCACTGGATCCCCATTGATTGCTTTTGGGGTTTTTGGAACTATGTCTGTGATGGTGGTAAGGGGTGGCAGATGTTTGGATGGAGTATGGCAGAATTGCCAGCATGACGTCCTGTGGCCATACACAGGTCAAGATACTTATTGCCATAGCAACCAGACTGAGATTTTAGGTAAACTGTTGGTTGTGTCAAATGTACATCTGGCAACATTACAGCTCTGAAAGCTACCATCTGCAAGCAAAGTTCTGTGTCTGTCATCATTAATACTTCCTATAGAACATTCTTCTATTCCAGTGGCATCTACTGTAAGCACAAATGCAGAACTGTGAGGGGGGAAGTGGACCATGCAGGTCTGGCTGTAGGTTACAGCATTGCCCAAGGAGAACTTTACTGACTTGTCAAGAACTAGTCCACACCCTACGGTAAGAACAGCTACATTCCATGCCTATGAAAGACAATAACTGTGGAGAAGCTACTGATGCCACATTCCAAATTATGATATGACCAGACCACACCATGGCCAGCTCTTTTAGGCAACCTCCATAATGATCCACACTATTTTCCCCCTCAGAATCAGGATCTCCCATCTCCTAAACTTCTCTAACGTATTTCCTTGTGTACTGGAATCTTTATTCATAGAACTGGAAGAGATTCAGGAATTTTTTTTATTCAGTTTGTATTGTTTTAAAATGTATTTATATCTTAAGATCCTTTGTGAAGAGTTTCTGCCTTGAAAAGCAGGATATAAGTACCTAAATAAATAAAACACCCCCCCCTTTCTTCAGTGTTGGCCACTTTGCTGCTCTGAGCAAGGGAGGGGAAAAAGCTGAGTGTGGGAAGCAAAGCCATATTTACAGGACATTTTTTTCATCAGTCTTTAGGATTGGGGTGCAACCAAACCAAAGCCCTGTAAATTGTACTTTTCTTCCAGAAAATAAAAACACTACCGTAACAGAATTCAAAAGGTGTCACAACCACTCAGAGATAAGTGATGCCAGAACTCCACGGCTTGCTAATTTGGCAGGTCTGATCTGGAAGCTGAGTAGAAGCCTCTCTCCTTGATATACTTGTTAGTTAACCAAAGGAGGTACTTTCCAGTCCTAACGGTGGCCTCATTGCAGAACTAGCTGGGCTGGCAATATTCCATTGGATCACGTTAGTAGCCTCTACTCCCACATTCCATCTTTCTTTAGATAGGCAGGTATATTTGTCAATTACATCTATTGGATATGCTGTTCTTCCAAAGGTAAGCTTTCTAAACATGCTGAACAATGTTTTTGTAACCTTGAGGCAACGTATTCTATGTAGAGCCACCTTTGGAGATGATTAGTGCAGAATGTGTTATGCATGTTACGAACATTGCATAAATCCTCTTCTGACATCCCTCCACACATTCAGAGAATGTGTGAGAGGGTAGCAGGATTGTACTTGCTGGTTGCACTTCACATTACTGCCAAATATATGACTGTCAGGGTGTGATCAATGCATGCGGTGGGGGGAGATGGCTGGCAACTGCGACCCCTCACTTCTCCACACCTGCATTGAATGTGTGGAGTGGTGTCTGAAGAAGATGACACTACTGGAAATGGTTTCCAGTTCTACAGGAGCTGTAATGTGTAGCACCAGCGATCATGTAATTCTGCCACCTGTTCTAGAGAATTTCTATGCCAGCCCTACACCTTCCAGGAGGCAGCTGGTAGAGGGATTGAAGTTCTTTTTGCTGGACTCCAGAATGATACAGTAACGAGTGCTACATGTGACAGCCACAGCAGTGATAATTTACCATACAGAGTTTTTTAGCAATGTTTTGCATGAAGTTTTCAATGTGTACTACAGTTCAATTCAACTGCATCTAGAGAACTCTTCTCATATGAGCTGTTTTACATATATATTTGTCTCCTGTGATCTGCATGTTGCAAAAAAAAGTCATACAAGGGCTTGCACATCCACAACACAAAGTATGTAAGCATTTTATTGTCACACACATACAAAGTCATGCCCAATCAACCAATGCCATTTGTGCCTGTTGCGATTTTAATATGATGCGTTCTATATTTTACTATATGTTAAGAAAGCAGGTTTGAATATAGAACTTAAAATAAAACTAGTGGATCTGGTTCTACTTTCTTCCAGACAAGTTCTCTGTTTTGTTGAGGTTATTTAATTGAAAATGCTGGATGATACAGCACATGTAATTTTAAGAATGTCCATAAATATTGCAATTGATTAGAGAACAAAGCTGGCAGCAGAGGAATGGCTATAGACCAGCCCCTCTAAGAAGAGAGAAAGTTGTTCGGTTGCAATTAAAACTTCATGTAGGCCTGGTGGATGGAGAAGCTATGTATAACAAGCTAAAGCTTGGACAGCTGGAAAGAACAGAATATCAGCAGATAGCTCCCTGAGTGGCAGAGAGTCCAAAGGCAGGGTGATTGAAGGAAAAGGACAGAGTGAGCAGTGGAATGAGAGGTACAGAGATCATGTGGCTGTAGGCTTCTAGGCTGAAGACTTTTATGACCTCTTAAGTAGACTTAAAATATTTGATTTGGAGAAGAAGTGGAAATCAAGTAGTTTTCAAAGGCAGTGAAATACAGGATTTCCTCAAGCGTGATTCCACACAAGGTATTTAATGTGAAATTGCCATTTTTAATTATACAGCCACAAGTGGCTGTATACTATAGCCAGCATGGATTTTTTTTGTATTCTGCCATGTTAAATTGAAAATACCCCCATGCCATTCTGATGCTTCCCATAAGCTCATTTCAAAACAAAGCATTACAAAACTTATAGTCCTGAACTCAGAAACGCTTGCTTAACAACTCTCTAAATTTTAATGGCAATACACAAAGCACTCAGAGAATTGAGAGTTCAAAGTGTAAAAAGAGGGGGGGGAATGACAGACCCCTGTTGGACTTTTTTCTGTCAGTGTTCTCATAATATGTTGAAATTAATTAAAAATCAGCCATGTTCACAGGATACCTAATACTGACCTTGCCCCATACTCTGACCGTCATCTTCTGCAGTTTAAAAGTTTAAAAAATGCCTGGCCGATTTTTAATTAGTTTAAGAAATTTAGCATTGGAGTCAATGATAAGCCCGGGCATGCTCAGTAAGAACCAACTAGTGTTCTAAAAGCCAGATTCAAAGCTGCTTGGCTTGGCTAATCAGGGGGCCATCCACACCAGACTTTGATTTCACTTGAGACAGTCGTGACTTCCCCCAAAGAATCCTGGGAAGTATAGTTTGTGAAGGGTGCTGAGAGGAGACACATATTCCCCTGATAGACCTCCAATGGTCAGAGTGGTTTAACAGTCAGCCTCTCTGATTGAAGGTCTGTGAGTGGAACAGGGCATCTCCTTGCATCTCTCAGCACCCTTCACTAACTACACTTCCAGGATTCTTTACAGGGAAGCCATGACTGTCTAAAGGTCTGGTGTGGGTGTGGCTAGGGCCAGCTTTGGTTTCAATTTGGGTGGGAGACTACATGTACCTGCTGTAGAATGAAAAGGTGGGGGAAATGCTGAAAAACAATGATACTGTTCACAATGTTTTCCTTTTGGAAAGGAAAGGGGCTTCCCTTCTGCCCAATCTCCCCAAGGGGAGTAAATCCCACTGAATTCAATAAGCATGCAAATGATCAAACCTTGCAGTTTAAGAACGTACCTATAGTTAACAGGTATTTCTATCAAATATTTAAAAGCAGCGAAATTGGGCATCTATAGCGAATGCACCAGGGGAGCAGGAGACCTGACCTCCTCTCTGAGATACTGTACTGCCCTACAAGATTGTCAAAATGCAAACACAATTTGGCTTGGTCTTTCACAGTCCAATCCACTTCCTGTGTAGCTTGGAAGAATTTGGTATGAGTGCCTCTGAGCATATGGTGAGTGGTGGCAACACCTGCATTCAGCCCAAATAACAGAAACAAGACATGTGCTGTGCTGATCTTGTTTTAGCAGGGAGGGAGCAACAACTTTAAGACAGTTGATATAGTTCAGATAGTCACTTCAAGTATTATAATTACTTACTTTTTATGAAGCACCCACAGCGACACTATCATCCAGTAATTGTCATCCTGTTTTTCCCCTTGGTTTTCCATTTCCTTCTCAGACTGCAGGAGGTCTGATTTGTTTCCACCAGAAAAATGGAAGAGTACTGCATTCTCCACAGGTGTAGCTGTTACTCTTCCAACTTATTTTAAAGGATGAGATTTTGACATGGGCAGTGACCTTTAGGGAATGTGAATCTATCACCATTCAGCATTTATTCATTATTACATTTTTGGTGGACACAATTTTATTATGCTGTTTTTGTTTTTAATTGATCTTTTAACTATTGCTGAAATGTTCTTCTGGTTATATTTTTTTTTATGAAAGAAAATGTAGCACTATCACACATGATACTATACGATGATTGCAGTATGGTGTTATAACCAGAGCTTGGAAAAGTTACTTTTTTGAACTACAGCCCAATCCATGCTGGTTGGGGCTGGTGGGAGTTGTAGTTCACAAAAGTAACTTTTCCAAGCTCTGGTTATAACCTATAGCATTATAGCAGCATGAAGTTAATAGCACTGTACTTTTTTATTAAAACAAAATACAACAAAGCAGAAATGCTTTTTTGTGATAATTAACAGATTTACTTTAAAAGAGGGGTCATAAAAAGGGTTATAGTGAATATGTGTTGAGTTTGAAATAGACTCACCCTCAGCAGCTATGCCACACCCATTGTTGTAGACAGTGTATAGTGGGATGTTGACACAGAAGAAGTCTGCGTCTCCTACTTTTGTGGAAAGTCTGTAATTCCACTTGTAGCTAGAGCTAGTTCAGTATCTGAGCAAGTGTAAAGTGTTTTTACAAAATTGGTTAAGCTATATCAATATGAAAAAAAAAATTCTGAGTGAAAAGTGCATAGTTCCTCGAACATTGATGTGATGGGAACTTTTGCAGGAAATTTGATGCTTTGAGCTGTAGTAGAAATAATGTTTACTTAGTCTATATTTTTGTTTTTTTCTGGGAAGGGGTCATAGTTAAATGACAGAGCATGTGCTTTGCATGTAGAAGGTCCCAGGTCCAATTCATAGTATCTTCAATTTTAAAAAGTATATTTGGTAGCGTAGCTGTAAAAGGAATCTGCCTGAAATCTTGGAGAGCCTCTGTCAGTGGACAGCATGAGGCAAGATGTACCAAAAGTACTGAATTTATTATATGCATAGTTTCCTTTAGGATATTTCTTCAAGTATATGTGCATTTTCAGGCAGAATGAAAAAATACCCATTTTCTATTACTCAAGAGTGGAGATTACTCAACTTGGTTATTGAAAATGTAATGAGAAAATGAATTTAGGTGTTAAGGGAAGAAATCAACTGAATCTTAGAAAAATGCTTAAGAGTATCTGAGAAAAATATTCAAAGGAGGTGGCAGAAATCTAATTAACAAAAGGCAAATAAGATAAAATATTAATCTAAATGTGACTTCAAGTACTTTGCAGCATGTAATTGTTTTCTGATAATGTTAGGAACTGATTTGTTTTTATAAAGAGGTATATATTTGTTCAGGATTTATTTGCTGCATAAGTGCATCCTATGTAAAATTTTGTAGCTAAATTGCGATAGATTTTCTCTATATTGCTGAAGGGGCTAGGTTAAGTAGCTATTGTACTAATTTCATATTTGAAAGTTTTTCCCATCCCTCTAAATGTTTTTCTTTACTGTTGATAAAAGGTATGCAAATTATGGACTTTGGCCCTTTCCATTGTTTCCCACACTAATGAGCTGTACTCTCAGCCATAAAAAACCAACTCCATGCCGTGACCTTTGTCACATTTTCTTTGTGTGGTCTGACATTCAGGCAGTAGTGAGGGAGGCTTCTATCATTTAGCTATTGGTGTACTTGCTCAGTGATGAGTCCCCTGATGTCAGTCTTGTCAGCCAAGTTTCCCTGTATTGGGGGAGTAGTTTCTGAATGCTGTATGAGGCATTTTGCAGCTGTTACCAATTGATACTTCCCTGCTTAGACTCAGACATTGACTTCCATACTGTGTCATCTTGAAGGTTTGTAGAATGCCATTGTTGGCAGTTTGTGGTTTATGCTGTATGCTGAAGTTTACAAAAGATTGTGACTTGGTGAAGACAGTTTCTGAAAACAGGTAGGATTTTCTTTTTCATATATGTCCAGGCGGGGGGAAGTGACTTGTTAAAATTAAGATTGTAAATGTCTATACAATATGTAACTACTTTTACAGTAGATTATCTTAGTGGTAGAATCAACAAATGTTTATACAATTAAAATGCAGGAGAACTGGCTGAAATCTTTTCAGATTTTGTCTATATTTCAATTCTCTTTGAAAGAGCTGTGTGTCAGACAAAAGTAGGACTATATAACATATGGACCAAATCCAGTTCTTTTTACACTTCAAAATGGCTCATTCCGGACTTCCTGGAAGATTGCTCCGCCTGTGGCTGCCTCTGAGATGAGCTCTGTGTCAGAGGAAGCTTTTTTCAGTTTAAAATCAGTCAAAAGGGAACTTTGACTGGTGTAAATATTCTCCCAGGCAAGGGTGAACCGAATAGATTATCCACAGAAACTTCGTTGGGCTGTCGGTGGCTGGAATTGATCAGGAATTCCCTGGGAAAGGAAGGCATACCTAGCAGCCAAGGACGGAGTTAGGACTTCCAGCAAGCTGGGCTGAAAAAAGCGAGACGTTTTTCTTTTAAACGATCCACAACGGGCGAGCTTTCTTCTGTCTAATCTTATCATTTGGCTTAAATTACTACAGTAAAAGAGATTTGTTTAAGAATCAGCAATTAAGATACCTGGGTGAGTTACACTTCTCTCTTTTATACAAGGAATTAAGGAGGAGGAAAGAAAATTTAAAAAGCTTATCTTATTTTTTATGGCAAAAAGCAGGCCTGAATTTGGAAACTATAAAGATTAAAACGGATGAGGGGCAACTTACCCGAAGAGAAAATCTGATTTAGATTATTATTTGATTGATATATGTCTGGGACTACTTTTTCTTGGACTACCTTCTTTAGACGAATCTGCTGTTTGTGTATGTTACTAATTGTTCGGCGCTGTGAACCAAATTTGTTTTGCATTCTTGGACGTGCGGGAGATAAGAACTGTGCTGGCCAGATGTCAACAGGCCTGGAATATTAACTCCCTTATTGCTGGAAAAAGAAGCAAATTATTCTTTGCTTGGGAATTGTGGCTATATTGGAAATTTGAAGGGTTTTTTTTTTCGGCTTTAAGAATGACAATCAAAGAAGTGGCAGAGACCCTGGATGTACCCCTGGAAGGGTTTTCCCCTCTGGATATGTTTCAGAAGATAATGGATGAGATTAAGATAACGAAACAAGAACTGGGACAGAGTAGACAAGAGATGGCAACTGAATTTGGTAAAGTGAAACAGGAGTTGAAAGAAATAAAGGATTATATGAGAAAAGAAGCAGATGGACAAGCAATAGAATATGAAAAAGAAATTAAAGGGAAGGAGCAAATTCTGGAGATTGGATCAGATATATCAAATGTGGAATTGGAAAAAGATTTGGACTTTATGGCAAAAATGGAAGGGAGGATGCAAGTCCTGGAGATTGGAACAGATATATCAAGTGTGGAACTGGAAAAATATTTGGAGTTTGTGGATCCTGGAGATAAAGATTACTGTTTGGAATTTGGTGTTGTCCCTAGAGAAATTGATGATAAAGCTATCAATGTTTCGATGGAATTTCTGGACTGGAATGATTTGATGGAACTTGAAATAGAGAAAATTTATAGAATTAATTCCAGATATGTGACAATGGAAAAACTCTCAAGAGATGTGCTAGTGCATTTCGTAAAAAAGAGGAACAGAGATATGACTTTACAACAATATTTCAGCAACACATTCAGAATTGATGGCAAGGAACTATTTGTGATGAAGGAAATTCCCATCAGACTCTTACTATATGACTGTGACTATGACAGCAAGATTATTATGGGTGCAAGGATGGAAGTTGGAAGATGGAATTAACACTGATAATGGAAAAATGGCTATTGAAATTACTGGTCCTAGTAGACTTGATGAGATGGATTAATTGACATGTTTATTTGAAGAAAAATTGAGGGATATATTTCTCAAGGAGTGGAAACCTCTCTTTGACTTTTTGCGGAAAGAATAAAGTGATGTTAATGAGATTTGATGATTAATTAAGATAACTACTGGAGGAAAGTGATTTTGTAATATATTAAGAGACAGGTTTGCTATATATCATAGACCTATAACTGATCTGTGACAAATCGGAAGTCAACATTTTATTTTATTGTTTAATTTGTTTTTTGTTTTGTTTTGTTTGAAAATTTGAATAAAATTAATGATAAAAAAATGGCTCATTCCAATTTCTCTGTGACCACTGTTAATTTGGTCGCATCCTGATTTTGCTTGGCCTCAACAAACCTCTGTGAGCTATGTCAAGTAATAGTGGGGTTCCTAGGATACAAGGTCAAGCCTGGGGCATTGGGAGGTGTCAGGAGGAGTCTGGCTAAAGTAAAGCCAGAAGTTGCTGAGAGGGTATTGGAGCTAATGCCGATTAGGCTGATGGCCTCTGAGGTCACTTTCCCAAACAACATTTGGCAATGAAGTTGCTAGTGTTTTAGGTGGGTAGAATGGCAAGGAAAAAAAGCAAGGATCTTTTTACCTTCAGTGATGTTTTTGTGTTCCAGGAGGAGAGAGGGAGGGAAAGGGAAATTTTTTCTGGGTAACTGAAGGCTACAAATCAAGCTGGGCAGCTATAACGCAAGTGGTGCAAGTCTCATAGCAACTAAGATTGAACACAACTAAGAGCACTATCTCATCTACTTTCTGGCAGTGATGGCAGCAAAGCAAGCTCACTTTTCTGACATCATTGCATCCTCAAGAATTCATCCAGCAAATCATTTCTAGGTGGTGCATGGTTTATTAAAAACACACTGATAAGAAACCCATGGAATCCTCAGAAGCCTGCTGTGACAAATTTGTGAGGCACATTGAGGATAAAATTGCTTATATTTGTGCTGAACTTTGATGCTGCTGTTGATACTGATCTGGTGGAGGTGTCAAGAGCATGGCCTAGCCATGTTGTTTGGATCAGTTTCAGTTAATGCATCCTGAAGATGTGGACACAGTGCTTGAAGTATTATGGTCAACAGCCTGTATTCTTAACCCTTGCCCTTTTTGGCTGTTAACATATAGCCAGAGTGGATTACCTGGTGCATCCAGGAGGTGGTTAATGCCTCCTTGAAAGAAGAGATGGTGCTCGCTGATTTGAAAGAAGCTGTTGAAGAAGCAGCCTGCCTTGGACCCAGAAGATTATTTTCATAAAGGCTACTTTGTTAAAAAGGTACCTTTAAAAAGGATACCTTATGTGATAGTCACAGACTTAGATAGCTTTGAAAATGAGGAAGGTCTACCAGTGGTTATTAGTATTGATGGGTGGATATAATATCGAATGATAGATCATTTGAAAATGAAGAGAACCATCCAGTGGAGATACTCATCTCTCAATTTCCGAAAGCATATGAAACTGATGCTTCTGTAGCCACCTAGCTGAAAAAACATTTTTAGTCTTTTCCCTCAGATTTCTTTGTTAATGTATTTGCTGCATCTGATCTACAATCAAAAAGCATAGGCAATTCTGGATTCCACTTCTGACTGAGCAGACCTTAGTTTCTAAAACTGGCCAGCCTGTTCATATACTGACCAGTGTAGCTGCTGAGCAGAGTAGATCTTTTTTCTCAAGGTTCAGTAATTCATCCACACCCAGATTTGTTGCCATTAGTAGCCTGACGTCTAGGTAGCAAGAATTGTGGGCAATGGGTTATTCTGAACAAGTTCAAGTTAAGCTGCTTTCTTTTTCTTAAAAACGACACAAACTTTTAATATTTGCTCTCCAAGGGAAAAATAGTAAGACAAAATTGGAAAATTAAAACAATGGCAGCAAACATAACAGCCCCCACTGGCCATGCTTTGCACTCTCCTTGAGTATTTTTGCCTGGTTAGCATGTGTCCTTGGACTCCAATCACTCTTCTTGCTTCACTGGGAGAGGTATGTTTGAATGGATGGAGGACAGAGAGGTACAAGTGAATGTGTGTAGAAACAAACCTGCTGTACAAAGATAAAATTAACATTAGTTGCTCTGCCTTCTTTGCTTCTTGTGCCACCTACCACTGGAGCCAAGGGTGGCATGTGGCCCCAGGAAGGTTTCCTAGAAGGAAATGTAGCCCTTGGGCTGAAAAAGCTTCCCAACGCCTATCATAGTCATATATGGAAAAGGTGGATTGAATCCCACTGTGATGTTCCTTACTTGTCTCTGCATTTCATGCTTTTCTCTTTTGGGCTTATATCCAGTGTAGGTCTAAGTAAGCAGTTCAATTAACACAAGGATTTACACTTGCATAATGGAACTTTCCCCCCTCTCCCCATGTGCCCCCTAAATCTGTTTGGGGTTTTTCTCCCAACCCTCCAGATCAGATTTGGGGAGGACACAGGCCAAACCGGGGGGGGGGAGGGAGTTCTGTTGTACAAGCATAAAACCTTGCAGTAACAGAATAATAGCATCCAGTACCATTCTAAGTTCATTGATAAGTTTCGCCTTTTGTTAGAAAGAAAGGTGGGAAGATCTTTCCTCTTGTCAGCTTCGAAGATTGTGAGCACTGTCAAAGGTCATTTTGTTGGATTGCTGGGCTCTACAAACAGTGTAAGAACCAAAATCCTGACCAAAAAGGGGAAAAATTACAAGTCAGTTTCACTGAGTGCAAAATAACTCACATACCTACAAGACAATCACACAAAAATTCAAAACAGCTGCTCACAAAGCTTCCATCACTGAAAGGGATATAATTACTGATTAAGAATAGCTCACTGCAATCTATTCTCAACTGCTTCAAACTGATGTCTCTAAGCAATGTACAGTCAAATCAATACATTAAATACTAAGCAGGTTAAAATACAGGTCACAGATCACAATTACATATACTGTACGTATGTATAGCATCAGTTCTCAATCTTGAGGCAGAAGCAAGTCCTGGATCTTTTCTAGTCATTCCGGGGCAAGGTTTCCCCAATGTAGCAGGCAGAATATCCTGCAGTCTGCTGTCCAGGGAGGAGTCTTTTAAAGTCTCGGCTTCAATTGAACTGGAGATTAGTGTGTTAAACGTTCTCACTTGCTTACCTTCCACTTCTCTTCCCCCCCTTTTTATACCTTCTTTCTTTCCTTGTAATAAAATTGTTTCTTCCCCTGTGCCTGGAAAATTGGCTGACCACATGGTACTCTTCCATTATTTCTCTTGCTTCTACTGACACAACATAATACCTGCATAAAATATCTTTGTAAACATTTGAGGAAGCTTCCTCAAACGTGGAACAAAGCTGTAATCTCTGTCCTGCTTTCCTAATACCCACTGACAATCAAACTTGAATATACCCCCATCGTTTTCTTGACTGGGACAAAATTTCCCCTTTGCAAATTCTATTATTTATTTATTTATTTATTTATTTATTTACACTTTTAAACCGCCCTGTAGCAACAAGCTCTCAGGGCGGTTTACAACAGGATAAAACCACATTTAAAATACGAACAAGTGTGGATTACAGCATACAATTATAAAACATATTTAAAAGTTCTAAACTCTGCCAACTCTCTATGTCCTTTCTTAATTTAGTTCAAGTTCTGGCGATTCAGCTATCCAATCCAGACATGATCAGGCATATTCCAAGGTCAGGCATATAAGCGAGACCAGAAATCATATGGTCTTTGATGTTTGTTTACTAATACCCAAAGTATGGGAATAAACAGGACATACCTGAATTCTTAATACAAGAGGGTAAATGCAACTTGATAGGTATAACTGAAACTTGATGGGATGAATCCCATGACTCCAGCAGTTGAAGGATATAACTTGTTCAACAAGAACAGAAGAAAGAGAAAGGGAGCCAAAGTCGCACTATATGTTAAAAAATAGATATCCCTGCACAGAAATACAGGAAGATCAGCTTGGAAGCCTCATCGATAGCATCTGGATTAAAATAAATGGGGCAAGGAATAAAAGGAACATGGTGGTTGGAGTCTATTACTTGACCAGTCAAGCAAGGGAGAAAACAAGGATGAAAATCAAATTACCAATGTTTCAAGGAATCATGGTGTAATAGTAGTAGGGAATTTCAATTAGTCCGATATCAGTTGGGAGAAAATTCTGCCAAACACGGCCCCTCCAAGAAATTCCTGACTTGCGTTGGAGATAACTTTCTCATACAGAAAATGGAGGATGGAACTAGAGGATCAGCTATCCTTGACTTGATTCTAACCAACAGAGATGACCTAGTGGATGAAGTGGTAGTTACAGGAACTCTGGGGAGAAGTGACCATGTTATACTTGAGTTCTTGATTTTAAAAGAAGCAAAGTTGAGTGTAGCCATACACGTACCTTGGATGACAGGAAAGCCAATTTTAATCAACTCAGAACAATAAGTAAGGTCCCATGGCAATCAACCTTAATGAGAAAAGGAGTCCAAGATGGGTGTAAATTTCAAAAAAAGGAAATTCAAAAAGCATAATTTCAAACAATTCCAACAAGGAAAAAAGGTAGAAGACAGCAGAAGAAGCCGATGTGACTCCACAAAAAGCTTAAAGATTACCTGACGAAAAAAAGGACACATGTAGAAAATGGCAGGAAGGCTAGGCCACAAAGGACGAGTACAGACAGGTAGCATGGAATTGCAGGGATGGCATCAAGAAGGCTAAAGCTGAGGTTAGCGAGGGATGCTAAAAGCAACAAAAAAGCTTTCTTCAGGTACATCCATAGTAAAGCCCAGAGAAAAGAAATGGTGGTTCAGCTACTCAATGAGAGGCAAAATGTTAACAGATGGCAAAGAAAAGGCAGAAGTGCTCAATTCCTACATGGGCTCAGTCCTCTCCCAAAAGAGTGTCTATGACTCTTCCAACTTATGTGAAGTACAAGTTGAAAGGGCAGGATTGCAGCTTGAGCTTGATAGAAAAATGGTCAAGGAATACCTGATTACTTTGAACGAGTTCAAATCTGCCGGGCCGGATGAACTGCATTCAAGAGTGATGAAAGAATTGGCTGAAGAATTCTCAGAACCACTGTCTATTATCTTTGCAAAATCATGGAGGATGGGTGAAGTGCCGGATGACTGATGTAGGGCTAATGTTGTCCCTATCTTCAAAAAGGGCAAAAAGGAGGACCCTGGGAACTACTGACCAGTCAGTCTGACATCAATCCCTGGGAAAATTCTGGAGCAGATTATAAAGTGGTCAATCTCTAAGCCTCTTGAAAACAGTGATTAGTAGAAGCCAGCATGGATCTGTCAAGAACAAATCCTGCCAGCTAATCTTACCTTTTTTTTATCAGGGAACCTCCCTGGTAGATTGAAAATGCTGTGGACACAATATTATCTTGACTTCATAAATGTGGGTTGGATGGAACAACCAGCAGGTGGATCCACAGTTGGCCACAGAATTGTACCCAAAGTGTGCTTATCAATGGTTTCTTCCCAAAGTGGGGTGAGGTAACGAGTGGGGTACCACAACGCTCAGTCCTGGCTCCAGTGCTCTTCAGTATTTTGACTTTAATGGTTAGGCCTAATCTTGAGTACTGCATCCAGTTCTGGACACCACACTTTAAGAAGGATGCAGACAAACTGGAATGAGTTCAGAGGAGGGCAATGAGGATGATCAGGGGACTGGAAACAAAGCCCTATGAGGAGAGACTGAAAGAACTGGGCATGTTTAGCCTTGAGAAGACTGAGGGGAGATATGATCACACTCTTTAAGCACTTGAAACGATGTCACACAGAGGAGGGCCAGCATCTCTTCTTGATCATCCCAGTGTGCAGGACACAGAGAAATGAGCTCAAATTACAAATTACAAAATCAGCCAGATTTTGGCTGAACGTGAGGAAAAACGTCTTAAGTGTTAGAGCAGTACGACAATGGAACCAATAACATAGGGAGATGATGAGCTCTCCAACCTGTCGGGTATGCTTTAAGTTGTGTTCCTGCATTGAGCAGGGGGTTGGACTCGATGGCCTTATATGCCCCTTCCAACTCTACTATGATTCTGTGTGCACCTTGCCTCTACAGCAGGGATTGCAAACCTTTTTGAACCAGAGGACACATTTCAAATTTTGAGAGTGCTGTGGGTGCCAGTGGTAAAATGACTGCCATGGGGGCATGACAAAAAACCAAAAAGGCTGCCAAGGGGTATGGCATAAAACAAAGAGAGAGTACAGTGATTGCTGCTCCCCCCCCCAACCTCATACTTATTATGGGGAGTCAGCTATGTCTTGCTGATCCTGATTGTTGGGATTCAGCTGTTAGAGGCACTTACATCCTATAATTCATTAATCACCAAACGACTTACTTCTGAGTCGACATGTATACCATTGTAGTTAAGTTAACTATACAGTGAAATTTTCACATTTTGCAATTGCCATTTGGGGAGGAGATTCTTTACCATCCACCCACACTTACTGTAGAGTAATATTTGCAGAAAATAACTTCTAGGGAGTACCTGATCTCATATGAATCCACTACGAGAAAGATACATCCAGTTTGCTAGGGAAAAAAGGACGGGGAAGTTCAAAGGACAAGTAGAAAATGAGACAGAAACAGGAAAAGTGAAGAGAAATGAGGATCTTGTGTGTCCAAACAACTCACCAGTCACAGCTTTGACTTCACCCATTGGATAAAAACACTGATAGGTGGCACCAAAATTTGCGTAGAAGGGTACCTGCACATTTTGCTTCATAACTTCTTTCTAGAAGTGCTAGGGACTTCCTTTTTTGAAAAAGAAATGGAGGGTTTCAGGCCCCTGCCTGGGGGTACTAATGAAGGCCTTTGTGGGTGTGGTGGGGACCCCTGCTCTACAGTGTATTTTTTTCAGTGATGCACATCTTTTGTTGGGCTTTTATAGGTGGAGAGGTGATAGGTGAAGTATGATGCTGCTACTATAAATTATGTAGGCTTTTTATGTGAATTGGTTTTAATTATGTTTTGCTGCATTTTATTTTCCTGTTGGAGTGAAGAATATTCATAAATATTGTTTATATAAAAATACATAAGTAAACAAACATTGCATCTGTGTCTGTTTTTGTTAATTATAAGCATAAAGCACCACAGACTTGGAGCAATAGCTTTGCTTCAGGTCAAGCCAACCTGAGCATGCTTTCACTTAACCCTATTTCCTCATGAAGAGCCAGTGTTATTAGTGAGGTAAAAATTGCCCTCTGTACTTCTAGAACAAGGATGGGGAATAGGGGCTGGCTGGCTGGTTAGGTCCTGAGATCCTCTTCCCTCCACAGACCACTTTGATGGATGGGTCTGACCATCTGACATCACCTACACTCAGGAACTCCCAAGTGCAGCTGATCCCACTGGGGTTTGCAACTGCAGCTCATTATCTGGTACCAGTGGCAAACCCTGCTTTCATCAGGGATCAGGATCCATTGAGTGGAACCAATTCCAAATTGAAGAGGAACTGAATACAAGCCCTGCTTCCCAAGAAACAATTGAGAACACACTTTAAGGTTTGTTCCTTTGCAGTCACATCTTTCCCTGCCCCACATCTGATGTCATGTATGACATCAAGTGTGGAGCAGGTGGGTGTGGCTTTGGCAAAATGGCCTTATGGGCCAATTAGGACCTCTGCTGGGCCTAAGGTCTCTGGTCCAGAGGTTTCCAAAAGAATATGGCAAGTCATTTTTCCTCATTTACAGAGCAAACCTCGGCATAGTCATTAACCAAAATGGAGACAATAGTCAAGAAATCAGAAGAAGGCTAGGACTAGGGAAGGCAGCTCTGAGAGAACTAGAAAAGGTCCTCAAATGCAAAGATGTATCACTGAACACTAAAGTCAAGATCATTCAAACCATGGTATTCCTGATCGCTATGTATGGATGTGAAAGTTGGACAGTGAAAAAAGCGGGTAAGAGAAAAATCAACTCATTTGAAATGTGGTGTTGGGGGAGAGCTTTGTGCATACCATGGAACTTGAAAAAGACAAATAATTGAGTATTAGAACAAATTAAACCAGAACTGTGACTAGAAGCTAAAATGATGAAACTGAGGTTATCATACTTTGGACACATCATAAGAAGACCTGATTCACTAGAAAAGACAATAATGCTGGGAAAAACAGCAGGGAGTCGAAAAAAGAGGAAGGCCAAACAAGAGATGGATTGATTCCATAAAGGAAGCCACAGACCTGAACTTACAAGATCTGAACAGGGTGGTTCATGACAGATGCTATTGGAGGTCACTGATTCATAGGGTTACCATAACTTGAAGGCACATAACAACAACAGAACGATCCAATGGGAGCAAGAGAGTCTGTGGCAGAAGAACTGTCAAATTCAGAGCTTTGCTTGTATTTTATTTTATTTATTTATTTTATTAGATTTCTAAACCGCCCTATAGCTTTCTAGCTCTCAGGGCGGTGTACAAAAAGGTAAAAACAGATTAAAATACAATAAACATGATAACAATACACTGTAAAATATAGAAATAAAATCAAAACAAAGACAAATTAAAATTAAATTAAATTAAAATGCCTGAGCAAAGAGGTAGTTCTTTACCTGATGCCGAAAGGATAACAAAGAAGGCGCCAGGCGTATCTCATCAGGGAGGGCGTTCCATAACTTGGGGGCCACCACTGAGAAGGCCCTAGTTCTGGTTATTACTCTCCGGGCCTCCATATGCATTGGAACCCGGAGAAGGGCCTTCGGTGTCAAATGTAGTGAACGGGCAGGTATATAGCAGGAGAGGCGTTCCACCAGGTATTGCGGTCCAGTGCCGTTAAGGGCTTTATAGGTAAGAACCAACACTTTGAATCTGGCCCGGAAACATTGCACTGAACAGAGGAGAAAGTAGTGGTGAGAGACTGGAGGGCAACTATATGTGATAGCTCCAGGGCTGGGGTAATTTTCCTCCTTTGTCAGGGATGTGTCAGGGAAATGCAAAGGTTTTGGATCAAAGCCTCTGTCCATCCAGCATGCCCTTTTTCCACCTTACACAGCAGAGTTCCTCTAGCTTGAACAAAGATGCCGCTGGGGGCAGATTTTCAGCACTTCCTATGGAGAGGGATGTCCAACATTCTAGAGCCCCTGGGCTGCCCTCCCTAGTATCAGAGGATTGTATCCTTATTTTTATTGGATTTATGTACCACCATTCAGTAAAGCTTTCAGGTTGGTTTAATGGATTAGTAGAGTATGGATTTCAAAAAGTTAAAATGCTAAAAAAGATAAAGGTGTCCCCACACTTATAGTGCTAGTCGTTTCCGACTCTTAGGGTGACATCTTGCAACGTTTACAAGGCAGATCGTATATATGGGGTGGGATTGCCAGTTCCATCTCCGGCCTTTCTTTACGCCCCAGCATATGCCGGGTACACATTTTACTGACCATGGATGGATGGAAGGCTGAGTGGACCTCGACCCCTTTTACCGGAGATTCGACTCCTCCTTTCGTTGGAATCGAACTCCGGCTGTGAGCAGAGCTTCGACTGCGTTACCGCTGCTTACCACTCTGCACCACGGAGGATCTTTCAGTTAAAATGCTAACTAATGCAAAAATATTAAATGATGTTTTGAGATCTTTGTATTAAATAATATTTAAAAGCTTACACAGACCAAACAGGTATCACTACTTTCTTTTGAGGCACTTGTTTAGAGACACGTGCTTTTGTACTTTGAGATGTTCAAGTTCAAATAAATTATGATAAACCGTAATTGATTTGTTGATTTGCCAAGAAGGAGACTAGATTAGAATTCTTCTCACTATGTGCCTGGTGCCTAGTCCACCTGACTTGTCAAATGAAAAATTCATCAATTAATCCTCTGACAATAACGATATATACAGAAAAATCAATCTGGAATTGATTTTTCAAGTCAAAACATGAAAACCAAGCCCTGACCTGCACATAATGTGATTTTTTTCTTTATTTCAACCTTACTATTGTGTATAAAAGCTGAAGTGTTTGTATAATTATTTGTTCTGAGACAACTGCAAAAGTGTAGTTGCTTGAAGAAGAGTACATGTGCCATGGAGATGTGCTGAAGTATTATCTTTGTAAGCTAATAAAGTTGTCAAAAGTAAGAGCACAGTTGATAGGAATTCCCTTAGAAGGCAACTGAGAGAGAGAGAGACTGATAACTGAAGCCTGATGGGAGACCACCCATTATAATGAACACTGAGTTGAATATAGGGCCAGTGAAAGAGAATGATTTTCATGTACACACTGACTTTGGTCTGTTCTATATTGTTTATTTTTTGCAGGAACCTATTGAACAATAAAAAAGTCATACTGAGGAATCCTTCACTTTGAATTTAGGCAAACTACCATAATGGAAATTGAAATGCACTTTACAGTTTTTTTAAAAAAAGTGAAACCTACCTTTATGCTTATACAGTTGTGTTGTTGCTGCTGATGATAATATCATCACATTATGCAGCGTTTCAAAATGTCAGAAGTGTTCCATCTGAAAGGTAATATTTAAATTCAGAACTGAAAGGGTGAAACTGAAAATCATTGTCATGTTATATGAATTTTTTTTAAGTTTCATAACAAAATGTGTTAAATACCTGAATAGAATTTACTTTTTCTTGTAAGGGATAAAAAGGCATTTAATTCTTGAATTATATGGATGAAGCACAATTATTGTTTAAAGCAAGTTTCTTCAAATGTAGAAAGTATTAACTACTTGCTGAAGAAATTATTGACTGTCCCATAGACCAAGATGATACTGCCCAGATCTTTAAAAAGGTACTTAGTTCTATATGCCCAAGATTGTTTTGGACTCAGGTTTCTTAAACAGTCCCTGCCCCCAATTATACACGGCTTTTTTTAAAAAAAGTGAAGGGAGTTGCAAAAGCATTGTCAGATATAGCATGAGCAGTTGCTGTTCTTTGTTTTGTCCCACTGGCTAATCAGAAGTCCATGGGCTATTCTAAACTAGTTATTTAGCTCACAACAAGAGTTTAAAAAACAAAATAAATGCTTTCCTTGCTTTTCTTTATTGACAAACTATTTTATGGTTGAATCTTTAAACAGATTATGTCTGTGTGGTTCTAACACACTCATAGTAAACAAAATTGAAACATTTTGTGAGAAATATTTTATTCAAGAACAAATCAATATTATCTGCAGCATGGTAAACTTTGATTGCTCTTCCCTGAATGTGTTCATTCTTACAACAAATAAACATTAACAAATGTTTCATGTTTTATAGATGTAAAAAAGAGCTGAGGCATACCATTCAAACACTGTTCAATTGATTTTCCCCTTCTTTCTGTAATAAGCAATAAAAAATCTCCAGTGGAGATTTCTGAGCAGGAAAAAGAGCTTAAAATCTTTTTATCTTTCTCTTCCTCCCTCTATTTATAACTATTGTGAACTTGTATGCTGGAAACAGAATGCTTTAAAAATTGATACCATGAGTGTGGTGTTTCAGTGGTCTTTTTATGTATAAATAATTGCTGCTTGCTCTTTCCCTTAAATAATTATGATTGTGAAACAAATAGGGGAAAAACTCGAGTTCCTGCAATTACCAGATTAATTTAGCTAAGAACAGGAAAGTATATTATTTTCAATTTATTTGCAATCTACTTTTAAGTTTTATTTGTTTACCATCTTAGTCCAGAAGTATGTGTTTCATAACTGTATATTGAATGGGAAGCACCGTTGTTTCCACACTAGCATCCTGAGTAGTACATCTATGAATAGATATGATTCAAACAGAGGTCTATGGTTAAACGTAAATAGGTCTGGCCTGTAAGCTTCTTGGAGTGGAGATCTCCTGGGAACCATATATATCCCTCTCTGAACTCCTTGGGGGAACAAATGAGGTATGATAATAAGAGGCTGTGTAGCTGTACTGCCAGTATACTAGCTGCTCTGAATAGCTGCTGTAAATATTGGCTGTCTTTTTGGTAGAGACATTTATTTAGGATGCTGCATGGAAAAGGGAGAAGATATTTCATCTAAATGCTGTGATTGAGTTCTGCATATCAGTTGAACAATGTCTTGGGTAATTTTGCCTGTTCTGATAATAGCAATGCCAAACTATTTTGCTGCCTGATTTCAGCTCATAATACCAGTGCAGACCAGTAGTCATCAGTTATCATGGTGTTTTGGCCACTAAATCACAATAAATTATTAACTGGAGAAACTTGGAACATTTAATTACTGGCACACTAGACACAAACCATCTTGCTTTTGTGTTTTGTGTAGAGTCTAGCAATAGGTTTGTGCAAAATGATATAGAGTTCAGGGTTTTTCCTATGGAGCAGATTTCAGCAAAAATCTATTTAAATTTCATGTAGTTCCCTCTGTATTTAATTTTTTTAAAATTTAATTTAATTTATATACCGCCCTAAGCCCGAAGGCTCTCTGGGCGGTGTACATTGTTTTATGTTTTTCTTATTTCTGCAACATGGATTTTATGGTTTAAACTTGAATAAGCATTATTCCTGCATGTTTCACTCAAGTATTTCACTCAAGAAGATGAAGATCTTTTGGCACAGTAAGAAGTTGTGTTTTGTTTGAGATTATGAAGATAGTTTTACGTGGATAAGTAGGAATACAAATTGTTTGATGTGGGGAGTTAAAATATAACAAGAATGCAGATGTTGCTGTCATGGGCCCCCTGTAGAACATTTGGCAAGATTTGGAATAGTGGGGAACTAATACTTCATAAGATTTGGAAACTATACTTCAGTTAATGCAGACTAATATAGCGTTTGCCTTTTTTGCAGCCACATCGCACTGTTGACTCATATTCAGCTTGTGATCAATGACAATTCCAAGATCCTTCTCACATGACTTACTGCTGAGCCAAGTATCCTCCATCTTATAACTGTGCATTTGGTTTCTTTTTCCTAAGTGTAGAACTTTGCATTTATCCCTGTTGAATTTCATTCTGTTGTTTTCAGCTCAATGCTCCAGCCTATCAAGGTCCCTTTGAATTTTGTTTCTGTCTTCCATGGTATTAGCTATGCCGTCCAATTTTGTATCATCTGCAAATTTGATAAGCATGCTTTGTACCTCCTCATCCAAGTCGTTAATAAAAATGTTGAAGAGCCCTGGGCCCAGGACCAAGCCCTATGGTACCCCACTCGTTACTACCACCCAGTTTGTGAAGGAACCATTGATAAGCACTCTTTGAGTACGATTCTGGAGCCAACTGTGGATCCACCTGATAGTTGTTCCATCCAGCCCACATTTAGCTAGATTGCTAATCAGAATATCATGGGGCATGTTGTGAAAGTCTTTTCTGAAGTTGAGATATATTCTGTCCACAGCATTCCCACAGTCTACAAGGGAGGTTACCCAATCAAAAAATGAGATAAAATTAGTTTGGCAGGATTTGTTCTTCATAAATCTGTGTTGGGTCCTAGTAATCACTGCATTGTTTTCAAGGTGCTTACAGATTGACTGCTTTATAATCTGCTCCAGAGTTTTTCCAGGGATTGATGTTAGGCTGACTGGTCTGTAGTTCTCCGGTTCCTCCTTTTTGCCCTTTTTGAAGATAGGGACAACATTAGCTCTCCTCCAGTCATCCGGCACTTCACCAGTCCTCCACGATTTCGCAAAGATAATAGAGAGCAGTTGTGAGAGTTCTTCAGCCGGTTCCTTCAATATTCTAGGATGCAGTTTATCGGGCCCTGCCGATTTGAACTCATTCAGAGTGATTAGGTATTCCTTGACCGTTTCTCTGACAAGCTTAAGTTCCAATCCTGCCCCTTCTACTTCATGTTTCCTGGGAGGGGCATTCCTGCCAAAGCAGGAATTGAGCACTTCTGCCTTTTCTTTGTCATCTGTTATCATTTTGCCTTCCTCATTGAGTAGCTGTGCCACAATTTTTTTCTCTGTCTTTTACTGTGGATGTACCTGAAGAAAGCTTTTTTGTTGCTTTTAGCATCCCTCGCTAACCTCAGCTCATTCTCAGCTTTAGCCTTCCTGACACCATCCCTACAATTCCGTGATACCTGCTTGTACTCTTCCTTTGTGGCCTGGCCTTCTTTCCACTTCCTGTATGTGTATTTTTTTGTTTTCAGGTCATCTCTAAGCTTTTTGGGAAGCCACATTGGCTTCTTGTACTGTTTCTCCCCCTTTCTCCTTGTTTAAATTGCTTGCCATTGCGCTTTTAGAATTTCCTTTTTTAGAACCTCCCACCCATCTTGGATTCCTTTTGTCATTAGGGTGGCTTGCCATGGAACCATACTTACAATTGTTCTGAGTTTATTGAAATCAGCTTTCCTGAAGTCCAGGGTACGCATATGGCTACTCTCAGCTTTTGCTTCTGTTAAAATCAAGAATTCAAGTGTGGTGTGGTCACTTTCCTCCAGAGTTCCCATAACTGCCACTTCATCCACCAAATAATTTCTATTGGTTATAATCAAATCCAGGATAGCTGATCCTCTGGTTGCTTCCCCCAATTTCTGTAGGAGAAAGTTATCTCCAACACAAGTCAGAAATTTCTTGGAGGGGCCGTGTTTGGCAGAATTTGTCTCCCAACAGATATCGGGATAATTGAAATCCCCCATTACTACTGCATCATGCCCCCTTGAAACACTGGCAATTTGCTTTTCAAAAGTTACATTCTCGTCTTCTCCTTGATTGGGTGGTGGGTAGTAGACTCCAAGCACCACATTCCTTTTATTACTTGCCCCATTAATTTTAATCCAGATACTCTCGGTGGAGCTACCAAGCTCATCTTCCTGTATTTCTGTGCAGGGATATATATTTTTAACATATAGCGCGACTCCACCTCCCTTTTTATTCCTTCTGTTCTTTTTGAACAAGTTATATCCTTCCCACCAAGTTTCAGTTATACCTATCAAGTCGTAATTGTCCTCCTGTATTAAGAGTTCAAGTTCGTCCTGCTTGTTTCCCATGCTCTGCACATTAGTATACAGACATTGAAGACCATGTGATTTATGGCTTGGCTTCTTTACTACATTTTTCTGAGGACTGTTACTGGGCCCTATTAGAGCCAATCTCTGTTCCCATTACTGTGCACAAGCCTTCATCAGTTGTTACCACCAAGATTACGTCTCCCTCCCCCTTCTTATTCAGTTTAAAGCCCTCCTGATGAACTTCTCCATGCTGTGGCCAAACACATTCTTCCCAGTTCTTGTGAGATGCAACCCATGACTTGCTAGCAGTCCGTCTTCCAGGAAGTATAGCCCATGGTCCCGGAATCCAAATCTCTCATGTCGGCATCACCTTCGTAGCCATTCATTCACATGGAGTATTTTTGTTTCCCTTTCTACTCCTCCTGTAAGTACTGGAAGGATGGATGAAAAAACTATCTGGGCCCCAAAGTCCTTGAGTTTCCTTCCCAGAGCTTCATAGTCTGATGTGATTTCTTCATAGCTCTTTTTGGCAGTATCGTTTGTTCCCACATGGATGAGGACAAAGGGATACCTGTTGGTGGGCTTGATGAGTGACCGCAACCCTTCCGTCACATCTCTAATCCGTCCTCCTGGTAGACAGCATACCTGGCGAGTCCACAGATCGTCTCAGCATACTTGGGTTTTGATCCCTCGCAGTACGGAGTCTCCCACTACTAGTACTCTTCTCTTGTTGTGGGGCATGGTTTCATTGCCACTGCTTGATTGAGCTTCAACCTCTCACTCATTGTCGCATGGGGTCTCCTGTAATTCTTCCACCACAGGCTGTCCTCCTCAAGCGGTTGAAAGCGGCTCCATAGTTCCACTGGTGAAGGATGTCTTCTAGCTCTTCTGCTCCTAACTGTCACCCTTTCCTATGGAGTTTCCTCCACTTCGTTGTGCCTCTCCAAAGCAATCTCCTCTTCTGCTACCACATGCTGTTGCTCCTCCACCTCCACTTCTCTTTGCTGCTGTTGTTCCAGCGTTCTGTCTAAGAACTCCTCATCTTCTCTTATAGCCCTCACTGTGTCCACCCACGTTCCAGGCCTCTCACTTTTTCTTCCAACAATGCCATGAGCATGCACTTGTTGCACGTGTATGCCATGTTGTTCTCAGGCAAGAAAACAAACATGGCACACACCTTGCAGGTCACAACCACTGGAGCATCCTTCTCATTCATTCTCTCTTCTACCTTTTGGTTCTTTCTAACTACTTGTTTTGGAGTGGCCTGTACTTTGTCCTGTCCTACTTCAGGGTAAACCTGAGAGTCCCACTGGTATGTGCTGCACTGTACAAAGGGAATTAGTAATTTTTTTTTTAAGGACCTACCCCTTGACCTCCCCTGTTGAACTCCTTTGTCAAACTCCTGTTTGGTCTGTCTGTTCACGCTCTCTCTCTCTCTGAAAGCTGGCTTGCTTATATCTCCTCACCTGTAGACCAACTGAGACAGCTCCCTCTGCTCTTCTCTGTTAGGAGTCAGGAAACAGAATGAAATTCCCAGCACACACAGCTGCTGCTTGTTGCCCTCAGCAGTTCTCAGGCCACGCCCTTAAGCCAATAGCTATCAGGCCACACCCCTTCCAATCAAGCTGCTGTGGAACCCTTCAGAGCACACAGCTTCAGAGCACACAGCTTCAGAGCCCTCTTGGCCTTTTTCCTGTCCTTGCTACAGCTCCTTTGTCAATCTCCTGTTTTCTCTGCCTGTTTGCTCGCTCTCCGAAAGCTGGCTTTCTTATATCTTCTCATCTGTAGACCAACTGAGATAGCTCCCTCTGCTCTGCTCTGTTAGGAGTCAGGAAACAGAATAAAGATAAAGGAATCCTCACTGGCACCCAGCCTAGACCCAGCTTTTGAACAGACTATAATGAACAGGCTGGACTCTTTCAGAGAGATGAGACAGAGTAATTTGTCAGAGCTGAAAATTACAATTTCTCTAAGGTAATGCAGAATAGAGAAAAAGAGGCTTCAGCTAAAGGAATCAGTGTCTATCCCCAGAAAGAGCTCCCACCTTGCAGCAAGTATTAGAAAATGCTAGAGGTAGCCAGTGCAAGTACTGTACCCGCACCCTCTCTTTTATAAGGAGTGTCTGGGGGGAGAAGCCTTGTTGCAGCAACTCTCTGTTGCTACTTCCATGCCTAGTTCTGTATCCTGATTCATGTTATAGAATGCCGTGCTTTGTTCCTATACTGACTATTTGTAAAACCCAGTCTTTGAGTCCTGAGTCTGCTTCTCTGGTCAGAAACCAGGACAGTTGCAAGCCTCGATAATGTTTATACAACCAAATGTGACTTCTAAGTGGATTAGATATATGCATGGTTCATTTTAAAATAGATTAAATAAATAGGGTGATAAAATACACCCGTCTCACACCCTTTCCGATAGGGAACCAATCGGTTTCTCCATATTCTGTCCTTACAATAGCCTCTTGTCCAGAGTATAGGTTGCACCTCAGGACAATCAGATGCTGTGGCACCCCCATTTCTTTTAATGCATTCCATAGTTTTTCATGATCTACACAATCAAAGGCTTTACTGTAATCTATAAAGCACAGGGTGATTTTCTTCTGAAATTCCTTGGTCCATTCCATTATCCAATGTATGTTTACGATATGATCTCTGGTGCCTCTTCTGTTTCTAAATCCAGCTTGGACGTCTGGCATTTCTCACTCCATATATGGTAAGAGCCTTTGTTGTAGAATCTTGAGCATTACTTTACTTCCATGAGATATTAAGCCAATGGTTCGATAATTACTGCACTCCCTGCGATCCCCTTTCTTTGGAATTGGGATGTTTATTGAATGCTTCCATTTGGTGGGCCATTATTTTGTTGTCCATATTTCTTGACAAATTTTTGTCAAAATTTGGACAGATTCAGTCTCAGTAACTTGTAGCAACTCTATTGGTATGCCAACTGTTCCTGATGCTTTGTTTCTTCCAAGTATTTTAAGAGCAGCTTTCACCTCACATTCTATAATTTCTGGTTCTTCATCATACAGTTCCTCCGTGAATTAATCTGTCATCCTTGCATCTGTTTTATAGAATTCTTCAGTTCTTATGTATTGCTTCCATCTTCCTTTTATTTTATCTCGGTCACTCAGTGTGTTCCCCTGTTGATTATTCAACATCCCTACTCTTGGTTTAAATTTCCCTTTAATTTCTTTAATCTTTTGGAATAGGGCTCTTGTTCTACCTTTGTTGTTGTTGTTGTTGTTATTTATTACATTTGTATACCGCCCCATAGCCGAAGCTATCTGGGCAATTTACAACAATTAAAAACATTGAAAACAAATATATAAATTTAAAAACACTTTAAAAAAACAATTTAAAAACACATGCTAAAATGCCTGGGAGAAGAGGGAAGTCTTGACCTGGTGCCGAAAAGATATCAGTGTTGGCGCCAAGTGCACCTCATCACAAACATCATTCCATAATTTGGGTCCACCACTGAGAAAGCCCTCTCCCTTGTTGCCATCCTCTGAGCTTCCCTTGGAGTAGTCACCCGGAGGAGGGCCTTGGATGTTGAGCGTAGTATATGGGTGGGTTTGTGTTGGGAGAGGCGTTCCGTTAGGTATTGTGGTCCCAAGCCGTGTAAGGCTTTATACATTGAAACCAGCACTTTGAATCAAGCTCGGAAACATACAGGCAGCCATACATACAGGAAGCAACTCGTCAGATTGGGTTACAGCACCACCTTGTGGTCAAAAACAAGAGAATTTGAGGGAAGGAGGCAGCTCCCAGAATGCACCTCTTTAGTTTGCTTTCCTGCCTTGTGTTGAAGTGGTTGCAGTTTCTTTCAGCCCCCACATTTTTCATTACTCTTACTTTGTACATCTCCTGACCAGGGTCCTGGCAACTGTTGGTCTCAGTGCCACTCCTATTGAGCCCCATCCAGCCCAGTCTAAGGGTGCAACCATATTCCTTGAGGAAAAGTCTAATGTTAAATCTATTCCAGGCCCAGGCCCATTCAAAACTATAACTGAAGCGGAATTGGATGTGGCATTACAGTATACAGATCTACTGAAGGTCCCAGCCTTTGATGAGCCAGTTTCTGTCTTTGTGGTGAAAAATCTCTTGGCCAAGGACAGGGATGTGCAACTAAAGGACCCTAATGAAAGCCATCTGGACTTTGTACTTTGTAGAGCACACAAAGTGGCAGCCTTAATCATTTGTTCTTCTTGCTCTGCATGCACAGCCCTTGTATGGCTGGATGATTTGATTGAAAATCCTAACTAAGACCTAGATCATGAATGTAGGATCCTCCTTAAGGTTTCCAGGCCTGCAGCTTATGTAGCAGATGCGCTGGATGCAACACAGTTCATACCATGCTCTCCCGTAGCAGATGTGGTGGCCAGGCAAACTCTGAAGCACTGGGATGCTGACATGACTTCCGGGGTCAAATTCTCAAATGCCCCTTAGGAGGGAAGCTCTTTGGAAAAAAAGCTCTAAAAGATCTCCTGATTGAATCCAAGGACAAGAGGAAGGTGCTAGTCTCCTCCCAAAGAGACAATAGATATTTTGTCATCACTACTCTCCTTACTAATTGAGTCAGCCCTTTTGTAGCTCTTGACCACCCCAGAGATACAAAGACTCAAGATGCAGCTTGTGCAGATAGAACAAGCCTAGATACTCCTCTGAAAGCTCCAAATTCATGTCCTCCAACAGGGCCAGATGCTCCCAGCAACCAAAATGTGACACCATCTAGTGTTGAGTCAGAGGTCAACTCCAACAGTTCTTCCACACTTGGTAGAACTGGGTCCTCAGTTCTCATCTACACAGCTACAAAATTGACTACTGGCTTTACCACTGTCCTGATTCCTTCCCTCACCAGTCTCTAACTCCCCGGAGAGGCAAGAGACCGTGCAGAACACCATGCAATACCTGGTCTTCATGATGGCCATCAAGCCGGTCCCTCCAGGAGATTTCTTCAGCATCTATTCAGTATTCTTTGTTGTGCCAAAGAAGGATCATGGAGGGCCATGCCGGGCCTGAAATTCCTAAACGAGTGGGTCATATACAGAAAGTTCAGTATGAAGATCTAGCTTCAATCAAAGAGGTCCTACACCCTTAAGATTTCCTGTCTTCAGTAGTTCTCAGGGAAGCATATCCCCACATCCACTCCAGGCATTGATAATTCCTTCACTTTTCATATAACCAGCAGCATTTTCAATTCTGAGCTCTACTCTTTGGCTTAACCTCAGCTCCAAGGCTGTTTACAAAAATTATGGCTGCCCTGGTGCCCATCTTCACCTTCAGGGCATCCATATTTACTCCTGTTTGGATGACCTATTGATTTGTGTGCCCTCTGAGCAACGGGCTCGTCCGAACGTCAAAATCACCATATCCTGCCTGAAAGCCCAAGGTTTTCTGGTGAACTTGCAGAAAAGCCATCTGCAACCCACTCAGTGCCTAATCCATATGGGAGAGCTTTTGGACATGGCCAGCGGGATCCTTTCCTTGTCACCACACCAGATCCAGAAGATCAAGGTGATAGCCTCCAAAACATCTTAGCCAGGGTTCTGGGTCTCGTGGTTTCATCATCCCAAGTGGCTTCTTGGGCCAAACAGCATTCCTGGATGCACCAATGGGACCTTCTGCCTTGTCTGGAAGCAATGGCTCATTGAAAACATATCCAGCTTCACATCACCCCTGCCCTGTGAGCTGCCATGTTCTCGTGCACCCAAGATGAGAACCCTTGGAAGGGCCTCCCCATCAGATGCTAGCCTTCTTGGATGGGGGCCCCACTGCTGAGGGCAGCTGATCCAGGGCCACTGGTCTCCAACAGAACGAGTCAAGAGCATCAACTGGTTAGAACTAAGGGCAGCACACCTCCCACGACAGTTCTTTGTTCCTTATTTCAACCTCTTCTGCATTCTTCTATGGACCTACAACAATACTGTAAAAGCAGATATCAATAGGGAGGGAGGGAAAGAACAGTGGATCTGCAAGTGAAGGCCTCATTGCACCTGAATTTGGCAGAAATTCACCTCTAGCCCCTGAGTGCTGAACACTGTGATGTTCCTGATCATATTGTAAATATGGTAAGTGCTGGTTATATAGAAGATATATGGTAAGTAGAGTGAAAGAGGAGGGGGGAGTACATGAGCGGTAGAATGCTGGATGATTGGCTGAGCGTTTGAATGGCTGGGAGTATAAATGGAAGAATGACAGTTGAATCTGGGAGGTGGTTTTTAGAGGGTGTTTAGGAGGTGGTGTTTGAGAGGTTGAGAGAGAGGTTGGAGGTTTGGAGGTTTGATGGTGTGGAGAGTGAGTCGGAGTTCTGAGGCAATTAGTAAGAAGTTAAGTACCTAACAGAATATAGAGGAAACCATACGCTTGTGAAACATTCCTTAAGTAATCTTGTTATTTCTGATATTAAATAAATACTTGTTTGGTTTACCAAAGGCCTGATCCTTGGCTGGGGGAATATACAGACCAGAAGGGAGGGCAAGGTAATTACCAAGGCTGAACAGAAACTGTATCTAATGGTGGCAGCGGTGAAGGGAGAGATTGTAACAAGTCACATATCCAGAGCAACCCAGAGTTGTATGCTTTATATATAAAGATACAAGGGGGTTGGGAACAGCATAGGCACACAGTCACAAAGTAACAAGCTATAGAGAGACTTAGGCAAAGTCTCCGGAAGTTTGGGTTACAGAAAGTGACTGGTGGTGCTGCCTAGCAGTGGGATCTAGGGAGATCTGTGCTAGAGCTGTAAAGGGTAAGAATAAACCTGATGTTCCTGTCTGCTGGTAGCCCCAAGTGAGAGCTTCACAGGTGGTGCTGGGGAAGGACGTCACAAACACATCATCCAATGTGCAGGCCGACTGGTTTAGTCACTAATCTGTGCGAGGGGAGAGTGGATGATTCATCTGGAGATCTTCCATCAGTTTCAATATCACTTTGGGAAGCCTCTTGTAGACCTCTTTGTATCCAATGAATGCCATCAGCACAAAAGATTCTTTACCAGAATCCACTCCCTAAGAGCAGAAACACTGGACGCTGTAACCACTTTGTGGCCCAAAGGATTACTCTATGCTTTCCTGCCAATCCCAATCCTGTCTTACGTCCTCCAGAAGGTCAGAGAGAAGAAGGCGTGGGTGATCTTGATACCTCTCTTTTGGCCCTGGTGTCTTTGGCTCCCAGAAATTCTAGCCCTCACAACATTCCCTCTGTGACACCTCACAAGATCCTCTCCTCCATCCAGACCCAAACTGGTTTCAGCTGACAGCCTGGGTATTGAACGGAGACATCTAAGGAAGTTCAGCCTCAAACCTGACATGATTCAAATCACCGTAGCTTCCAGATGCCTGTCCGCCATCCGCATTTACTCCATGATATAGAAGTCCTTCAATTTATGGTACTCTTCCAGACGCTTATCCAACCACCACAAGGCAAAACTTTTCTATATTCTGCCTTTTGAGATGGCCTGAAGAAAGACCTTAGGTCCAATTCCCTAAAAGGGCAAGCTGCAGCAATTTCATCTCTCATCTTGGATGGGGTGCCTTCATCTATCTCCACCCATTCGCTTTTGAAACATTTGCTTTGAGGGGAAATCCTAAAACCTACTGTTCACAGGTTCCTGTCCTGGGATCTGCATAAGGTTCTGCAAGCCATGCTAAACTCTCCTTTTGAGCTCCTAAGTAGAATCACTTAAGACTCTTGTTTTTAATTGTGTTGTTTCTTGTGGCCATAATGTTGGCCCACTGGATATCTGAGCTATATGCCCTCTGGTTGGCAAAACACCTTTGGGTTTTTATAAAGTTAGGTCATTTTATGTACAGATTCCTCCTTTCTCCTTAAAGTGATGTTTAAGTTTCACAGTCAACAAGAACTGATTCTCCTGACCTCTTGCCCAGCTCCAGCCAATCCCCTGCAATGTGGCTGGCATTCCCTGGATGTCAGATATGGTCTTTCCAGGACCAAGGACATTAGATTAACTGACACACTTTGTGTGTTCTTCCACCCAGCCTCTCTAGGTCAATTGTTCTGGTTGAAACTAAAGGCCAACTGGGTATTGAACTGAGACATCTAAGGAAGGAATAACCACCACCTCCCTTTCTGGGTGGATCTGAGCATGGCTAGTTCTTTTCTATGAGGCCCAAATTTGCCATTCCAGCTAGGATCACAGCTTGGCAGCACACTCTATTAATGCCTCCATAAATGATACTTGCAGGGTAGAAACTAGGGCATCCCCAAGTTACTTTACTGAGCACTATAAAATTGACACCTACGCCTTGGCCAAGTTGGCCTTTATGCTGCAGCAGGCCCTTCTGAACTGGGGGCAGCCTTCATTCTATCCCACCTTACATGGAAGCTTTAGGATGTCCCAATCTGATGAGTTTCTTCCAGCAACATGAGAAATAATTGTTGGTTCCCTGCCTGAATGGTACTTCTGTGTTGTTGGAAAGAAACTCATCAGGCATCCCCCTATTGCTGGCTGTCTCCCTTCCTGAACATCCATCCTCTACTTTCACTTCAGTGAGTTCTCCCATAACTACAAATCTACAAAGGGTTTTTCTACCACTGTTATTTTTCCTTGACTTGTTCTAAATCAGCAAGGACGCAAACTGAAGAGGTGCATTCTGGGAGCTGCCTACTTCCCTCGAGTTGGCTTTCCGGCCTTCAGCCACAAGGTGGCACTGTAACCCAATCTGATTAGTTTCTTTCCAGCAACACAGAACTACCAGTCAGGTAGTTCTATTAAGTTCTATTTATAAGCAATTGCACATAAAGGTAACAAATTACAAAGGTGTCCTTTACAAGTGTACACAGAAATAAGAACATTGAGTTCAATGGAACTTACTCCTTGGTAAGTGAGTATAGGATTGCAGCCTCAGTGTGGTGTTAAGCATTTCCAGCTAATGAAAGCCCTGAAGTTTTAGACTCAAGGAGAGTTAGCTAGCTCTACCCAGTATCAGAACATCCAACATGCGATGCTAGCAGCATGCTGATTTCTTGACTCCATCATTGGGCGCTGCTGAAGTGACAAGGAAGGAAATGAGATGAACTTCTTGATGGACACCTTTTCAAGCAGCATAAGCAGTACTTCCAAGCAGTGCTGTAGGGTTCACTATTCACAGTGTAGAAAAATGGAGTCATGAAAATGCATCCCCAAACTGCAGGACTCTTGTGGCCATCACTGTTACAACATTGCCCAGAGTCTGTTCTCATGTTAGGCACCAGGAGGGATGGAACATCAAAAAACTGCATTGGAAGTATTCCCTCATCTGATGAACATTATATCTCATGAATACTGGAAAATGACAGCAATAGAAATTGTTGAGTGTGACGGGACAACCTCATCCTTAATCCCCAGAAAACTTCAAGGTTGCAACTTCTGTGAACCATCAGCAAGCTACATGTTAGGGGGAAACACACTGACCGTTTCACAGTGCAGCATCAAAACACCTCACAAAGCCAATGAAACATCTCATTAAAGTAGGCAATATTTGGGAAGAAGTTGCACCTTCTCCAGAGGAAGACCAGCATAACCTCTCTTTGGGAGAGGTACCAAGTGGTGTTCCTTTCCATATAGGACATGTGCCTAAAACCTTGGGCATTCTGGAGGAGGCAAGAGGAAAGGATTTCTCTCAGGCCAAGAAAGTAGAAGAGTATCAATGGCGAGAATAACTGGAAGATGGGACTTTATAGAGGAGATAGTCAGACCCTTGATTTTTATTTAACAAAATTTAGGTACCACCTGATTGTAAAAAATCTAAGTGGATTACATTAAAATTATCAGTAAAAACAGTTAAAAACAAGTAGTTAAACATTTTTTAAACAATTAAAACAGCAGTAGACTAAAAAGAGATTAAAACACATCTACATCTATGTGTCTGGATAGGCTTGTCTAAACAAACGTTTTAAGCAGGCCACAGAAAGAATACAGCAAACATATCTGCCTGGTGTTCAATAGGTAGGAAGTTCCAAAGTGTATTATAGAATCATAGAATCAAAGAATAATGGAGTTGAAAGAGGCCTATAAGGCCATCAAGTCCAACCCCCTGCTCAATGCAGGAATCCAACTTTATTTAATTTATATCCCGCCCTTCCTCCGAACAGGAGCCCACAGCAGCAACTTAAAGCATACCTGACAGGTGGCTATCCAGTTGCCTCTTCAATGCCTCTAGTGTTGGAGAGTCCACTACTTCCTTAGAGAATTGATTCCAATTCTGTACCACTCTAACACTTTTTCCTGATGTTCAGCCAGTATCTGGATTCCTATAACTTTAGCCCACTATTATGCATCTGAGATTATTATGAAGAGATCCTGCTCCTCTATGTGACAACCTTTCAAATACTTGAAGAATGATCTCCTCTCAGTCTTCTCTTTCCAATGCTAAACATGCCTAGTTCTTTCAGTCTCTCCTCATAGGGTTTTGTTTTTAGTTCCCTGATCATCCTTGTTGCCCACCTCTGAACCTGTTGCAGTTTGTCTGCATCCTTCTTAAAGTGTGGTGTCCAGAATTGGACACAGTACTCAAGATGAGGCCTAACCAGTGGTGAGTAGAGGGGAGCTGATACTTCACATGATTTGAAAATTATACTTCTGTTAATGCAGCCTAAAATAGCATTTGCCTTTTTTTGCAGCCACATCATACTATCGGTCATAATCAGTTTGTAATCCAAAACAATTCCAAGATCCTTCTCGCATGTAGTATTGCTAAGTCAAGTATTCCCCATCTTTTAACCGTGCATTTGGTTTCTTGTTCATAGGTGTAGAACTTTGCATTTATCCCTGTTAAATTTCATTATGTTGCTTTCAGCCCTGTGTTCCAGCCTATCAAGATCACTTTGAATTTTGTTTCTGTCTGCCAGAATATTAGCTATCACTCCCAATTTTTTATCATCTGCAAATTTGATAAGCATTCCATGACTTGGACTCGTCATTCAAGTCATTAATATTAATGTTGAAGAGCACTGGACCTAGAACTGAGCCCTGCAGTAACCCTCTTGTTACCTCCCCCCACTCTGCACTCTTTGAGTATGATTTTGTGGCCAACTGTGGATCCATCTGATGGTTGTTCCATCCAGCCCACATTTAGCTGGATTGCTAGTCAGAAAATCATAGGGCACTTTGTCAAAATCTTTGCTGAAGTTGAGATACAATGTCCACAGCATTTCCACAGTGTACCAGGGAAGTAACCTGATCAAAACACAAGATAAGATTAGTTTGGCAGGATTTGTTCTTGACAGATCCATGTTAGCTTCTAGTAATCACTGCATTGTTTTCAAGGTGCTTATAAATTAACCACTTTATAATCTGCTCCAGAATTTTCCCAGGGATTGATGTCGGACTGTTGGCTTGTAGCTACCAGGTTCCTCCTTTTTGCCATGTTCGAAGACAGGGACAACATTAGCTCTCCTCCAGTCATGCGGCACTTCACCCATCCTCCATGATTTTGCAAAGATAATAGACAGTGGTTCCAAGAGTTCTTCAGCCAGTTCCTTCATTACTCTAGGATATAGTTCATGAGGCCCGGCAGATTTGAACTTGTCCAAAGAAATTAGGTATTCCTTGACCATTTGTCCATCAATCTCAAGTTGCAATCCTGCCCCTTCAACTTCATGTTTCCAAGAGGGTCATAGACCCTCACTGGGAGAAGACTGAGCCAAAGTAGGAATTGAGCATTTCTGCCTTTTCTTTGTCATCTGTTATCATTTTGCCATTTATTTTCTCTTGTCTTTTACTATGGATGTACCTGAAGAAAGCTTTTTTGTTGCTTTTAGCATCCCTCACTCACCACAGCGCATTCTCAGCTTTAGCCTTCCTGACACCATCCCTGCAATTCTGTAATACCTGCCTGTATTTAGGTGCTGCCACACTAAAGGAATGATTTCTTACAAGTGCAAAATGAGTATTATGTGGCACCTGTAACAGTGCCTGTTCTGCAGATTAAAGTGGTCTAATAGGCATATATGTGAGTAAGGAGGTCCCGCAAGTAAACTGGCCCCAAGCTGTTAATAACTTTGTATACCTACACCTTGAACTTGGCCCAGTAACAAATCAGCCACAAGTGTGAGCACGGATGTTATATGCTGACAGGGTCTCACTCCAGTCAGCAACTGTGCTGCAGCATTCTGCACTGACAGCACTTTCTAGGTCAAGGGCAAAGGAAGCACTGCATAGAGTGCATTGTTGTAATCCAGTCTTGGGCACCAATGCCTGAATTACTGAGGTCAAGTTCCCCCTGTCCAGGAGCAGTTGCAGCTATCATACCAGGTGCAGCTAATAAAAGGTGTTTCTAGCTACTGAGGCTATCTGGACTTGGAGCCACAAAGATGGATCCAGAAGCATCCCCAGACTGCATACCTCTTTCTTCAGGAAAAATGCAACCCCATGCAGGACAGGCAGTTGACCAGTTGGACATGGGAGCCACTCATCCACAGTGCCTCTATTTTGCCAGGATTCAATCTCAGCTCATTTTCCTTCATCCATCCCACCACATTGGTGAGGCACCAGTCCGGGGCTCCATGGCTGCTTCTGATTCAGATGGAGAAATAGAGCTGAGTATAATCAGCGTACTGATGGCACCTTGCTTCAAAACTCCTAATGACAGGTCCCAGCAGCTTCATTTAGATATTAAATAACATTGGGGATAAAATAGTGCCCTGCAGCACCTCATAGCATAACTGCCAGTGGATTGAAAAGCACTCTCCCACGGCTACTTTCTGGACTCAGTCCCGTAGGTAAGACTAATTGCAGTCCATAAAAACATGAGTCCTGCTGCATAAGTGTAGTCTAGCACTCTGGCCCCACAGTGGCCAACAAGATGCTATGGGGAGCCCAAGCAGGACAGGAGCACAGTAACCCTCTTGTACTATTTGACACACACACACACACACACCCAACAGCTGGTATTCAATGGCATACTGTCCCTGATACTAAGGTAATATATGTATAAGCATCTGGCTAGTTGTCATTGATAGCTTTAGCCTCCATTAATTTGTCTAATCCCCTTTTAAAGCCATTGTAGTTGGTTGCCATCACTACATCTTGTGGCAGTAGTGAATTCCATAGTTGTAACTGTGTACTGTGTGAAGAAGTACTTCCTATCCAGTTACTTCATGTTATGAATAACTTTACACACTTCTATGACTTATATGGCTTAGGTCCAGGCTGTCAGACTGTATCTCCCTATATGAGCCTGCCCGGGCCCTGAGATCCTCAGGAGAGGCCCTTCTCTCAATACCTACGTCCTCACAAGCATGACTAATGGGGACGTGAGATAGGGCCTTTTCGGTGGCTGCCCCAAGGCAGTGGAACTCCCTAGGGAAGCAAGAATGGCCCCCTCCTTGCAGTCCTTCCATCGCCAAGCAAAGACTTTTTTATTTCAACAAGCCTTTGGAACTGAAAGCTGTTAAGGACAGGTCTTGAAGGGTGCTGCATTGCTGTTGCCTAATTGTATTATTTTAAACTGAGTTTGAATTATTTTAACTATATGTATGAATGGTTTTAATACTGTAAATTGTTTGATTTGATTTTAATCTAGACTTTTGTATATTTTTAATTATATGTGTGCTTTTATCTGGAAGCCGCCATGAGTTCCAGTTTTGGAAAAAGGGCAGGGTAAAAATAATGATAATAAATAAAATAAATGATGTCACTCCAATCTAAGAAAGCCCCCCAAATTGTAACCTGTCCTCAAAGGGGAATTGATCCAGCCTCTTGAACATTTTGTTTGCCCTTTTTTTTGCATCTTTTCCAGCTGTACAATATCCTTTTTGAGGTGTGGTGATTGCAGCCTCTCATTTGGGGAAGAAGAAGCAAATGAGCACTGTCCTATGAAGGACAAGAACTGTAGCCTTCATTTGAAGAATGACAGATGGAAAGCAGGGTTGATTTGATTTAAATCAAATTGTTTTAAATCATGATTTAAATTGCTTCTCTGAAGGACTCAATCTTAATGATTTAAATCACTAGTGAGGAAGATTCTATTTAATCATCATTTTTAGTAGAAGTACATTATTTTTAATATAACCTTAATACATATTCAGAGATGTAGGTTTCATTATAAGGTAGGCACACACTAAGCAATTATTCTAAATTGTTTTCAGATTAATTTTCATCAAAAAATGGGATGATAATTTGGTCATTTTGTACTAAAGCAGAATGAAATTGTGAAGTCATTCAGGAGATGAACCACCTCCAATTGTTCAATTAATTATGATATTTTTGTCATGATGTGCCAGAATCACCACCACCAAAGAGGCTTTTAAATTGTATTTCTAAAATAGTTTATTGTTCTGACTAGTTTTCTTCTTCAACAAACAAGCACATTTGCATGTGGATTTTTGAATGATTAACTATTTCAGTTTTTAGATAAACGTAATGTTCTTTTAAAAAATGTAGGCAATTTCAAACAAATCAGCATGAGAAACTTAAAATATTGGGTGGTACAGTTAACATTTGTCTTCCTTGGTCATTGTCTGGAAAAGAAATAGAAGCTTTCCTTCTTATTCAGTTCCCAACTTATTTCTCAATTTAGAATGAATTAGTTCAAAGGAAGAAAAAAATCTCTGTACAGAAGAGAGGCTACTGCTGTTAAGAACTAGATTAACATTTCAGTGGTCTCCTCGTTCAGATCTACTCCATCTCCCCAAATCCTCTATTTGCTGACTTCTGTCTTTGCACTTAGAGAGAGGCAAAGGTGGGAGAGAGAGAGTGCACTTCATGTACATCACCTGCAGAACAGGACCAATCAGTTTATCTGCCATCTCCATAAACTGCTGTAAACATATTCATAAATATAATTAGAAGTTGTATAATTAGTATTCATGATGATATCTTTGACCTATGCTCTTTTTTACAAAATGTTTTAAGAAAATTTTGAACTATTTAAATAAAAAACCTGATTTTTTATTTTTATATTTTAAAAATCATTGATTTTTATCAATCCTGATGGAAAGTTATCAGGCAAAAGCCCTATTTTCAGAAGTTCTTATCTACATAGCAGCTGAGGTTTTGAACAACTCTTCATCACATTTCTAAAAATTGAGAGATACCACTTCCCATATACCTTCTGCAGCTTATTTGTTCTTTTTCATGTGAATTGTAGAAGGGAAGGCTGCATCATAAGGTTACTTCCTGAATATCTTTAGTATAAGTAGAATAGGCAATCACTGTACACGATGTTACTTGTCTAAGGAGAGGGTAGTGCTGTCCCTTTGCAAGTAACAAAATATTTGATTGCTGCTGTCTCCTTGTTTGAGTATAGACAGTAAATCAAATTAGATCTAGTTTTGGCCAGAACAGAAACATTAGTTTATTAACTCCAAACTCTCATTATGCTCTTGGTTCCACCCACCCCAGTCTTTGGACATGGGGAAGGTGTATTATGTAGGATAACAGAGTTACAGGAGGAAAGTGTAGGCAGGGGTAAACAAGGAAGCAATATCTGGTTGTTTCAGTTGCTTAGGTTTAGTTAGAGCCCAACATATAGCCACACAGAGACTAGGGGTTGTACCTCTTGTGGGAGGTTTTGAAGGAAACAAGAGGTGGCATTGCACAGTGTTCTGGAAGGCAGTTACAAGCATACTGTTTGCTCATTGAATACAGTATGCTATTGTTAGTTACTAGTGCTGGGAGCTAATACCAAAAATAGCCAAGATCCAATGTTATACACATCTAATCTCTTGGAACCTTTATGTGGCATCTTCGTTGCATTAATTTTTAATGTTCTTTCTAGTTTGTTGGCCATGGAACGAGTGCACGTGCTTTAATTTTTGTCTTGAAATCATGACTGTTATATCTGAGCCTGAGAGTTTAGAATTACGATTGTCCAGTTTTCTTTGCCAATATTAATGTAATGTCTGTGCTAAATACATTCAGAAGCTCACATAGTGCAGAATCATGGTTAGACAATTGCGAATAGTATATCTGCTCTAGACCAGAAAAGCTACCATATTATCCCTGCCTGAGATAATTTAAAAAAAAAAAGTCAGGAACACCATGTAAGATTTATTCCATATAAGAATAATGTAACCTGGTGGTTTTCAAACTTTCTGCTTTTGGGGAACCTTTACTATATCCATTTGCCTCCTGATATTTATCAGAGATTATGATGCATGCTTCATAATCAGTTCACATGAGTGTTATTTATTTATTTATATCCCACCCTTCTTCCCGGCAGAAGCCCAGGGCAGCAAACAAAAGTACTAAAAACACTTTTTTTGGTATAAACTTTTATCTTCTTGCAGGTATAAATTCTCCAAATAACCACAAGATTTCTTATACATGTCCATCTGATACCATTGTAACTAACTACAAACAAAATTTAACAAAAGTATTCAAGAGAACAAAACCTCTCAAGATACATATCTAGAAACAAAGACAATGTGTTGTCTAGCTGGCGAGAAAACGATCCGCTTCGCCTGACTAACTATATATTACTACTATTAGGCATATTTCCATATCTACCAGGCTTCTAAGGATGGGCGATGAGCAAATGAATTTTCAGAAATGTATTCAATAAATGGATGCCAAGCGATATAGAAAGAGTCCGGAGTTTCTTTTACCAGTCTTGCCTTCAGTTCATGTGTGAGCTTTTCCATTATGGCAATATTCCATAAGGAATTGTACCAATGTTCAGTTGAGAGACTTCTTGTTGTTTTCCATTGTGACGCAATTGTCATCTTTGCTGCTAAAGTCATGTAAATGATAAGTTCTTTGGAGAGCAGTTTTGCATGTGCATCGTCAAAAATGTTAAATGACAGCAATTTTTGAGAAAAGTGCTCTTGAGATATGGTTAACATTTCATTATAAATCCGCAACCAAAAGTCTTGTACCCTTTCACATTGCCACCACAAATGAAAACATGTTCCGGTCTTCCCACAGCCCCTCCAACATAGTGGGGAGACCGTCGAGAACATACTGTGAGATTTGGACAGGTGTGCGATACCAACGATGTATCAGTTTTAATGAATGTTCTTTTACGTAACTAGATACAGATTTAAACGGGCGTTCCTCCCACAATATATTCCAATGTCCAGGTTGAATTTCAGACTTTAAATCTAATTCCCATTGGTCTTTCAATGTAAGAGTAGAATTTAAAGATGTGTTGAGTAATATTGAGTATAGTTTAGAGACTAAGCCTTTGTCTCCCTTATGCATATCCTGGAGTAGTTGTTCAAATTGTGTAATGGGTCTTGTTGCTTGTTGTATAATATAAATCAGTGAAATGAAGCTGCGTACTTGAGCAACCATTAGCCAATTCAATTTTGTACCTTGTAATTTAAGTTTTAATTGTTCAGATGAGAATGGAACAGAATTTATATAGAAGTCGCATAATTTGTACAGTCCTTTAGTGCTCCAGTTCTTTAATTGAGATTCTCTGTCTGGGGTGTGGAATTTGGGATGAAAAACAATAGGTATTAAAGGTGAGATTATGGGTGTTAGCTTGTGTTGCCATAATTTCCAGGATGGCACTAAAAACACTTTAAAACATAATAAAAACAGACTTTAAAATACATTAAAACAAAACATCTTTAAAAACTTTTTTAAAAGCTTTGAAGACATCTTAAAAAAGAAAAAAGTTAACATTATTTTTTTTACAGAAGGTTTAAAAAACATATTAAAAAGCAGTTCCAACACAGACGTAGACTGGGATAAGGTCTCAACTTAAAAGGCTTGTTGAAAGAGGAAGGGCTTCAGTAGGCACCGAAAAGATAACAGAGATGGCTCCTGTCTAATATTTAAGGGTAGGGAATTCCACAGGCCTGCTGTGCCTCATCATTGCCCTCTGTAAACTGAGAGTGCACTCTGAAACATACCCAACATGCCACTACAGCAGTAGAAAGGACAAAGGAGAATGATAGTGGTCCACTATTAATAGATGTAGTTTTTCAGGGAAGTATGTCTAACATGTTCTTCTCATTGAGGAACTTCTGATAAGCTTTCAAGAAATGGGGTTCTTCTAACACAGTTTGAAAATATTCAATATATTCTGACCAATCAAAATACAAAATGGTTCCACAGGCACTGTTTTTAATTAGGGATATGTGATTCCCACAGCTGATTGCCCGGTGTTAGTAGAGGAAGTAGTAGAATAATTTCATCTGTGATTAGACCAGGTTTGATTACATCTGCCCAAAAAAAGTGGGAAGACTTCCCATAGTTTGCACACTACTTTGAGCATTGCTTTTATCACCATCCCAGAGTCTGTTAAAGCGGTGGGGAGGATTACAGGCAAATCTTGAGTGGAGGTCGGCGAATCATAGGGTCGCCATAAGTCGTAATCGACTTGAAGGCACATAACAACAACAACAATGCAATACAGCAACATAATTCCAGAACATTGGGATTGTATGAATCTGCTGCCCTTTCAGTGGTTTTGTTCTCAGATA